>NC_091544.1:12860714-14067857 GCF_030788295.1 Drosophila virilis | reverse complement strand
ATTATATCTCGGGTAATAGCTCCGCGCGGAGATATGACGTTCCAAAACGACAAAACTCCGCGGAGATATGACGTTCCAAAACGACATAATATCTCGGGTCATAGTTACGCGGGGAGATATGACGTTCCAAAACGACATAATATCTTGGGTAATAGCTCCGCGCGGAGATATGACGTTCCAAAACAACATAACTCCGCGGAGATATGACGTTCCAAAACGACATAACTCCGCGCGGAGATGTGACGTTCCAAAACGACATAACTCCGCGCGGAGATATGACGTTCCAAAACGACATAATATCTCGGGTAATAGATCCGCGCGGAGATATGACGATCCAAAACGACATAATATCTCGGGTAATAGCTCCGCGCGGAGATATGACGATCCAAAACGACATAATATCTCGGGTAATAGCTCCGCGCGGAGATATGACGTTCCAAAACGACATAACTCCGCGGAGATATGACGTCCAAAACGACATAATATCTCGGGTAATAGTTACGCGGGGAGATATGACGTTCCAAAACGACAAAACTCCGCGGAGATATGACGTTCCAAAACGACATAATATCTCGGGTCATAGTTACGCGGGGAGATATGACGTTCCAAAACGACATAATATCTTGGGTAATAGCTCCGCGCGGAGATATGACGTTCCAAAACAACATAACTCCGCGGAGATATGACGTTCCAAAACGACATAACTCCGCGCGGAGATGTGACGTTCCAAAACGACATAACTCCGCGCGGAGATATGACGTTCCAAAACGACATAATATCTCGGGTAATAGATCCGCGCGGAGATATGACGATCCAAAACGACATAATATCTCGGGTAATAGCTCCGCGCGGAGATATGACGATCCAAAACGACATAATATCTCGGGTAATAGCTCCGCGCGGAGATATGACGTTCCAAAACGACATAACTCCGCGGAGATATGACGTCCAAAACGACATAATATCTCGGGTAATAGTTACGCGGGGAGATATGACGTTCCAAAACGACATAATATCTCGGGTAATAGCTCCGCGCGGAGATATGACGTTCCAAAACGACATAACTCCGCGGAAATATGACGTTCCAAAACGACATAATATCTCGGGTCATAGTTACGCGGGGAGATATGACGTTCCAAAACGACATAATATCTCGGGTAATAGCTCCGCGCGGAGATATGACGTTCCAAAACGACATAACTCCGCGGAGATATGACGTCCAAAACGACATAATATCTCGGGTAATAGTTACGCGGGGAGATATGACGTTCCAAAACGACATAAAACCTCGGGTAATAGCTCCGCGCGGAGATATGACGTTCCAAAACGACATAACTCCGCGGAGATATGACGTTCCAAAACGACATAATATCTCGGGTAATAGTTACGCGGGGAGATATGACGTTCCAAAACGACATAATATCTCGGGTAATGCTCCGCGCGTAGATATGACGTTCCAAAACGACATAACTCCGCGCGGAGATATGACGTTCCAAAACGACATAATATCTCGGGTAATAGTTTCGCGGGGAGATATGACGTTCCAAAACGACATAATGTCTCGGGTAATGCTCCGCGCGGAGATATGACGTTCCAAAACGACATAACTCCGCGGAGATATGACGTTCCAAAACGACATAATATCTCGGGTAATAGCTCCGCGCGGAGATATGACGTTCCAAAACGACATAACTCCGCGGAGATATGACGTTCCAAAACGACATAATATCTCGGGTAATAGTTACGCGGGGAGATATGACGTTCCAAAACGACATAATGTCTCGGGTAATGGCTATGCGTGGAGATATGACGTTCCAAAACGACATAACTCCGCGCGGAGATATGACGTTCCAAAACGACATAATATCTCGGGTAATAGCTCCGCGCGGAGATATGACGTTCTAAAACGACATAACTCCGCGCGGAGATATGACGTTCCAGAACGACATAACTCCGCGCGGAGATATGACGTTCCAAAACGACATAACTCCGCGCGGAGATATGACGTTCCAAAACGACATAATATCTCGGGTAATAGCTCCGCGCGGAGATATGACGTTCCAAAACGACATAACTCCGCGCGGAGATATGACGTTCCAAAACGACATAATATCTCGGGTAATAGCTCCGCGCGGAGATATGGCGTTCCAAAACGACATAACTCCGCGCGGAGATGTGACGTTCCAAAACGACATAATATCTCGGGTAATAGCTCCGCGCGGAGATATGACGTTCCAAAACGACATAACTCCGCGCGGAGATACGACGTTCCAAAACGACATAACTCCGCGCGGAGATATGACGTTCCAAAACGACGTAATAACTCGGGTAATAGCTCCGCGCGGAGATATGACGTTCCAAAACGACATAATATCTCGGGTAATAGCTCCGCGCGGAGATATGACGTTCCAAAACGACATAACTCCGCGGAGATATGACGTTCCAAAACGACATAATATCTCGGGTAATAGTTACGCGGGGAGATATGACGTTCCAAAACGACATAATATCTCGGGTAATAGCTTCGCGCGGAGATATGACGTTCCAAAACGACATAACTCCGCGGAGATATGACTTTCCAAAACGACATAATATCTCGGGCAATAGCTCCGCGCGGAGATATGACGTTCCAAAACGACATAACTCCGCGGAGATATGACTTTCCAAAACGACATAATATCTCGGGTAATAGTTACGCGGGGAGATATGACGTTCCAAAACGACATAATATCTCGGGTAATAGCTCCGCGCGGAGTAATGACGTTCCAAAACGACATAACTCCGCGCGGAGATATGACGTTCCAAAACGACATAACTCCGCGCGGAGATATGACGTTCCAAAACGACATAACTCCGCGGAGATATGACGTTCCAAAACGACATAATATCTCGGGTAATAGTTACGCGGGGAGATATGACGTTCCAAAACGACATAATATCTCGGGTAATAGCTCCGCGCGGAGATATGACGTTCCAAAACGACATAACTCCGCGGAAATATGACGTTCCAAAACGACATAATATCTCGGGTAATAGTTACGCGGGGAGATATGACGTTCCAAAACGACATAATGTCTCGGGTAATGGCTCTGCGTGGAGATATGACGTTCCAAAACGACATAACTCCGCGGAGATATGACGTTCCAAAACGACATAATATCTCGGGTAATAGTTACGCGGGGAGATATGACGTTCCAAAACGACATAATGTCTCGGGTAATGCTCCGCGCGGAGATATGACGTTCCAAAACGACATAACTCCGCGGAGATATGACGTTCCAAAACGACATAATATCTCGGGTAATAGCTCCGCGCGGAGATATGACGTTCCAAAACGACATAACTCCGCGGAGATATGACGTTCCAAAACGACATAATATCTCGGGTAATAGCTCCGCGCGGAGATATGACGTTCCAAAACGACATAACTCCGCGGAGATATGACGTTCCAAAACGACATAATATCTCGGGTAATAGTTACGCGGGGAGATATGACGTTCCAAAACGACATAATATCTCGGGTAATAGCTCCGCGCGGAGATATGACGTTCTAAAACGACATAACTCCGCGCGGAGATATGACGTTCCAAAACGACATAACTCCGCGCGGAGATATGACGTTCCAAAACGACATAATATCTCGGGTAATAGCTCCGCGCGGAGATATGACGTTCTAAAACGACATAACTCCGCGCGGAGATATGACGTTCCAAAACGACATAACTCCGCGCGGAGATATGACGTTCCAAAACGACATAATATCTCGGGTAATAGCTCCGCGCGGAGATATGACGTTCTAAAACGACATAACTCCGCGCGGAGATATGACGTTCCAAAACGACATAACTCCGCGCGGAGATATGACGTTCCAAAACGACATAATATCTCGGGTAATAGCTCCGCGCGGAGATATGACGTTCCAAAACGACATAACTCCGCGGAGATATGACTTTCCAAAACGACATAATATCTCGGGTAATAGTTACGCGGGGAGATATGACGTTCCAAAACGACATATGTGTTTTTTTTTTAATATCTCGGGTAAATATTGTCTGATTTTAAAATGTTGATTCCTACCATCAATTGACATTCAATCAAATTAAACATCGATGGATTCAAAATTGTTAAAGAAAAAAAAACCATTAATTCGTAAAGTCAACGTTTTTGATGATTTTTTGGAAAATTTCCGTCAAATAATGTCCGATTTTGGAATTTCATACCATTTTTGACTCGTAAGGATCAGCTCTAACGATTGGCATCAAAAAAAGGAAATCCAAAATTTGGACCCTAATCGACAAAATGGCAAGGGGTTATATCACGCTTTTTTTCAAAATAGAGGTCAGTGCGAAAATCGAATCTTTTTCGATGATTATACCCTGAACCCATTAAAAATGGGTATAAGGGTATATTGTATTTATGCAAAATCCAAATGTATGTAACAGGCAGAACAGGCCTGTGCAGAACGAGTTTGTTTTCGATAATCGATAACTTACTCCGTTTTCCAAGCAATTGATAAGAATCGATATCGATATCCTGTTTTTTAGGCAATTTTGGTAAATAATAAGAGCTAGAGTCTCCAAACTTTACATATAGCTTCTAAAATAGAATATATATATGCATTGGATGTTGGAAAAAGAGGGTTCAGAGTATCCCCTAGTCGGAAGCTCCCGACTAGAACCTCTTACTTGGTAAAATATATTTTATCTGATTAATCGCCGCCTCTTTTCACTTCCCTCTTCCCACTGCAACAGGTTCAGTTCATTCTCATCATGGTGCACGCCTTCCAATTGCTCTTCATTGACTGCAATTACCCGAAGGCCTTCGTCTGGTGGATCGGAATGCACGCTGTGATGTTCTTTTTCCTGTTCAATGAGTTCTACAAGGCAGCCTACAAAAACCGTCTAATGGTAAGAGTCCCAGTGCCCCACAGCCAAGCTCAAAAAAAAACTCACACACACGAAAACCTATTTTTAAAATGCCGCAAGTCCGGAAATGAGACAGCTTTTGAGGTGCAACCGCATCTCACGTCGCCTATTATGATAATTATCAAACATTTAAAAGAAAAGATAAAAAAACCTCGGGCCTAGTCCGCGACTTCCCACGTTGGCTCAAAGCCATTTAAAGCCATGAAATGACAAACATAAAATGCGTTCGCATCCCAGATGCCGGATTGTGAGTTAATGAAAACGAAAACCCAGCGAAGTCTTATATCATAGGCATGTTCGGTCCATGGTTACGGCCGATGTCTGCACCTGTCACGAGAAGGGGGAGGGGGAGTGGGGCAGCCTATTGCAAACATATAACTGTGGTCTAAATTCATTAACGAAATTTCGTCAAGTGGGTCTCGGGGAACTGGGTTTACGAAGTCCGCTTTGTCCGACACAAAAGCGCCAAAATGACGTCGTTTAATGATCGTTCACGTTCATGAGGCCAACATTGACGTCGACCGCGACTGCGACTGCGACGTCGACTGCGACGGCGGCGACCCACAGCATCCATTGAGCGGTGCGGTGCGCAAGTGAAAGTTGAATGGAAAAGAGGCGAAATACAAATGAAAAGGCAAAAAAGAAAACAAAAATAAATAAAAATAAAAATAATAAACAAACGCTGACAAGGCATCTCAGCTGATTGCATAATGTGCGTTTCTTGCTTTTTGTGGAGCGCACACACACACACAAACACACACGGACACATACGCATATATAATAAAATTTACAACAAATGCGAACGCGTGTCGCATGCGCAATATATCTCATACGCACCGAATGCCCGCAACTAAACCTTTTTTTCACACACACATTTGCAGAAGAAGAACGCGCTGCTGGCTAACGGACACGCCAAGCCGAATGGCTACTGCAAGAGCATCAATGCCCACGACGATCTGTTCATGCCACAGCCGGCGGCAGAGACGACGACGGCGTCGACGGCCAAGGCCAATGGCAATGGCAATGCGACGCTCAGCAACGGGCATGCGAATGGCCTGAAGAACGGCTACAAGCCGCTGCCCAATGGCAATGCGGCCGCCGTGGCCAATGGCAGTGCGCACAAAACGAACGGTATCCTGCTGACAAATGGATTTGGCAATGGCAGCGGTGGCTATGCCACCAAGCTGCTGGACGATGTGGCACAGGAGCTGACACACCGGAAGACACAAAAATAATATCGGGATAATGCGGGTCGGCGCCAACATAGAGCTTAGGATGATAGCGGAAAGCACAGCAAGCGCCAGGAGCATCACTATATGCTCCAACAGTCATAAGCACACACACACACACACACACGCCCACATACACACCTACACATACACACACTCAACAAACTGCATTCATTTACATCCACATAAGCATATATATATACATACATGTTTCGGATATTGTATTGACATTGAAATAACTTTTAGTGAGAATGGAAGTGAAACAATAAGGGGCATATTGTTATTGGTACTAATTATTATTACAGAAATTAATAATAGTAATAATAATAATGCATAATAATGATGCTTGTTTTTACAGCGAGCCATCGCACACATTGCATACAATCTGCTGCACACATATTTTTATGTATGTATGCATGTATGTATGTATATAGCGTATGTGCGCATGTTTGTAGCATCTATATAAATAAAATACATTTTTGTTGCTTTTTTTCTCTTTTTAACTACTTTAGTTGTACAAAGCTTTGTATAGAAAAAACAAACAAAAACAAAAACAAAAACAAAAACAAAAAAACAAAAAATCAAAAAACAAATACAATTTATAAATTGAGCCTAATGCTTATTTAACTGAATTGTGTGTGAGCATGGAATTAATCTATGTATTTAAGCATAGAATTTAATTTATATACATACTTATATATATATATATACTTATACACATATAAATAAAGTAAATGGAAAAATTTAGTTGGTTCTGCGTAAGTCAAACAAGTTTTGTAAATGTATAAAGCGAAAAAAATATCTATATTAAAATAAAATATATGTAATTTAATATTAGTCGCTATAATTGTTGAGGAATTTAAACCAAGTCAAGCAAAAACAAAACAGAAAAAAAAACAGTCACAACTATTTAAGTCAAGCAACAAATACTACAAATACCAAGAAATTTGTGCTTCGTTTCAATCATAAACGACCACAAATAAACAAAAAGAAGAAAACAAAAACAAGCCCTACCCACATGTTTAATTAATTTATTACAAATAAATTATGCCACTAAACTGGAAAATTATAAAGTATGCAACTTTAGCTATTTGATAACGTTGCATGCAACAACATACAAAATCAAGAATCCACACAAAAGAAGAAAAAAACCATCTGAAAACCACGAGCATTGATAACAAAAGCAACATTGTTAAACGCATAAAATAAAAGTAAATATAATAAAAAAACAAATAGACTTTAAGTCCCACACTCTAGGTTCTATAGGTATTCAATTGCAATACGTTTTGTATGCGTAGTAGCCATTTTTGTGGAGCTGGAGCAGTATGTAAACAACACTATGTATGTAATTGTAATTATTATTATTATACAGAGATCACAAAAAAAAATACGAAAAACTAAAATTATGTGTAGAAAATTAGGCAGAAACGGAGTGGAGCATTTTTTCAATAAAACACTAAAAAAAATACGCTTATGCAAATTCAAACTTCTTTTGTCTATGGAATTGGGTTTTAATCTCACTTCATTTAAATTTTTAGCGTTCAACCTTTTTTTTTTATAGCTCAATATATTTAACCAAATGACACGAAACGTTTTACCCAATTTTCGGGGCATAAAATACAGTTATAGGTGAAACAATCAACTCGTTAGGGTCTCTATATGATTTTTATTAACATTTATAATTCGGATGTGTTAAGATTTTACATATTCCCGCGTTATACGTCGTGTTGCGTGGCGTACAATCCGGCTGCGGTCTATAATTTTAACTTAAAACTAAGCTTGTTTGCTATGAGCTAAGCTGGGTTAAGCTGTCCATAAGCGGTAGGCAAAAAGTAAAATGTAGAACACAGATGTCAACTACTTAAGTGATGGGCAATCGTAATGCCCTTAGACTTATGCAAGACCATTAAAAACATAAAAATTCTCAAAATAAAAATTATTAACAGCAATTGGTAGTCATTGTACTTATGTAAAGAAGAGTTATTATAAAACGTAATCTGTTTCGATTGTGGTCTATTAGCGTGTGTGTGTGTTTGAAAAACGAGAGATGGTTGCGCTGATGTTGGCCTATTAGAGTTTATCTACGTGAGTAAGCAGCCAACGGCGCCTTGCTTATTACTGTTGAACTGCAGATTGGAGATTTTAAAAACACTTATGTCTATGCCAAAAAACGATTTCAGTTGCGACGAGTGCGGCGACGTGCATTACCGGCAAAGGGCGTGGCATTAGGCGCGCCCGGATGCTGCCCGCTATACAGATTATCCAGAAACTCATGCAACGTGGCCTCACTGCGAATTAACAAATATTGAATAGCTGATCCTGATTGATTAAGTCTGGAGCGCTTACCTCACGCCACTGGCTGGGCCGCCCGGATGATGTGCATGCGACTGTGGTTGCTGCTGGTGTGGATGTTGCTGCTGCTGCTGTTGTTGCTGCTGCTGCTGTTGTTGCTGCTGCTGCTGTTGCTGCTGAGCGCCACGCACAATGCGATACTGTACCATATGCGAATTGGGCTCTAGATGCGAGAGCGCACCCTTCTGACAGTTGGCCCATTCGGTTATGTCATATACCTTGCCATCCATTAACGCCAAATATTTCCAACGCAGACCCAGCATGCTCGTCTCCGCCCATATGTCGCCCTGCCAAATGAAATACAGGTTAATATTAATGCCGAGCGCGTATGGAAGAGCTACTACTCACATCCTTGGCCGAGTGCCGTATCTTACAGGAGGCGCATTCGCGCGCCGCATAATGAGGACGTTCAGTTAGCTTGCGAGGATGGCGCTGCGCACAGGTGCTACATCTATGGGTGATAGAGAAAATGGTTTTGAGCTTGTTCAGCCTTTCGCAATTGCTTGTGTCGCTTACCTTATAGTATTGGCTGCCTCGGTCATTTTGGTTTGCAATTGCGATAGCAAATCGTGCAGCTCCGTCCACGCCTTTTCCGCGTGCAATGCCTCGGCAATGCTTTGGTCATAGGCAAGACGATTTTCCTGCAAGGAATGAATGTAAATGAATACAGCATCTTATCCAAGCAGCATTTTGTTTAACTTACCGGTTCGCCAATCAATTCAAATGCACGCTGCAGCACCTTGAATGCCTCCTCGGCGCCGGCCTGCTTGTTTTTGTCCGGATGCACCAGCACGGCGATTTTCTTATAGTGTTTACGTATTTGCTCCTGTGGGCTATCTGGCGGCACGCCCAATATACTGCAATGAAATATTTAAGTTAGTTTAATATGTATTTTTATTAAGTTGTCCTAACAGTACATACCTGTAGGCATCCTTCCCCTTGCAGTTGAGCAGCGAGTACATGGCCTCTTCGCCAGTCTGTGGCAAGCGACCCGTTTTAAATGCCTCCGCGCTGGCCTCAGGCGGCTTGCGCTTGTAGAAGCGACGCCAAAATGCCCAACGTGAGTTTTTTCTAAAGCGTGCATCAAAGCGACGCCAATAATTGCGCCACCAGATGCTCGGCTTGCCGGAATTCTGCTTCAGTTCCTTGTGCAGCTGGCGTGCATAAGCCACGCCTGCCACATACGCTGTGGTCAGCCGCTCGTACGCCATGCTGCAACCGAGCACAACAATATCATAGACCAAATAGAAGAGCCAGGTGATCAGCTTGAGCGTGTATATCCACCAGGTGTGCAAAATGCGCTTTGCTAGTTCATAATTGCGATTCGAGGCGCTCGCATGCGCTGGCGAATTGGATGACCCATATGCGCCACCCCGATTGCGCTTCGAGGAATACGAGTACGAGCTAGAATTGGAATTTAAATTCGCATTCGATGAGCCGGAGTAGCGTTTCGATGATGAGGAATTGCCATTGTTGTTGCTGTTGCTGATGTTGTTGTGGTGGCTGTTGTTGTTGCTCGAGCCAGATGAATTATTGGAATTATTCGAATTGGCGTTCGAGAAATTTGCATGCGAGCTGCTATTATTGCTGCTGCTGCTGCTGCGATTGTTGTTGCTGGCGTTGTTTGCCTTCCGGCTCGATAAATTGTTATTGCTGCTGCTGCTGGGTAAGCTGCTGTTGCTGCTAACGATGTTGCCACTGTTGTTATTAGTTGCCTTATTGTCGTTGGCTTTGGCGCTGTATCCACTTTGGTTGTTGCTGCTCGTGTTGTTAATAAATTTCATTTGGCCAGGACGCTTCTTTTCGGCATTCGGTTTACCAGACCTCAGCGCAGGCTGCGACTGTTGCTGTGGCGGTGGTTGTTGTTGCTGTTGTTGTTGCTGCTGTTGCTGTTGTTGTTGTTGCTGCTGCAGCTGCTGCTGCTGTTGTAGTTGTTGCTGTTGCTGCTGATGTTGTATTGGCTAGCGACGAATCAATAAAGAACAAATTTAACAGAAAAGTCAATTAAATAATCAACTGACTGGAGAATAGCCCACAAAATTAATGTTAAAACTCTTGGATAATTGATGCCGCAACTGAGAGTTACCTCAATGTAGCAGGGAAATAACAGAAAAAGGGTTTGCTACAGTTAAAGTTAAAGTATAAACTAAAAACTATCCTAACTATAACGTTTATGCCTTTGGATTTACCGCTTGTTGTGGTTTCTGCTGTGCTCCCTGGCGCCTCTTGCTGCGATGTCCTGTAGCATTGCCGGACCCATCTTTGATTTCGTGTAGTGGCGAGCGCTTGGAATTATTGCGCAACTCCCGATTACCGTTGCCATTGCCATCCTCCTTGCCTCCTCGTCGTTGCGTTGGATGCCCATTCTCCAAATTGTTGACTGAACGCGCTTCAATACCCGCATTGCTCCTGGCAAGCATTGTGCCCGAACTACGCAATGTGCTGCCCTTGCTCAAAACATCTGAATAGGACATGGGCATAGGTTTTACTTCGGCTACAATGCGTCTTTTGCCCTCGCTCAAGCCTGGCACGACTATTGGCGTTTTTTTAAGGGCAGCTGGTGTTGCTGTTGCTGCTGCTGCTGCTGCTATTGTAGTTGTTGTTGTAGTGCTTAAAGTTGGATTCGGGTTGACTTCTTTGTGACCAGAGCTACCAGGAGCTACTTCGACGCTTTTGGGCGGAACGACCTTAGCATGATACTCAGCTATGGGCTGCAGCTGCTGCAACTTCACAGGTGATGTCGACTGTGGTGGCGATGTTGTCGATTCTATGGGCGTGGCTTCAACATATGCGTTAGCATTTTCGGGTGGCTCGCCACCAAACTGTATATAACTGCTACCCGTTAGATTTGGCGACCAGTTATTTACAAGATTATTGATAAACAAATTAGCGCTATTGCTCGGTGCAGCAGCCGTAGAGACTGCCGCAGGAACATCATCAACCTGATGGAATTGTGGTGTCTGCTGTTGTTGCTGCTGTTGTTGCTGTTGTTGCTGCTGTTGTTGCTGTTGCTGCTGTTGCTGTTGGCTTACAATATTCATCTCGGGCTTTGGCAGTAACGGATTGGTGGCAAACAATTCATAAAGTGGCGTCTGCTGTGCTGCTGACGGCTGCGCCTGTGCCTGGTTCTGTGCAGCCGTGGCCGCTACTTGGTGATGTTGATGCTGGTTCATTGGTGCCATGTTGATATGCGAGAAATTGGCCGCCGCTTGCTGAGCGTAAACATCGTTGACAGCATTCTCTGGACAGTGATAAACCTTAAGAAAATTGCCATGACCAACAGGCAACACGGAGTAAGTTTCGGTTTGACCAGGTGGTCCGGAGTATGCCAAGTTGTACAGATATTCATTATAGACGTGTGCAGATGGAGCTTGCTGTGGTTGTGGTATCATAGGTGGCTGATGATGATGTGGTTGGTGTGGGTGATGTGGGGGAAATTGAACACCCATGTGTGGCGGCCACATCAAGGGCCCCTGCGCCTGGCCCTGTTGCTGTTGATGCAACAAATGTTGTTGTTGCTGCTGTTGTTGTTGCTGTTGTTGTTGTTGTTGTTGTTGTTGATGCTGATGTGCCAGAAAATTGGCATAATCCGAACTGTGTGGTGGCAAATTGTGGTAGGTGGCGGCAATTGCTTCGTCCTCGACCATACCCCCCGAGCAGATGCGCTCATCCTGATGTGCCCGCGCCGTCATATCCCGCAGCACTGCGCCAAAAAAAAGGCCCGTGCCAGTGCCTTTTCTTGCACTGACGCTATTGTCCTATTAGAATTTCATGCGATTGTGCGTTTCGCTTGCTTGGCGATGCATTTATGAGTTGCTGAAGTTGTTTGCAAATAACGATTGCAAACGCTGCCACACAAATTGAAATACGTTGCTACACTTCTTTCTGCAATCACTTTTAACACAAATAATATATTATGCTTGCGTATGTGAGTGTATGTGGCACCGATGCCACTCACAAGAAACGCATGCAGGGACGCACACAGTATACATTTATCGATTAACTCGAATTTGCGAATTCATTTTTGAATATTCTAGGTGGTAGCTGTTTATATTTGAATAAGTATAATGTTTGTCAGCCCTTTATATTTACGGCTGTTATATATTGAATCTTATCAAAAATGTCTAATACTTGTAGCATTTCATTAGGAGCTAAAACAGGTCTTTTTAATCCGCACAATATGGCAACCTTGCCTATGTACCTGTTACTTTTGTTTTGTTTTAATACGTATTTTTACTTTATTAAAGTTTGGGATGGCTATTCATAAAAAATTTGTAACATTGTAAATAAACGATTATGCGTCAATTTAGCATAGGTAAGTTAGCGACGTTCTAAATTAAAGTGCGTCAAATTAAATTAGTTCAGGGTATACAAATATAAGTTAATAAAGATATTTAGTGGAAAATCTGGTAGTTTTGCACTGCACATCAGGTATTTTGACAGTTCTTCAATATGGTCATACAACTTAAATGAAAAACCCAACACTGATGATTGCTTCTCTCTTGGCATTTTATTCCCTATTCTCATTCGCAATGGCCGCCAACAAGGAACGCACTTTCATCATGGTTAAGCCCGATGGAGTCCAAAGAGGACTCGTCGGTAAGATCATCGAGCGTTTTGAGCAAAAGGGCTTCAAATTGGTAGCAATGAAGTTCGTCTGGGTAAGTAAAGCCGGACACATAATTGAATTAAGAAATCAATAAGTACGCGTGTGCAATTGTCGTGTTTAACCTCAACATGGCATGGGGTCGCTCTTGCTTACATTATAAATGACCGGTTGAGGTTATATATATGTATGCATACATCTGGTTTTAGAGGTCATGAAAATGATAGCATTACATATTTAATTACAGGCTCAAAAGGACTTGTTGGAGAAGCACTATGCTGATCTGTCTAGCCGCCCCTTCTTCCCCGGTTTGGTCAACTACATGAACTCCGGTCCAGTGGTTCCCATGGTGTGGGAGGGCTTAAATGTGGTCAAGACCGGCCGTCAAATGTTGGGCGCTACCAACCCAGCTGATTCTCTGCCTGGCACCATCCGTGGTGATTTCTGCATCCAGGTTGGCCGCAACATCATTCATGGCTCTGACGCTGTTGAGTCCGCCGAAAAGGAGATTGCTTTGTGGTTCAATGAGAAGGAGCTTGTCAGCTGGGCTCCAGCCGCCAAGGACTGGATTTACGAATAGATTTAGCATGCAAGTGCATGAATCTGTACGCCACTCACATAAGTCTAACAGCGATTCTTCTAAAGAATAAAAATTCCACCTTATATATACATACGTATGTTTTATTCACATTTATATCGGGCCCACTCTGCAGTGGGCATATCGGTTGGCAATACCCAACCGTGGGGTATGCTGCTGCCACTCTTGCCGTAACTTATATAGGAATCCCAAATGAAGCTAAATGGCAAAAGACGTGTTAGCAAATTCGGCCACTTTAAATTCTCATCAAACTTACCGCCGTTGTATCAATTCTTGCGTATTTCGCTTTTTGTCCATATTCCCTTGTCTTAAAGACAGCGAAGAGCTTCCAAATATAACTCGGGCCCACTGCGCTTCGCAGTTGGTAGTGGATTCTTTATTGATTTCATCGGTACACTCCTGCAGCACACTTCGCCAAACTGTGCGCATTCTGGATAGTTTTTCAGTCAAGTCTTTGTTGCCACCGCGAGCCTTGTACAGTTTTTCCAGCAAGTCAAATGTGTGCAACATATTTGTGGCATCGTGCTGTTTTTTGAGTGTGATGTGCTCCGCTTGCCTCTGAACCGGCAAATGTGCTGCAGCTGCTACATCTGACTCGGAAGGTAGCGCTTTATCCTTGGCATTTTCTGGATTATCCCTTTTTACGCTCCTTTGCAGCTTGTCTCTTTTTTTGGCCCGTTGCCGTCTTCGTTTACGCTGGAGTTGGATGCGTGCAATTCGGTCACACGGCAACTCATTCAGTTTCGCTAGCAATTTCGTGGTCTGCTCTTTCAACTGGCGAGACTTCTTCAAATCCAAATCATCTGGTGACGCATTGCTCAAACCTTCCAATAACTGTAAATTTGCTATGACATTGCTAATATCTGTCTTTATTTCGCTTAGTTTGTGGACTTGCGGCATTTTATCTACATATAAGTGTTGGTTAACGTTTTATTAAGAGCGGTGTGCTTGTATTGAATTTTAACAGGGAAGAGTAAGGTTATTATGTGGATGCATAGAATCAGCTGATAGCCTAGGATTTTAACGCAGATTCGGCTTCTACTAGCACCTCGGAAGCTTTTGTGTAGGCCTCCGTTTCCTTGAGATCCAGTTCATCCTGTAAATATTTTTGTAGCACTTCGAACTCCTTTTGCAATCTGTAAAAAATCACACCATTATTGTTGACCGCAAATTGGTGTCATTAAATGATGACTCACCTGCGCTTTGAGTCTGGTATCATCATTTGGCACTCCTGTATCACCTCTTCCTGCTTGCGCAGCACATGATCATCGGCGCCTTCATTTTTGAATTTATCCAGACGAGCCAGCTCTGTGTTTATCTCCTTCTCATAAACTGTCTTCTCCTTGGCCAGGCGCTTCACAACACCCGTTTTAATAACCAACTGCCTAATACGTGGATCTGCCATTTCTGTAATTTTATTGGTTTATTATTACTTGTACACCTCTAAATAAGCTTTAGTTGTCAATATTAATTGACGTTTTTAAATTATTTTATAAATTTGTCGCCAATTTCTGCACAGCCGGCTGAGCTTTCTTGTTGTATTGTTTAGAAATGCCGCCTGTGAGTCAGCTTGCAGCGTTGCCACTCTTTCCAGCTTACCTTGTGGCCATTCACAATAGTTGACGTTCTGGAAAAAATGTTACGTATCAAACGAGCGGCAGTTCGAATATTAAATTCAAATAGTTTACTGTTAAAAGTAGATCCAGGTTATAGCTTTTTAATTTATTAACTAAAATATAGTAAGCGGTCCATGGGTTCGACCAACCAATTTTTGACTTTGTTAACAGCGTACAAAAATAAAAGCTAGAACCTGTCAATCGAAACAACCATTACATTGTGTGTAGTTATTACGGTTAAGCATTCTTTATTTTTATTTTGTCAATTAATACATTAAAAGATCATTTTTGTTTGTTTATTAAGCAACGTTTTCTGTATCCATGAATGGTTTTCTGTTGTGGGCTACATTAATAAGTTTCATAGTAATGACAATGAATGCACTATGTAATGTTTTGTTATGTGGTAAATCGTTTATGAGAAACATTTGGTTAAAGTATGGAAATGCCAATGAGACTCGATAAAACATTTAGAATGTTTACAAAACCGCATGATTATGTTTTATGAATATTTTTATAATACTTCTTAAGCATTTGTCTTTTTTTTTTTTCTTTTTTGGGATAAATTTTGAATTCATTGCGAATGTAGTCTTGGGGTTTTTTTTAAGTATTGTTATTAGTTGCAGAGTGGTTTATAACTAAATTCTGAAATTGCTTTATATAATATAGATTTTAAATCGAATGCCTCCGACTGACTTATCAAAAGTATAAAAAGTGTTTAAAATCTTTTGATTGAAATAATGATTAATGATTTAAAATTATGTTTAGTGATGGATAAAGGAGTGACAAGTGGGGTCGCAGTGAGGGGCTGGGCTAGCAGCAAACTCCAGTGGCGATTATATTCTGATTATGTTCAATGCGAGACTGTTTCCTGCGAAACGATTTGCGGTGGCGAAACAAGTTTAGATAGTTATAGTATATAATGATTATGAATATGATGGCGACCGATTTTGAGTACGCATGCGGGAATGATTCCAGACGACCAATGTGTCCAGGCGCCTCCTCGCCGTCATCACGTACAGCTGGCGTGAGGTGGATGGTGGATGTGCCTAGAGGTCGACCCATTATTGTTGGCGTACATATACCCTCGCCAATTGTATGTGTGTTTATAATAAATTGTAATATTTCCTCAAGTTTATATAATATTTGAATGCAGCAGTAAATAGTTGTAGTTAATGATGGTGATTGATACGCCACGGACTTTGTGTTTAGCCCCTGATTCGGTTTTGATCGTCTATGATTAATAGATACTATAAATTTTAAGTGTGTTGTTGCTCTTGCCATTTGTTGTTCGAGTGTTTGAGTGTTGTTGTTTTTGTTGTTATTTGAATTACAAGTCTGCAGACACCCTAGTTATTTCTTCTTCTGCGCCTTCTCAGCTGCTTTTGTTACTTTGCCCGAGGTCGTTTCTTTAAAGTTCACCGACTTGATAACACCGACAGCCACAGTCTGACGCATATCGCGCACTGCAAACCGACCCAGCGGCGGAAATTCTTGGAAGCTTTCAACGCAAAGAGGCTTGGACGGAACCAGCACTATGATGGCCGCATCGCCCGATTTGATGGCCTTCGGTTCGGTCTCGGTGGTCTTGCCAGTACGGCGATCACACTTCTCCTTGATCTCGGCAAACTTGCAAGCAATGTGTGCCGTATGACAATCCAGCACAGGGGTATACCCATTAGCAATTTGCCCAGGATGATTGAGAACAATTACCTATTAAAAACGCAAATATTAAGAATGCAATTAAAACGATTAACTTTCGTATGTAAATCTTACGCACCTGAGCAGTAAAATCGGCAGCACCACGTGGAGGATTGTTCTTCGAATCTCCGGCCACGTAGCCGCGACGCAACTCCTTTACCGAAACGTTCTTAACATTGAAGCCCACATTGTCGCCTGGCAAGGCCTCGGTCAGTGCCTCGTGATGCATCTCAACGGACTTGACCTCAGTAACCAAATTAACGGGCGCGAAATTTACCACCATGCCTAGAACGAAAGGTGGGCAATTTTGTAAGTAGCAACAGAGCTACACACAGCTGGAGTGCTAACATACCTGGCTTGAGAATACCCGTTTCCACACGACCGACTGGCACTGTGCCGATGCCACCAATCTTGTAAACATCTTGCAGAGGCAGACGCAACGGCTTGTCAGTGGGCCGCTGGGGCGGCATAATCGCGTCCAGAGCGTCAATCAAGCACTTGCCCTCCGTTTTGCCCTCTTTGCGTTCAACGGTCCAACCCTTGAACCAGGGCATCTTCTCGGATGGTTCGAGCATGTTGTCGCCATGCCAGCCGGAAATGGGCACAAAAGCGACCGATGCCGGATTATAGCCGATCTTCTTGATGTACGAGGAGACCTCCTTTTTGATCTCTTCGTAGCGTGCCTCGCTATACGGCGGCTCCGTGGAATCCATCTTATTAACGCCCACAATTAGCTGCTTAACGCCCAGCGTAAAGGCCAACAGCGCATGCTCACGCGTCTGGCCATTCTTTGAGATGCCGGCCTCAAACTCGCCGGTGCCAGCGGCAACAATTAGCACAGCACAATCGGCTTGCGAGGTGCCGGTAATCATGTTCTTGATGAAATCTCGATGACCGGGCGCATCAATGATGGTCACATAATACTTGGCTGTCTCGAATTTCCAGAGAGCAATATCGATGGTAATGCCGCGCTCGCGCTCAGCTTTCAGCTTGTCCAGCACCCAGGCATACTTGAACGAGCCCTTGCCCATCTCCTGGGCCTCCTTCTCGAACTTCTCAATTGTACGCTTATCGATGCCGCCGCATTTGTAAATCAAATGGCCGGTGGTGGTCGATTTTCCCGAATCGACATGGCCAATAACAACGATGTTAATATGAATCTTCTCCTTGCCCATGATGCTATGTAATCAACGACTCCTGGGTCTCTGAGCTCCAATTATACGTTGTTTTCCTTTTAGTTGTTTTATAGAACCTGAATGCAAATTACATACACACACATATATATATTTATATATATAGAGAGATATATATATATGTATATCAAATTTTGAGAGTGGGTGACAATATAGAGAGTAAGAGAGAAAAAGCAAAGGCGTGTGCTATAAGGACACGAGTGAGCATAGTCAGGACTTGCATATGTATGTGTGTATGCTTCTAGGTATATGCATGCGTGAGTGTATTTATGTATGACATAGGTGTGGGTGTGGGCGCGACTCTGTTCGCAGTGTAGAGACTGAAATATTACAACTATGTAGGTGTATGTACAGTGAAAGCTTTTCGAGCGGATGTCTACTGTCCTAAGATTTCTGTCCTGCTAGGATGATGTCCCCATGAATGATAACTCAACCGAAAATATCATTTAATTTTTATATTTCTATCAATTGAGACCAACCAAATTGACCGGTTTAAGAAGTTGCACTGTCCAATATTGGAGCCTTCACTGTACACACATTTAAATTGACTTCTTTTGCTATAGAAACTCACCTGAAAATTGCTTGAAATTTAACTTGCTGCTTACAGGCGCTCCAATTGGCGATGCACTGCAAATAGAAACAAAATTATTTACCATTTGTCGAGTAATAGGATATAGAACTTAGTATAAGTGACGACAGTTAAAATTATTATTTGTACGATTTAGTTATATGAATATTAAAATTACCAATTGCGCACGACACGTCTGAACGTTAGTAAAGGCCCGGAAAATCTGGACTTATCGTCGTATGCAAGCAAGTCTCAATGCTCGACAAGAAAAATCAATAATGAACCCAGACAAACGACGAGAGCCTCTGGAGCTGAAAAGCGAGCCAGCCGAATGACGACGTTGCCGAATGCACTCCCCACACGTCCCTCCTCCCCCCTCCTCGACAGCGTGCAGTACACGGAAAATGTACGGCCCGCAACCTTTAGGCCGGCGGCATTTGCCCAAGAAATGAAACCAGGTTAGCTATGCATACACCTGCTGACAATGGGCTTCATAATTGTAGTGTGGCAATAATTAAACAACAATTATAAATCAATTTATTTTAAGAGGCAAATAGCAGGAGGAGGGGGGTAAAAATCAATGCTGGTGGTGAAATCGGATTGCAACGGTATTTGTAAATTTTGCTCACCGCCGGCAGCTGCCGCAGTCGTGAGCTCTTTTCTGTGTTCTGAACGGAAAATTCGCGATTCAAAAGGGTGAAAAACTGCACATGCACACATACACACACAGCCATGCAGAGGCAGAATTGCCGCTGCTGCTTCGTGCTGCACTTGGTGCTCATCGTTTCCGTTGGTCGCCGTCGTCTTTGATAAACTTGCAAAAACAACAAGGAGACAAACATATTTGCATGCATACATATGTGCGTCTGTGTGTGTACTGGCTGTTTAGCGTGATTTATTTTCTAGCCTAGAAACAATTTTTACTTGCACTTTTTCTTTAGTTATTTTTAACTACACACGAGTGTATGTAATTGCATTTGCACACAAGTGCAAATTGAAAAGAAGAAGAACCTTAAAGGGAAATGTAAAAATACTTTGCAATGCAGCCTCTTTGCAGTACATTAACAGCACTTAAATCTGATGAAATATACATACACATGCATGAAGTATGTATGTATGTATTATGTTAACTCAGTTTAAATTTGGCAACATAACTGTGCAGCAAGCTCACGCACTCACACACGCTAACACATGGGAAACTGCAGACTTCTGCAGACACGGCCGCCATTTTGGAATTTGCCAGAGAGCTGGGCATACTTACATATGTATGTACATACATACATATATCTATGTCTATGCATGTATACTGTGCGTAATATATATGTATGAATACATACATATATAGACAGAATTTCTTCACACACATCCATAGATATACATATGTATGTTATGCATTTAAAAAATTAATATTTGTTATTTTTTGCGATCAATTTCGCATGCTTGTATATATAGGCATTTAGATACCGTTACATACATACATAAACGTGTATGAAGGCACGTATTATGCAAAACCTCACAATCGAGACACCGGCCGGTAAACACACGAAATTTAAGCCGACTCTCACACTTTAAACAGTTCGAAATACACAACAATAATAAACATTTAAAGCAGCCGGAGAGCTTTTTTGTCATTAAGCACACAAAAAATTAATCGATGGATATTAGTGTAAGCGTTATTTAAGGATTTTATGAAAGCTGCACGGACCTTCTATGTACGTGCACTTACCTCGAAACCAGAAAACGGAAAGACCGAAACCGTCAGAGACAGGCAGTCGGTTGACGATGAGACCGAGAGACGATCCGAGCCGATGCACGATGATGCAACGCCGAATGGCTGACAGAGTAGCCACCAACTGGGGCAAGGGATAGACATGGGATGACAAAATTGAGAATTGCGGGTAATTTTAAAAGTCAACAGTGATTGACAAGCCAATGTATTTTTGATTACGCTAGCAAGAAGAAGAACACTTGAGTTGCCGTTAGCTGTTCGTGGCGGTCAGCTGTTTTCCTTTTAATGTGTGTAACGAACGTTGATTTTATTACGGTGGAATATCTATCCTCGAGCCAGCATATTTTATTGAACGAATGCTTTCAAAGAAGACATTCAAACGATGCTGTTTTGACAGTATTTTTACACATAAATGCTTTCTGTTGAAAAAAGTATCTATAGTACTTTGAAAGGTATCACATTAAACAAAAATTGAACTTAAATCTTCGGTAATCGGCAATCTGCCATTTGTGGTGAAACTTAAATGGGAATGAAAATTTCCCTTCAGTTTAATCAAAAATTTCTGTAATATACTTTAATATAATCAACACAGAAATAAAATTTCTATCAGAAATTATTTATACATTTGTATACATCTATACGTATATGCTTAAATTCTATTCTAGGCCACAGCAATAATCATTTCCATTCACTGTCCGACTCGTATTCTGGCCAATCTGGCTTAACGCCCGTAGGAAGCTTTTTCTGCTCCAGATATTCATTGAATTGTTCTGGTATTGACATGAATCTACGTATTTTCAATCGAAATTGCCTCCATGTCCATTGGCCATGATTGCGACGATCTGTCACCATGGCCTTGTAGTTGAACTTGTGTTTGTCGAGGAAATACGAGAGCTCCTTTACCACACCCTTGGGTAGTCTAAAAATGCATGGTATTTCTAAAGCATATTAACCAAGAAGAGATATCAAATCGGCTTACCTGAACTCTGGATCGGCTCTTCGATCAATTGCCATCTGTTCTAGGTCTTGGACGACATGCCCGCGTTTTGGTTTTTCAGGCTCTGGTTCTGCGGCCTTAGAGCCTAGCGCCGCCAGCTCCTCTTCATCGAGCTGCTCCTCCGTGAAACCATTTACAATTTTAACAGCCTCAAGCCTTTCGCGCTTATAGTTGGGTATGCCCACCGACTTGTTTGGATCGCTAGCCAATCCCATTTCACTGAAATTGGTACCCACGCGTTTACTTTCCAGCCACAATTTCTTCATTTCGGGACTGCCAAGTGAACATGTTTTATTAAGGGCAACTAAATATGCTTGCGCGCTGGGTAACTTACTCTTTGATGTTTCCAGTGGATTTTCGTGTTTTGTTCATTGTTTTGCGATTGACATTGTAGCGGTAACGCTTACGCACGTGATTCTTGCGAATTTTCATCTTTCGTCTTTAAAATTGTTAACAACGAATGCTATAAAAACAAAACAATTGCACGTGTTGCGGCTGTATGCTATTGAAGTTTGAAACAATCGAAATTAGGATTGCGGCACGTTATTTCGTTTGTAATCTCATTATCGATAGCTTAACAGCACAGAAAGTGACTGCTATCGATAGGCCTCGTTTAAAGTAAACATATCGAAATATCGATGTTAACAAGAAAATATGATTTGAATGGTACGGAATATTCATGCATTTCTATGTTTGATTTAAATGTATGACAAGAATTTATCCCATGATAAGATTATATGCACTTGTGATATGTTGCTGCGATTCATTGATTTTCAAACATCTTAAATGGCGACCAGCAAAGACCGTCTGCCGCCAACATCGATACATCAACGTTTTTAATGTTTGCTCACATCACTAATTTTATATTTATAAGGAAAGATGCGCGACGAGATTTTGGATCCGCATAATTTGGTTAAAAACCGAGAAATATTATACCGGTTAATGATAAGGTAAGCTGCAATTGACCACGCATAACATGAATAAGTTATTTAAAGACTCTATTTGTAGCCAGTTAATGTACGATGGCTTGGAAAAATTTGCAATGGAGCTGTCAATGCTGGTCAAGGCGGATCAATGTGCGCCAAGTGAACGTCTGCTGCATGTCATGATATCGGGCATGCAGACAATGGCTGACAAAGATAAAACCAACACGGATGATGTGCTGCCTGGCATTGATCTAGAATTTGAGCCGGAGGCATCTGCACTGGCGCCAGAGCCGCATTCCTATGAAACTGCATATGTTACGTCGCACAAGCAGGCTTGCCGTGCTGGTGCCTTCAGCTTTGATGGCTCTCTGGTAGCCACGGGCAGTGTGGATGCTAGCATCAAAATATTGGATGTGGAGCGCATGCTGGCCAAATCGGCGCCAGAGGATATCGAGCCTGGTCGCGAACAGCAGGGTCATCCAGTTATTCGCACACTGTATGATCACACGGATGAGGTGTCTTATCTGGAATTTCATCCGAAGGAGCATATACTAGCGTCGGCCTCTCGCGATGGCACCGTGAAACTCTTTGACATTGCCAAGCCTTCGGTGAAGAAGGCGCACAAAGTACTCACCGACTGTGAGCCGGTGCTATGCGTCTCCTTTCATCCAACTGGGGACTACATAGCCATTGGCACAGAGCACAATGTACTGCGTGTTTATGACGTGCACACGACGCAGTGTTTTGTTAGCGCAATTCCATCGCAGCAGCACAAGGCAGGCGTCACGTGCGTAAAGTATTCGCCCACAGCAAAGCTCTATGCAACGGGAAGCTTTGATGGCGATATCAAAATCTGGGATGGCATCAGTGGGCGGTGTATTAACACTATTGCTGAGGCGCACAGCGGGGCGGCCATTTGTTCCTTGCAGTTTACGCGAAACGGAAAGGTAAATCGTTACTGATGATTATATGATTACCAGTTCTAATACGTACCCATTTTTGTTGTAGTACTTGCTTTCATCTGGCATGGACTCGATTGTTTACCTGTGGGAGCTATGCACCAGTCGACCCATACAGACATATACGGGCGCCGGCACCACCGGCAAACAGGAGCATCAAGCGGAAGCTGTATTTAATCACACCGAAGACTATGTACTGTTCCCAGATGAGGCGACCACGTCTTTATGTTCCTGGAACTCGCGTAATGGCTGTCGCTTGACACTGAACTCTCTGGGTCACAACGGACCTGTCCGCTACATAACCCATTCGCCCAATGCGCCCGCTTTTCTCACCTGTTCCGATGATTTCCGAGCACGTTTTTGGTATCGCCGTGCTAATAATCAATAGTTGCTAGGATTCTAATAAAACTTAAAACTATTTTACTGTTTACATTCATTCGTCTTTTTATAATTTTCTGATATGTGGCTACAGTGAACGGTTACAGGGTCTCGCATAAGTATGCTATAAATTCTAATGGTCGACCTGTCACTAGATGGCGCCAGCGTCTCTCTATTGAGTGACTATATATAAAATATTTTAAGTAAAACTAAATGCTATTTGTGTCCAGATTTTGAAATGGTTGATAAGAGATATTATTCTTACAATTTTCTAAGTTTTATTTGTAATCTATTTCAGGTGTTATTGTACTTACTATAAAAAACAATTTTAAGAAGTTTCTGATTAGGTTCAAAATTACTCAAAATTCTTCCAAACTGATTCAGAATATAAAAAAAAATTATATTTTTTCGGAATTATTAGAAATTAGAAAAATGCATATTTTTTATTTTAGAATCTTATTAATATGTTAAGTAGAAGTCTTACTAGTTTAGTGGTAATTTATCTAGATCCAGCCCAGATATCCAGATACTAAATGAAGCATTCGATTGCATTCAAAAGGATATGAGAGTACTTCGTATAGAATCTATTTATTGAGCGCATTGACAGCTTAAGTCGTAATGATTGCTTTAAGTAAATACATTTAAATAAAAAAAAAAAATACATAATACAAATGCTGAGTACTGTTTTTTTTTTGTGCGTACGTTACGTGGTGGATATATGTAGGACACTAGGCAATTATTGGGTAATAGCTAGTTGGTAGTATCCATTGTTGAGCTTAAGTAAAAAATATCAGTTAATATTCACTGGAAGTCCCTTGCGCATTTCGACAATGCTTTAATTACTATATATTTTTAAAATAACTAGACTAAATATGCTATATATATATATATAAAGTATGTGTATAAATCTAGAAAAAGTCTGCTAGAGCATAATTAAGTAGTCGTTAATTAAGTTTACAACATTTCCATGGGTTGGGCTTGCCAAACGTCACGTAGTTATAAATGTTTCACTTTCTTTTCATTTTTTTTTTTTTTTGATAATTGCACAAATAGCCAATTCATTGGATTTCCGGTTTCTTGTTTTACCAATGAAACACACCAATTATTCTACGGTCTTTGAGTATTGAACGTAATACTATATACAACAAAACGATAGACTAAAAACAAAATACAGTTTAACAAAATCACATAAGAAATAAACAAACAAAAAATAAAGTAACGAGTAGAAAGTAGCGGGTAAATTTAATTGGACGGCGCCTACTCGTTAGTTTCAAAAGCACATGTCTGTTGCATGAACGTGTGGCAAAGTAACGAGCACATTTTACTCGTTGCTGCCATTTCGACGAGTACCTAATTGCAACGAGTCACACACAAAAATGTCAATTATTAATTTAAACATAAGTTAAATCCAAAAATTATAACCATTAAGGCAGTGGGATAAAGAAATTTCCTACTAGTTAATCAGTTGCATTTGACTTAACACTAAATATTTATAAGTACATAATATCTATAGAACTAAACGTAAGGCTTTATGGACGGAATCTTGTTGAACTTATTGCTCTAACTGTAAATATTTCGCTTAACTAACGAATTTTGCTAAATGATGCGCACTAAAGAGCCTTAAGGATTAGTATTAACTATTATGCGTTTTGAGTGTTTCAAGTTCTGGCCAAGGGCGTAAGCAAAATATGATTGCAGAGGGGTTGGGCGTTAATATATTTATTATATAATATCAAATTTTTTCATGAAATGTGTTTTGTATTTAAGGAGTTATTCGTTTTTTAAATTAACTGCAGTCATTTGCCTTACACTGCTTACCCCTTTTGCACACACTCTGCCTACGCCCATGGCTCTGACAAGTGCTTAGCATTAAGTAGATTAGTATTTTACAGTTGTTTGTTTTGTTTAAGGCACGCTCTCTTTCTCTCTCTCTCTCTCTCTCTCTCTCTCTGTCTTCCTCACTCACACTGTGTCTCTCAGTTGATCCTAGGCTTAAGTCTTTACGTTGCGGTTTGCGCTGGCGGCAGGCTCTTGCCCTCCGACACCGAGTACATGGCCGGCGGTGATGGGGATGGCGATGGCGAGATTTGTATCTCGTTTTTGATGATGACATCATGCTGCAAACTGAGCATGGCCGCTGCAGCCGCTGTGGGCGTGGCTGGCGTTGGCTCCATATCCTGGTCCTGCTCTGGCTCCTGTTCCAGCTTGACAACATCCGGCAGCAGCAGAGCGTTGTCCTGACAGTCATAGGGCGACTGTTGCTGCTGCTGCTGATGGTGCTCTTCCAGCTGGCGCTGCATCTGCTCCTGCTGCTCCAGTTGCTGCTGCTGCTCCAGCTGCTGTTGTAAGTGTTCCTGCTGCTGCTGTTGCTGCTGCTGATAGAGATTTGTGTGCATATCGCCCGCTGCCGCCGCGGAGATCAAATACTTGAGCGGGCTGAAGGCGCCGATATCTTTGGGCGACGTAAAATTCTCATGCGTCATCTTCAGATGATTCTTCATTTTGTCCGGCCGCGAGAATTCCTTGCAGCACACCGGACAGGGAAACACCTTGCGATGCTTGCCCTCGTGATAGAGAAACGCGTGCCGCTGGAAGCTGTACTTGTTCTTGAAGGTCTTCTGCATGTTCTCCTTGGCGCATTCGGTGCACCGATAGACGCCCTCGACAACGCTCGCATAACGAAACAGATCCAGTCCGCGCACCGACATCTCGGTCAGATGCTCCGCCTGGTCGTCCAGCGTGGACTGCGCTTTGCGTCGCACACGTCGTCGCTGTATGGGTCGTTTGGGCGTGGCAGGCGCAGTGGCAGCCCTCGCTGCGGCGGAGTTCTCATTGTTGGTCAGCGGCGGCTCCTCAAAGCCCGGCAGTCCGGCATTCTCATCCGCCAGCGTGAGCAGCTCATGATCGGTTTCATCGCATTTGTCCGGATTGTTATCGACCACGCACAGCAGCTCCAGCTCCTCATCCACATAGTGTGCTTCGGCTGGCGGCGAAGCATGCGGCGGCGGCGCTGGCGCCTGCTGCTGTTGTGCCTGGTAATAGTCCGCCTTGAGCAGCGGATTCCCTGTGGCGGCCATGTGCAGCAGCAGCTGTTGCTGCAGGCTGGCATTGTGATTGTCGTTGTTGTTGCCGCTGTTGTTGTTGTTGCTGCCGGGCGTCTGCTGCGCCTGCCGCTCCGCCGCATTGGCCAGCGACTGCAACGCGCTGCAGCTGCTCTCCTGCTGCTGCTGCTGCTGCTGCTGCATCTCCATGGCATCATCCGCCGACAACGGCAACGGCGTTGGCACCGCCAGCGGCACCATTTCCGGATCCTTGGCCCCACCGCGCAGCTGCTGCTTGAGCAGCGAGTTGTTGTTGTGCTGCCCTCCCGCCGGCTGATTGCTTGCATTTATCGCGCGTATCTTCAGGCCCAATATGGTGGGCAGATGCAGTGAGGCGGCAGCGCCACTGTCGCCACTGGATTCGCGTCCGTTTGGCGACTCTGTTGCTGTTGTTGTTGCTGTGGTTGTTGTTGTTGTTGTTGTCGCTGTGCCAGGCGAGATATGCGTGGACGTGCCGAAAAGTCGCTGCGAGAGCTCGGGTGTGGCGGTTTGTGCTGTGGTTGGGATCGGGAATACGAAATGTTAAAAAGCATGTAACTAAGCGGAAAGCATGAGTATTCTAGTTGGGTGTGCCCGACTGCATGATACACTGTAACCATCTTTCTTTTACACACACACACACATCATGTGTGTTTCTTCTTCTCTTAACCGCAGCTTATATATGGGAAATGCTTTCTTGATCAGCTTCGGTGTTTGAGGTCCGATCTTTGTGCAATTTTCAGGGCTTAAACATGACATACAAAGCTGTCTATGTACCAAAGCCCAAGGTTCTACTTTTATTTTGTTTATTTCTGGCAAAAAGGGGTTAAGGTAACTCAAAAGAGAAATTTGTTATTTAAAAAGTCAAATAGGAGCTGCTTACCAAAATTAAATTATCTGCTATCTTATCTAAAAATCGATACTTATCGATTTCGTGTAAATAAGTCTATCGATTATTTGAAATAAACTAGAGCTGATCTTAACGATCGTTTCATTTTATTAATCGTTATTTAACTGGATCGAGGTCCAAATATATCCCGATTTATTTAGCTTTTAGTCTCAGAGTTTAGACTCGGCTAAGAATAAACATGATCGGGAATATATATATTCTTAAAAAGATCGCAGAAGCTTCCTTCTCGTGTTATAAACATTAATACAAAAACAATTTACCCATTTTGGGATATATATAAAGAAATTAATTAAAACTCAAACAACTTGTTTCTTTTTCAGAATTGTTTTTTTTTTTTTTTGCGTGTGTGTGTGTGTATTTTATTTCTCTTCACATTTGTCAGTTAATCGATATATAATAATCATTTATCGTATTTCGTAATCAAATATAACAAAATATGTTTTCTTTTTAAATGAATAATATTGCGTGATTTACTAAAATTGATTAATTTTACAAGCTTAATTGTTGTTTATTTTTTTTTTATATTTTTGCATTTTTGCTAAACCTGCGCTAAGGCCACACACGCATGTGTGTCTGCGTGTGTGTGTGTGTGTGTGTTTGTTGTGGGTATTAGCACACACACACACACACACATTACATTTGCCTTTCAACCATATTTAACTGTGCAACAAGCTCTGTTTAATATAACTTTATAATCTTTTTCTTTTGTTGTTTTCTTTGGGCATCAAAAGCATGACTGTTTAATTATAATATATATATATATTATATTATGGAAGGGATTTGATAATAAAAAATATAGTTTTTCGAGTTGGAAGTTTGTTTTATCTTTTTACTTGTTTAGGCGTGGAAATTGTTAGGGGTGCTCCCTCTTTTCTTTATGCGTGTGTGTGAGTGTGTGTGTGTGTGAATGCAAAATAAACATATTTGTATATAAAACGTAAACTAAAATTAAAGTTTAAATAAAGTACATACAATACAAATACATATTGTACATATATATATATATATATATATATATATATATATATATATATATATATATATATATATATATATATATATATATATATATATATGTGTGTGTGTGTGTGTGTGTGTGTATAGCTGTGTTAATGCCAAAAGAAAATAGATATATGTATGCATATATATATATATAGTTATTGTTGGGGTTATCGTATCTGTTGCGATTGTTGGTGGATAGAGCGTTTACTTAACTAAATTGCACTAGCTAACACTAAATAAAGAATTAAAAACAAATTATATTTAATAAATTATTGTATTTAATTATTAATGTTTAATTAATAGCTGTTTTGATTATTCTTGTTTTGTTTTTGTTTCCGATGCCAACAAAAATTGGAGCTGTATTTGTGTTTGTTTATTTACTTTTTTTTTTTTTTTTGAATGCAACAAATTCAATTTCAAATTCAATTTTTTACTCTTTGCTTTTAAACTTTTTTCAAGTTTTGTTTTTTGTTTTTGTTTTTGGAGATCGCGTTTATTCATATTTTGCATTTGTTTTTATTTGAATTGTTTATTTTTGCTGCTGCTTTGTTGAATGTACATGTTTTTCGTTTTATTTATTGTTTGCATTTTGTTTTTATTTTTTTGTTTTTTTTGTTATTTTTATTAATTTTTCTTTTGTTTTGCTTCATTTCTTTGGCGATAATTTAAGCCTCCGATATACAATATAAATTTTAATTGTTTTTTTTTTTTGCATTTTAAATGTAATTATGTAATAAATTGATAAATTATTTGCATAGTTATTTTCTGTTGCATTATATAATAAACATAATCATATTTAATTCATTATCATGTTAATTATTGTATTTAATATTGTATATAATATATATTAATGTTGCTTTTAAAATTAGTTTATTAACATTTAACGTGGACGCACACAAATCGCAACGAAACATTTGCAATCTCTCGTTGCGATTTGTGTTGCATGTTTTATTCAATTTGTTTGTTTTTTTTTTTCTTGCGATTTTCGATTTTGGTTGGGATCAGAGCCAATCCAACTTTTCTTTCAACTAGCTTCATTTGAAGGCAACAAGGTAGAACTGCGCTACGCTTTTCACACATATTTATAAACAAATTTAAACGTAAAACAAAATGATAAACATTATGTTTAGTTTTATATATATATGAATATATATATATAGGGTATATATAAATTAATTAATAGAGCTATAGCTACGCATACCAAAGACACATGTGCACATGTTTATGGATTATTATATAAATATATATATATATGTGTGTATATTATATGTATATATATATAGTTAGCATTTGTCATTAACTAAAATTTAGTTTAGTTTAGTTTTTTTTTTTTTGTAGTTTTTAGTTTTTTATTGCAACTTGGAGCGTTACAAGGATGTGCTTTATAAGGCCGCCGCGGTGCTGCATTCATTTTATCAAAAATAATATGCAAATGCCAAAATTTGCATTTCTTGTTTTTATAACTAACATTATTCTTTAATATTATTAATTAATTAATTAATTAATTATAAAATGTATTTGCTTTATATAATGTTTAAACTAGTTTGAATATAATTGCACAACATAAGTTCGTATAAAAAAATTAAAAGAAAATTATATATATATATATATATATACATATATATATGTATATGTGTATTCATATATAAATATGTATATGTAGATAGAAAGAGAGAGAAATTCTTCATGCTGTTTTTCTTTTTCTTTTCTTTTAACAAAGCCAAGTAAATAACTAAAAAACAAAAATTAACAAATTTGAAATGTTAACGGCCTCTGCTAAAAAAAAAACCCGCCCCTAGTCTATACATAATCCCCACCCTTTCCCCCCTACCCCGCAAGCCACAACCTAACCCCCCACTTAAAGCACATAAGGCACACGTAGCGCCTGGCGCTGCCTCAGGCTTTTCTTACATTCTCTTTTGCTTTTTCTCTTTCTTTTAATAGTTTTCATTTTGGAATATGCGGCTCTGTGTTTGTGTTTGTGTGTGTGTGTGTGTGTGTGTGTGGAGATTACTGCGCCGCGGCAGCAGCCGCTGCTGCCGTTGCCAGCGGCCCCAACGAGCCGCTGGACGATGATGTCGACGACGATGATGAGGTGGATAATGCATTGTTGCTTGTCGCCGGCAGCGATTGATTCGAGTTCTGTGCATTCAAATCCGGCGGCGTGGCTGTGCCAACGGCCACGCCCAGGCCCGATTGATTTGCCAAACTCGCAGCTGCCACATTGGCGAGCGCTGTGGATGGATTCTCGATTTTGTGTATGATCTTAACATGCGCCGTCATGTTATCCTTGCGCGTGAACTCCTTAAAGCAGAACGGACACGGATACACCTTGACGTTGCGCTTGTGCGAGGTCACATAGTGCCGACAGAAGTTGCTAATGTGTGTATAGACCCTGGAGCAGACTTTACAGCGATACGTATGCTCGCCCTCTTTGGTACAATAGTCGCGCACAGAGCCCTCCGTTTCGCCCTCGCCCACATTGCTGCTGAGATTGAGTTTGGTTTTTACAGTGGGCGTAACGGATATGCTGCCCGCGCCACCCGCACTGCTGCTGCTCAAATTGGGCGTGCTGCCGCCCAACAGCTCCGATTTGAGCTTAAAGCCATCGCTGCTATTGTACAGATCTAGATATTCCTGCCCAGCGGCAAACACACTCTTAACATCGCCATTCTGCTTCAGTTTGGGTCGCTTCTGTGCACGCGGCTTGGACGAGGATGACGAGGCGGGCGACACCAGCGGCGTCGATGCGGCATTCACCTTGCCAATCGGCGTCAGCTTCGGTATGCTGACCATCGACTTGCCGCCACCCGCTGCACTAGCTATGCCAATGATGTTGAGCTTTAAACCACCGCCGCCGCCTGCGCCGCCGCCGCCAGCTGTTGTTGAGGCAGCCAGCGCCGCGGTTTCCGCCTGATGTTTCCGCTGTGCTGCAATGAGGAATGCCTGCTGGCGCGCCTGCTCGTTGATGTGTTGATTGTCCGCTGATGGGTTCTGATCCTGCGACGGTGAGCTGTCCGTTAGGGGATTATATTTAAATTCCACGGGCTCATCGTATTCATCCAGCATCAGTTGCGGCTCCATATAGGATGTATCCAGGGCCTCGCCATCGCTGTCATTGCCATCTAAAAAATGTTTATTTCATTAATTGACTGTTGTGCTGTGATGAGTGTGAGTGTGTGTTTGGTGTGTGTGTGTGTGTGTGTGTGTGTGTGTAGTATGCAAAAGAAAGGCAAAAACACAAATGAACGAAGTTTCAAATCGGTTCGGAAAAGCTATAGGGATTTTCAAGCCATATTTCAACACTCTAGCAAACGCGATACGAAAACAAAATTGGTTTTTGCTTTTTGTCAGCATTTTCCATGAATTTTCATCAGCTGGAGTTTTTCTTTTTAGGTGTAACGTTTTTCTTTGGTTTTTTACGCTTTTTGTTTTTACGCGGTTTCTTTTTGCATTTTTAATTTTCAGCTACAAAATTTTGTTCAATCTATTTTGTTTAAGATTTATTTCAAGCGTCGGCCTTTAATCCCTGTGAGCTTCAACCCGATTATCAACTTGACTAATTAACTTTGATTTTCATTTTTCTTGTTCTTTGTTTTTTTTTTTTTTTTTTCTTCTACAGCATTTGTGGATTTGCATTTCTTTGGCATCGTACTAGCGTCTGTTTCTTGTTGATGTTGTTGTTGTTGTTGTTGCATTGGATACACTCACCTGGCGCTCGCAGGATGCTTCAAACCCACACAAAAAAATGCGAAACTCAGCAAATGCGCGTTCATAACGAATTCGTGTACACACTACAAAATTGAACTCAACTTTTCTCACATTTTCTTTTTTTATTTTATTTTTTTTTTTTGGTTCTGCACACCGACGCGAGAAGAAAACGTTTCGTTTTTCTTTTCCTTAGTTTTATTTAATTTTATTTTTTTAATATGAAATGCGTAAATCCCTTTTAGCTTTTCCGATAACACAATTCGAAAATGTTTGCAAATGAAGTTGTTCGAATGTTTTTCGAAAGTATTGCGAATGTTTTTCGAAAGTTTTTCGAATGTTTTTCGAATGTTACGTATTTGTATTGATTTCTTGTGCTGTGTTCCTGGATTTATTGTGATGTTAACTTGATAAGCTGATCTGTTTTGATCGTATCATTAGACTGATTGATTGATTGATTGATTGATTGATGGTGTTTTGCTTAGGACTAGCATAATAAATGTTAAGCTTAGACTAAGGGTTAGTATTGGACAAATCTTGCGCTTTACAATGTTCTTCTTGTGCATTGTTTCATAAATGAGCATGAAATGAGAGAAAAACTGAAACATTTTCCACTCACCGGAAGTGCTGTTGTCGTCTTGTTGTGCCATGCGCTGCTCTTTCCCGCTCTTTGATCTCTTTGTGGGCAGCGAGTCGCGGCTTTCCTGCAAAAGTGAAAAGGCGGTCAAAAGCCCAATCATTAGCCACAATCAACAACAAAAAAAAGAGGGCAGAAGCGGGCCACACTTACATTCAGATCGTCATTGTGCGCAGATTCTTGCTGATTGTCATCGGAGCCATCATCGTTGCCGGAATACGACTCATTGCACAGCTTGCCATTGCCCATATCCGAGTCCTATTTAGTAAATTGGGTTCAAATTAATAAAGACTCAAAGCAATGCACGTCTATAAGTTGATTCGCACAGTCTAAGCCCTTGCAGCAAGTACTTTAACAATTAGAACATTCTCATTCTCTACACTAATATAACTACAAGCTGCTAGGGTATTTGAACTGCGTGCACTTATTGGTTCTTTCTGCGCACTTACATTCATGAGGCCCTCGCGCTCAAACTCGTCGTAATCGTTGCCGGTGCCATTGGAGCTGCCGGAGAGCTTGCGGGGTCTGCCCCGTTTACGTTTGGGCATCAGGGCGGTGCTGAGCAGCGACGGCTGCTGCTGCTGCTGCTGGTGCTGTTGATGCTGCTGCTGCGTGGCAGCTGCTTGAAGAGCGGCCGCTGCGACATTGGCAGACAGCACATTTGGCTGTTTGCGCTGCTGCGGCACCAGGTACGGCTGTATGCGTTGCAATTGGGGCGGCGCTGGGGCGCTTTCTGCTGATGTGGGCTTGTCATCGTTGACCTCGGTCAGGCCCTTGATGCGGAGACTCTCGGCGACGCGCAGAAAGGCGGTGAGTCGCTCCTGATCGACAGACACCTCGCCGCGATACATGAAGTCCAATAGCGATTTCATGTCCGAATAGGGCACATCCTTCAATATGACAATCGGATGCTTTTCCGGATGATTGACAAACAGTGCATTGAAATATGGACTGCAGGCGGATAGCACCATCTGTCAAATACAAAACTAATGTTAGTTAAACATACTAAGTTCCCAGTTGATATGCCTCAATACTACAGCTAGACTAAGGCCCCCCACACGTTCAATTCATTCATTTAATTACCTTGTGCGCCTTCAGGTATTGTCCTTCGACGGCCAGCGTCACATCTGTAAAGGTTTCCGCGTGCAGCAGCTGATCAAAGACAGATAACAGATTGCTCTGATGATTGTTCCAGCGCAAACAAAACCGTTGAGATGCCATCTTCATTTGGAAGCCGTTTTTGGGGTTTTTTTTGTATTTTTCTTTTTTTTTTTCTTTTTTTAATTGTCAGTTGAATCGTTCCTTCAATTGGCGTGGAACTAACTTGGTTCGGACAATAAATTCCTTGCCTGTGTTGTTGTTTACGTATTGCATGCAATTGGTAATTCTCTATTTCATATACAAATATATCCTTGACGTCCTTTTTAGTTGATTAGTTGCCTGACATTTTGACGTTAATATCAAAGAATGCTGCAAAGGAATTCAGAGATTTCAAAGGAAACCAATTAGTTTAAAATAATGAGAATGCTAACGAGTTATTTTGTTATAGCTGCAAATTCAAAATACTTTAACAAATATGTTTTGATCTTCACATAAATGTATCCAAGTGCATAAAAGCCCTGTTCCAAAGTTACGAATCCTTGTTCAAACCATGTCAAAAGGATGGGTTCAAGGAAATTGGTTTAACGGCTGGCGGGGAGCCTACAATGAGCTTGAGCCGAGCTCTGAACGCTTCGTCACTCGCTCATAAATTAAATGCAAACCAAATTTAATTTAACAGACGACCCGCCAGGTCAAATAGACGGCAAAGGTCTGAATATTATGCAGGCAGCGGCAGCAGCAGCGGCAGCTAGGCAGGCAGGCAGGCAGGAAAACAAAACGAAAAAATACAACAACAAAAAAAAAACAACTAAATGAGGAAATCTAAATGGAAATTTCAAATGTGTTTCAAATGGGCAAATTACAACAATAACAACCGCAGCAGAGCAGCAACAACAATAATACACCCACACACACACACAGACACAGACACAGAGCACGCACCGATCACAGCGCCTCGACTGGCATGTGTTTGTTTATGTGTGTGTGTGTGCGTGTGAGTCTTCGAATATGCTTGCCTGTTGCACGACCCAGTTGAAATGGCTAGCATGAAAAGGCACAGTGAAATTCACATGCACACAGGGAAATTTAGTACTCAAGTCAAATTTCCATTCAATATGAATGTCGCAGGTGACATAAGAGTAGCAAAAACTCATTATCAAAATTTAAATATACAAATTTTCAAAGAAATATGTTTGTTTCTTTATTTCTATATGTAAATTTTAAACGTAATATTTGTAGCAAAAGGGTCTAGTCTAACAGTGGAAGAACAAAGTACCATATTGGTGCATTTTTAGTACTGTGGCAACCTTGGGTGTTGCCTTCATTACGCACTGCTTAGTTTGAATGTTGGCATCCATTCACCATTATTATTTCAAACTATGAAAGGAAGTTTGCATAAAATTTCCCAGTTATATTGATGAATTGCTTGAAGTGCTGCCGCTGCTGGGTTTTTGTGGGACGATGTGCGCCTGCGTGCGTGTGTGTGTAGACTTGAAATTTTGCCAAAGGGTGTGGAAGCTTAGAGAAACAAATTAAAGCGAAAACACACACACACACACACACACACAAACGCACGTACACAGCTTTAGCAACAGGCACGTAAATTGTGTAAAGGAGAATCAGCAAAAGTTTACACAGCAACAAAACTCATTAAATTTTCGTATAGCTGAAGTGGCAAAAGTAAAACTTGGTAGAACGCTCCAGATCCGGCATATCCAAGTAGCTGGAGACACACACACACAAGCGCGGGCGCGCACACGTTGATAAATATTGTTCATAGCACTTATCACTTGATTTATTTTGCCTTTTTTTTCTTGCTTTTGTTGAAACTCCTTAGCATGCTCGCACACTCTCATGCACACATACATGCGCGGCAGACACATACACATGCTCTGTCCGTTTTCCTTGCCCCTTGCACTTGTTGCTTATGTTTGCCAACGCGCTCTCCTTATCTTATCGCACGGCTCTGCTTTGTACACTTAATTTAAAATCATTAATTTTACAATTTCACTTGCTGTCTAATTATTACACATGCCTTTCGCTTTTTGTTTATGCTTTTGCTCATTTTCTTTTCTTATTTTCTTGTATTTTGTTATTGCAATTTTCGTAGTAATTGTTATTGTTTCGTAGTGCACTTGTTCAAATTAATTGAATGGGCTGCCAGTCACTCAAACTAAAATCTCAGAGAGCGCGAGAGTGAGCGTTAGACACTTGCCGCATATTTCTACATAAAAACATTGTCGCTCTCTTACTCTTACACACACACACACACACACACTACTGCGAATGGCAGCGGAGAGCTTTTAAAGTTCCATCGCAGCTTTTGCAGCAGTAAAAAAAAAAAATTTGCTTCGCTGATCTAGCGCAGTGGCATTAATAAATAGTTTTTGTTTGTGCGCTTTCATATGTACGTGCATATATTTTTGAAAGAAACAAATTGTGTTGAATTTATTGTTTATAAATATTGAACTTTTTAAAACAAGTGAACTTCTTACATTATGCACATTGATAACTATTTAGTTTATATTCTGCTGAGTTTTAAGTTACGCTTGCCGCTGACACGTCCTCACTTGAGCGGGCCTCACGAGCGAATGAGCGAAGTCAAAACGAATGAAATGAACAAGTCAAAGTCCTCGCGCAGGAAGCCGACTGCGCAGCCCCGACACGCACGCACGCACACAGGCACACACAGGCACATACACACACGCACACGTTCAGGCACACACGGATAGGGCGCATGATAAGCGCTCGTTGCTAAGGGGTGGGAGGCGGGCCTGCGGAGATCACTTTACATGCGCTTATTTTTACACCCCCTTGCGATGGCAGTCGCAGCACACACACACACTCACACACACACACAGTCATGCAAACATATACATACGTAAGCTATATGTTTGTATATGTATATGTGTATTTTCAGGCACTTTTGGGACATGCGCGACTTTTGATTCAATGGGGGCGGCTGGCATTGGCAAAATAATTTTCACGTACTTATTTCACATTTCTTTCTATATGCACCTTTCTTTATTGGCTTCCGTTAACTGCTGACGCCTGCAGTTTTCCTTTGCTTAACTTTTACTTGTATGTTTTTGCACGTTTTGTTTAATTTTAACTTTGAAACTGCTTGTTTTTCTTGCCGTTGTCGGTGCCCAAAATTTCCAAATGGAAATTTTCACAATTTGGTGCGAGTGAGAAAGATAGAGTGGGAGAGGGGGCGCGACCGAACGAACGAGCGAAACGCAATGAAAATCTCTTTGCCGCCAAATTCGTCCGTCTCGTTTGACACCAATACACTGACTGAGCGATCCTCGGCTCCTAAACGACGAGCCAAGCGACGACCGAGGCCTCTGCTGCTGCTGCCGCTGTTGCTGCTTCTTCTTCTTCTACTTGCCCGCTTATTAGCTTCTTGCTACACACACATAGACAGCAATCCTACATCCGTCGGTCGCAGTTGTGTAGTGCGCCAGCTGCGCTGCCAGCAGCGCAGTCAACGTTACGCTCTCACAAAAGGAACGAACAGTTGATCGCCGAGTCCCCAAGTCTCCAAAATGACGCTCTCTCTCCCTCTCTCTCTCTCTATATATATATATTTCTCTACACTTGTGTTGTTTTCGCTGCTCTGCGCTCGCTCTCTCGCGCAGTCGGACGTCGGTTCGCTGCTTGCGCCTTTGACTTTTTGAATTTTTAATTTCCCTTGCACGCGATGGGGCCTGCGAGGAGGAGGAGGAGGGGACAGACGAACGGACGTGCCGACAACGTTGACGAAACGGGGTTAAAAAGAAAAACATGATGGAAAAAGAAAAAGCTAGAAACAACTTTGGGTGCCGCGCCGCAGCAGCCGTTTTTGTTGCCCTCCATCTTCCTCTCTCTTTCTGTGTGCTTGTAATTGTAAGGGCAATAGGCGGCACTTGGGTTGGGCGGCCATCGGGCTGGTCTGGGGTTGGGCCGCAGCCGCTGTCAATGCCTTTGGTTTTTCCAACTGTGTCTGTGTGTGTGTGTGTGTGGTTGGCTTGGCTTTTGTGGCAATTGGAAAAACATGTGGAAACTTGAGCCAGCGACGCAGGCCTCATACAAAAAAAAAAAACAACAAAAAAAAACTCTAATTGTCTGTGTGTACGTGTGTGCATTTGAAGGAGCGTTTGTGTGTGAGCGCTTGTGTTGGTGTTGGTGCGGTATTACGTAAGCAACTGTAAATTCTACAAGTGAAGCGTACAGGCGAATGACGAATTTTCAAATTGGAATCCTATAAGCGCTGCGCAATTGGATTTCTGTTGTTTAGATATTGTTTGCTAGCAGCTTTTAAGCTGCCAAATGTTGTTTTACCTCTCTCTTTCTACGCTGATCCTACACACCTACACACATACTTGGCTGATGTTGTTCTTTTGGTTTTTGTCTATTCTATACTCTAGGCGTAACGGTGCCCGCCTCTGCCCTTACCGCATGCTCTTACAACGGAAGCGAGTGCTTTGCCTAATAGGCTCTCTCTAACACACAGGCGCACCTAGGCGAAGATCCATGCACACAAACACACACACATACACATATACTGAGCGCCCCAACCCAGGTGAAATAGCCACAAATACAAATACATGCATGTTTAAGTGTGCGTGTGTGTGTGTGTGTGTACACATACAGACTTACAACAACAACAGGGTAGCCACTGAATCGTAAATTCCTGTTGCTGGCTCAGCTCAGTTCGCTGCTGACGTCGCTGCTGCTGCCGCTGGCGCTGTTGTTGTTTGCCTTGCCCTATTGCGTGTTGTTGGTTGGTTTTTATTTTTTTATTTTTTTTTTTTTTGCAGTCTGTTTAATTTTTTCTACTTTTGAGTTGTTGTTTTTCTGGTGGAGCTTTACCACGAACGATCGCAGTGCTGCTGCCCATTGTTACTATTTTTTTTTACATTATTGTTGTTCTACTTAGTCGCTGATCTAATATGTGCGTGCGTGTGTGTGTGTGCGCGAGTGTGTGTCTGTATGTAAATGCAAGCGCTCTAACTTCCTCTTTAACTCCTGCTTTTCTGTGTACTAAAACCTTGAGAGCAGTTTCTTTATGTAAAGCTTAGTTGGTAGCCGTTTAAGACTTTTAAGAGCAGAGCAGAGCTTTTAAGAGCAGCCCGTTAATAGGACTTACATGAATTTTTCCCTTAACAAAGTGTTACTCAATATTTGAAGCCCAAAAGTAGGTTGATGCTTTGCCTCCAGTTTTTGTTATTGTTGTGTTGTCTAGTTTTTATGTGGGGGCTGCTGCGTGACACTTGGGACACACATGGCCCACACAGTCGCACATCGCCCCCACAATCAAAAGCCGATCAGTGTTGTCGTGCGGCGACGACGGCAGCGGCAGCGGCCCAGCCTGCGCCGTCATGGAGCTTGCGCTGTTCTCTTAATGTGTGCGTGTACGCGTGTGTGTGTGTGTGTGTGTGTGTGAGAAAGAGAGCGCTGCGTTGGAAGCTCTCAGGGTCTGTTTGATTTCCTACAGCGCTGTTGGCTGTGTAAACAGAAAAAAAAAACAAGAATGCTCTAGTCAAGTGGGCGCGACTAGGAGTTACCCTGTTAAGTTGTCGATAAATGCTCAAAAGATTGCAGCTGATTATCGTCGATAATTATCGTTTTTGGAATAAGCTAAGTTATCGTTATCGTTAGTTGAATGTCAACTTGCTGCCATATTCGGTGCATCTGGCCCTTATGAAGGGATTGTGGGGATCGATTCGCTGATGCTCACCAATAATATTAATATCCTGCTGCCTGGAACACATCTATGCACAAAAGCCATATACCCCTTTTTGGCTAAACATTGTCAATGGGCACAGGGTATACAAAAACACGAGTGAATGAGTTGGCTGCGCGCGACAAAAGCATTAGACGAACATGTCCATATCCATATGTGTATATATGTATATATATGTGTGTGTGTGTGTGTGTGTGTGTGTGTGTGTGTGTGTGTGTGTGTGTGTGTGTGTGTGTGTGTGTGTGTGTGTGGTAGCCAACTGTTGATGACTGCGGCAACTGACTAACTGGCAGGGTTCTGCTGCCGCTGCCGCTGCTTCTGCTGCTGGCGCTGCTGCCGTCACGCGGAACAGGTATCGCAGGTTGGCACCAAACACATGTACCGCCAGCCAGCCAGCCAGCCAGCCAGCCAGCCAGCCAGTCAGCACGCCCCTCCACCCCCCAAGCATCGACTACTCTAAGCTACGACGATCGTTTCGTCTCGTCTCGTCTCATCTCGTCTCGTCTCGACGTCGACGTCAACGTTGACGGCGGCGTCGTCGCTGTGGCCCGCTAACCGCCAACTGTTTCTGGCTCGGTTCCTCGATTGCTCTATGATTTTCTAATGCTTCCTCCGCCCAGCGCTCCTCCAGCGACAATTTGTTGACTGATTGTGTGAGCCGTTTGGCTCTTAACACATACAGACACAGCCACACACACACACAGACACCTATATACATTAATTTTTTTCTCGTCTTCGTTTCGTTTTCTAACGTCGACGTTCGTCATAAAGTCCCGTTGTTGTTGTTGTTGTTGTTGTTGTTGTCGCTTTTTACCTTATTCGCGTTGGCTTTGGTGCGCAAGTGTAGAAATTCCTTTGCACGTAGGCAAAGTGGTAGCAAATACAACAATGGCAGAAACAAAAAGCTTGCCTCAAAACAAAAAAAAAAAGGTCGCCACGTAAGCAGCAGCCCCCATTTACACACAACTACATGCATGCATGCATACACATACATATACATATGTATCTATGGGCATGTGGGCCGCCCAATGCCAGATCATAACAAAACACATGCACACACACGCACACACACACATATTAGTGTAGACTTGCATACATACTAGCAAAGTCCTAAGCTCGCAATGAAAGCTCTAAGCGCTGTCCATTGGGCCGAAACTGTCATTGAAATGTAACTGCGTGGGACACACACACACACACACACACACACACGCATGTTTGTGACTGTGTGAAATGGAGAAATTTAATAATAGACCCCAAAATGCAGCACAGATCAGCGGCGATGTCGCACAGTGGCCAACAACATAAGCAACAATGTGTGCACAACTTTGAAGTTCCTTGGGTACATTTTGTGGTTTCTCAAAGCACATAAAATAACGTATTTGCTTATTATTGAGTATGCACGACTAGCAGTTACCCTGCACAAACATATACATATTTAAAATATTAATATATAAGTTCGAATTTCATATTATAAATTGCATTGGAAACATTTCCAAACAAATGTCTCCACTGTTGCCGCCCTCTGCTTTTGGCATGTAAAGTTTTTCATGTTGTTGGGTTTTTTATGCTAGTTCGATTTGTGGAGGCGTTAAGACAACTAGCCCAAGCTGTGGGCCCTGTTACGGCCGCTGGTCTAGGGCTAAGGGAACGTCAATGGGCGTGTCGAGTGGACGAGTCGAGTGTTGTAAACAGCAAAAACTCGTTACAGGGGCCTGCCGCTTCAGTGAGCCCCACTTGACGACCGGCGACTGGCAACTGACAACTGGATCGTCGACTGATTTGTTAGCTGTTGGCCAACTGTCGATGGCTGGTGGCCAACTTTGGGTATGCCAATAGCGAGGCTCGATTACAACATGCATACCGTATGCAATGCATATGCATACACTGTACAACATTTGAATCTATAAGCCAATATGTTGTCGATATAGATTAGTATCCAATTTCATTTTTGTTTGCATCTAAAATCACTAAAATTAGATAAAATACATATACTATCTTATTATATATAAAAAAAAAACTATTATCTGATGACAACTTAAACGGGCGTCGAACCAGGGGTAACTCGTTTGCCAGACAAACTTATTTTAACAGAGCTGCACGTGCTTAACACGTTCTGTTAACTAAAATGGAATGTTAAATTCAAGAGCGCTGTTAAATTTCGAGATGCTGCGAACTTAATTCATATAGTTCTATATCCCAAGTTATATACTATTGTAAAATTGCATCGAATTCCGAAAAAGGTTTACATTTAAAAGACAAGGAGAAACTAAACTTTAATTTTGTACAGTGTAGGCATTTATGGCTGTAGTTTCGCTGACATTTTGTCAACCATAAAATGTTGTAGACTCACACACACACAAGACGCACACACACAGTGGGCCAGTTGCTGTTGTTTGAGAGAAGGGCGCTTCTTTCAGCCAGTTGCCCCAACAGCTCTGCGACTCCATGTGGCCTGTCAGCATTATTGATCTATGCGTTGTTTTTGTGCCAGCTTCACGCCGCGGCCCACACAACTGTGTCTGTCCCCCCGATGCCTTGTGAGCTTTTCTTTTCTTTTCTTTTTTTTTTTTGTTATGGTGTTGTCCTTAATTTAGACATGGAAATGCGGGTCATGCATTCGCTGTGCGTATACCGTAGAGAACGGGCAGACAGCGGGCAGAGGGGGCGGAGGCAAGTTTGACATAGTTCAGTAAACACGGCGCAAAAAGAGCGTTAAATATTGGAAGAAAGATCGTCGTAGATGGGTGATATTCATATTCAGATCAATGTAAAGTTGTTCATAGCATTCACTTTTTTAACATTTTCACGAACAAGCGTGGAATATGAGTGGTATGTAACATTATTTGAAAATGGAATGAAATAGAAATATAATTAATAATTATATTTTACAAGTCTAATTTATTGAATTTCTGTAGCGTAGTTCTAGTTTTCTCATGGCGATGCGCTCCCTTGATTCGATCTGAAGACGCGCCAGTCGCTCTTTGGTCTGTATTTCAAAGTATTTTAGATCTAGTTCCTTTTCCCGCAGGTGCAGCTCCAGCAGGCGAATATCCTGTTGTGAAAGCGATTTTCGATGAATTCTAACTTCTTTCGCAGCGTCGAGTTTTCCGGTGAGATGCTCCTCGGGCTGCTTTCCAATTTCAATTGATGTAGTATCTTCTGGTTGAGTGATTTGCTTAGTTTCAGGCATTTCCATATTTCCACCTTCGGGAATTTCACTCATTGGGGCGTTTCTGTTGAGCTGCGGCGACTTATCGAAGATGTCGTGCAATTCCTTGTATTGCGGACAAATTTCCAGTACTTCTGACATGGGAAAATTCGTGTTGACATCTATTAGAGTTTTTGCGTTTTTATACGCTTTCACAATTTGCTTGACTTTGGATCGAATTACGTTCGCCTCGAAGTCAAACATAAAGGTTTTCGACAACTTTCTGTAAAAGTCAAAACTATTGGGCTGCTCGTAAGGATTTTTTCGCAAGAAGTTAAGCAACTTTTTAGACTGCCTAGATGTCCATTTGGTTGGCCTTTTACGTTTGATACCAGTTGGTTTCGACATTATTTATATTCTATCTGATGCTGTTGCGTCCACAGCTGCGACTCGACAATTTGTTGGAAAGGTGAAGCGCGTCCTTTTTATAGCGAGAATTGTTGAAATTTACCTGGCTTTTGCGTGGGCCTGCCTGCGAAGTAGATTTAGATTTGGGTAGACTTGAGTGACTTTTTGGGCAATGCCTACTCCTTGTCAGGTCGGGTATACGTATGCATGCAAAGCTTTTATGATCCTTAAGATATCGGCGCAGCTGTTTGATGATCGTTTTGCGGTGGATTAGGCATATAAATACGGCTTACCTGTTATACGGGCATTTCCACAGAAAGGGTCGTCGGGGCGCATTAGGTAATAAACGCTTTTCATCTAGGTTGTGAAAATGAATTTGATGCCAATTTTCAAATTTGTTTTTCCAACAAAAAGTGGATTTTTCGAAAAGTGTGGAACATGTCTCATATGAACTTTCATTAAAATCCTTGCATTTTCCATCCAGCAGTGGGAATATTACAAAATGCCTCTCAAATTCCGTTGTACAAAGATCTTTAAACGAGTGGAAAGCAACAAGTTTCACACAATCGCGCTTTTTCACATTTGCGGGTGGAAATTCCCAAAACCCATTTCGCAAGCTTACAGTTTCAATTGTGGATTGATCACCAGTCCTTTTCGATTTGCTTTTGAAACTAGTTATAACATTAATAAAGAATCCACCTACATAGGCGGTAAATAGGTGGAAGAGAGAAAACCACAAAGCCAACCTGCAATAGGTCCATTCCTCAGGTGGAAGCTATTGATGTATTAAGTCATTTTGGAGTAATTTTCCCCATTTTGAAATATTATGGTGTATAATATAATATATAATAATGGTGTATAATTTCTAGTACTTCGGATGAAGCAAAATCCGTATAAGATCTATCACAGCGTTGGATAGAACTTAGTATTTTTCCTTGACTGTTCCGTTTGTTTATTTAATTAATGCTATTAAGCATCAGACTATGTATGATCCAAGCCCGATTGAAACACATCGAAAGTGATTTATAAAAATGCTTAACAAAAATTATAGTGAATAACAGCTGAAGCAGTGTTATTCTTATGGGCGCTGTTATGTCTTGCTGTTAAGTAACATTTGCCGTTTATTTGCAGCACTTTAACAGCCGTGTGACAGATTATGGTGGGGGGTGAGAATTGTGCTTTGGCGAAATCCAATTTTTTGTGGTTTTCTCAACCCGCAGCACTGATAACGTACGCTTCAAGGAAGCTCACACATACACAGAGGTATGTGCAACTGTATTGCTTACATTCATGCACGCTCTGTACAGGCATGAAAGATAAAAGCCACTCACAACTGCAACTCATGAGCAAAGAATTTTGCTGTGAATTGAAATGAGCAACAAAATATGCCTTTTGCTAGGAGCAGGAGAGCGCGCGATCTTAAAAGCTTCATGCACTGCGACCAGCATTGATAGCAACCGGCCAGAGCGGGAGTGAGCAATAGAAAGCGAATTTGTGGAGAGCGTCTCGCGCTCTCACGCGCACCGGAAAGCGACATATTTAGTTACACACATTTTTTTGGGATTGCCAATGACGCAAAGCTGCGCGCACACACACACACACACACTATTTAACGAGTCTGGGTGTATGTGCCGCTTCCTTGCGTTCTGCATGGCAATTAGAAATGTATATTTTTAAAAAGCTGACCCAAATACAGCGTCCAGCAAGAAATCCTCTGGAAAGCATACATGCGTGTAAATACCAAAGCACACACATTTCTATACTCATAAGTGTAGAGTTTTATTAAAACAGCTGCGTGAGCGGCCGCCGGCATGTCCACCCGCACCGCCCAGCTGTGAACGAGGCGAACATGAGGATCGTTCGGCCCGGCAGCAGCAACAACAAACAAAAGAAACGGCAGAGACAGCGACTATCGAAATAAAAGCACGCAGCAGCGTTCGCCGCTTTCTCTTCGGGTGCTGGGGTTGGCGCTGGGGGCGAATTGACGACGTCGCGACGCGTCGTTGTCGCTGCCTGCGTGTATGTTTTTTTTTTATTCTCCTTATTGCTCTCCTGGCGTGTTAGCGTATATTTGTATGTGTATGTGAGTGCTACGCCTGTGTATGTGTTTGTGCAATCGACGTTTGGCCCCTTGATAAAATTGTGTATGCCTGCCGTTCGCTGCTCTGCTCCACCTTAGCTGCAGCCGCAGTCGCAGTCGCAGTCACCACCACCAGTCGCGCACTCAATTAAGCTTATCGCGCACTGTGCGTGCGTCTGTGTGTGTATGCGTGCGCCTGTGTTGGGGATATGTATTTGTGCTGAGTGCTTTAGAGGTGACTTTCCTCTTGTGCGCGCTCCTTGACGGCTGAGAAAAAAATTTGCTTGTTTCAGTTTGTTTGTCTGCCTGTCAGTCTGTCCGTTTGTGTGAGTGTATGTGTGTGTGTGTGTGTGTGTGTGTTGGTGTCGTGTGCAAAAGGCAGCGACGCAGCGTTAAAAATCCTCTTTGAGAGGATTAAATATACAACACACAGCTTTTGCTTATTGTCATGTGCTCTTTGCTTTGTGCGTGGTGCACAGTGTCACAAATATGCTTTGCTTAGCATAAAAACCAAAATTGTTGGGCATCCTAATTGACAAATACGTTTGTCAACCACTGTGTCTCTGTACGCCCTCCAACTGCACAGTTGTCACTGTTCCATAAACGGACAATGTCCCCTGGCAAGAGCTTAAGGGTAGCAGCGACAGCGGCAGCGGCAGTGACAGCGACGCTTTCAATTACATTTCATTTGCATTTCGTAGTTGCTTATTTGTATATGTATGTATGTGTGTGTTTATTTTTGCTGATATTGCCTTTTTCTGCCCAGGCACATATACACACACACACACACACACATGGATAAGTCCTCAGTGCTTTTTCGCCGTTGCTTTGACCAATCGCATGCAAAATAGGAAACATTTTTTTCGCCTTGCCACAACTGGGCGAATACTTGACGCGGACATTGGACATTGAGCTGCGACGACAGTGACGCCGGCGGCGTTAATTGAATTAAAGCGCTTACAAAATAAATAGGCTTCAGACGGATGTGCGCAACTCTCGCGCTCTCTCTATTGCTCGCTCGCTCTCTCTCTCCCTTTCTATTTCAGTCGTTTGCTGTTTATGAGCTTAGCAAAGCTTTGGCTGGTCACGTGCATGTTGAAATCCTTCTGGCAGACGCTGCAAATTTTCGACTTTTAGCCCACTTCCTTTGCTAAAAAAAAATAAAATAAAGCGAAGAAGCAGCGAAAAGTTTAAAGAAATTCGTAAATGTTGTTCGTCGTTTTGTTGCTATCACTTCGCTTGCTTTTTGCTACATTCTTTTCTGCTTGAAGCTTTACTTTTGTTGTTGTTGTTGTTTTTGTTGGTTTTGCTCAATTGCAAAACATATTTTGGTCACTGACCTTTTCTTTTATTTTGCCTGCTTTTAGACTCTTTTTTTTTGTTGTTGCTGTTTGTGTTCCACTTTTTAAATTCCGCTTTTGCCGTTGTTGTTGTTTTTTTTTGTAGCTGTAGCTTTTCCTTGGGGCGAGCTACTGTTGAGCAACTGTTGCGCCGAAGGCTAATATCGCGCACAAACAATTGCATAAAACCTTAAGAGAACATGCGTATTCATGTGAGTGTATATATGTGTGTGTGTCTGTGTCTGACACAAGTTGATGAGCCGCTTGAGATAAAAGCGCAGCACGTCAAGTGATAAAAATCAGAGAACCATTCAGCAACAACAATGCAAAAAAAAAAAAAACTAAGGAATTCAGCCGAAAGGAAAAAGATGAATACAAAAAGTAGCAGCAGAAGCAACTGATATGGCAATATTCTGGATTTAAAGAGCATTGTCAATAATTCCCTGTTGTTGGCCATTTTTGTTTTTGGGAATTTTTGCTCTTTTGATCGAATTTCTTAAGGCAGAGCCTTACAGCTGCGATGACTTAAATAAATAAAGGCGAACAATAACTAAAAGAAAAGATCAAATTAGTTAGCGAGCGCATTGTGCGGCATTTATGAATAATTTTGTAAATTGTGGCTTAAGCAAGATGTGCGCCAAAAAAAAATCCCTGCAGCAACTAGAAAAAGTCCCAGGCAAGAGTTGCCGGGAGAGCAGGTCTGCATGTTTGCAATGGCTGTGTGTGTATGTGTGTGTGTGTGTGTGGGTGGCAGCGCAGCTGACGTACTTTTGTTTTAGTTTACAGTTGTCATGAATGTTTTTTGTTTTTGTTTTTGTTTGGGTGCTGCAACAGGCAGCTAAACAGTAGCAGCAGCAACAGTTGAAAAGTGTTAGTCATGCTGGCGCGACTGTGTTTTGCGCTCTCTTTAATTGCTCGCGATCACCGGCTGAACAACAGTTATAATTTGAGAATCATTTTTTTGCGCGTGAGCGCAAGTTGTGCGCCGTTGAAAAGCTCGGCCAGAGAAAGACAGAGTGAGGGAGAGAGTGAGAGAGAGAGAGACAAGGCGCTATTATTGTTTTTGCTGCTGCTCTGTTTCATTAACAAAACAACAGCAATATTTATGTGTGATTAGTTGAGCGATTGTTATTATTGTTGTTGTTTGAGTGGGTTTCCTTTGCGCTTACTGCATACACACACAAACATGTCAACATGTGTGTGTGCGTGTGTGTGTGTGTATGTGTGTGTATGTGTGTGTGAAGTAGGTTAAGCTGACAAAAAGCAAATCGAGATTGGAGATTGGGATTTGTTTTTTGTTATTTTTTTTTTTCTACAATTTTAATGTGATTTGCATAATTTGTGTGTGTGGCCCAAACGCACAGGTGTTGTAGCTGGTCGTACGCCAGGGTTGTCATGACGCCGCAGCGGAAGTGATGACGACGCCGCTGCTGGGAATTGCACTAGCAGCTACTTTACACAGAGAGCGAGTGAGACAGTGCAAGAGACGCAGAGAGCGAGAGGCAGCGAGAGGGAGATGTATTAATGCTTATTCGAATGTATGCATGCATGTATTTATGCTGCTCAAAGCATAGATCGCGCTCTCTCTCTCTCTCACACACACGCACACACACAGACACGCACTCGCTCAGTTCATTCAGAAATTACGCGCTGTTGTGTGTTCATACCCTGCACCCATTGAGAACGGGTGGATATGTGGGTGGCTTTTGTGCCATTGAATAAGAGCAAGTTTTTATGTATTTTGACAATGCGACTATTTGTCGCATTATTATAGTTAAATCTACAGTTTAAATCATGTGACTTTTGGCTCTCCAAACAAGAAATACCCTAGTTCTTAGAGAATGCATTTTCCCATGTTGTATGTATGTATGGGTGTGTGTGTCTACGTATAGATGAAAGTAGGAATTTAGGCGAACGCAATTCGTAGCTGTGTGCAGGGTATCGTCTGGTCGATCATGCCCGGCTCAAGTACCGTTGCTTTTGCTATTGTGTATAGACATGGACACAGTGGCCCAGGCAATGGAATGTGTCAGCCAGCTACTGCACGCGAATTGGGGATCTATTAGATTGCTGCCCGGCTGCCCCGCTGCACCATCCCGCGACCTCGCCCCGCGCTTGCAGCGCGAAAGGGGTGCGGCCGAGCTGACTGTCGACGACGACTGACGAGCGCGGGCTGGGCTAGTCGAAACGCCGAAACGCCGAACCGTTTTCAATTGCGATCCGATCCGATTCGATCCGATTCGGATCCGATTCGGAACGTTGTTTGGGATTGGGCCGAGTCGTTTGTGTGTTGGAAAACAAAAAGGAAATGGCAGAGGGAAAATGACAAAGATCACTGAAGCAAAACCGAAAAGCAACAACAAACCAATTTCTATCTATGTATCTATGTATCTTTGTATCTATATAAAATGCACAACTACTTGTTTGTACTATGAGATACAATATGCCCGACTGCCTTCGCGATGTATTACAAATGTTGGCATGGATTTAAATATTTCTATACTTTTTTTCACTTTGACTTAAACTTGAATTAAATATACTAAAAATAAATTTATTGAATTTAAATATTTATTCGAGAATCAAGTTCATCTTAAGGACTAAATAAGATATTATTTTTGAATCCCATAGAGAAAAGTCGCTTTGCATATCGTTTTTTATTTCCGAATGTCGGATATTATTAAAAACATAATATTTATATATTCATATTCAACTTAGATTTAAACAAAGAACAATTCTCTTCTTACCTGAAAGTCTAAAATATATAACTTTCTGATGAGAGTATTTATTTACTTTACATATATTCATTTAAATCCTAAAACCCCGCAGAGAGTAAAGATACATATACTTATTAGCATGTCATAAAATCTGCAACTACTCAAAACATAAAACTTATTTTGCACAATTTAAGCACACGTAAATAAGTTCTAGATACAAATTTGGAGTCACAAGTTGAAGTTGAAATTCTACGAAAAACCCCCAGAGATGCACTAGTTGGAGACCTGTACGACTCTACATGGAGAGGTGCAAAGGTGGACAGGGTCAAAAGTTTGGTTAGGTCGGGTCGGGTCGGGTCGTATTTGGTGTAACATATTCATTCATAGATTTGTATGTAATTGTAACTGTTTGTTGCATCTTTTCTATGCACCAAATAAATAGATACATATGTGTGTGTGTGTGTGTGTGTATATCTATGTACTTACCGTTTCTTGGAAGCTTTAGTAATCCGCTCGTTGCTGTCTTTTTCTGGTTCTTCTTGTTGTTGTTTTTCTAGGCGATGGAAAGTTTTTGCTAAAATAACTGTAAGCACAAACACTTGAGGCACTGTTTCAGATTGGTTTTCTTGAATGCTCCGTTATACTTTGTATTCTTTTACTTGGTTATTCTTTTGTTATTGCAAAAAGCATAGTCAAGAGTTGCAACAGTTGTGAATAAGTTGAAAACGGAATTGGAATTGGAATTGGAAAATAACTTAATATAATTCACAGCTGAGCTGAGCAATTGCCGCGTGCAAGCAACGGCGGCGCACGAATCTCCAATCAGAACTGAAACGTAGGGATGTCGACGCAGACGCCGTCGCCGTGTTGTCGTTGTCCCTGAATGTTAATATTTGTTGCTGTCGCTGCTGCTGCTGCCGCTGGCAGAGTCGCGACGACGTCGGGCACGAACGAGAGCACGATCACGAAAACCGAACTGTTAGCGGACAGGGCGGCAGATTTGGGCTGTCGGTTAGGGGAGGGGCGGTGGTTGGGCGGAAGAGTTGGTTGGAGCCGATGTGCGCCTTAGTATGTGTTCAAGTGTACAAATGAGCGACTGTGTATGTGTGTGTGTGTGTGTGTGTGTGCGTGTGTGTGGGTTTCGAGGGGCTGCCACGACGACGAACACGCGCGCCTGTTTTACGACGTTTGTTGGTGTTGGTATCGATGTCGTCGCCGTTGGGTGGATAATAATATCGTCGTCTACGCTCTGCTCCCGTTTTGTGTTATTGTAATGGCGGCTTTCAAATGTGATAAATAGCCGAGTGTTTGCATGTGTGTGTGAAGCCGAGTCGCAGCCTTCGTGTGCGCTAGAAACCGAAAGAAAAAAAAACGTTAAGTGGGATGTTGACGGACGCGGACGAGCGGATGAAATGGAATGAGCGTTTGAATTGGCTTGGCGGCCAGTAAAACCAGCCAAAGTGCTAAAGCGCCGCAGTCGGCCCAGAGCAAAAAAGAGTGAGAGAGCGAGAGCAAAAGAGCAAGCGTAGCAGCCAGCAACATTGACATTTTGACTTGCCGCTCACTAATACAATGATATGGCGCAATGAACAGCAATAGCGGCAGTTGCCGCTGCGTTGGCGCTCTTCTCTGGCGCTCGCCCTTTACGCTCTTGACTCTACACACTTAAGCGCGCGCTCTCGCACTCTCTGGCCTGATAAGCGCATGTCGAAATCAAGTGAGCGCCAGCCAGCAGCCGCGCACTGCTCACCACTTTGGCTTCCTCTTGCTTGTTCGATGTGACTTGCTATTGCCGCGCTGCGCGTCTCTGCCCCCATGTATGTATTTTCATGCTGTCGCTGCCTCAGCGTATTACGAAATATGACAACAATGCAGTTTTGCGGCAGCGCTCGTCTGCTCGTCCTCGTTTCGCTCTGCCGCTGCCGACGTTGCTTCTTCTTGGTTAGCAGTTACTGCATGCTCAGCATAAAACTGTGCTCTCACGCTCTCCACGTTTCGCTCTCTCCCGTTCCCGCTCCCGCTCTCACTCTCTTCGCAAGTGGGTGGCTCTTTGCTCTTGTTGCTCTGTTTGTTTATTTATTCTCGCATCACTTGCAAATTGATTGCATCTCGATGAATTTTTTTTTGCTCAACAAAATACATAAGCTATAAATAGTAACAGGGAAATTTTCTAACGTGGCGCATTCCGCCACATCTATTTTATAAATGCCATCCCATTATAAAAAATAAAACGGGTTTTCGATCAGAACGCGTGCCCCGCTAGCTGGCGCGCGTCTAACTGAAACCGAAATCAAATTGACTTTTCCCCGCTTCACACTTGAGCTTAATTTTATGTGCATACAAATTTTACAAGCGGGGGAACCCTAAGTCCCTACCTTACCGGCCGAGTCTGTCCGGGGCCCGCAATAAATGGTAATTCAATACAATACAAAAATGTATCGGGGCGTTGCCCAAAACAGATTGCAAGGCCTTAGATAATGCAAGGATCAAAATGCATGAAAGCTCCTTTGGGAATATGGCTATACCCTTTGAAAGTGTGTCGCATAGGGGTATATGCACCAAATGTTGTAGACTCTCATTTATTTCAGTACACATCAGGAATATCTCAAGTTTTAGGAGATAAATCCCTGAGCTTTGGCATGGACACACTTTTGGTACCACATTTAAACCCTTCCTTTTAGATCGCACGAAATACGGGGAATTTATTTACTTAAATATGCAATTTTCATAGTGTGTGGCTGAGGGAAGAAGTTTACTCAAATTTGAAACTGGGCAAAGGACATCTTCTAATCAAGAATTCTCGATATTAGTTAAGCTCTAAATGACCCAAGGCCCTTTCATCGAAATTATATCATGTTAAATTTATACCTATTATCTTCTTGTCTTGTGGCTTTAATTCACGGAATTCTAGATGTAATACCAAACCGGATCTAATCGAATATATATATATATATAGATACAACTTTGAGTTGGGTTCAGTTCATGGAATTTAACTTCTTGTTAAGAGATTTGCACAAACGAGACTCGTCTAAAAATTGATTATTTATTAAGTATTTCGTCATAGTCAGACAATAAGTCAGACAACTAGCAAATGAATCATTTGAGTGAAGATGAATCATTCGATTCGTCAGAAAGGGCGTTTCTAGTACATAGCACAGGCACCCTGTATTTCACGATCAATTGTCTCTAGATTTGCATTATCTTTCAAGCGTTAAAAATCGTGTATTCATACAAAAATTGGCATCTGCTAGTGTCATAAAAGTATATAAATAAATTATATTCAATATATATATGTATATATGTCGGAACAGAGAAATCACTTTCTTTGCAATTAGGCATACTGGCAGTACAGCAAGTCCCGAGTGTCGTTATAGTCACAAAATAATTATATTTTTAGGAGCGAGCACGTCTGTTCTCTATGACTTCCACTTTTAGAATGAATAATTTTCATCGTCCTCGAGCATACTACTCATGCTCTTGTCATTCTATATTCTTCTCTGACTTTTAGTACTGTTAGTGAACATTCAACACTATAGCAAACTGGACGTTATACAACACACTCGGGCCATGCTCGGCAGAGACTATCTTTTTTTGTCTCACACCATGCTTTCAGTAGCAACCCTAATACAAGTAGGACAGTTATGTTAAATAGCAGTACCTTCTGTCAAATTCTCTGATTCTTACTAACACTTAATCGTTAGCATTCAAAATAATACTCACAATAATTTATTGGATACACGACACGGCCTTCCTGACATTTCACACGTCCTCGTGTGTACATTTCGCTTAGATCATGCCATAGTCAAAATTGTTGGGTAAAATTTATTAGTCATTACTTTACTTTAAGAATAGCTTTACAAACAGCAGTATCATCGGTCATTGTAGGTTTTATTTTTTTTTTTTTTTTTTTTTTTTTTGTTGTTGTTCTGTCATCACACGTCTATAGGCTCTTGCTGCCCAGCAACGATAATATGGAGCGGATCCATACAGGTCTTTCAACCTCTGACCCCCGCCATAATATCACCCGCTTCAGCACGCCATGATCGAGCACTTGTGCACGGCGTGAGTATTATGGTGCGGTCTTAGCCATCGTGTATGAGCCCAACCGCACTCTCTCTTAGTGCCACAGTGTCTTGAGCAATGTCCTCAACATTGTCACACTCATCATCTCTCAAATCTATCAACTCCTCCGATACATTGTTGCTTGGAAAAGCTCGCAAATACTCATGTGCATACTTAAACGTGCGCTTACTCGTCAATGACTTTAATAAATATCTGTCTCCATCAAGTATTTCGATTATCACAAAAGGTCCCTTAAACTTGGGATCTAACTTCGTTTGATTTCGTTCTTCCCTCTTGAGTAGGACATGATCACCAAGCTTATATTTTACAATTTTTGCTTTATTTTTATCAAACCTAGCCTTATCATATTTAGCGTTATTCACCATGTTATCTTTCGCTTGTGCTCTTATTAAATCTTTATCAATTGTTTTTTCATCTGATATTGTTATCATTCCTAACGGCCTTGCCTCTTTACCGATTAGCAATTCTAACGGACTATATTTCGTTACACGATTTGTCGTGCAATTTATTGCCAGCTGTATGTCTTTTAAAGCGTCTTGCCAGGATCGCTGACTACTCTCAACCGCTGTGAGCATGCTCTTCAAGGTGCTCATGACACGCTCTACTTGGCCGTTTGCTCGACTGGCGCCCGTCGCAATCAGGTGTAAACCTATCTTCTGCGAAGAACAAAATTCCCTAAACCTTGTGCTAGCAAAACATTTACCCTGATCAGCTATGATGCGTGCCGGCACTCCGAATAGTGCAACAGTTTCTTTGACTGCCTTAATGCAGTTTTCCGTATTAAGGTTCAGCGTATGTTGAAGGTGAACAAATTTTGTGAATGCATCAACTTGAACTATGATGTACTCTTTTAAGTCGTTTTTGCCACTTAATTTTCCGGTTATATCAATATGCACAGTGTGCCAGGGTATGTCATCTTTAGGAATCGGGTGCATTTCTATTTGTAGCTTACCAGATGGTGGTTTTGACACTCTACAGGTAATGCAATTTTCTACAAACTTTTTCACATACTTGGACATCTTCTCGAACCAGTAGTTGGCATACATTTTGTCTAGAGTTTTCTTCCACCCTAAATGCATTATGGCTTCGTGAACATTGTTAATGACTGACCATCTAAAGGCTCTAGGTATTACAGGCAAACATTTTGTGCTGCCATTTCTTTGAATCCTTCGATATAATACTCCTGCTCTCAATTCGTACGACGCTGAGATAGCTTCTCCCATCTTATGGTTTCGCAATTTTAAGGTTATGGAAGCAATGTCAGAATCTCGTTGCTGTTCGGCTAGAAGCCAATCGTCGGTTATCTCAGCTAGGTTTATGTGCATTTCAACCGTTTTCGCTGAGGATTTATAATCAGTAGGCAACGGATTGCGCGAGAAAAAATCAGCATGTAACATGCGTTCTCCCTTCCTGTATTCAATGCTGAAATCAAATGATTGCAGATATGCCCACCATCTATGTACCCTTGGGGTAAGGTTAATTTTTTTGATACTTGCTTTCAGGGAGTTGCAATCTGTATGCACAATAAATTTTTGACCATGTAAATAATGGCGGAAGTGTCTTACTGCGTTGTAAACTGCGAGGGTCTCAAGCTCGTATGAATGATATTTTGCTTCAGCCATTGTCGTACATTTGCTGTAATATTCAATGACTCTGGGTCTATTTTCTATCTTGTGCATTAAAATAGCACCATATCCAATAGAACTTGCGTCTGTATGTAATTCAATTGGCTTTAGTGGATCGAAAATTGTCAAAACGGAGTCATTAGTCAAAATTGATACGATTTTTTGACGAATTTCCTCATATTCCGGCTTCCAGACAAATTTATTATTCTTGGAGGTGAGATTATATAAAGCTTTCATCTGCTCAGAAAATTTTGGTACGAATTGCCTAAAATACGAGGCTAGGCCTATGAATTGTCGCACCTGCGTTACTGACTGCGGTGACGGCAATTCGGCCAACGCTTGTATCTTGCGTGGATTTGGTCGAATTTGACCCGCTTCAACCAAGTATCCTAAATATTCTATGCTTGTTTTCAAGAACGAGCATTTTGTAATGTTAAATGAGAATCCAGCTCTAGACAAGTTTTCCAAGACCGTTTGTAGCCTTTCAAGTGCCTCTTCCTTTGTCTTCGCTAGAATTAACACGTCATCTATATAGACGATGGCATACGTTTGAGCCAAATCACCCAATGCTCTCACGATTGCGCGCTGGAAAATCGAGGAAGCATTTTTTAATCCAAAAGGCATGGCCAAAAATTCATACTGTCCTTCTGGCGTGACAAAAGCAGTGCGCTCGATAGAGTCTGGGTGTATTGGAACTTGGTAAAAACCACTTGCCATGTCTAAACTGGAGAAATATTTGCCTTCACTCAGTCTATTAATTTGATCAGAAATCAAAGGCAGCGGATATTTGTCAGCGACCGTATTAGCATTCAGTTCCCGATAATCGACACATAGTCGATCGGTTCCATTTTTCTTTCTTACCATCAGCATTGGGCTTGCAAATGGAGAGCAACTAGGACGTATAACGTTTGCGTCTAACAATTCTTTTACTTTATTTCGCACGACTTCTTTTTCTTCTATGCTTAACCTATACGGACGCCTTTGTACAGTTTTATTTGGGTCAAGCAGGCGGATTTCAAGTTCACCCGTAGTCACTCGCGTTTGAGGAATACCCTCAATAAATTTATCAGCATAGTTTTGCAATAATTCTAGCAGACGATTCTTATCAGTGTTGCTTAATGCTCTATCGTTATTCAGATGCTCTACGTAACTTATATCTGGCACTTTTATTAGTACATCAACAGTTTTGGTTTTGTACATTTCAAATTTGTCGGCCTCGATGGAGACTCCAAAGCCTAATCCGAGTATATCACGGCCTATCAATACATCGTATTTCAAAAACTTATCCATTATTACATGGAATAATATTTCTAAGGAGTACTGATCAATTTTAACAGTAGCCAAGATTTGCATAGTGCTATACACAGGATTTTCTCCAATACCCCTCAAAACTATCAAATTATTAATTCTTTTTCCGGAAAATTTCTCGGCACAACTCTCTCTGATGAGCGTACATTCCGCTCCAGAGTCAAAACAAAATGGAACGAGCTCACCAGATTGACGCAGGATTCCTTTTGGCTCGGACACACAACAGATGTTTATACGCTTGTCATGTGATCCAACACCGCTCGTAGAAACTCCTTTCGTACATGAAGACGCAATGTGGCCAGCATCGCCACATTTGAAGCAGGTAACGGCAGATCGAACTTTAGGTAATGCTGAGTTTTTTGACACGTTGCCTTCTTCATACTTCCTCTTGCGACATTCGACCATTTTGTGTCCGAGGTTTCCACAATGATGACATTTAATGCCATATGTTTTCGATCTCTTGCGATCTGGTTCCATTGGGATATTTGGCTGTAGACCTCCATTTGACCTTCCATAAGCATAGGCCTTCAGATGCTGTTGCATCTCGTCTTGACTTTTAATATTAGTCGTATATAACATACGTTGCAGACTTTTGTCGATTTTCGATGTATGTGCCAAAACAACTGAGACTGCAATTTCCTCCATGTTCGCTGTCTTCCATTTGGATAAAAGTGAGGTCACAAGACGGCTCGCATATACGGAGAGGCATTCGCCATCATTCGGTCGGCCATTAAAAATGTTCATTAAAGTTGCCGCCGATGTTTCCATTCCCACGAAACGTTGCAAAAACAATTCCTTAAAATTTTGCCAGTTCATTCCAGTATAGCATATTTGAGAAAGCCAGGGCGAGGCGCTTCCTTCTAGGGAGCCGCTGAGGGTCATCACCAGTGTACTGCCCTCAATAGGATTATCGTCAAGTATTATGTCCACAGTTTTGCACCAGGCATTTGCATCTGCGCCTGCAATGTCCGGGTTGAACTTTGGCAACGAGATGCTCTTCTTTGTTGAGGATGCTGAATTTGACATCTGCATTGCTTTAATAATCTCAAGAATATTTCGATTTTGAGATTCCAAAAGCTGACGCCACGAATCGTCAGAATTGCCTCGTGGAGGGGCATCGCCTAATCCCACTTCTGATGTCGGAACAGAGAAATCACTTTCTTTGCAATTAGGCATACTGGCAGTACAGCAAGTCCCGAGTGTCGTTATAGTCACAAAATAATTATATTTTTAGGAGCGAGCACGTCTGTTCTCTATGACTTCCACTTTTAGAATGAATAATTTTCATCGTCCTCGAGCATACTACTCATGCTCTTGTCATTCTATATTCTTCTCTGACTTTTAGTACTGTTAGTGAACATTCAACACTATAGCAAACTGGACGTTATACAACACACTCGGGCCATGCTCGGCAGAGACTATCTTTTTTTGTCTCACACCATGCTTTCAGTAGCAACCCTAATACAAGTAGGACAGTTATGTTAAATAGCAGTACCTTCTGTCAAATTCTCTGATTCTTACTAACACTTAATCGTTAGCATTCAAAATAATACTCACAATAATTTATTGGATACACGACATATATAACATATTAATATCAAATTAATCAAATTTAATAAAAAAAAAAAAAACAACAAAAGGATATATTGCCTCGTGCGTCGAACCGAGGACCTCCCATTTGTCAGCTATGCTTCTTCCACTTTTTCCCCGAATCCTTCTTTTTTAAATGCAACTAAACTTCTTATATAAGATAGATAGATAGAGAGAGAGAGAGAGAGAGAGAGAGAGAGAGAGAGAGAGAGAGAGAGCGAGAGTGCGATTAAAGTGGGAGAGTTAGAGCTTTGGTGTAGAATGCATTCCAATTTTGGGTTTCTCCAAGCCCGAAATAAAAATTGATTTTAAAGGAATTCATATTAAATAAAGGGTAAATTAAATAAAATTGTAAATTGTAAAAATAGTTAAATTTAAATTTCTTTGGTTTAAAATTGCAAGTGTCAGGATACTTAAATGTATAGACGGAAATGAGGGTATATTTCAAAGCAATATAATATATGGGTACTGCCCAGCGAAATACTGGATCTTCAAATAAACTCTAATAGCTTGGGGGATAAAGTACCTGGGTACTGCCCAGCTAAATACTGGGTTCTGCAACTGGGTTAACCGCGTTGTGGGACACGTTGATCAACAGGTTTGTGGGCTCGCGAGCTTGTTTTTTCCCCGCGGCTGATATAAATTAATTGCTTAATTGTTATAGTTGCTGTTGCTGTTGTTGTTGTTGTTGTTGTGCGCTGCTTTAGAGGCATGATTTGATACGAAATTTGCTTTTAATTAAAAAACTCTCCAATCGGCTAGCGGTTCGTGCGAAGGCGTTTCTCTCCGTCTCCCTCTATCTCACTCTCCATCACACTCTCCAACTCACTCTCTGACTCTCTCGCTCTCGCTTGGTGTAGATCAACCTTCGTTGCCTGTGCGTAGGGGTTTTCGTTTTCCTCTCAATTATTTGCCCAACCCCCCCTCTCGCGACGACTCACCCCTTCTTAGACCAAAGTCGTGCACTTCGTTAACGTTTGCCGAATCCGTTTTCGATCCGATGACAAAAACAAAAGCGAATAGGTATTCTGCGTGGGATTCTCGAATGCGTCAACATTTTCACGGACTGTATGGACAAGTCACATACCCTGTATTAAAACAGGGTATGGAGTAGTCGAATGTGATCAGACCCAACGCGACAGAGTCAAAGACTGCTCAAATTGAATTAACGTATATATATATTGTGCATAAATAGGGTATTTGTTAGTCGAACACGTTTTCTAGCTGTCTCATTCGCTTGTTTATAATATGGATTTTTGGCTAATGCCCAGCTAAACTGGTTTGCACTTGGTCAACAACGTTTGCCCATCAAGGAGTCGCTAGACCCAATTTGTTTATTGTTATTTTCGGAACGAAATCGAATGGTTACCAAATTTAAAGCGTATACGATTTGAATTTAATTAAATTCCGTTGCCTGTTTAGAATGACGCACTTTTCATGGATCATTTGGAGATTTCTAATTAGCATACTTCTTGTCTTTTCGATTATTCCCAGTAATAAACATTGGTTAAACTGTCATAGGGATTTTGTTGTGGGACATTTTGCCGAACTCCACACGCCTGAAATTTTCCCTGTTTCTTTTTGTTGTTTTTCCCTGCTGTGTGATGCTTTTGAAACATCTAAATCTACGTATTCCCAGTAGAAATATGTAGGATCTAACTATCTAGCTAATCTATAAAAGATATAAAGCTAAGTCTAAATTATGCAGCATGTAAAGGGAATGCCGTTCGCTATAGTCACAGCAAACTGTGTAAACAACAAGAATACTAAAAAAAAAAAAAAAAAATCAAAATAAAACTGAGAGAGTTCCCTAAGCTGCAACGCATTAAAATGCTTGACCTGAATTCCAGGCCCAACGCGCCGCAGCGAAACTAACCAAAGATGTGGCCAGGGAAATAATGTGAAGCCCAAAAAGTGAGACTAACTTGGCTTTCCTTAACGGAGTTGTTTCAGTGTGTGTGTGTGTGTGTGTGTGTGTGCGCGAGATTTTCCTGCTAAGTTTTCTAGCTTGTGGATCGGCCTGTTCCCAAAAGCTATTCCAATCGGAATGCAATGGGCCAGCTGCAGCGCATTCCCGTTTGCTGTTGTTGCTTTTGGCTGGCAGCCATTTTGCTTTTGCCTTTTTTTCTTCTCATAATGAGCGCGCCCTTTTTAATGCAGTGCTCGCCTAATGTCTAACGGTAAGCTCTCTCAATCGTCTCATAGTTTGTAGCTTGCTGTAATGGCCCGCCTGCTGTCATCTTACACTGTATTGTGACCATGCGGCCTGTGCTTGGCTTTGGCTTTGGCTTTGGCTGTTCTGGAAGCTTCTCTGCTGCTGCTACAAAAAAACGGACGTACATTTTTGCTTTTGACGAAAGCGAACACAAAGTGGAAAACTTGAGTGCGCTCAACTCTTCGCGCTCTTCACTTTGCTTCAAATGGATACATTTCGTGTAAAATAATAAAGCTGCCATCTAACGGTTAAGTGCAGTATGTTATATGTATATTGTCAATAAGCTTTTGACTTCCTTGGCTTGGTAATTGCTGGAAGTTTCGACGAAGAAGCAGCGTTAAGAACCAGAACCAGCTCCAGCTAGACAAAAGGCAATGCAATAATCATAATTACAAGTTAACCTTAAGAGTGACACAAATCCGGCCACAGCCACGTTGTTCGGCCTCTCGCTCGTTCCCAGCAATTAACTTCAAATGACACAAATGCCACCAAGGCACGCCAACAAACAGCCACCCGCCTCTGCCGCAGTCGCAGCCTTAGTCGCAGCAGCAGCAGCAGCAGCAGCAGCGGCAGCAGCCTCAGCCGCCCACATTTCTGGTGAACGGCAACTTTGATGACGCCCACAATGATGCGAAGCAGTTGCGGTTCATTTGATCAAAGCTTTATTTTTTCTCAGCTTACATACCAAGCAGCTCTGTGTAGGACTAGGCAGAGAGAGATAGAGAGCGAGAGAGATGGAGCGAGAGAGAGAATCCAACTAATGCAAAGAGAGCGCAAGCGCATTGTCTTATGAATTTTGTAATTGCCACTCATCTTCGCTTTGGCTCAACATACACACAGACACACACACACACAAATACAAATGAACAGATGTGTAAAGTGCAATTGCAGCAGCTCTGCCGACAACAGCTGCGGGCTGTAGCTGCGCTGCTCAGCTAGCTCAGTCAGCTTCATTGAAAAACTGTGTGAAATTTTGCCAGCGCCGGAGGATAATGTGCATGTGTGTGTGCGTGTGCGTGTGTGTCTAACTATTACAAGTGCTGGAGCTTTGCTTTGTCTTACAATTCGACTTCGACTTCGACTTCGACTGCGACTTTACCTACAACTTCGGCTCATTCAATTCAAATAACTCGTGATTTCGTAAGCCTGTTTTCTGTTACTTGGGAGCTGCAGCTGATTCGAGGCCATTTAAGACAGCGACGCTGACGTTGGCGTCGACCGACAGCAAGTGCGACTGTGAAAAGTTGTTATTGTTGCTTTGGCGCTGCAGTTAGATGCCAAAGCTCTATAGTCTGCATGTTGTTGTTTGTTTGTTTGTTTTTTTTTTTTTTTGTGTGGTATTGCAAGCGTGATGACCTTGAGCCGCTCATTTTAACCAAGTGCTTTGTATAGCTAATGCGTGTATGTGTATGTGTGTGTGTGTGTGTGCTTGTGCATATGTCTGTTAGCCAGTCCCAGTTACTTTTGGCATCTTGTTGAGCGCCGCTCGGTTTTATCTGCTTACCCAGACATTCAAAAGCGATCGTAACTATTTTGTTTTGTTGTTGTTGTTGTTGTTGTTTTTCTTTTCACATTTGCATTTGCTTGTCGCTTCAGGTTTTTTGCTGTCATCTCTTTTGCGCATTCATTCATCGATTTAGTGACCACTTCGTGTGACAGGCCAAAGTGTTGACCATTTGTTGCTGTTGCTGTTAACAGAAATTCTCCACTCTCAAGGCTTGGAGATTTCTTAGATTTCTAACTGTGACAAATCCCATGCTGGCAATTTAAAAAGTTCTCCACCGCACAATTACATTGTGAGCTTTTTTTGTTTTTGTTTTCGTTTTCGTTGTTGTTATTTGTTTTTTTTCATGTTCTTTGTTTCGATACATTCATTCATGAATACTGGGAACAATGTGCGCCAAATGGCGTCACAAGCGGCGTATGAGTACACATATCTTCAATTAATTATTATCCGATCAACGAAAGTTTGAAGTGTTAAAGGGCACGTACTTAAAATAATGAGATAATTTAATCCTGACTAAATATGTATGTGCATCTAAAGTTGCATTCATAAGGCATATATCACAATTTTAATGAAATAAAAAAAAGCGTTTTCCATTACTTCGCTGAGCCTGTTAAGTTGGCTGCGCCTGCTTAGTTGGCTGCAGTTGTTAAGTTGGCTGCAGTTGTTAAGTTGGCCGCGCCTGACTATATCATGGATTGAAGCATAAATATTTTCTTACAGCTACTTTTGTATGCTCTAGATTAATTTGCATAGCTCTGATACGCAAAGGGAGTAATTCCTTACAGATCAGTGTAATTATCTGTGCTAAATTCCAAAGTGATTAATCAGATTAGTTTGGGCAGGCAATTTGATATGAACTGAAGAATATCAATAAAATGCCAATCGGATTTACCGACCTTTAAACAGAGTTTTTTGTAGAGTTTAGTTTACGTGATTTAAGACCAGCTTTAGGAAAATGAAAATGATGAAAGTAAATTCGCTGCATTTGCAGTCCAGAATGTGCGGAGTGCCAAGGCAAACAAACAAAAAGAAGATAAACAAGCCGAGGCAGAGGTAGCAAAAGAAGAAGAAGAAGAAGTAGTAGTGTAAGAAGAAGACGAAGTCAGAAGTGGACAAAAGTCGTTCGCATTATTCGATATTTGTTGCTTAAGCAGAAGTCGTAGCCTCGCCACGGAGAAGGTCGAGAGGGACGGAACGGGGCGGCAAGGGCCCTCCATAATGTTGACTACATTGAAGGTGAAGCTTGACCGTGGCGGGTAGAGGACGGAGAGGGGGAATGGACTGACTGGGGTGAGGCTCGCCTAGCTTTAGTTTGGGGCTGTGTCAAAGCGATTTTCTGGCTGGCAGCGCATTTTTTGCTGCCGCAGTTCTTTTTTACCCAATGCTGTCGCGAAATTGTCACAGCGACTGACCCAAATATCTAGGGCAGAGGGGGGGCAGGGGGCTGGCCCGCTGAAGCTTGGGTTTACTGAGTTAGCAAGAAATGCCGCAAATGTTGCAACTGGCAATCGTGAATAATTGGAGCACTCAGCCAAGTGCGCGGCACGTTTTGTTTTGTGTGTGTTTTGGTGTTTTTTGGGAGTCTTCTTCAGCCATAGGAAGCCGCTGCCAAGGTAAGCGTTGGCGTTCGCATCGCTATTAACGTTGGCCATATGCCCGACCTAACACGGACCCGCCAACCAAAAATCAATATGGTCACAAAACATCAAAAGCAAAAAGGAACAGATCTCTGTTACACGCCGCAGATGAAATACCCTTGCCGAAATGCAGCTGACAATTGAATTCCGAGCAGAAGCTGTTGGATATAGCTTAAGGGGCATAAAATAGTTCGTAGTTCCTTAATAGAATCCATTGAGAAACAAATAAATATTTCAAGCAAAAGATTAACCCTTTAATCATATAGAAGCTATAAGCTATAGTGAGCCGATCCGGCTAACACCCTTATGAATAAAGTAGAGTTTCACAAAGAAATCTTTCAACAGTTTCTACAGACAGGCATGGCTATAACGACTTGTCTGCTGTCATTGATCAATAATATATGCATATGTTTATACTCTGCGGCTTTGCAGATGTCTACTGCAATGCGTTACACAGTTTGTGACAAAATTTGGCTACTCTATGTTAGGGCATTAAAAGCAGCCTGACTGCTGACTGAGGCTTATCGGCAGCGAGGGAGCACTGTTGTCCTGATAAGTCCTGTTGCTGATAAGCAACACGTGCAGATAAAACGCAAATCAGCAATACGCACTTTGATAAGCCAAATCACAAAACACAGGCGTCCTGCTAAGAACAGCTACAAACACACACACACACGCACACACACACACACAAGCACAAATGCTTATCAACAGTTCGTTGATTAACTCCTGCGCCTCATTATTGCAGTTGTTGTTGTTGTTGTTGAGTGTTTCACTTGCCAGCCTGGCCCAGACTGGAGCGAGTGCGTTCACCCAGCTGGACTTTAGATGGGAAGCATTTCTTAAACAAAGAAATAAACTAATTTCAAAAAAAGTTTTGCTTAAGTACCCCAAAAAAATACAACTTTTAAAATCATAATTAAATGATGCAAATATTATTATCAAAGTTCTAATGTGTTTTATAAATTTAGGCATTACATGTCAGGTCCTAAGCAGTGCCTTTTGCATGTATGTGTGTATGTCATCAATAAACGGTAAATATTTTAATGTATTCCTCAAGCATTCTTTTGTCATGTGTGTTTTCATGTGTCCTTTAAGCAGATTATTGTGTTTATAATTTCTTTTCTTATTTTTAATCGCTAGCATTTATTAAAAATTAAAAGAGAGCTCATCCAGAGAACTATTATTTAAAACTTTGATATTTATATTTTTATAGAGACAGGGTAATTGGCAAAATAGCCCTATTATCTAGATATTAAAAGAATGTCTTTCCATAAACTTGACATGCATTCCGCATGCATTCTTTTAGCATGTCTGTTTTCAGGTGTGCTTCAAGAATCGCTGCCTCAATTAGATACATCAAATAGTTAACTCTTTCCGACTGGGTGAGCCCCAAGGTGTCATCGATATGTCTATAAAATGTGTTCGCTGTCCCTCTCCCTACCTCCCTCTCTCTCTCTCTCTGTTTCTCTCTGTGTGAGAGCGAAGCACAAACGTGTTTATTATGCTTGTATCCTGGAACTGTGTGGGTTCCATTTAAAAAGCAAACGAGCCCCAATAAGCTAAGCGCAATAAACATAACTTGTTGTTTTTTATTGCCTTGCAGAGGGTATTTTCATTTTATCGGTAAATATGTAACGCTAAGAAGGAAGTATACTCGATTTCATAAAGTATGCATATATATCTATATCAGTATCAACAGACGAGTCATCTATCTGAGTGTTCGTCCGTATCTATTCAATCTCCGCTTATGTAAGAGTTCGTCGGATTGGATCAGTATAGAATGTAGTTTCCATGGGAATATTTATTTGAATGTTGAATTTTTAGATGATAAGAACTTAGTTAATCTAAAAATTAACGACCATTTCATGATTTTAGTAAACTCTATCGAATTACTTTATTATGAACTCTCCTTAGGTTGAATCTTATGTAAAATTAGTTTCCTTTGACAAACCTTTTCTTTTCACATGATATCTTGATCAATGTTGGCATTTACGAGTTTTGCGAGCATAATTCGTTATAATCTATATCTTTACCATTCAAATTCCACATCTTGACAATATCGGATAGCTCTAGTACAAGTTCCATAAAGAGAATCGATGGAAGAGTAGGAAAAAGTCTTCGGCGCGCCGAATGTTTTTTTTGTTTCACCTATCTTTAGTATGAATCACTCGACTGAGGCACATGCATATATTTCCCTGCTATATCAAATTATTTGCCCAATAAAATGATATTTATAGCTGGAAACGAGAGCCTTGGACCAGCTCGAGGTTTCGTTCGCATTCGTTCAACTCCTGGAAATTATTTTTGGAAATTATCTGTGCGCCTTTTGCGGGCCGTGGCGTTTGAGGGGGGCGTTGACCAAAAGGCAAACAAGCAAATGCTGTTATCAGGCGGTTAAAGAAATGCTCCGATGAGCCGGGCGAATGCATTCTGGAATACGACAAATACGAGCAATGCCCCTGGCTGGAAATCCTCTGCCGGGGCGGAAGACCCGCAGCGGCTTATCAGAATCGGGCGAGAAAACAAAACGCAATGCAGCAAACACAAAGTACGTAAATAGAAGGAAAATGTAGCGAGAAAAACTGTATGTGGAAATTGAGAAAAGTTGAGTTTTCCTTTGCCACAGCGCAGCGAAGCAGAAGCAAACAACGCGAAGGCGATAGGCAAGCAGGAAAAACCTTTACAGGTCGCAGGCAAAGTGCATTCGCCCGAGGAGGCGATGATGCAAGCAGGGGACGGAGGGAGGAGGGGTCATAGAGGGGACATATGCCAGGAGCTGGACAATGATAATGCCGGAGGCCGCGGAGAATCCATTAGCAGTCGATGGATAGCCGGGGAGAGGACGGGTTAAAGGGGCAGCGTTCAATGGGTACGGGACAATGCCCCCCTTTTTGTGCCCCGAGAAGAAGAAGAGGAAGAAGAAGAAAATGCACAGCGACTGTGAGGCAGCAGAAAAACACAAATAAGTGCGTCAACCTATCGAGAGTGCCGACTAGCAGATGCCCTGTAATTAGCTCCCAGCTGGCTCAACATAAGCTCTTACATAATACCTAATCTCTCCGTAAAACTTCTTTTTTTAAATAGCTTGAGTAACTATGCAGGACCTATAAATGATATACATGTATGTGTACATACCCAATATCAAGAAGATATCTCGCTGTTTTTTATTTAATATCGGAGTTTGTTAAACTTTCTTGATATGTCTTCAATAAATATTCACCAATATGCAAAATTTGCTGTCCCAAGCTATTATATATTCTCGAAGATATGATCAATAACTCGATACTAAAAATCGATATATATCGTACTGTAGGAAATGGGATAAGATATTTATCTAGATATCTATCTATTTAAGATATACTAGAATCTAAATTCTAGATGTTTATTCTTGTCAACAAAACTAGGACTAGAAATCGATATTTATTGGTCATAAACTTGTTTGGCACTTGATGTGATGTGATATCGATATTAATCGATTGTGTTATGTAAGAGAAAGTGAATGAGCACACATTTCAAAAATCTGAAAGTTTATTCTCGATATTTATCGATTATTGTGCTATCGGAAAAGAGACAAGCTTGCGCTGCGTATTATGCAAGAGAATCTAAATAAATTGATTTGCCGATGCCTTCTTCTGCCTGTTGCATAGATTAGCACTCAACTAATATACCCCTTTTCACCAAGCACAGGGTATAACAAAAAAACAGTGTGTGGAAATGGAAACGGGAGCATGTGGAGCCGCCAAGTGGCTGCCCAGGCGCAGCGTGCCACCAAGTATTAGTGCTCCCTGTGTGTGTGTGTGTGTGTGTGTAAAGGGTTCAATGCACGATTTCTTTATTTTTCCCAGCCGCTGTCGCTGTTGCCATGGGAAAATGCGACGCGGCAAATGGAAAACTAATAAATGTTGCAACTCAAAATGTGCCCGTGCGGCAGGATCAATTTGCTTGCAACCCCCAAAAACAAGCCGCGCATTCAATTTGTTAATTGCCACACAATTAAAAAGCCGCGCGAGCAGCTCTCAAGTCAAAGCCAAGCCCGAAAATGAAAATGAAGAGCAAATTCTGCGGGCTCTCTAAAGGATCGTCGCATTTGATTGGCCTTAATTGAGGTCAACAAGAGTTGCCTCTGAATAAATTCTTCAACAAAATCATCGCCACACACGCGCCGCCTGACGAGCTGCCGCACATGCAACAAAAATTATGCAGGATCGGGCGGTCGGGCAGGGCTGGCGGGTGGGCAGCCAGTAGCTAATACGGTAGTCGCCGGGCAAAGCATGTGGGCAGGATCGATATTGGTGGGAACTGCACAAAACTCAACTACAAATAGAAGCCACACGGAACAGTTGTCTGTAAATGATAATATTTTGTGGCTCAGTTGACCTTAGTTGAGATTTCGTAAAACAAGAACTACTTTCGAGCGAAATCTCTTTTTTCCATCCGATTGTGCCTATAAGATACATTAGTCCCATTTAATACGAGAGCTCGTAATTCCTCATCCTTCGATCAGGATAAGTCGAAGAACAGTCAAGTCGTCCTCGCTAAAACTCATTTGTTGAACATGCACAAAAAGCATGGTAAGTCTCGCTAATGCCAAGATATCTCCCTATGAGAGGGTCTAAGGCTATACCGGTTATAGCAGAGGTTATTCCAGTTTCTAATATCTCAAATCTATATAGTAATAAATAATATGAATAACAGGTAGCCTAACATCCTCCCGAATTAACCACAAAAGTTGAATGAACCAACTGAAAAAAGATCTTAAGGAAAAACAATGGAAAAACTGGTTACAAGCAACAGCTCAAAGCGATTGTCCTGCTGTGAGGATTAAGGTGTAAACGAAGGCTGCGAGAAATCAAAAGATCAGCAAAAGTTAATCAGCAAGGCAGCATGAATAGGCACAAAAGGATCGAGAATAAGGATAAAAGTGAAAGGATCAGCTTTGTTTGGGAGATGTGCGTGCTGCGATACGCGTGTGTTCCAGGAATAGCACACACACAACACGCCCACGCCTACGCCCAATGAAACTCGAGCCCGCAGGATCTGACAACACTTTGTATACCCTTTACCCGTTGCAAATGGTATGAATGGGGCATGTTGGTTATGTGCAAATGTATGTAACAGGCTGAAGGAAGCATTGCCGAACACAGTGTATTATTAGACATTTTTTAATTGATTTATCGATAGCTGCGCCTATGTTCACAGTATCGATAAATATCGATTAAAAGTACGTGTTTTTTTATATTGCGGAAATAAGTTCTTGACCTAGCTGATCACAATATATTCTCTATTTTATCGATCGATAAATATGCTTAGTCAAGTTACACAGTTTATTAATATTCTTACTTGTATTAAGGAATACCTTACATCTTGTCTGGGTACAGGGTATATTCTAGTCGTGCACTCTCGTTTGAAGCACTCTTGTTTGAAAATTGTTGTCGGTGTTGAGTAATTTGTGTGCCACGCTCACAAATCTGTTAAGCGGTTAACAAAACACAAACAAAAATTGTCTCAGGTTCTACTAGGGGTCTGTTAGGGGTTGAATTAACCCCTAGCACGTTGCTGTTGCTGGCTGAGAGAAGAGGGAGTGGCGGGGGCAGGACTACCGAACGGCGGCTGATCATATGCTGGTGCGCTATTTCTGTAATATCAGGACGGGGCCAGAGTCTCTGTGCGTCTGTGCGTCTGAGGGTAGCGAGACCCACTTGAGTCCCTATGTGGGCAACCCTGCTCGAGGAGAGTTCGAGGCAAAATTGTTATTTATATCATTGTGTGGGCACTGTCAATCTTAATAATGATTTCCTTAATGCCCCTTTTTTCGCTTTACATAAACACAAGTACCCGCAGCTGAGACGATTCTCCTTGGCCAGGATAACCAATGCAATTGCAATTGAAATTCGGCACTCGAAACTCGTAATTCGTAATTCAATTCAATTGAAAGTTCCCACAAAACGCACAAAGGCAGCCATTGAATTGAAGGCTGCTTTGTTTTCTTCCTTTTTTAAATGATGCGTAAGTGATAAATTATTCAGCTGATGTTTTGAGAGAGAAAGAGTGGAAGAGAGGAACAAAAATCTATTGATTTAAATCAAACATATTTTCTATAGAGTATTCAAAGTCGTTGATATTGATAAATGAATCGCATGCGGCTGTGATCCTGTATTGATCTCATACCTATTGGTTTTTATATTTCCTAGTCTTCATCTATATTAGATAGGCTATCTCAAATGATGAGAGAACTTTAGCTCATAGAGAAAATTGAGAGCATCTGCTTTGATTAGAAATTTATTCTAAAACGATTGAAACCATTTATATCGATTAGGGCTATGCCACCCTTAACATAGATAAAGGGCAAGACAATCGAATTCGATAAACAAGCTGATCGATAGTTTTGATATTAATGGAATTTCTGATCCCTACGATCATAATAACTTTTATGGTTTGGTTCAATTGCGCGCTGTTTAAAGAAACTTATCGTGTACATTCAATCGATTAATCGATAGCACACATGGTTGGAGCTTTCCATTGATGAGTGAATTCTAAAAGTTGACTCGATTAATCGATAACATTCATCGATATACATAGTTGAATTGAATTGAATTGAATTAAGATATTAGATACCGCTAGACACGTATAGATAACCAGGACTTTTTTTTTGGTATATATCACATAATTTCGAAGTAGAAAAGCGTTTCTATTAAAAGTAGTTTAAGAAGACCCAAGGATCGAAAATAGATCGTTTGCCAAATAGAAACTTGAATGGATCTTTGATTGATGTAGTCATCGGTCAAAGATCAATTCAAGTTTCTTTTTGGTCTGAGGGCTACCTTTAAACAATTCCAATTTTAGCCATATGCGATGCGATTTGTGTATTGGGATACGAATGGGATGCGTACACTCCATGTATCCATTGGGCCACTTGGAATGCCTAAAATTAGATCAATCGCAACCAAAACTTTTTCTATTTATATGCAAATTAATCAAGCAAGGAGAGAAGAGAGAAATTGAGAGACGCGAGAAAGTGAGAGAGAAAGAGAGGCACATGCGAGGGATACGCGACGGGGCAGCTAAAAAAGATACATTTGCATTTGCATTTACTTTTACGCATACAGATACAGATACAGATACTCAGATACATGCAGCTGAAACAAAAGCTATTAGAGGCGAATTCCTGTTCCTTTGTCTATGCACAAGTTGCCGACAAGAGCTGCTGCCTGCATCCGAAAGATACGCGCAGCTAAATTGCATTTTTATCTATTTTTATATATGCGAGGAAAATGCCGACGTCGCGACGTCAACCAGCCAGCTGAGCAGTGCGGAGGATTATTGAGGAAAATGCATGCACAGTAATTTCCTTCCTGCTGCTGCGCACAAAATAGCTGTAATAATAAAAAATAAAAAAAACCGAACTCAAGCCTCGATGCCTGCGCCTGTTTATGGCCCGACGATCAGCTTTGTGGCTGCTGCTGCTGCTGCCGCTGCTGAGGATGCAGCAAGAAAAGCAGGAAAAACTCCTTGGTCACGGCCACACACAACCAAAGAGGGCCCCCAGTCGGAGTCCCAGTCATAGTCGCCGCTGCAGCCGCAGTCTCAGCCTCAGCTGCAGTTGCAGTTGCAGTTGCAGTTGTCCTCCTCCTATTGCATGTGGCTGCCACAGATCGCTGCTTGCGTGTGTGTGTGCGTATATGTGTGTGTGTGTGTGTGCCTAGCCTGCTGCCTGTCGGTCTGTTGCCTGGTTCAATGAACTGCCGTCACCTCTGGACGCTGCGCTGCGACTGCGACGCGTACAATCCTTTTTCTTTATACCCTTGCCGAGGGCATTTTTATTTTCTTACGATTTAGGTAACGCCTTGAAGGAGAGATACCCAGCGCCACGAAGACTATATATTAGCTAGCTGGATTGTATTTCTGTATCTAATTTCGATCCCACTCTAATAGCTGCCACAGCTGTAATTGAAAAACTATTTTGTTTTTCAAGATATTTTAGCCAAACTTTAAGATACCTTAGATAAGCTCGGGAATTAGAAGACTTTGAATGCCTACAACTTCCATATGAATAATTGGTGGAAGGCGGAAAATTTCTTTAAAACGAACCCTTACAGAATACTTATATATATTTTATGGGAACAATCGTTCGAAAATTAAGTTCGTTTACGAAAAACTTTTGTTTTCTTAAGATCTGGTCATATTTTAACATGCTCATTTGAAAACTGGAATCCCACATAAAGTTACTGATGTCTGAACTGAATTGGTCTTAAGGCCCATCAATATCAAGCAGATCTATATCATACAGTTGCTATAAGCATGTTGCTATAAAAATGGATCACTCATTTGCTTTGCGAGGGTATTCAGTGTTCGGCAACCCGCAGATAAATATTGTGTCTTGTTTTTCTTTGGATTTTTCTTGGCTCACCCTTCACTTGATCTCTTCTGACTTCGCCTCGCCGCATGCCGCTCTCCGCTGCCTGCCTCCAAGGAGCTGTGCAGGAGTTGCTTTCAAGGGTTTCGGTTTATTTCAAGACGTTGCCGATGTCGTTGTTGTTGTTGTTGTTGTTCTTGTTGTTGTCTGGGGGCTTTGGATTTCACTTGGCGTTGGCTTCGCGTGGGGAAATGTAAACATTTCATCGTCGTCATCATAATCGCTGCTCGCCGTTCGCCAGGCTGGTTTATTTTGTGTGTGTGTGTGTGTGTGCGTGTGTGTGTGTGTGTGTGTGTGTGTGTGTATATTTGCCTTTGCTCTTGGTTGCCCCCGCTCCTGTGCGCCTGCCCCCACCCCATACCCTTCTTCTTTGCTTACTCGGCGCGCGTATCCCTTTTTTTTCGCTGGAATGCGCTGATTGTTTACTCAAATAAGTATTTGATCTTCTGTTTTTTGTCACTGTTGATCATTTTTTCTTTTTTTCTTCTTCTTTTTTTCAGATCTTTGCCATCTTTGCGTTACATTTGTGTTTATCTACAAGGATTTTCAAGGAATCGAAAGCGTGTTGATATTTTAACACATTTGAGATCGCGTTTTCAGTTTTTCGACAGAAACTGCAACTGAACAGCTAACGACTCAGTTGAGCAGGATGTGAGATCAGTGGAATATGGAATATATGTGTATATGCATATAAATACATATAATACTTGTTAAACAAATCCTTAATAAATATGGCTTGATATTCACATGCTAAATCTTGTTTAAAACTTGTTTTAAGGCGCAAGTATTTGGGTTTTCAAACTAAATAGTTCTTTCTTAAATTTTACTGTTAGAGAACTTCTTTTTTAAATCCGTAGTAGTTGAACCAGTATAACAGTATGAAACAGATCGAAAGGAAGGCCTTTGTTTTTTTGAGGAAACTATATATACAAATTCCAATAAGGATTATTAGAATGCTTCTCATTTAACACTCATTAGAGCTGGATATAATGTAATTAGTGAACAAAAAGATTTATTATTGATATTTAAAAAAAAAGTATAGTTCCTTGTCTTAGATATTAATTATATTATATTGAGCAACTCACATCTATCTGCTACGTTATAATTTAATAATAATATAATAATAATAATAATAATAATAATAAAAATAATAATAATAATAATAATAATAATAATAATAATAACAATAATAATAATAATAATAATAATAATAATAATAATAATAATAATAATAATAATAATAATAATAATAAAAATGATAATAATAAAGATAATAATAATAATAATGATAGTAATAATAATAATAATAATAAAATTGATGATGATAATAATAATAATAAAAACGATTTAAACTTATGTAGAGTCTAGCACAAATAGAAAGGTAGCGCACTTGACTGGCTGGAGCCTAGCTCCAGTTTGCAGTGGAGGTACAGTCAGCACCACAAACGCTGTCAGTGTAAAGGATCGTGGCAAGGGACGTGCCCTGCAACAAGTCTCAGTCTGTAGCCAAACAGAGAGAGAGAGAGAGAGAGAGACACAGGGAAGGGGGAGGAGATAGAAAGAGAGAGAGCGGGAGAGAGAGAGAGAGTCAAGTGAACAAAGCCAGGCAGACCAAGTGCGCGGCACAGCAAACAAATCGGCTACCACCACTAGCAGCAGCCAGGAGCAGGGGTCGGGGGATCGGTGCAGTGGCAGGGGGCCAGGCAGCGTGGGGGCCTGGACCTTGACTCTGGCACTGGGACTCTGTTGCGCATATCCTCCACGCACGTACACACGTCTTGGGCGATTATTCAAGACTTTATGGACTTGGGTAGAAGGACATTAAAATTGCTTTTACGCCAACTCATCGGCAGGCCAGAGGATCAAACTGGTTCTGCTTTGTATGCCACTCACAGTCGCCGGTCGCCGGTCGCCAGTCAGCAGTCACCAGTTGCCAGTTGCCAGTCCCAGTCTCAGTCCCAGTCTCAGCCCAGTTCCCGTCTCGGGCATAGCCAGAAAGTCGGGCCGCTCCTTTGCCGCATGGACTTGGAATCTGGCGAAACCAGTTTGTGGTCTCCTCTACCTGTTGCCTGGTCGTTGCCTGTTGCAACGCGGCTCCCACGAAAAAAGGGATACTTGTGAGCAAACACACACACCACACACACACACACACACACACACACAAACACACTGGCACACTCGCACACTCAGGCATACCATGACGAAGCCTTGTTTATCCAATTTTATGTGTTTGCCTTTGCGCAATCCTTTCGTCCTCGCCACCATCACAGATTGCCGCACTTACCTTTTGTACGTTACTTTTTGTGTGTGGACCGTGTTCTCCTTTTTGGGTTTTCGTGTACAGTTTCGAGTTCAAATGAAACTACTTGACAGATCTGGATAAAAACTTGGCGCGCTTCAAGTTGGAGCAAACAGGTCTGAAAAATATGTTTAGAGAAAAAATATATATAATATTCAAATCTTTTTGCGAGTCCTTACAAATGATACTTAACATACGATAAAAGCGATATTTTTACCATCTTCCATAATGTGTTCTTAGAGAATATATAAACACTTTTTAAATGATCATTCAAATGTTATTTTTACCTAAGTATTAGTTTTAGACGAGATCTTAAGTATTATATGTGATACATACGAATGACCATTTGTTTATAATTTAGGAATCCGTTCTATAACTGATTTGTAACATAAATAATCAATTCGAATTTAAAAATTAAATATTTCTGTATGATGTACATATTCGATTGAGCACATGATCATTTCGATAAACTAATTTTGTTTAAGTTTTGATTTAGTTAGTCTATTATGATATGTATATATATGATACAGATCATGTATATATGATACACATGAACGATCATTTAATATGTAAACATTTTATTGCACAATTGATGTTTATAACTGATTTCTGCACAAGCCATCCCTAGATCATTTTGCAAGCATTTAGTCAATTATTTGATCTTGCCTGTGATATTGATTTAGAATATATACCACACATGTGATTAAGCAAGTTGATTTGTTTGCCAAATATTATTAATAAATAATTTTCATTGAAAAACACAGTCTATAAGAGATCTTAAGTATAATGAGTATAAGCGATCGTTTGATAAAGTGATCTCTAATATGAAATGCAAGCGATCATTTGATAATTTTGCAAAGAGTCATCTAATTGTTATTGACTGTTATAATGATATACGATATAACTATAAATATATATGTATATAGTATGTGTATGATCAAGCAAATGATTATCATAATGCAAATAAAAGAATATTCCTAAGTATTTGATATTGGATATGATGTTTTCAAAGATAATTTCCAAGCAATTTTATGTATTTATAAAGGAAAAAGTCTTATTAGTGATCTTTAGCGTCATTTGAAATCATTCACAAACGACTTTGTTTTCAGATCTTGGTACAATAAAATGTATTAACTGTATATTATTATTCGATCATATTATCAAATGTATACATAAATATGTATTCATATATATACACAAATTATGATCCATCGGTTTAGCAAAAGAAGTTGTAAATATGTTTTTATTACTTAAGAATTGGTTTTACACTGATAACTAATAAAATATCTAATGAATTGATTAATGATAATGAGCAGGTTTAAAAATGTTAAAGTTATTTTATATTCGATCTCAACAGTATTCTGTATAGAATAACAATACGATAAATAAAATATAAATATTTCTTTATATTATTATTCCATTTTATTTATGAAAAGTATGCACGAATTATGATCGATTGGCAAATATGTTAAATAGAACTTGTAATTATATAATTAATTTTACTTTTGTATACCCTATTCTGAATAAAACTAATCTAGCATGAATCTCTTTAGACGCCACTCACATTTTTGGTGGATGACGTTTTATCTCAATCAGGATGGATTAGCTATTAAGCGCGTAAATGGAGAAATTTGTCAACTTTGTTTGCCTGGGCTCAACTTTGTGCGGTGCATATTAAGTAAATAGGTGTGCATGTGTGTGTGTGTGTGTGTGTGTGTGTGTGGAGCTTCCTCAAATGGCTTCTGCTCTGCAGATAACTCTTTGTTGTTTTTGTAAGCCAAGCCAAATGGCAGTGGGTCCAGCTGTGGAGCTGTGGATCCATGCCAGCAAAAGCCCTCGAACGGCATTTGCTTAGAGAAAGGCACTTGAGCTGAACTTCAACCAACTGTGTATACCCTGTACGCAGAAAGCTCATCAAACAGGGCATAACAATGTTTGGCGAAATACAGAAATATAGCTAAAATATAATAAGCCATAAGCTGAAATTCTAACTAGCTTTGCGCTTAGGTTCTATTGTATTTGGTTGAAGTCTATTTTGCATTTTGTATTTACATTGTATATGCAAATAGTATATCCAAAATTTCAATTGAATTCGTGAAATAATAAAATGGTTATTACAAAAAATGTTTATATTTATGTATGTTGTATTATATTGTTGCATAAGTGCTGAAAAAGTACAGGGTATTTTGCTAGTCAAGCCCACACAGACTCCTCGTGGTTTTTTTTTATTGTTATGGAAAATAGTGCGCAAACGCAAATGCGAGACAGCAAAAAGGCAACGGCAGGGCAGAGAAAATCCACATCCACACAGAGAGCAACAACGGCAACAACAACAACAACAACAACAGCAACAAGAATAACAACAACAACTCGAGCAACAGGCAGCCGTTGGGCGCAGGAAAACAGCAGAAAAGGGCGAAACACAAATGCTGGAAAATATTGTGTGAAAAGTCTCTTCATGTGTGTGTGTGTATGTGTGTGTGTGTGTGTGTGTGTGTGACTGTGTGTGTGTGTCTGGAACAAGTTGAATGCCCTGCTTATGCCTGCATGTTTGCGGGGCTCTAGCCCCAGTTTTGCCGCGGCAATTGCTCGGGTAATGAAGGGTTCTGTGCGCTCCTCGCCTGGCCAGTCAAGTGACACAGCCCAAAGGGAAGCGGAACGGGGTCAGCCGGAGGGGCAGTGTGGGGAAGTTGGGTTAGCCAAGATTAGAAACGTCATCGGCTGCGGTGGTGCTGGTTGGCTGGTGGTTGGTGGACTTGGCAACACTTCACCTGTTGCTCAGGTTCTCAGGATGCCAGCAACAATTGGTCGCTGGTGGCGGATCAGCGCCTGGGAAAGCACTTAAATGGTTTTTCATGCTAAGTCAGCTTTCCCAAGGAAATTGTCTATAGCTCTTGCCTTTGCCGATTGCCAGTTACCAGTTGTTTGTGTTGTTGCCAACTGCGGTTGCATTGAGCAATGCCTCTTGCTTCGATTGGTGGGCTAGTGGTGGGCGGTTGGCGGGGTGTGGGCTGTGGGGGGGCTGCCCCCAGGAAGCTGCTGCCACAACCACAAGCACTGCCGGCATTTGGCTACCCGCTCAGCACCGTATACGTAATTTTGTGCCAAGACCAAGAAGGAATCGCAACCACAGCGCCCAGACTCGATCTGCAACGAGCTCTGAAACCCCATTTGAGCACCATTGCGGCATCTGGCAAATCGGCTGCGAAATTGCTGAAGGAAACGCACGAGTGGTGCAAAAGTGGCGCAGGAGAGAGCCAGAGCCACAGACACAGACACAGTCATAGTCACATTCGCATATGTATGTGCCCTACTCTCTTTTGGTTCATTCAACTTCAGCACAACAGCAGCGAGCAGCAGCTCCAGCTCCACTACTACACTGCGAGAAATCTTATGCCAACTCTAAAGTTTATATTTTTTTGGTTTTCTTGATATTTATATATAACTATAGTATATTCATATTTAATTAATGTCAATCAAATTATTATTTGAAATTATTTTTACAATACAAGAAAGTAAGTAAATATAAAGAAGAGTATCTTGTTTGGCCTGGTTTCATTGAACCAACAATATTCTGTTCTTGAGCTTTTAATTCTTGTGATAGTTTTTTAAGATGAAGTCAAATTTATCAGAGCTATCCAGAAGTTAGCAGCTATTCAACACATGGTTAATATAAACTACTAACGACTATGCAAGCTTTTCATTTTCATAATCTTTATACTTTTGTTTTCTATTTATTGTTGGATATGTTTAATGTTTAATAATTGTATTTTGTATAATCAAAAGTAAATTTTAATAAACAAAAATTTCTATATTTCATCTAAGTTCCCTTACGATTGTCTGGTCTACCAAACAAAAATGTCTTTATTTCATCCAAGTTTCTTTCTGATCGTGTCTGATTTCTCACAGTGTAGCTACAGCAGCTACCTAGCCTAGCTGGATGGCTGCTTGGATGGATAGTCAGTTGGATGGACTGCTGGATGGATTGCTGGATAGATGGTTAGTTGGTTGGTTGGCTGCTTTGGCGCTAGCTGCTTGGCTGACTGCAGCTGGCTGCGCAGTTGCCAGCGACGTCTAATGCCGCAGCCGGCAGCTGGCAGCTAGCTGCTGGAGCCCGGCTGCCAACTGGGAGGTATGACCACACCGAGACGAGAGATCAAGAACCAGAAGGATGGCCAATGGACTTGGCAGCGGGACTGCAGACCGCGTACTGCCGATTGGAAGCGGTGCATTGGCCCGGTTTTGGCGTGGCAGCAACTCAAATTGCAACAGCAGCAGCAACAGTTGCTGCGGCAACAGCATGTTTTACAAATGGATTTCATGTTCAGTGCGTTATGTTTCTTGGAAAGGATTGCTTTGCTTGGCTTGTCATGGCCAAGTCTGGACTTGAAAAAAAAAAAAGTAAATAAATAAAATGCGACACGAGTCGTAAACATGAAACATTCAAATGCACAAATGCGGCTCAGGAAGCGCTGCGGCCATCGCTTATTTGGTAGCTGCCACAAATGTTTGCCACATGAATGCGGCCAGTCGAGATCCTGCCACCAGCAGCCACCTTGGTGGTCAGCTGGGCGCCAATGCACTTTGATGTGCTGCTGCCGCTGCTGCTGCTGCTGCTGCTGCTGCTCCGGGGTCAATTGTCAAAGCCATAAAAACTGTTAACAAAATGCTACCGCGTCGTCTTACTCCTTTTTTTGTTCTTGTTTTAGCCAGGAGCAGAGATAATATATAAAACGCAATCAAAATATATTTTTTATGGCCTTTCCCACAAAATGCACGGCAAGCGCATGTTTTATGTGCAAAGGCAACTGCGTAGGGTTAATTAGGCTGGACCTCAACCTTTCGCTGAGAAAATTTCAAAGGAAAATGTTGAAATGCAAGAAGATGCAAGCGATAAACAGCAGCAGCAGCAGCAGCAACTGTTGCTGTTGCCACAGACAGTAGCAGCAGCAAGAACAACACACAAAATTGATATAAATTCAGGCTGAAATTTCATTAATTCTTGACGTCGGCACAAAACGGGCAGAGGCCATAAAATATTCAAATATCGCGCACGGCCTCATATGCTCACATATATAAATTAAAACGAATTGCAATAAAAATTCAACTCCCGTTTCAACGTGCTCACATGCAACATACACACACACAGACACACATACATACATATATAAACACATACATATATATGTGCATACATACATATGTATTATGCGCATGCAAGGATTGATCGTCTCCTCGAATGACATATTATTTAGCAAATTGAAAAGGAAAGAAAAAAAAACGCAACAAGTAAGAGTTTTCGTGATCGACTAAACGCATACCCTGCAATCAAGCAATATTCAACATGCAGACCTTATGGATAATATGCATGCGAACACACACATGCGCACACATGGCAGTCACTGTACTTGTTCTATTCCTTTCCCCTTCATCACTTTATGTAAAATTCATTTTGAAACATCTCGTGTATTTTAAAAATTAGTTCTATGTAATTTGCAGCACTCATGAGACACAGCTAGAAGTTTCAAACTACTTTCAAAATTGGAATGCATAGACTTGATTCTCGCATGTTATATTAACAGCAGTTAAATGTAAGAATTGGAGTCGTCAGGAATTATCAGATAAATCCAAAGTGTTGTGCCTATAAATTGATTTTGATCGAGTTTGGGACACACAAAGGAACTGTGGAAAATAAGATAAACATGCTCTGCTTATGATCTATGAAAATTTAAGTATAGATCACATATATATATATATAACTGGTGACCAATTTTTGTGGTCTGTAGCTCATGAAATAACCGATATAAACTTAAAATATCGGACCTTGAAATCGATATTTATCGATTTTGGTTTACCTAGCTCTTGTGAACGGAAGACAGACGGACGAATCAGGGCATATCGACCCGTTAGGGAATATATATATGCTTTCTGCTGCCTGCCATAGCATTTGCACAGCTGTAATATACCCTTTTTAAGCCCATTCGCAATTGTCTTAGGGTATGCAAAAAAGTTTTCGAGCTGTGCAATTCGCACGTTACAATTACGGCGAGTCGTCTGTCAGCCGCTTGCCCCTAAGTCGCCTACCCCTTACAGAGAAGGAGACAGGGAGCAGGGCAAAGAGAAAGAAAGGAGAGAGAGAGAGAGAGAGAGAGAGACGCAGAGAAAGAGAGAATAAGATGGAGACAAACAGAGGGCGCGCAACGAATGTAGGGCTTGCTTTTTGGGTTGGGCCCGCCTTGCCACACACTTTGGAATGCAAATCAATGGCTCCGTCGCCGGCCCCGACTCCAACACCGTTCCTGCCACAGTCACAGCCCCTGCCATGTCTCGGGCCCCGTTCCAGGCACAGGCGATAAAAGTATCCTCTGGCTTTCGAGGCTGGCACGAAGCGGTGCGCAAAATAAATAACTTCGGCGCGATCCCCCCACAAAGGCAACAGGCAACAGGCAAAAGCTATAGTTGTGTACTTTTTCTTCTTGTTTTTTTTTTTTTTTGTATCTGTATCTGTAGCTGTGCATTTGTATCTGTATCTGTAGCTGTGTTTGGCCACACTCGGCTGACTCTGCGGCCGTCTTCAAGCTGCACCCTGTGGCGGCGAGAGCCAATTGTTTGCCGCACGTCCTCGCTACGGTAGGTGCTCGTACACACACACACACACACACACACACGCACGCACACTCACACACACATATATATCTCGCATATTTGATCGCTGCTTAGTGCTTGAGATTTCATATGAGCGCAGCCCCAGCTCGCAGCGCCCGACTCCGTCTCCGTCCTCGGCCCAGCCTCATATATATTTGCCAGGGCAACTGGCGACCCCTTCGGCTCCACGCGCTGATTGTCCCTGCGCCTGTTACTGTCCCTGTTCCAGTCCCTGTCCCTGTGAGTGGCGCAAAAGATAATGAAAGTCAATGTCTTGGCAAGGGTACAGGATATGCTGTATACCACGTATATATACATATATATATATACTTCTGCTTCGCTTTCCTCTTTGCTCCACGGGCAAACATCTCGCGCACAGGCACGCAGCGCTTCAGACAGTGCCAGCTCTTTGTTGTTCAAGTGCTCCTCCCCACCCTAACCACTACCCCACCCCTTAAAAAAAAGGCAAAGAGAAGACGCCAAAGCGAAGGGCACCGATCGCTGGGAACTGTTTTTGGGGCGATCGGGCAATTCAGTTTATCTTTCCCATGTAATTCCCTCTTGTGTGCATTGCCTTGAGCGGGCTGCTTGCCCAGAAAAAATTGTTACCGCTCCGGTTCGGGATTCGAACCTGGTTTTGCTCAACATTGAAGCCAGTTTTTGGCCTGACACATTCTATATATATATAGTCCCTTCGACGGACTGATTGCCAGATTGATGATCAGGGCACAGTCAAAGCCGTAAGAGTTAGTTAGTTATAAAAGCTTAATGAAAACGCGTTTCAGCCATTTCAGAAATTTCACCCGGAATTGTGGAAACGTAAAACGGATATATAAAATATCTTTGCTTACAATTCGATCGATGGAAGACCTTGATTAAAACTTTGATTGCGTGCAAAAGTAATGTTTCAGCTTAAAGGGGGAAACAAGTCCCAAGTCCCAAACCTAAGGATATCTTCGGCATGCCGAAGATTTTATACCCTTGTAGACATTTACCTTTTGCAGATATGCAAGAATAGCGCAGCTCGAAAATGCTGAGCTTGTTGAAATACCTTTAAAAACAAAAAATTTTGCTTTATAAGAGTCCACTATTCCACCGATCTATCCTTTAGCAGCTATATAATATAGAGAACCGATGTTAATCAAATTTTGCATACATACGAGAATTATAATGGAGCTAATAAATACCGTGTTTTGAAACTATATAATATATTGGTTCGATTTTGCAAATAATACTCTTTTTAAGTGTATAAAATTTGTAACCCCTTCTGTTCAATGCCAGTTTACAGTCTCGATCAGACGAGCAGTTGAAGATCTTGGCCGATCCGTCAGTAATTACGCAAAGGAAGAAAGAAAGAAAAGAAAGAACAACTGCTGAGGACCGTTTTTAAAAATCAACCAACAAATATGACAAACATGATGAATAAACGAGGTTTATTTTTATGAGGAATAACAAACCCGTTCAAATATTTGCCTGTAATGATGGCCAGGTGTTTATGTCAATATACCAGCTATTTGAAGAGGATCGAGGCTCGAGGATCGAGGATCCGCGTTCCCAGGCAGCCAACGCGACTTAAGAAACTGATTGCGTGTAAATAGCGCTGCGAACGGGGGAAGAACACAGTCGAGGGGGTGAAAAAAGAGCAGCGACAGCGATACATAAATATCAAATTGTATCTAAATCGGGGTTGCATTGATCCTGTGTCAAGGATCGACGCTGCCAAGCGACGTGGGAGAATGATTCAAGCAAAAGAAAAAGACCGAGAACTGGACCCGGGGCTAAAAGTTCGTGCATGTGTGTGTGTGTGTGTGTGTGTATCTGTGTTTGACAGGCCTCAAATAAGGAAAGAGTTGAGTTGAAATGAAGCGAAGTCAAAGGATATGCCACGTCAAGGTACATTAAGTAGCTCCAGGCCCATTAAAATCGAAAAATCAAAAATAAAACCATTCTGTGTATGGCCGACAGGCAAATGCTCTGCCATCAAACTGCTTATGATCTCAACCTCTACTCTTAAAATGTTCCAGTTTCAGTCGATTGTTATCGATTTTGATGGCATGTAGAAGCTTAGAGATGTGCCAAAAATCGATTCTAACAATACAAGTATACAAACACCTAAATATCTAAATGTGTGTCATCAGCCCTTCAAGCCACAGAGATATGTCCATTAAAAACCGATATATATCGATTAAGAGAACATACGAGTGTTTGCAATATCAATTAATATCTATAGACGTACGATGGTAAATCGATAGTTATCGATTTTGGGTAAAAGCAGAAGCTATAGAATAAGGTGAGGTGTGAAGAAACAATATCTAAAAGGTTCAAGCTATCGATACATTTATCGATATCAGATCAAGCTGCTCAAAAAGAATATACACCGATTTATTCTACAAGGAACTGACATGCTGATCGAGGCCACATTAACTAAGCTGACAATCATACTGCCCGCGAATATATATCTCCTGTACGCATGTCATTGTCTCTTCTAAAGTGTACGCTCTCTTTTCGTTCCCTCTCAATATGTAAAGGGTATTCGTAAGGTAAATCAAAATAAAAATGAAATCTTGAGCTGTCGTTCACATGCGAGACTCCTGCTTCTGGGCCAGTTGAGTAGCCCAAAAAGGAGATCATGGGAAATTTTTATTTTGGGCACTTGGCTAACAAAACCAGTTGAGTGTGTCTTGATTTGGCTGTGGCCTGTTGCCCAATTGCGGGCAGGGGTGAAAGTCGCTACTTGTTGGCCCTAATTATGACAGCGTGACGGTGGAGCGATCGAGGGGTGGGCGAAGGGAGACAGGATAACGAGCTGTGTGTGCGCGCAGGTGCCTCTGATATGTTCATTTCAATTTTCACAGGATAATCGGGGGGTGAACGCGACCCAAGACGCGTGAAAATTATGCACGCTCCGTAAATGGACGCAGCTCACCAAGGCAACCCAGCCAAGAATTTTATGGTAATTTAATGGTCCTTAAGATGCGACTACCGGACAGCATGTTGTCTATGAATTTGGTTCACACGCGTTTTACAGGTACAGTCTGTGCCCGGTTTTTGATAGTGCTTGGTCATATCCGGAAGAAAAGGGCCACAATACAATGTTTCCGGATTTAAAGCCCAAAAAACGTCATTAGCCAAGTTAGAAAAGAAGTTGAGTGTGCGTGTGTGCGTGTGTATGTGTGTGCGTATGCGTGTACAGCGCATCGGAAGTTCCCACAAGACGACAATTATGACGCAACATTATTTTCTTTTTGGCCAAGACTTTGTCTTGGGGCAGCAGCTGCTGAAAATGATCCGTTGCGATGACAGAACCAAAAGGCCTGGCGGCTGCGCTTCGACCGCTAATTAAAAAGGAATTTCTGTGTCTTTACATACGCTGTTCGCAAACTGATAAAGGGTATATAGGTTTTATGCAAAGTTTGTTGGACATAACTCTCTGTTAGGAAACTGATCGGAGTATGAGCTGATTGACACTAGGAATAAAATCTACTTTTATGCGTAAAAATATTGAATATTTAATATTTTAGCTTAAAACAACTAGTTTCAAACCCTTAGCTATAACCTGAATCGAACGAACGATAAGTAATGGGTACTTACATATTCGATTTTTATACTATATCTTGTGCTTCAATTGTGAGCTCAATCGTGAACTGAGTCCTAAACCGAAGTACATTGAAATATTACAAATCGATTATTCGAAGCAGTCAAGAACTAGTTTTGATTGTGTAATCGAGCCTGGAGTGAATCTTTAACCGAACCAACGATCTGTAAACAGGGTATTGCGCAGTTGGGTTGCAGTCGGCTACATTGTTATATTTCACTCGTTCTCTTTTTACAAGCAATTAGAAATGTCAAGGGGGTCGGGTGGTCAGGCATAGAGGAGGGGGGCTGGGGCGGGCCAGTTACAGCAATCAGGAGAGTGCTAATTTAGTAATCACAAGTCACAGTCGCAGTCGCAGTCAACAGCAACTGCTGCGGCAGACGCAGACAGCGGCTCGAACCGGTTGTTAGATCCTCAAAAACTACAAGATCTTTGTCGCTAGCCAGGCCCCCTCGACAGAGCCACCCCTCCCCGCTGGCCGTGGTTGTGCTGTGTTATTGTCTCTAACGGGTCACAAGGTGTGAAATATCTGTAGATCTTCTGGTGTTGAATCAGGTGCCGTCTGCTGCCAGGGCGCTGCTTGACGTCGTGAGCACACAATAACTGAGATCCTCCCCCTGCCAAAAACAAACACACACACACGCACACACACAACCGAGTCGATAATTTAGAAATCTTTACAATATAATTTCCAGCTCTGGACAGCGCAGAGTCATCTAAGCGTAGTCTCATCTTCAAAGATTGATAGAGAGAGAGAGAGAGAGAGAGAGAGAGAAGCCGCAGGCCAAAGCTAACAGCGGAACCCTTCTCGAGCTCTAATGTATCTTTGAAGTTGTTGTACCTCTGGGATTCTCGAGTTTCTCGAGTTTCTCGGTTTCTCCATCTTTGTTTTTTTTTTTTGCCATTTGTCTAATTCATCTTTGTGTGAAAAGTTGTTTATGAACATTAATTTTTTTTTTATATCGAGATTATCCCACAGTATTTCTGTAAGAGGAACTGTTACACAGAGTTTTTGTGGATTTGAAAGTTTTGTGGTATTTGTAAGATGCGCATAGAAAATCCAAAGAAACTAAATTTAACTAACTAAAAACTTGGATACTGAGTTAAAGGCTCGAAGCTTCATAAAATTGGTTTGTTAATATTCAGTTTTTTATTAATTTTAGTTTTTTTTATGAGATAAAAACTGAAATGAGTTAAAAATTTTGTGGTTTACTAAAATCTAGTTTCAAATTTCTATGATCAATAGAGAGAACTCAAGACACCCGAATAAAGTATAACAAAACATGCTGTCCAGTCAGAAGAGTGAAGCCTAAACAAATTGGAAACCTTTGGGGTCAATAATGGACTACAGGAAAGTAAACAAAACATCAATATCCCTAGCTATGAAGGGCACAAATGGAATCCTCAACTAATTTACAACACGTGTAATCAGACGGAGGTCGCTGACCGCTGTCGACGTCGCCCTGGGGCACACATCTAGGCAGAGCAACCCAGATTGACAAACGAGACTCAAGCAGAAGAGGAGGATGAAATAGACGAAGTAGACGTTGAAGAAGAAGAAGCAGCAGCAGCAACAGAAGAAAAGTTAGGGAAAGCAGCAGAGCGTAAAGGTAAGGACAGAGGCGAGGTAGGGCGAGCCAGGAGCCTGCCATAGACAAAGTAGCCACAAATGGAAAACAAAATACAAAAGAAGCCAAATGAGCAAGAAGAGAGAGAGAGAGAGAAAGGGAGAGAACAACAAACATAGAGTCATAAATAATATTGTTTACACAAATGGTTCACGTAGGCGGCGCGCGGTGACCATGTCCGCAACTCCTGAAACTCCCGAAACGGGCGCGTTTCAGACAAAAAAAATATGATTTTTTTTTTATTTTGGGTTTTATTTTTGGGTCAATGGCTGTAGATCCTCCACGCACACACACGCACACACGCATGCTCGCCAGCTAAAAATAAAGATGAGCTCAAGTTTTGTTGATTACGAGAAAAGTTATAAAGTTTCAGGCTCAAGCATGAATTCCAGCTAACCCTATTAAATGAGACGGCGCTGTGCGTGTGTAATGGGCGAGGAGCAGGCGGTGTAAAAGGGGAGCAGCAGGCTTAAAGCCACTCAGTTCACATAAAACCAGCAACAAGAACAACAAGAACAACAACAACAACAACAACAACAGGCAAACAACAACAGGTAGAAATCAAATAGAAAATGGAATAGACAAAAGGCAAATGGAGGAAGTGGCAGAGCTAGCAGCAGAGGCAACAGAGTCAGCAGCAGAGGCAGCATAAACAACGGACACCATCAGCACCAAACCACCGGCACGTAGCCACGCACACTTACACACTTACACACACACACACACACACATGCACGCAACTAAGTTTGTCTATCTGCAAAGTTTCATTTTATGTTTTGACCCCTTTTAAGTTCAAGAACCCTTTTCCTCACAACCTCGCACACACACACACATATACACGTAGCCAGGGCAGAGCAGCGCAGCGCAGCATACACGCTCACACACAGCTCTTGAGCGGCAACTGAGCGCGCGCGAGCGACTCGTTAGAGATTTATAATGCAGCTCCGTACGCCAACAGGCAGCCAAGCCCCACGGCGACGCCACACTCTGCTTTATGCGGGCCACACCAATACAACGTCAACTGCGCTGCCACTGCGCCGTCGCTGCCAAGCGTTGAGAGCGCAAGTCTACACAACGCAAAGCTTAGCTCAGCGCAGCTCAGACCTGTGTGTGGAGAGTTGGAGAGCGCTGCCACTGTGGCTTGTTATTGTTTTGGCAGTTGCTCTTGATGTTTATTGCTGTTGTTGTTGTTGTTGCTGTTGGTTTTTGGGGTGTTGTAGAATGCCAAGTCACATTTATTTCGGCTTCGTTTTCAATACTGGGCGCAACAAGTGTATTTCGTTGTTGTTCTTGTTTTTTTCTTTTTATTTCTGATGCGCCTGCTGCTGCGGTTCTGCTTCGAATTATTAATTGATTGATGAAAACTAATTATGTTAATTGGATAATGAAATGAAATGTGTCAAGACAAAGTTTGTGGCTTCATTTCATTCAGGTTACGGTATTTGTTGCTGTTGTTGTTGTTAAAAGCTTTGGAAACGTTCGCTCGACACAGGTGACGCACGCTCAATTGGCAGGAAAAAGCTTGCCGTTGCGCAAGCGACTCTCCGCATAAAGTTTAGGGTGTGCTTTAACATTTGGAAAGCCCTGCTGATGTTGATATCATCAAAAAAGCTTCTTATCTGCGAGCACAGCCCATCTATCTTGTTTCTAATGAACAGTTACATCCTCCGCAACACAAAATCTACACCAACAGCAACAGCTGAAAGAGCCGTTCATGGTCATTGTGCCACAAATGGCAACGAAACGAAATTGAAATTAAACAAATGAGTGGGAACAGCAGACGCGACAAAAGGAAAACAAAACTAACGAACAGCAACAACAAAGAGCAACTCGAAAACAAGTCGTCAAAGTCCAAGTCAAAGATGCTGTCTTGTCTAGCATTGAAGGCGGATGCGCACCTACAAACCAAATGAGGAAGAGGAGCAGCAGCAGCAACAGCCGCAGTCGCAGCAGCAGCCGTGAGCTGTAGCGGATGCTGAGCCAAAGCTTTGAGCTTCAAGTGGGCCAACAAAAAAAGAAAAAAAGAAAAAAAAAAACAAACAAATAAGAACGTTTGAGTCGAGTGCAACCGACTGCGGAATACTCTTCATCGCTTCACTGTGTAACTGCCAATTAAATGAGTCGTAAAGGGTCTGCTTGATTATTCGCTGGTGACTCTAAAACTAAGTAAGCCCATAGCAGCGACTGTCAAACTGTGACGTTGACAAATATTAATTTCCCTGCGTACGAACATTGCATGAAACTAATATACTCTCTTTGCATTTTTGAACAGGGAAGCAAAATCAAGCCACTGCGCAACTGGCTGCTCGTTTGTCTGGCAGGTTCTCGCAGGCCTTGTATTTGTCGCTGGTGGCACTCGCATTGGGCCACATGTCCCACGCGTTAATTTACATATCACGAAAGAAAAAATAATCAGAATCCAAGCAGCCTAACGGTACATTTTTACGCAATCCCCAAAACACAAGAATGCAACAACGAAAGCGTCTCGGCAAAAGGGAGAGAAAGGGTTTCTTTCTTTCAACTTGAACGTATCATAAAAATACAAAATAATAAAGAAATGCGCGACGCTTTTAACATAAAAAACACACACACATACACGCACACACGCACACACGCACAACTTACATCTATAGCGAGACAAATACAGTTACAAAACTGTATGAATGAAAGACGTGGCTGGGCGCGAACGCATGTAAATTGGCAGCGGCCCATGCCGAAGTTACTTTCCACTTTTGGGCCGGCGACGCAGAGTCAGGTGGCCCACCGCCAGCCAACTCAAACGGACCAAGCACAGTGGAGCAAGCGCTATGGTTAATTGGCCAAAATTAGTATTGCAGCACTTTCTAGTTAATTAACAATCCATTTAAGCAAGTTGAGCTTATTTTTGAGGATATATCTCCTATGCATGTAAGATTGCATGCGTAAGTATTACAGTTATCCGATTTTTAGAAAGCATATAAATTCCCAGTTGTTTCCCTGACATCAGATATAAGCATTTGCTAACAAGGCTTTTCTTTGTAACAAAAATATTCGGTCTGTCTTGGAAAGACTCAAAGGTCAATGAAATTTAAAAATACTCTAGGTACTTCTAATGATATAATATTTGGGTTCCCCATACTTTTTCAAGTGTATATATAATATAAAAGATATGCCTCACTATAGCGAATTATAGAATTTTTTGCATAGTTCTTTAAGTGTAGTTTCTATCAGATAACTCCTGAAAATTTTTCGAATTAGAGCGGGATAAATAGATATTTTTCAGTTTTCATAAAGCGTACTTAGTTAAAGAAAGAAACGTATAGCTAGCTTATATGAACATTTTTTGGTTTCCATGCATAACTAAGATTTCAAGACTGTTCGACTATTTCCAGGAATTATTTGTCAATGATTTTTAAGATCTTTAGCTATGTTTTTACCATTAACCGTCTGCCTGACTTAGCAAGTACGAAAGTTTTCCAGTTTCATTTTGTGGGCGTGTGTTCCCATTTATGGCCCTGCCCCCCCCCTCCCCATGCCAGGCGACAAATAATAAAAATACGCGTACAGCTTGCGGGCGGAGTCCTAAGCGCGGCTCTGATTTGAGGCCAGTGCATGACGGACCTGGCCTTACCTACAACAGGTACAGGTTGCAACGCATTATTTGAGGCGCTTTTATATATATACATATATATTTTACTGTTACGAAGTCTCGAAAGCAAAGATCTCACTTCTCTCCTGCTGCCTCGCTCGCTCTCCTCGCTCTCCTCGCTCGCCCAGTTCAATGACCGTAAACGGACGGCCGTCCCTCTTTTGTTGTTGTCGCTTCTTTCGCGGTTCTTCCTGACTGCCTTCTTCGCCTGCTGCTTCGTCTAGCTTTCTATTGTTTGATGATTTCCAAAATAAAAAAAATAGAGAGAGAGAAAAAAGAAACGCTTGTGGGTTTTAACCCTACAATGGGAATGGGAATTGGGAATGGGCAATTGGGTGTGGGGAATGGGAAGCTAGCGCGCTGCCCACATCCACATTCCAACCTGTGTGTGTGTGTGTGTGTGTGTGTGTGTGTGTGTGCGATAGTTTCTTCAGTCTTTCTCTCTATATCTTCTGGTCTTCGCTGAGGATTAATAATGCGAGTGGGCATTTTTGATCTATTGACGAGCTGTTGCCGAAAAAGTCCAGAGATTTGTTTTGGACGCACGGTTCATTGACTTTTACCAGGGACTTTATCAGCTTGTGTATACCTTAAACTGAGTGTGGCCCCCATAGGGTACTCTATGATTAATGGGTTTCTTTACAACATCCAACGAAATTAAATTTTGTGTAGCCTGGCACTCGCATTATTAGTACACACACGTTTACACATCCAGTTAAATGTGATCTATCATTATTTGAAAATCACTCGGATTTCTGAGCGGGAAGTTTATCTTGAAGATCTACTCAGGCTAAACTCCAAACACATATTATATGTTTTGCTTGAATATTTAAATTGCATTTAAGTCTGCTTCGCGTTTTGCCTGGCATCCTCATATATCACTAGCTTAATGTTTTCAATAAAAAATTCCATCCAAAAAACACTGCAAGCCAATTTATATAAAACAAGGTCTCAATAGATCTTTCGGTTGACCAAATGTTCAATAATAAAAACTTCAAAAATACATTTTAACAAATTGGGTTGTCCAAGTTGCTTAATTCCATTCGCATTCTACGATAGCCTTGGCCAGGCTATGCTATTATTATAATTAACATTAGATAGCATTTTTCTCGACCTTAAAGACTCTATACCATATTAAGCATATATGATCTGCTGGATTCTGGAATATTTTCCAAATTTTTACTTTTAAACTTAAAAAACCCTATTAATTTTTATATATATTTTAGCTTTCTAGCTTTTTTAATGTTATCAGATCAATAGCAAATTATGACTTTTAAATATTTGCAATTTCAATTAGTACGATTCGGAATGTTATAAGGGGATCAATGTTTGAGAATTGAATATTTGTTCTTATTCGGTTTAAATAAGTCTCTCCTATCTTGCTTTTTTTTAATTTTATATAGATTTTTAAACAATTTAACAGCGTTGCTTCTCAACTCTGACAACTACCTAGCAATAGATGGCGCCACCAGAACATGCCATTTAGTCTCCAGATACTTTTACTATTATGAGGCAGCTTGGCGTAGTAGATAATGGTTAGTTCGAATGAAAGTCAATGTCTATCAACAGCGTGACGAGTGTTCCTTGGCCAACTCATTAGCATGTACCAAGCACAGAGGCCCATTAAATGAATTGTCTACCCTCATAAAATCAGGTAAAACATTGCGCAACAAGCTCGAAATGCCAAACAGCCAAAAGATTTAACTGCACTCTGTGACCGCCGTTGTCACAGTCATGGGAAACTGTCAGCTAGACCACCTACACCACCAATAAAAACCACCATTGCAACCAACTCCACCCCTCTCCAACTACGGTTAACTGTAACAGGTTCACGCATAGCGCACCGCTCATAAATCCCAGCCCAGGCTTTTCATATGAGAGTCGCAAGCGTAACGAATGCATTGAAATTCAATGAGAACTACAATAAAGTTATATCCGATTTGGCGAATATTAAATACACTATCAGATATTTGAACAGCGGATTTGCAATGCTCAGCCACACAATGAGCGCTAAATGAAGTAACTCAATGTTCCATTTATATAGCCTGAATCCATTGAATTAATGAAATGGTAAAAGGTTTTAAAAGGTATTCTACCTATGTCTATTTAGCCAAGTCTGTCTGCCAACCTGTCCTTAACTCGGAAACTAGAGACATGCAATTTAAGATACATGGATTGATATCTGCTCACGTTTTCCTAATATCGATAAATATTGATGTTGACAAATGCATTTTTAAGCAAAACTCAAGGAATATAAGAAATAGATAACCCAAGCTTTGTAGCTTAGGCATATTTCTGTTTTTGGATACATTTATCCTATTTCCCCCGAAATGGAAAAGAGTTGCGCCTTATTGGGTGCCATAAATATAAGTATATTCTATTTGAACAGCATGTGGTCAGACCTACGGATAAGACTATATCGATGCAGATGTTGGTCAATAATGTAGAAATATAATCTGGAAAATCAGACGTGTTACATATTTAAAGCTAAAATTAAAGTAACCCTCTGCCAGAGTATTAAAAAGCATTTGATTTTTGTCAAGTGAATATTTGAAGAATTATAAATAAAATTAGTTAGAGGCGATTTTTCTGTTGGGGTAAATGCAACTGCAACAGGCGCTGGCTATAGACAAAAACCGTTCTCTGTTTGAATTGGTAACAAGCGCGCCCCTGGCAAGGAATCAATGTAATTATTCACCCCTCGCTGTGAGTGTGGGCATTTCCGTTTCAAATACTAGTCTGGGCATGTTGAATGCCCGCACATTGGACCATGGGCCGGGCCGGGCCGGACCCTCGCATTTGCGCCCAAGTGTCCGGAAATGAGATGCAAATATTATGTGGGATTCATGACCATGTCCTTGTGAAGCTCATAATAGCAACAGCAACAACAACAGCAACAATAACAACATCCGCGAAACACACCCCGACAAATTCGTGCCCCTGGACAGCAACAATTAAAACGGTGCATGCGCCGCTGACTTTTCAACTGAGGGTTGCACATGCCTCCACATGCGCCTCCTCGCATTATTGAAATTTATAAATGAGCTCATCTATTTACCCTATTGTACATATATATATATATATATTGTGTGTATATATACTATGTAGGAGGGCCACGCCCTTTGGCGGACCAAGAAAATTGTCTTAACGTTATGCACGTGCATTTTCCACGAAGCAAACGAAAATTTCCCTGCTTCACTGGTTTTAAACTACGTAATTTAGTCAACGACCGAGAGGTTCCTATGATAAGATCTATGCGAGTAGCTATGACAAAATTTTGTAGAAATTATGCAAACTTCTTGAACAGTTTTCTTTTGATCCTAAGAAATAGTGAGTAGACTTTAAGAGAGAACTTCTGTAGATTATATTCGGTAAAATAAGGATTTTAGTTCTTGAGAGTTTCTTTTCAGATCTTTGAAATCTGTTTAAAGACAACTTGATAATATCAAAAGAAGGAAGCTCTGTTATATGGTAAATTATCATCCGTCTTGTTTAAGAATTGCATAGATGTCAAGTATTCATAGAAGGATGTAGTTTTAGTTAGTGATCCTGAGATTTATTTACTTATTTAGTATTTACTTATTTAGAGCATAATCCAGCGATAAGTTCCTATTCAAATAGTTATAGCGAGCGAAATTATGGCATTTTTTCTTTCAATTTCAAGAAATACTAAACTAAAAATAAACTAGCATAAAATTTGTTTTAGATAATTTGTGTAGCTTTTGACTAGCCAGTCTCGACGAAATGTAAATTGAAAAAGTGTTTTCGGGAACATCTTCTCCAGCTGATTTAGGTCAAACGAATGATTGCAATAAGTAAAAACAGATGAGTTCTATAAGAGATTGCACCAGCTATGGCAAGCCCTGAGAACAACTCCCTGAGTCAACGAATCTTCACAGTCGGCAACAAAAGATTGAGAATGGAGCTGAAACTGGGACTGCGACTGGAGCTGAGACTGAGACAGAGACTGAGACAGGGACTGAGACTGAGGCTGGAGGGGGTGTGAAATGATGTGATTAACAGATTTTCATTGTGTGTACTTTCAAAGAGAGAGAGAGAGAGAGCGTGAGGAAGATCGTCTCATTATTTATCATCCTCAGCAGCAGGAAAATAAGAATCTAACCCCCGATTTGGACTGAGCGGCAATTGCGTCCAGAAACTAGGCGCAAATCAACAGCCGAGAAGTTCAACGAACCTAGCCGCATGTAGCACTCTCTCTCTCTCTCTCTCTCTCTCTCTCTCTCTCTGCTCCTCTTTTTCCACACACATGTGTGAGCAAGCGCGCCTAGATTGTGTCCAAGCGCAACTACAAAAGCATCCGAGTGTGAGGCAGTGGCAGGGGCAGGGCCCGGGGCCCGGGGCAGCGGCGCATCACGGACGAAACGAAAGCACAAAGCGTTACAATGTTAATGGATATGGATACCCCCAAGCCCGAGGCGCTGCCAGCTCCAGCACAGAGCGCACATTCCATTTGGCCCTGGGATTTGTCGCTGCATAGAATTCCATGGAAAGCTCGCCAGCTGCGCATCCATCTGGCATTCACGAGCAGTTCTTAAAATTATCCAAGTTGATCTGATATGTCAACCCCTACTGCCAGACCTGATGTACTTTAAGGGGCTTTAAGGCCAAATAGTTGTGTGAAAGAAAAATTTTGCAGAATACATTTTAGAATATTATTCTAATATTAATCCTGCATATTTCAGATTCTGGTTTCTGATGAGACTAAAATATCATACAGAAGCTAATGAAACGGATAGATAAAAACATCTGTTTATTCTTCTCAGCAATTACGAGTTTAAATATGATCTAAAAAGATTTGCCAAATCTTATCAACCTGGGAGTAAAATATATTGGAATCCAATATGAACAATCATTATGAAATGTACATTTTAATATTCTAGCCAAGCTCGGAGCATACAATAACCAAACTCATAATGAAACTCTACAAAAGCGAATAATGTTATATAAGAAGATATAGGCTGAACTTGTTATCGTAATCAGACTCACAATAACTTTAATTTCTAGAGGAAGGATCAGTGGAAAATTGAGTTTCATACAAATCTGATAAATATCTTCAAGAGTATTAAAACTTCGGCATTCCGAATATTTCATATATTGTTATTCCTGTGAAATGGCTTGTGATTATCTAAAAAAACCAATTATTAGGGCTATATTTTAAATAAAGATATATCTGAACATTTAAATGAAGATTATTCAGTTCTAAAGGAATGGAAGAGTTTGTGCTTATAACAGAAATAGACAACTTAGGAAGAACTGAAAGTTCCTAATGATGAATCCTTCGGAATACGGAATTATTATTGAATACTATTCACAGGTATGAAAGGCTTAAGAGTTTGTACTTAAAACAGAAATAGAGAAACTTGGATAAACTGAAAGTTCTTAATGATAAAAGCACTGCAATACTTCATGTTGTGTAATTAATTCATTTCTTTTTTTAGCACTAATATATATGTAACTCTTTTGTTCTCTTACCCATAAATGTGGTTCCTTTTGGTTTTGTATGTTTATTAGTGCGATTGTGCGGGTCCTTTGAATGGGAAAGTGAATTGATGGGCACATTTGTTCAATTCAGCTTCCCTTTCTTCCTTCTTAATTGCCTGGCATCTATCAAGCGGATAATTTCCACTTTTTCTTCATTTAAATTAATATGCACATATCTCGCTCTCTCTCTCTTTCCCTGTGGATGTGTGTGTGTGTGTGTGTGTAGTTATGTAGTTTTATGAATGTATCAATTGTCAGTTTCCTTTATGCATGCCACTCACTCGCCTTCAACACTTGGCGACTGGCTCCTGACTGTGGGGCACCACTTAAATCTTGAGCGGGTCTCTCGCTGCGTTTTGTTTCCTTAATGCTTTCTCTTCTGCTCCCAATTTTTGTACAATATAATTTCACCATCCGGCATTGGACTCATAATTGCCAGTCGCCATGCCGACATACCCCTGCTGTCGCTGCCTTAAGACCCCCAGCACCCCCCCTCCCACGATAGGGATTGCGACAATCGCATTTCAGTTCTGGTTTTCTGGTCCTTCTGCACTTTGTTTCTGCTGTCAAGTGTTCGCTTCCCCTCTGCTGGCGCAGCTAGAGAGAAAGAGAGAGAGAGAGAGAGAGAGAGGATCAAAATTGGGGCAAAAGTGCAGGAAATATTGAATTAATAATTATGTTGATATCTAGATAAAAGTACACCTAGAGAAAATAGATATTCTAAAGTCAAGTATGACTAAATAAGATATTATCAGTCTCCACGTTAGCAGTACAAATAAATGATATATATTACTTAAATGTATTTTATATTACTTTAATTTAAATAATTTTAATTAAGAAAAAAATAATATATGACTGATTACTGATGTACCATATTTTAAAAAAAAAATGTTAAAAAGCACTTGGACTTATTTCGAATAATAAATACTAAAGCTGACAAACTTAAAATTAGCTTTTATAGTTTTGAATGGAAGTACTAAATTTCTTAGATTAAGCGCAGATCTTTTCAATTTACGAAATAAAATGGTCATTATCTTCTTTATAAAGAATTTGTATATTTGAAGAGAGTGAATCTAAATTTGTTTTAATTTCTTCACAGATTTAATCGAAATTATTTATAGAGATTTTTAAAGTTTCGTAATTTTAGATGCCCGGTAAAAAATTCTGGAAATAATTAAAGTCAACCTTGACTGCTTTCAACCATATTTGTACTTCATTTGGTAGCAAATGCTTGGTTATTTTTCTGAGTGTATATATGCGGATATATGCAATTCTTGGGCTTATGCAGCAACTGCTGCTGCCACTAATTAGGGCGCCGTCTAGGCCTTCGCTAACGGTCGCAATCAGCTCAAGCGCATCCGCTTAGGACTTTGCACTTGACGTGCCGCGACGCGATGTGGCGTGTTGCATCTTGCTGGCGTTCTTCCTGCGGCACCACTGCCAAACCACCCCTGACGACGACGACAACATTTAAATATTCAAACGATCGCTTCACACTCGCAAAGACACTGTGATTCCACCACCGAGAACCAGCAAGGAACCACCATCAATTGCTTACCTGTCTCAGCAGCTGGCTAGGAGGGTTGCTAGACCATCTAATTATCATTTCTTTTCCAGTGTGCCTCTCGAGGCACGCTGAGGTTAGCTGGCTGGCAATGGCTCAGGTGTCGGTGTAGTCATCATCAGGTGTATCTGCTGCACGTCTCAAGGATTTCGGCGACGCACCGCTGCGCACAAACAAACGCTGGCCATGCCCTTTGTTTGCCATGCCACAACAGACCCTGAGTCCCGTCTCCGTTCTCCCGACTCCGACTCTGACTCTGACTATGACTTCGAGTCTGCGGCTGACTTTCGTCCTGACTGCCGTTTCAATTATTTCAAAATGCGTTAATGCTTTTTGCCTCTTCTTCGTTTCGCCTCGCGTTTCTTCAACGTCTTTTGTGATCCTCATAGGCTCCCCTAAAAGGTCGCTTTATCACTCGCTCGCTGGGCTCTTCCCTTTGTCTCGGTCTCAATGCCCGCCATTCCCATTCCCGGTACGTTACAGTCGAATCGGCTGGGCTTTCGTTGTGCCGACATATCTGATACCTGCACCCGCATTGCATATGGGGTAGCTAAGGCTTGTGCTCACAGCTCGGAAACTAACACAAAATAGCAGCTCGATTAATTTTTGAGTTGAAAGTCTGTAATGTAAAATACAAAAAATTAAAAGAAAATATTATTAATATTGAAACATTTAAATTAAATTTTTAGTTTTTGATCATATCAGAAATAAAAACAAGTTTTATTTAATATACTTTCTGATATTAATCAAAATTAGATATTCAAATTAAATGTTTATATTAACAATGCAATATTTTTATAATAAATTGATAATTCTTATTTTAAATTATTTTTCGATACTATATTTTCTACATTTTTTTATTTGTTAAAATATATCATAAACTGTATTTAAATTGATTCTTTAAAAAAAGCTAATAGTATTATTAAATTTATTGAATAAATAGGATAATAATTTATAATAAGCAATAAAAGAAAGTTTATAGTAGCCCAAAAATCAATTTAAATAATTCCTTAGTATAAATTTAAGTGACTTTAACTGAATTGAGAGTCTCCAAAGAGAAGAAGAGAATAAGGGAACAGTTTCCATAGCTTTGTCGTACTGAGAAAATATAGGATCCAAGCTCGAATGCTCACTTTGATATTCCCATCGATATTGCAGACGCTATAAAACATACTTTTTGGAATACATTTTGAATATCTATTTTCCATTCGAATTGGGTGCGGGTATATACAAGTCGGTCAGCGCTGGCTTGTTTTTTTTTTGTTTTGTTTCTTTGTTGTCAATCTGAGTGGCAATTGGCGCTATTGTTGCTCCTGAGCGACCCTCGCTCACGTTTATTTATAATTTTATTTTTTTGAGTGTTGGGCATTAATTTCCTGAGCATCCTGTTGCTTGGTCTTGCGTGAAACAGGATGCCAACGACCGTGTAAATGCACGGGCTTTATTTATTTTTTTTATTATTTTAACTTCGCTTTATTTCTGTCGATTTGGCTTTAACCCCATGCGAGAGAGCATTCAACTGTTGCTAGTTTTGTTTGGTTTCTAATTTGATTGCCTGTTGCCAACAAACTATAAACTTAATTGTTTAACTCTTGTTGTTGTTTTTGTTGCTCTTTTTACAGGGTGTGTTGAGCGGACAATTTCCGCTGGGCGTAAAAACTAATTGACGTTTACAGCTGAGGAGTTGCATTTTAAAATGATATTTGATATATAAATTTAAATAATATTATGATTCATTTTAAGTCTGCAATTCGGCTTTGAATTGCAATAATTTGTGCTCGTTTTTCAATAAATGGGTATAAGGGTATATTGTATTTATGCAAAATCCAAATGTATGTAACAGGCAGAAGGAAGCATCTCCGACCCCATAAAGTATATATATTCCTGATTAGCACCAACAGCCGAGTCGATCTAGCCATGTCCGTCTGTCTGTCTGTCCGTTTGTCCGTCCGTCCATCTGTCCGTATGTATGAACGCAACGGATCTCAGAATTTATAAGAGGTAGAGATCCATATCCTGTTTTTTTGACAATTTTGGTAAATAATAAGAGCTAGAGTCACCAAACTTAACATAGGTTCTAAAATAGAATGTATATATGCATTTGATGTTGGAAGTGTATCCCCTAGTCGGAAGCTCCCGACTAGAACCTCTTGCTTGTTTACTATAAATCCAAACCTAATCCTGAGCACAAAAGAGTTTTATTTTTCGCAAAAAAATTGTAAGTACTAGAAATATGTGAAATTTACAAATGTTAAAAAACTAAAATATTAAACAGAAAATATCATGTACTATATACATACATATGAAGTTTGCAAGCCCAACAAATCCCTCAACTGAACTATCAAAAATATATTTTGGATGTTCAGCTTTTACTTCATTTTGATTATGATTATTATTATTTTATTTTATTATTTACTCTTTAAGTTTTTGCCCAAAGCGTTAGCTTAAACTTCACAAATTGGTAGAAGTTATAAATTTAACCTCAAGCTAAAGGAAATGGCAAATAAGACAAAAACTAACACAAAAACAAAAAACCAACAAATCAAAATCAATTTGTCAAGCGGCACTTGCCACTGTAAATAAAAGCGAATAACAGCAGTAACAACAACAACAACAACAACAACAATAACAACAACAAAGACGGGCGAAGAGCGAACAAAAAAAGACGCTTGAAACGGCAATCAGAAATCAAAACAAAAACCGCTAAAATAACAGAAAAAGTCACAAAATGTGGCTCAAACGAGTTTCGTTCCCAAAGAGCAGCGGGCGGATGGGTTGCGTGGTACGGGGTATGAAGGGGAGGTGGCTTAACGTGCGGCAAGCGGTCAATCGGAATCAGAATCAAAACTTACATACCCTGTAGACCATTAAAAGTGGCCAAACGAGGACATAATAGTTTTGTGCATATGTCTGTAGCCGAGTATATACATAACGTTCATATATATATTTGATCAGAAAGACGCGCAAAATCGATCTAGATATTTCCACATCAATCAAAACTGGCGAGTATTAAGAGTATATATATACTAGAGATTCTGGAAGAAGGTAATGAATGTTGCCCATTCTAAAATTTCAAATGGCATTTTGAAGACCTGAAAGTTTCTGTAAGATCGGACTATAAGAACCGAAGATAACCAGAAACGCATTTTCCATGCATAGAGAAGGGCGGGGGGAAGAAGAAGCACAACAGCAACATGAGTGTGGCCTTTGTAAAGAAGAAAGCTGGATGGTATATAACGTCAGATTGGAGCTGGGTTCAGGGTATCTCCTAGTCGGGCAGTCTCGACTGGAACACTCTTCACTGCTTCGTTTTTTTTTTAGTTTGTTGCCGGCGAGCGGCAAAAGCGTGGCAGCAGCAGCAGCAGCAGCAGCAGCAGCAGCAGCAGCAGCAGCAGCAGCAGCAGGCGCGGCACACAAGTGCAGCTGGCAGGGAGCCAGCGGAGCCCCACGTAGGGCAACCCATACAAATGAGTCAGACAGGTCGCCGCGCCAATTGAAATGGAGTGCGGCGGGGGCAGCGGCGCGGACAGGCAGGATCCGCTGCAGTCGGCAACAATTGTTGAGAAATGCAAAACCAGTGGCCAAAGTAACTGGACAGCATTTACAAGTGACCGGCGGGTAGGAGGCGGGCGTGCTCAAAGCGACAACTTCATTTGTCGCCAATGCCAGAGCTGGGGCATACAACGGAAACAGCAGCACGGGGCAGCTGCAGGGGAGGGGCAGGGGCAGCGGTGGGCAACATGCGGCACGTCGTCAGGCAAATTGAGGTTAAGTAATGCAGTCAAATGCGTGAAATATATCAAAAAGAGCAAAGAAAACGAACAACAATCCGTAATTTGCATGGGCAACAGGAGGAGCTGCGGGCGGATTCGCAGCGCGGTCTCTGATCTAAAAAGGAGGACAACAGCGTGCGCTCATGCGCGCAGCCCAAAAGCCAAGCCCAAAAAAAGGAGGTGCCTTGTAGGATCCGCTGCGTGACGGCAACATGAAACGAGACACGTTGCCGGCAACAACCACAACAACAGCAGCTGCTAGTCGGTTGCCTGACTCTGAGATACCCTGTAGATAGCTGCGAGTTGATTCCAAATGGATTTCTTCTTTCTTTAACATAACTTTATTATTATTTTATTCCCTGTGTTTATTGTGCGATCTTTATGCTCTTGAAATATATGAGATATGTACAAAAAACAACGGCAGCAAATCGATATTTATCGATTTCATTTAAATTTCTCACTGTATCTCTAGATTTAAAGATACCGGGAACGAATAGATGGCTTTGGTTTAATCGATTTAGATGCTGCTGCCAATCAAGAATATGCATACATTCTGTATGTCACATACATCATGTACAAAACGATCATACCCCAAGTCTTAAACACTTTCAATGCGTATAGGGTATAGCAAGTGATGTTGTCATCGTTGTCTGCGCACATTCCTGCAATTGGTTTTTGGGGTCAGGCGAGTTGCTGGTAGCAACAAAAGTGACTCATGTCAGTCACAAGTCAAAGGGGGGCTTACCTCTAAGGCCACTTGCCCCTCCCCGCCCCCTAAACCCAAGCGAAGTGTGGTAATTAATTTTGGCTGGGCACCTACATATTATAGCTGGCACCTGTGCCGCGATCCCAGAATCAGCAAGGCCCCATCCGTTGCAAAACTGGTTGCTCACGCGGCTGCTGTTGTTGCCCCCATTGGTTGCAAATGCCGTTTGCTCTTTACGCGCAACTTCTAATCCGCTGGAATTTCAGACACGCCAAACTGGCACACAGACTGACGTTAGACACTGTTACAGTCGCAGATACAGACTGTGCCAGCGACAGGTTCAGCCCGTTGAAGCTGCTGCTGCAACCGCCTCAAGTAGCTGTCTACTTGTGGCATGGTGGCTGGGTGGCATGGTGGCATGGTGGCATGGTGGCATGGTGGCTTGCTGGCATTGGCTGCTTAAACGTCTGCTGGCAAAATGTCAAAAGATTGTCTGACAGAACTGGGAACATGCATGGAAAGTGCCCATGCAATTGGGTTTTGGCCTTTGGAAAATGTTAATATAAACCCAAATACCAAATTTGCTAGCTCTTGCTCTCTGAGATCAACGTGTTTGTCTGAAGAGTTGGCTAAGGTTAAAATATTGTTTAAGCATATGCCCACATAAACTCAATAATGGCTTTTGGAATTTGTATTTTCCTCTGTCCGTTGCTTACTTTTTTATACCCCGTTTACAATTTATGGACTTACTAGGAGATACATACTGCACAGCTCTAAATAGCTTTGACATATATACTTACATACATACATTCATTATATTGACGGACGACGATGTATGGAAGTGCATATGGAGCAAAAGTAGAGGAAGGGTTGGAGAAATGAGAGGAATGAAGCGGGCGACAGACAGATTGAGAGAGAAGGGCAGAGAGAGAGGGCAGAGATAGGGAGAAAGAGAGAGAGAAGCAAAAAGAGAGTGTGCAAATTAGCAGAGAAAAAGTTTATTAGTGCAACACGGAAACACTTATAATCGAGCCTTTAAGCCCGTAGGGCTTACCACAATTTTATGAGAATCGCAGAGGAAGGTAACAACATACAAAAGAAACATGTATTCCAACCCAAGTATGTGTATACATGCATGCATTCATTCATTCGTACATATCTACACACTTGGCTACATATGTACATATATTAAAACACAAATGTCTATACAAAACAATGAAATACTTTTAGCACAAGCATGAACATCTGCAATGCTTACTTGAATTCCTGAGAATCGCAAAGAAGGACCATGGTTAAAAATACGATTCTTAAATTTGAAGCTTAAACCCCTAGCAGTCAACGGTTGGATTATATATGTGACTTTTCAAACAAAAGAAAAATGTATTAAAACTGTAAATAGATGAGATAATATTAATATTGGAATTTAACGACATGAACCCTTTTCTGTCATGCCTTAGCTTATGCACTCAACCGTAACATGTTTTCAAAACTGAACGAGGCCCAAGAGCAGCTCAAAGCACGCGTTTATAATGGGGTTCATGATAAATAATAACAGCTGTGGGATAGCTCAGACGTACGCCCCCCAACTCCAGAGCCAACTGACAGATATTGCGCAAGCCAAAAATAATAATAAAAATAATAGTTGCAATGATGAAAAAACAGCAAAACCTGAATTTTCACGCAAGTGAAATGAGCAGGCGTCTAGCAAAAGCCAGTTGCACTTTTCCAAACAGCAGGGGAAAATGGAAAAACGAATTTGCCAAATAGCGGCAGAGACGTACAGTGGGACCTTTTGACATTTTTCGTGGCAAAAATCATGGATTCCAATTTAAACAATATATTGTTATTGCTTAAAAAATAGAAATAGAAAATAGATAACAGAAAATTCTCAAATAAAATCAATGATCACACAGGGTGCATAGTTTACAGAGTGTATCAAAAGTTTTTGTTCAAGCTTCTGTATGACGCGCAGATATGCCAAAATTTAAAAGCTATTTTTAATAAAATAAAATTTTAAAATATTTAAATAAATTAAACTAAGTGGTTATTTTTAATTTGAGTATATGTATAACTTTTAATTTTTGCCAAGATTTCGGTCTAAGGCCCCACTGTGCGGCGGCGGCAGCGCGAACGCGCAACCAGTTTCGTATTTTGCGAAAGCAAAAACAGTTTTAATTTCAATTTCATTCGAGTGTCGAACGTTGCGAACGGATTACGCAGCTCCCTAGATAGAAGAATCTGAAGAAAATCAGATTTTCAGAAATCATTTGAATCGAAACATACAAAACCGAAAGATGAAGTTTGCGGATCTGGATAAGCAATATGCTCGCTTTCCGCAAATAAAGCGCGAGGAGATGCAAAAGTTTGTCGATTGGATACATGCCCAGCCGCACATCTCCGCCCAGTTTTCCGAGGAGGAGGCGCTGCACTTTTTCCACGCCTGCAAATGCAGCATGGAAATGGCCAAACAGGTGCTAGACACAAATCTGACGGCACGCACTCACCTGGACGACTTCTTTGTAAATCTGGACATTGAGAGCAACGAACTGAAGCGTGCCATGAAAACGGTGTAAGTTTTTGACACGGATTTGACTATTGTCTCCTCCAGTATTACCTAGTTATCATTTGCAGGTCCATAGTTCCATTGCCAGCCGCTACGCCAGAGGGTTATCGCGTCATTGTGGGCAAGCTGGAGGATACGAATGCATCCAATTTCAATTATGCGGATATCATGAAACTGTAAGTAGGAGAAGAATTGCCAAACATTTAATACTCTATCAAATAACCAGATGAAATGGAAAAACTCTAATATCGACCGATTGTACCCATAGGGGGTATGTGATATTGCAGCCTGTTGTTCATAAGATTTTTATATTATTTCTAGACAAAATCAGCAAGTTTTTCGTACAAAAACAAATCTTTTGACTGATCATTCCCATGAGGGCTATAAGATATAGTGCTGCGATTCGGTGGCTCCGATTTCGTATTGAATATCTTTTATATTTCGATCTAGATAGAAACAGAGAAAGTAGTTTTAACAGACGGACTCCGCTATATCCCGACCATGATTATAGATTCTTTATTGGGTCGTACATACATATTTTCTTCTCTGTGGATCAGTTGGTTAAACGACGAAGCTAAACATGACGCGGATATACGCGAAATGGTAGCTCCCACAAGCGGACGGTTATTTACTTTGAATGCCTTTTTGGATCAAAAAATTGTATTCTTATAAATTTAAATTTCTGCGGCATGTAATTTGCATTTGGTCCACTCAGTAAACCAGCAAATAAAATTAGGAACTGGTTATTTTCAGGTTCTGAGGGTTTCGCAGCATTTCGGTTTGCGTCAACAGCTTACAGTGCAAAATATATATATATTAATTAAATGCAATTAAAAAATTAAAGAAAAAAATAAACAATTTTGATGCTAGCAAAAAGTAATAGCACTGTCATTAGGTTTCCGTTTAGTTTAAGTATGTTTCTTAAAGTTTAATTATTTGTATGACTGACATCTGAAATGTTCAATAGCATTCATAAGTGCTAATAACAACTGCTAGTGGGCTACGTGTTGCGACAAGTCAATTTCGAGTATTGTCAGCCATAATTATGACATGTAAAAAAAAGGGTTTAATACATGGGATCCAAAGATCAAAGTGCTTAAAGTCAGTAGCTGGTGAAAACGTCAGAGCAACAAATCAAAAAACAAAACAAAAAAAAAAAAAAAACGCACAACTCATTACACGACCAGGCACAGATTCAGATACAGTAAGAGATACAAATACAGATACATATGCTGGCACAGATTCAGATACAGGTACAGTAAGAAATTCAGATACAGATACAGATATAGTAAGAGATTCAGATACAGATACAAACACATGTACAGTTAAAACTACAGATACATATTGACAGATGCATAAAATAAAAAAAAACAATCTACTGTTTAATGACTAGTTATTAAATTATTATTGTTTAGTAACGAAAATAATGCAATTGCCGAGAATTAAACCGAGAAAACTCATATATTCCAGCTACTGCATGGTTTTCGATTATTGGATGTGCGAGGATGGCATACAGCCGGGACATGTGATTGTTATTGACCTCAAAGGCTGCTCCTTGGGTCATGTGGCGCGCATCGGTTTGCTTCAGATGAAAAAGTTCCTTTTCTATGTACAGGTTGGTTGCAAATTAAATGTCACATATTTGATATATCTATGTATCAAGGCGAACAATCGACTTCTAAGACCGTAAAAACAAATCGTTTTGATTTTGAGTTTAAATAAAATGCATCTATAAGAATAGCATTGTCTGGCACCGAGAGACTGTTGCACACTTTTGCGCTGCAACTGAGATTCACAATTATTCATTTCTACTGCATACTTTTCCGCTAAAAGGATAGCCCTGATATGTTGCATTAGAATTGTAGGGAACAACTGTATTAAATTGCATTAAATTTGTAATAAAATAATAATTAATTAAGAGCCATTTGGCCCTTAGGTGGCATCCATGCTTTTTACAAATACCTCGACACAAAACCTTGTTATGAAAATTTGTTAACATACATAAAATCTTTCATTTAATATATTTACCCATATCTTAGGAAGCGGCTGCCATAAAGCTGATCGGTTTCCATTTTATCAACATTGTGCCCTTTATGGACAAGATACTGGCGTTGATGAGTCCATTCATGAATAAGGAATTAACCAGCATCCTATATTTGCACAGCGATATGAACGAGTTCTATAAATTTGTGCCGCGCGAGCTGTTGCCGCAGGACTATGGTGGACCACTCGACGAGGCCAAGGTGTTGAGGGGTAAGACTACACAAATACTAAAAATAAAATTATATTTATATCTAATACATTTTCTTAAACAGATATATACTATAAGAAATTAATGGACAATCGAAAGCAAATGCTTGAATTTGAGACACGCCATCAGGTAAACGAAAAGTTGAGACCTGGCAAGCCAAAGAACGTCTCAAGTCTGTTCGGCATCGAGGGTAACTTTAAGAAATTGGATATAGATTAATAATAAGATAATACAATTATTTTGTTTTTTGTTTTCTGAATCTTGGTGTTTTTTAGCTAACAATAAAGTTGTCTTAAAGTAGTAATTAATTTATTCTTTTAAATGATCGATTGGAACATGTCTTCATTTCATTCAGCTTAGAGCTATATATAGTAAGTTCAGTAAAATATTTCAAGATATTTTGATGCCTTGATACATAGAATGAATGTACACATGCTTTCGAATGGGTTTGACGTCTGATAGATAGATGATCTTATAAACTACTAAGAACTAAAATGTAGTTGCCCGCTTGCGGCAACAGTAAATTATTATAAAGTCCATCTTATGGTTAATCATAATTTACGTGCTATGTGAGCCTGATTAAAACTAACAATATATATATATATATATGTCAATATAATAAATGTCGCGTAGCGTTCTTACATCCTAAACAACTAATTATCTATTATTGTAAATGTGGTTAAAACATTCTGTGAATTTTATACAGTTTTGCGCCAGTTTCAGCTTGCGACGAGATCCAAGATCTTCACTTTAGGAAAGTCACCTGAAAATTAATTTAGTTTTAGTATCATTTTAGTAGTATTTTATTAGTGTAAGTTCTAAGTAGAACAGGTTTTAGCCTAGCCGATGGATTCCTGATCTTTGTTTAATATCACAAACCGAATAATTGGAAAGCAAGAATTTGCATAAAAAAGAAACCTCCCAGTTCTTCAGCTATAGGATATAGAAGGTCTACGCTGATATTTTCTTACTCAATTTAATTTTATATGATAAAGGTAATCCGAATTGAGTGAGCAGCGGTGTTGCTCTTTCTTCCATTTGCTCTACACTATTTACGGAAAAATGCAATCTTAATTAGCTACGGTGTTTGAAGTCTCATCTTGATTTAATTTCCAGGGCTCACATATGGTACCTTTGAAAATGTCAGGTATCTGATTTTGGGTGTTATGGAGGGTGGTTCCTAGAAAGTGGGTCTGTCTACTAAATGCCGTGTATGTTTATAGAAAAAATATAAAAAAATATGTCAGACAGACATCGAGCTGATATATGTTTTATCGGGTCGTATATGCTTCCTTCCGGCTTTTGCATACATTTGTACTTATATACCCTTCTAAAAACATTGGAACTCACTGCTGAAAAACGTGATTGATTTGGTTGTGACGCAAGACCTGGGCGTTTGAATTGTTGCTGTTATTGTTAACGGGATTGTTGGGATTGCGAGCACGACTGCTGTTCTTGAGGGAACTGCGGCCCGTGGACTTGGCCACATGCTTCTGATGCTGCTCCGTTATGTGCCCGAAGGGCGCATTGCTGCTGACTGTGATGGGCAGCTACGAAAGACAAACACTCCATTAATTAAGGAATTTCAACTAGAATAGTTTAAACTCACGGGTATATTATACCGCTGCACGGCAATGGGCTGCGGTTGCTTGGCACCGTAGCTCATGTTATTTCGCTGACCCGTCATGATGGTGTTCTGCAGATGTGTGGATGTGGAGGGCGCTATGAGGGTGACTGGGCTAACAATGCTGCCGGTGTTGGCAGAGGGCATTGTTGAGGGCAGCGAGACCGGCCGCAGAAATGTGTTGTTGGGCAATTTGAGCACCTCGGTGGCGGGCGGCGTGGGATTCACCAACGATATCATTGACTGATGCGTCCACTTTTTGTTGGCGTTGCCCACAGTGTTCGCTCTATTCAGCTGCTGCTGCTGGCTGGGATTTGGCGCTGTGCTGGTCACCTGCTTGTGCTTGCCACGCCCCGCATCCGCCTGCGATTGCGTCTGTAGTGTGGCCGCCTGGCCGCAGCTGGCCGAGTGTCGCTGCCAGTGCATTTGCTGGCAGGGATAGTCACAGTACGACGTATTCCAGCAGCAATACAGCTGTGCCTCGCGCATGCAATTCGCGCACCATTGCTTCTTCTTAGCCTCCTCCACCGCACGCATTCGCTCCAGAGTGCTGTGCTGTCGCAGCTCGCTGATCACCCGCTTGTTCTCCTGCTCCATGGTCTTGCGCATCTCGGCGATCAGCACATCTGTCGAACGTTGCATTTCCGCCATCTGCCGTTCGTAGTGCTGCTTGAGCCGCTCGTTCTCCAGCGTTAGGCCAGCAATGCGAGCCTGCAGCACGCTTGGCTCCCCGCCGGCCAGATCGCTCAGGGTGTCCTCAATCACCGAGATGAAGTAGTCCGTAATCTGCGTTAAACAGAATATGAGTATTTAATTGATTGCATGACTGATGGATTGACTGACAGGTTGGTTGATAGACTAGATTAGCTGAACGACTGTTTGACAGTTGCATTGATTATCTAACGGTTGACTGATAGATTGACTGACTGGCTTAAAGACTGATTGATGGGATGACTGATTAACTGACTGACTACCTGATTTAGGGTAGATTGATAGATGGATTATTGGACGCGACTGATAGATGACTGATTGACTGGATCGACCTAATGACCTAGTGACTGATTGACTTACTCATTGAATGACTGATTGATTGAATCGATTTACTGATCTAGTGACTGATACAGTGGCATAGTAATTGATTGATATATGATTATTTAGAGATTGGAAAATTACAACCGTAATTACAGTCTGAAATGCTCGGTTGTTGTTTGTTTAATTAGCTTTAAGCCAATTCTTCAAGAAAACTATTTAAACTTTTTTTTTTAAATGTCACTTTAGGCGTTTTTCCGATTTTAGAAAATCCAACCCCCGATGAGTGGAAATAGAAGTTCAAGAAATAAAAGTTTTGTTAGTTGCCTATACAAAAAATGTTAAAGAATAACACATGGATCGGGCAAAGACGGTTAACAGCTGCAAATAGTGTATATATAGCTTAACCCCTCTCACCTTGTGCGCATTCTCCTTTAGTCTGGTGGATAGCGGTCCCGCCTGTGACGGATAGATGTTGGAGCCATCTGACTGCAGCGGGCCGCACGGGCGCAGCGTTAACTTAGGCGGTCCTGAGCGCAACACCAGCTCACTTAGTGCGGTGGCCACGCCGGGCACGATAGTCTCCGCCGGCGTCGACTCACTGACCAGGGTATCACTGGGCAGGCCGTTCAATGCACTGGCGAGCAAACCAACCGGCTCCGCGCCACCGGCCACTGGCCTTATCGTTGCCGTTGTCGCCGTGGTGAGTCCGGCCAGCGGTGGAGGCGGCAGCGAGGATGAGCCGAATACAGGCGGTGGTAGGGGCACAGCTGTGATGGCTGTCAGCGCGCTGCCGGGCTGTTGCAGGGTACTCTTGGATACAGCTCGCAGTGGCGGCACCGGTATGCTCATCAAATTGGAATTGTTGAGTTGGCAGCCAAGACTGCCGCCGCCGACGACGCCGCTGTTGCTGTTGCCACCGTTGGTGTTGCGTGGATCCATGGGTATGACCACCATGTTGGACTTGAGTAGACTGGATGTGGGCGTGACAGCCGGTGGGTGGGGCGCGGGTGGCGGTGTTGTAGCATTCAAAGATTTGTCGCACTTAACGCGCAGTTGCTGAGCAGCTGCTTGCTGCGTCTTGGGTGGGCTTTGTGCGCTTGGGCGTTGATTGCTGCTGGATTGACTATTACATGGCTTGGGCGAGGTCGTTGAGGGTGTGGGCGTGGGCGAAGCCGGCGCTGAGGGGGGCGGCGTGGAATTGGGCGAAAGCGCCGAAGCTGGCAATGGACCATGCGGCACACCACGCAACGAGCTGCGCTTTGGTGTCGTCGTCTCAGCTCCTTTGGGTGGTTGCTTCTGGCTCAATCTCTGAATGGTCGTGTCACCCACAAAGCGCACAAAGTCTTCTGGAGCAGCTGCAGCTACGGCTGCTGCATCTGTAACTGGATCTGTATGAACTGGAGCTGTTTGGCTTTCACGTGCGGGCAAGGCGACCTGCGGAGGCGGCGGCATTGCTGGCGTAGACTCGTTTTTGTTGTTTTCCGTGTCCATTTCCTCCTCGCTGAGCACCTCTTCCTTGATTTGAACTGGTAGAATTGCGGCAGCTGCTGGTGCTGCTGTGGCTCCAGGTGCAGCGGGCAGGCTAGTTTCCAGCACAGGCTGCTGCTGCTGCTGCTGTTGCTGCGGATGCTGCAGCTCGTCTGGCCTAGGCGGCGCTTCTGTTGTTTGACTGGGCGCCTCTTCGGCATCTTCCGGCTCGGAGAGCACTTCCTTTTTGATTTCTATAAAGGGCACCACCTTGCTGATCAGCTGCTGCTGCTGACGCTCCACAGCACGCTGCTTGGCTACCGTTTCATCCACAGCAGCGGACTCTTGGGACTTGACTGCTGCAGTGGGCAGTTGCGAGCGCTGTAGCTGTTCCTGTTCCTGTAGCTGCGCTGGCTGGGGCTTCTGTTGCTGTAGCTGTGGCTGCTGCTGCTGATTTTGGTTCTGCTGTTGCAACTGCAGCTGCTGTTCCCGCGGGATTTTGGTTATGGTCACGCCTTGTCGGCGACGCACCAGCTCCACTACCGAGTCAACAGCTGGAGTGGGTTCGGCGGCCGTCACTCCTGATGCTGCTGCCTGTGCCGTGTCCAGTTTTGACTCCTTCGTTTCAGCGTCTGCTTCCTTTTCTGTCGCTTGTTTCTGTTGCTCCTCCCGCTCCGCTGCAGCAGCTGTCTTGCGCGCATGCTTGGCCCTTCGTCGCTGCTCGGAGGAGCTGGTGCCCTGCTGACTCGTTTCGCTGCTAGCATCACTCTGGGAATGTTTCCGTTTGATTGTAGACAATGTCTCCCCGGCTGGCATGGATGCCATCTTGACCATGGTTTTACACGTCTCCAGGGATTTGCGCTTGAGCACCACAGTGCAGCCGCGAGATTCCCTTAAAGCGTCGCCAGCTCTGGGTATCACCTCGTAGTTGCTGCTCTTCGGTTTCGCGTGCTCGTTGCTCAACGGCGGTGGTGCCGTCGACTCGGCTGAGTCATGCATGGACTTCTTGATGGGACTAACAGCTGAATGATCGGACTCATTGCCCGATTCGGTGGCCTTTGTCTTCTTCACAATGGATAACTTGTCTCCGGCTGTTTTACGTATGAGAAACTGCAGCGGTGTCTTGTTAGCCGGCGCCAGTTGTCTATTGATTACATCATTCACGCCCGGCATCATTTGCTCCAGCTGGTGTTGCTCCTCTTGCGGATCGTAGGGCATGCGATATGGCGCATAATTGAAGCAGCCAATTTTAGTTTTGATATTCTCAATGTGCACCTCCACCTCGCGTATACATTCGGCCAAATCACGCGCGGAACGTCGACTGGTCTGCGTATTGGGATCCTTTGCCGAATACAGAAAACAATCCTTCACAGGCACATTGGCGCGATCGTGTTTGCCAAAGAACCGGACATTGACCACCGCATTGGGGCCGGCGCCCATGGCCTTAGCGGGCCAATAGGGAAATCCCTTCAACTTGGCCCAGAGCAACAAATGCGGCTGGGTGCACACCTTGACGAACCATTCATCACTGGAGTTGGCGTTCAAATAGCACTCGGCGCAGGTATCTATCTCGTTCGCCTCCTGTCGGCACACCTTGACCACCGCCTTGGAGGCTTGCTCCACTTTAATATCTGCCAGGGTATCAATTAATTAACAATGGTCACATTTGAGCAACAGAGGAGAAGCACTTACCCCCACTGTCCAAGATAAGGGCGTTGTGCTGCATCCACTTGACCTCGCTGAGAAACTCGTCGACGCTGTGAAAGGCGCGATTTTTGATGCGTTCCGCTAAACTTTCAAAGTTCACTGGATTTACAAAGTATTTGCCATAGTTTTCCGGTAACACTTCCTGTGGAGAACGCAGCTTGTAGACCTAAAAGAAAAAAACAGTAAGAAACAAGGTTACCAACTGCGAAATACTCTGTTTATAGTTTATTTACACCGAAAAATAGATCAAAAGGAACTCTTAATTTTTCACTTATTAAACTGTTTTTTGGGATATATACATATATATAAAATTGTTAATCGTCTAATCGTCTGATGTATAAATAACATTTTTGTCCGGCGTCGATGAGCCGAAATACATATGGAATGCAAGATGGACATTGGTGACAGCCAATATACCCTTTTTCACTTTTTAAACGGAGCATAACGAAAAGAGCGGTAAACAGATGAGACTGATAGGTGCAGCACCAGCAGCTAGACAGCTGGGCAGCAATTCGCCGCTTAAGAGCGCGGCAAAGAGAGTCGCGCAATTTCTATTGTAAACAAACAAGTTTGACAAGCGAAGAGCAGCAACAACAACCAAACGCAGAACAGTCAAATGTCAGTATAAGCGCTCACTCCTATGGCTCCGTGCGCGCGTGTGTGTGTGTGTGTGTGTGAGCGTAACTAACCTCAAATTACACAGCGAACATAGCTAAAGCGGCAATGCCAGGCAAATATAAATTGCGCCATTGTAGTCGCCGCACCGCAACCTCCTCTGCGATGACGCTGCTTTCGCTGAATTCTTTTCTGGTTATTTCGCTGCTGCTTTGATTTGCGGCGTGTTTGTTTTCTTCCTGCGTCTATTCCCATAAGCAGACGTACATTACGTACATCAAATGCTTGTGTAGACATGCATACATATCTGCATGCAATGCATCAGCCTGTACATATGTATACATGTTAATTTGTCTGCGGTTTTCACTTTGTAATTGTTTTTAACGCTCATTGCTAACTAACGGTCCAAACATTAAATTAATTAATTCACTTCCCGCACATTTTACCCTAGACAGGGAGAAAGAGAGCGAGAGAGGGAGGGAGAGAGGCGGTGCGCAGCATTAATTTCACACTTTATGGAGTGCTTTTGGCCTAGTCTCTGTTTCATGTTCAAGCATAAAATTGCCCTGACTCCCAACTAAGTAGGAAGCAAAAGCCACAAATAATATCCCTAAGCTTTCATAAACTTGTGTCGAAATGAGCTGCATTTTAACATTGGCATGAAAAAACACGTATTTATTCTACATATAAGCACATGTGTATTTGAATTATCTTTGCATCCAAATTTTAAATGAAGAAGCTTCGTTGAATATGTTCTAACCATAAATTCGCGATACTTGAAAATTGCTATTCAAATATTCTCTGCAATAATTTGCATTTATCAGTTATAATAGGACTACAAATTCTTCTGCCTTGGGTTTTAGTGTTTGCAAATTTGAATTCGTATATTCTGGGCTCTCCGTTGGCATACTAATTACAAATGAATTTCATTTAACCTCTCATCCTTTGCATGCTGCTATTCATAAGATTAATTCTATGCATGACACATTTCTAATGAGAAATATACATACATACATGCATGTGTACATTTGTCATATAAAATTCAAGCTTATTTAATGACATTTTAGTTATTTTAATGTAGCAATGAGTCCCTGTATTTATTATTACAACGGACATATTTGTGTGCATAGATACATATATTGTTAATATATGTCAGCCCAGCAGCAGAGGGAAAATGCCTGCTCAGTAAAACTAAAAAAAAAAAAAAAAAACCCAGCAAAAGCAACGAGAACGAGACATTTCAGGTGTCTACACGTTTCGGCAGCGAGAGACAGCGAGCCGGAGAACGAGAGAGCGAGCAAGAGGATGAGAAAGCGGACCAGCGACGGCAGCAGAGAACGCAAACCGAAGACCTACATACGCATACATACATACATACATACACATAAACACGCAAAGACGAAATAGTCGCCTCTTTATGTAATTGTGTTGTGTGAGCGCAAATATTTCGCGTGTTGTTTTTAAGTGACAAACGAACAAACGAACGAACGAACATGAACCGAGGCAAAGATAATGAAAACAGCGATCGGTTACGGAAAGCGCGTTATATATGCATGTATGTACGAATGTAGTATGTATGTGCATGTGTGTGTATGTATTCACTCACCCCGCGCACATGTTTCATGCGCTCCAGCGCAAAGGTGAGCAGCTGACTGAGCAGATCCACGGAGACATCGTTGCGACGCGGCCTTTAAATCGCAACAAATAAAGGGAAATTAATTGATTGAACTATTGAACCCAACTTGAAATTTACCGCTTGGGCGCGCTCTCGATTAGCACACATTCGGGACACTTCCAGGTGGCATCGAATTTGGTGGATGCGGGTCGCACGCAGTAGTTATGAAAGGAGCGCAGGCATTTGGAGCAGGGTGCCAAGTTGCCGCAGCCGCGGCACTTCCAGCAGAAGGGATCCCATCCATCCTGCAGCAAAGCAAACATGCATATTTAATTATAGGGGGAAATTTTGTACGATAGACATTTATCGATAAATTACCCTAGGCGCTGGCTGCCACACCTCGTTGAGCCTTTGCTGCAGCTGCTCGCGCGCATTGCTGGCACTGGCGCTGGGCGCAGGCTTTGTATCATCCGTGGCATCCGAGAACATGGACAGATTGGGATCCGTGTCTGCGGTTGAGCTGGTGCGCCACTCGCCACTGTCCGCCTCACCCGCCGGCGTTGCCTGCTCCAGCGGATCGAGCGTGTCGTTGATGAAGCGATTAAGGAACGCGCTGCGTTTGCGGGCAAAATCCTCGTTCTCGGAGCGCATATTGCCGCGTCGCGGCTGCCGCTCTTCGCTGCTCAGCGAGACGGTCTTGCTGCGGGAACGAAAGCGTGTGAGGCTGCCGCTGGCCGGCTGGCTGTTGCTGCCCTCCCCAACTTCCTCCTCCTCCTCCTCCTCCTCCTCGCCGGCACTCAGATCAGCCAGCTGCTGCTGCTGTTCATCGCCGGCGAAGACCGCATCATCGTAGGCCACGGAGTAGTTGCGCCGCTTTGTCTGCTGCTTGCTGCTGGACGTAGCCTGCGGCTCCTGCGGCCATTCATCGTCTAGTGAGTCCCACATGGGCGCAGGTATGCTCTTGCTACGCTTCAGCGTTGCCTTGGACATCGTCGTGGCGGGCAACGTGGTTGAGTGGCCGCTCGACGACTGCTTAATGAGCTGCGCTGCAACGGCACGGGATTTGCGCCTCTTCAGCTTGGCGCTGTCGGAGACATAGCCGGTCAGCACCTGGGATTCGTTGTGGGAGCGCTGCAAGGCAATCATCTCTTTTGGCACACGCACCTTGACCTCCTGTCGGGGCGTCGAAGTGTGCGCGGGCTTTGGCTCGGTCTGCTGCGACGTCGACGGCGTTGGCGTTGGCGTCGTCGACGTCGTAGACGTCACCTTGGTCAGCTTCATGGTGAGTGAAGCGTGGCCGCCAGCTGCAGCGGATGCCACTGGCCAGGCGCTCGAGTTGGAGGAGCTGCTGCCATTTGCCGAGTCCGGCGGCGAGCTGACCACGTACTTCAGCCGCTTGTTGGTCAGCGATTCACGCTCCTGGCCAGTCGGCCACAGATCCGGCGGCGGACTGTCAATCGCCGAGGTCGCTTCATAGATGGGCCGCGGTATAGACTTGGCGCTGTCGTCGTCGTCGCTGCTGTCCATGTGCGAACTGTATGTGACTGTAAGGAAAATATATACCATATAGTGGACGATATGTGATTTAGTCAGATGTTAAATTCTGCCCAAAAATTGGCATCATTATGATATACCGAGTCGTTTTTTGTACCCTTTAACAAATCTTTAACAACTTTTTTAACTTTTGTATAAAACAAATTTAGTATTGCATTTTTAGCGCACACAACATTTAATCGGACAGTGTTAGGAAAATATGAAAACCGCAAAACCGCAAAAGCAGGGAAATTAGTTTCAATATTTAAACGTGAACCCAGTAATTTTATTTTACTCGTCAACTGCTCGCACATGCATCGGCGACGAGTCTGTCAATTCGCTGCTTTTCTTTGGCAGCAGCAACATGATGGAGGGGGGAGGGAGGCGAATAAATAAAAGCCTCGCGAATGCTACTTACCAGGATTTGATTTTTAATGTCGCCGCATGCCAGCACACACAGACATACAGTATGTATTATGTACGTATATGTATGAACTTTTACTTTGTAGTCTTTTTTTTTTCTGTTGCTTCTGCTTTGATTTCACGCTTGTGCCTCGTTCTGCATTGTTTTCTCCCAGTTGCTTATTTGTTGTTGTTGTTGGTGTTGTGGTTGCCACTCGGACGTTGCTGTTGTGGTTGTTGTTGTTGTGCTACGTGCAACTGCAATATGTACACAAGATAAAAAAAACGTACAATTGTTATGTACAGGCTTTTTTACGCTGCTGTCTACATACATGTACGTTCGTATGTAAGCATGCACACTTTGTATATGCGTATTTACATACATATGTATATACATACACACATATGCAGACCTAGCGTTTATAATTTGTCTTACCAATCTCCCAATATTTATTTCTGGTCTGCAGTCCACGCCATCAAGTAGCACAGCGGCTGTTGCATCGTTTTCCTTGTTAATTCATTATAATTTAATAGTTATATTACAATATTCTTTGATTTAACTTTGCATTTAGCCGCACTAGAAAAAAAAACAACACCAAACTCAATGCGTCGGCAAAGTGACTGAAAATGAATTCGCCTCAATCGCCCATTTCGCTCGTGTCAGTCAGATGTTGACGCTGTTAGCGCTCACTTCATGCCGCTCTCTCGCTCGCGCTCTTTGCCACTTGCGGCTCAGCTGCTCTTAGGCGGCTCTCTTTGTGCCAATGTGGTGGCATTTTATTTGCTCATCATTGATTATGATAATATATGAAAAGTACATATATATATTTGTGTACATATTAAATAAATACTAATTTCAATATACGTAATATGTGCATTATTAAAGGCACTTTAGTTTCTTTCTTGTTAAACAGATGATGGTTCGATTAAACAGATGTACATATGTATTTATATGTACATACATACATACATACATACATACATACATAAATGTATGCATGCTTATATTGGACACTGTGTACAATCATCGATGGTGTCTATTGTGGCATTAATTTATTGCATTAAGCAAAACTTGCTGCGACAAGTACTTAATCATGTGTATATTGATTTACATGCTGTGCGATGTATATTGTACATATGTATATATACATACACGTGCATACATAATTAGTCAAATAAAAGAATATACAGAGCAATCAATATCCCAAAGTTTGGTAATACTTAAAATAAATTATAGGCACTGTTATTTTAAATAATTAACATGTACTTGGAGGAAAAATCACAGATGTACATATTTTTATTAATCTTCTTCTAAATTTATAATTATTTCCCTGTTTTTTAATACTTAAAGTTGTTAATATCCCTTCTATATCTTGAACTATTTGTGGTTATTTGGAACTTTACGTTTCCCATGTAAGCTTAGTAATTAACTAAGCCTAGGTTAAGTTTCCAGAATGATGAAGATTACAAAAAGGTTTTAGTTTTCCAGAGCGAATTCGAGAATTAACAAAATAATAAACGTCTATACGAATTAATTTTTTAATTAACTGATTACCCAAAGTTCTCCGCCAAGACTGCATAACTTAGACCAAGCAATTCTCACCTTTCGATGTGAAAAACAAATTATTATTTTTGTCGATGCTCTTGTTAAGCTGTCGCCATAAACAATACAAAATTTTGACAGTCTTGGACAACTTTTACCATCCAAACATAGACAAAAAAAAAACCGAATAGAGCAGTTCTCATATATTCATGGCAAATGATGGCGGCGAACCCAAAAAGTTGCCACACATGAACCCATGCAGAAAGGTCGAACTAAACAGAGCCCTTATGCGACCCTATTTCGGCATAAATTCGATATGTGTGTGTGTGTGTGTGTGTGCGTGTGTGTACCTGCTGCTGGAAACATGTCAATGAATGGAGATTACGAGCATAATTTGTATTCCAAAAACCAAAAACTGTTCAAAAAAAAAAAAGTTACTCGGCGCGCATTTTTTACACTCTGCACATAGAGCGAAATGGAGTATATTGGTTGTGATTGATTGTGAATGATATAAAGAGATTTTCAGCTAGGACTATATGCTTGGATCTAGCTGGGTCAGTTTTTTTTTGACTAGCTCCAGGGTAAAAAAGATGAAAATATTGCATAACTATGTCTTTTTATTCACAGTTTGAAAGTCACACTTAGAGTCATCTAGACAAATGTACAACCTAAAACCATCTCCGAAGGGCACAGTTCAAAAATCACTAGTTTAAGCTTACAGTCTAGGAGTCACTTGGCTTATAAATGAGCTAGGTCTCCACCACCCCCACTATAGCCAAATATGTTTTCTCCACAAGTTCGCAGTTTGAAAAGAAATATTTTGATTGTACAGTTGAAGAGTCGTCTATACAAACGATAAGACGAGATATTGACATACCTAAGCCCCACAAATTATAATTATCGAGCTCTTCTAACTTCACAGTTTAAAAGACACTGCCTTGCAGTTTTGGATTCATCAAGTGAGTAAACGAGAAAAACACAAATGTTTAAATAAATTAAATCCCAGTCTGAATGTAACTGCATTGGCCTTACAGTTTTAGAGTCACCAAGCGACTTATTTGGAATTGCTTTCAGCTGTTATAACACTGCGAACAGAGTATTGCGTAGTCGCTTACGCCCGACGCAACGTTCTAACTTGTTTAACATCTTTTTTTTTTTTGGGTTTGTATTTGTGTTTTTTTTTGCACGGGCAAAAGTTAGCTTTCTGCCTTTGCTAGTGTTCCTTGGGGAGCAATTGGGTTAATATTTGGCACATAAATTTGCAAACGAAACACTTTAATCAATGCTCAGTCGGGATGGGTTGAAATGCACCTTTCGGCCGTGGGCATATTGATTTGACAAACAAACAAAAAAAAAAAACAAACATAAAAAGCCTGAGGCATGCAGCTAGCCACGGGTTGTCCTGGCAAGGTTGCGGGTAGTCCTTTAAAGCACAGAAAGAGAGAGAGAGAGAGAGAGAGAGAGAGAGATTCGCCTGCCATTTATAACATATTGCATTTCATTTTGTTGATCTTCGAGCCACAGGCAGCTTTTGGCTGACATTTGCCTCAGGCTTGAAGCGACTCGCATAATCGCTTAAATGGAATTTATAGAAATCCTTGCAGCACCTGAGCCCTAAGCTGGGCCAGCGGCGATGCAGAAACGAGTGGCATTGATGCGGAGAGTGAGAGAGAGACGAAGGCCACCTCACTGACCAGCTGCACTCAGAGAAAAACGTCATTCAAAATGCTTATTTAGCTGCGACATAATTAAAACCCTTTGGTTTCTAAAATGTTGAGCCCATTTTGTTCAATATTCCTTGATTTCGCATGAATCAAGGCTGTGAGCTGGTTTTGGACTAAGCCGGTTAAAATTTCAATATTCGGTAAACTGAGCGTGAAACTAATTCCATTTTTGGCTTAGTTTAAGAAATTTCAATCTTGGTTGCATTTTAAACATGGCTGTAAGTGAAGTAAAAGTATACTCGGTTCATGGTGCAAAATAAATTGGAATTCCGGGCTCGAATCGGTTCGGCTCATAATCGGTTGTCAGTCTTAATTTAATTGCAAAATACTTGCGCTTTTCGCTGAGTGTAGGCATTGCCAATTATTGAGCGCTTGCCAAGTATTGGGGCATACTATATAGCCCAGGACGAGCTGCAGCGGCTGCTGCTGCTGCTGCTGCTGTGGGGCGACGCACTGAAACAGGAGCAATAACTGTTTGGCAAACAGATTTATTTTGCAGCCTCTTCATTGTTGCCGCCTGCTTGCCTGCAGCTGCCTCCGTTTCCTCCTAGCGGCCGTCTTCTCCTCTCTAATGCCTTCACTTACTGCCTGCTGCCTATTCTTGCTGCCTCCTCCTCCTGGGTGTTACCTCCTCCTCCTGGCTACCTTCTCCTCTTGTCTCTTGGCTGCCGGCCTTCTTCTAGCTGCCTCCTCCTCCTCCTCCTGGCTTTCTCCTTGCTACCTTCTCCTGCTCCTGCCTTCTCTTGGCTGCTTCCTCCTATTACTTCTCCAAGATACCTCTTCCTCCTCTGTTCTGGCTGCCTGCCGCCGCCGCCTCCTCCATACTGCTGCTTTCTTCTGGCTAGCACAAATATTGGTTTCTAAATTTTCATTGCCAATGCGGTCTGGCAGGATGTGCGCCTGTTACGACTCTCGACTGTTGCAGCTGCATTAAATGCATGTTTTGGCCGCCGCATTCAGGATTCCTTTGCCTCATGTGGCCTGGCTTGGCGTCCGCACGGTGCAGTGCATCATTTTTGCATTAGAAAAGTGTTCGCTCCCAGCTAGCTGTAAATAAGCCCAACGTTACGATGCCAACTGGCTGTTCCAGTCGCAGTAGTACTCTCAGTCGCAGCCTCAATCCAACTCCCAGTCCCAGTCGCAGTCCCAGCTCCCAATGGCGTTGCCATTGGCTGTTCCAGCCGCAAATTATGCTTGTCAAAAATGAATGTTACATTCGCAAATGTAAAAGGGGCAAAGATGTGCAGGAGAAGATGCTGCTCCCCAGGAGTGGGTGTGCGCCGGTGTGTGTGGGTGTGTGTGGGTGTGTGCGGGTGTGCATATGGGTTTTTGTGGTTGCAAACGCTACGTGCTCAATGCGTCACAATCTCTGGAGGACCCGCAGCCTGCACAAATGAAGCCAAGCCATTGATGGAGCACGGTACAGGCAGCCTGTGTGTGTCTGAGTGTATGTGTGTGTGTTGCTCTGACTGACTTGGTGGTTTGACTTTGCCGCAGTCACCACAGCAGCACAAGCAGCAGCAGCTCCTGCAGCAGCTCCTACAGCAGCTCCTGCAGCACCGGATGCTGGCGGCGTTTCGAGGCAGCTGCTCGCAACTTTGACTAAATGTGTTTTGAGTGCATTAAGATGAAAATGTTATTACGGTTTTTTTGTTTTCTCGCTCTCCCTCTCTCTCTTTCTTTATGCTCGGCTCTCCACTCTCAGTTCGCAGAGTTCTCTGCGGCTTTTTCCCTCGCCCTGGCACTCATTATTGCCACATTTGATGTCGGCGCCACATGGAAGCGGCGGAGATTAAGCGCGGAAATGCTGCAAAATGTGAGTGCAGGAACAAACATGAAACCTGATTGAGACTGTCGAGGAGAAGAGGCAGGGACTCGGTAGGTAAAACTGGTTAAAGGGCTTGGCTGAAGGTTGTCCAAACAAAATCGAACGGAAATTTATGCATACAGTTGCAAGCTAGATCAACAAGTGATAGAAGCCGAAAAGGAAGCGCTTTGCTCAGCCAAATTATGTAGATTAGCCGAAGGATATGCCAGGATATGCAGGCATATGAAGCATAGGAAATTGCCAGTTGCAAGCGCAATTGAAAAAATAAACAGTGCGCCAGGAACTGGAATTGAAATCAGGTACACAGCAGGAGCTGTTCCAGAATTTTTGTCAGATCTAATGAAAAGCAGGTCATGCATTAATTTGAAATATTTTCGAAAGCTCTGCATAAATGCCACTTGCACAGTAAATATCCAGGAAATATTCTGCACAAAGACAATAGACAAGCTATATGTAGCTGCTCCTATACACTCAGAGAAATCTGGCATTTAGTACTCAAATCTAGCGATTTTTTAAATAAATGTCTATTGTATTGAATCAAAAATAGCATAAATATTTAGTACCACACAGGTGATATTCGCCAAGTCTGGTTGGGTCCTTAGGTATTATTTTTTTATTTGGTTTGTACCTCTTCTAAGCCCGGTTCTCATATTACTGCAACTTTAAGCAACAAGCTTGATTTGGTACTATTGAGAAATATTTAATTCTTTTTATACTGCATTACTTTTAACAACCGCTTACCTCTAAGCTCTAGTACATAACCCATCCACTTTCCATCTTCTCAGATAAGTTGCGAGGCTTATAAATAAGGGCGTATGACTTCCTGGAAGCAGGGTCACCTATACATATATCATAATTTAATAATAATTTTAGGTTCTTTGCAGTTTAATTTCATTCTGCTTTGGCATTCTAACGCCATAAAATATGCTTTAAATTTGAATTTAACTCGAATTTATTGCGTATACGCAATGTGCGCATTGTTAAAAGCTGTTTTCTTTACTAGAAATGGAGAGAAAAGCTCTCGATTCATTACAAGAACACAGAAATAATAAATTGTTACTGTATTTAATTTATACTATATACCCATGGGTGTTTGTGATAATATCGAGATTATAACTGAAGAACTTTTATCTTCATATGTATATGTATAAAGGATGTTGATAATGATATAATAATAATATATATATGATAATAATAATGATAATGATAATGATAATGATAATGATAATGATAATGATAATGATAATGATATTGATAATGATAATGATAATGATAATGATAATGATAATGATAATGATAATGATAATGATAATGATAATGATAATGATAATGATAATGATAATGATAATGATAATGATAATGATAATGATAATGATAATGATAATGATAATGATAATGATAATGATAATGATAATGATAATGATAATGATAATGATAATGATAATGATAATGATAATGATAATGATAATGATAATGATAATGATAATGATAATGATAATGATAATGATAATGATAATGATAATGATAATGATAATGATAATGATAATGATAATGATAATGATAATGATAATGATAATGATAATGATAATGATAATGATAATGATTATGATAATGATAGCTTTTCTGATAATATCGCAGGTATACATATGTATAAGTTTCTTGATTCTTTTCCCAAATATATTGTTGATATAACAGGGCATCTGCTGGTCGACCAATTGCGATGAAATCGTCGACAATCAGCAATCAAAATTGAATGAAATCACACATGTATTTTAGTTTTTATTCAATTTATTTCATATTTCCGTTCGTGTTCATTATTTTTATATTTATTTCATCTATGTTAATATAGTGTGTTGTAAAGCTTGACAATCTATACCAAAGAATAATGCTATCTTTATGTATTTGAGTTTACATATACATATATATTTATTATTTATTTTTGGCAATATTTTGTCATGTTTTTCTCTCTATGTGTGTGTGAGTGACTGTGTGAATGTTCTTTTTGATTTTTTTTTTTTATTTTCGCTTAGGTTAAAACATGTGAAAGAAAATACAAATATTCTGAATGTGCGGATTGCCTTTTGCTTAAAATGAACAAAATTCAAAAAATGTATTCATTTTTGCACTTTTTACGCAATTGTTATTTTTTACGTAATTTACGTACGCAGCAGGCGATCCGGAACACCGAGCGACATTTGTAAAGGTAAAAAAGTTATACTACGGATTCTGCATTTGAATTTATTTATTTTCTGCATGCTGATGTAAGTCAAACATAGTTGATTTCCTTTTTTTTACACGCTTTGCATGTTGCATGTTAGCAGTTGCCTCTGTAATTGCATGCGTCTATTACACGTGGGGTTCTGTGTGCACTAGAGTTGAGCGCGTGTCGTTACACTCAGAGAAATGACTAGGGTTTTTATTATCTAATCAAGTAGAAAAGTTGTCAATACGCTCTCATCCAAAAATACCTTAATTCTGGCGAATTAAATTGTAATTGTCTTAAAGATTTTTTAAATCAAATTCAAATTATTTGTGAATTAACATATAGTAATATTTTACGTTTATAGTTCTTATAGTTTCTTAACTTCAAATATAAAAAAAATAAGGGTTTATAGTAAGTTAACTAATAGCCTACAATAATTCATTAATGCAAAAATAAGCAAGAGGTCATTAAACGTGTGCCATAAAGAGTATCAATATGTTTAACCTTTGCATGCGCCTGCCCATGTTCTTTTTCGTGTTTCGTTTCGCGCACGACACGCGCTCATCTCTAGTGTGCAGCTCATTGGCCTTCGATGTGCTCGCACGCATTGTGCGGCGAGTTGATTCCACTTGACTTAATAAAGGGTATTTGGTATATATGGAAGCATGCGGAGCGTACTAAGCAGTGTAATTAAAATTATATTTGCAACATTCGCAATGAGAATGTGTGTGTGTGTGTGTGTGTGTTTTTAAAAGCATAGTTTGAATGTTGTCTTTTCAGAGTTTAGTGCTGTTTACATGTGCTGTTTGCATTCTGGCGGTTACCAACACTTTTTAATTAGTTAAAACGATTTCAAAAGGTAGTACATGGCCAGTTTTTTCTTCTTTTAGCTCGGTTATTTTTTGTTACATTTCATGAGAGGGATATATATATATATATAAATATATATAGTTTTATGTATATATGTACATTGTTTTTTGTTTCTTTTTTTGTTTGTTTGCAGTATATAAGTTGAAGAGGTAAATAAATATGAGTGTTGTAAAACAAAAGCTAATATCAGTTCCATGCCTTATAGAGCCACAACAATTTAAGCAAAAACTATAGAGCTGTATATATGTATAAATGGATAAATGTGTTGAAATCAAATTGTAACTGAATTGCAAAGAATTTTGCATCTATACACTGAGCTTATCTCTCTATCCGTGCAGCAGCTAGGCATTAAATGTCTATATATACGCATATATATGTTATAACTTTTGGAGAACTATGAGATCTGAAGGAAAAAATTCGCTATTTATTGACATTTATCTCTATTGATTTATTATTATTAATTTGTTGAATTTCTCTTTATGTTACGTGCGATTGAAATAGTTTTGTATGTTTCATTGTTTGTTTATCAAAAAACAAAAATCCCTTTGAGCGTTTGCCCACAAAATACCAAAAAGAGGGCGTGTACTGTGTGTAAATATTTGCTTGCATAGTATTGTGTATTCGACGCGTACTCATATTTTTGTAAACAATTTTTTTTATTACATTTTTTTTATTTATTTATTTATATTTAAATGTGTTACTATGTTGCTAGTTATGCAAGATTTTTTTTGGAGTACGTAAATCCGCCTGTATACGACAATTGGCCTTACATTATTTAAACAACAGCTGCTAATGCATATACATATATATATATCGAAAATTGGTATACTCACAGTTGCCTAAAAGCCGGTAGACCTTTTGTGAGTTTGCGAGTAGAGCTTAATATTTTCTGCTTTTTCTCGACTTCATTCGAATCACAATCTAAAATCCGGCTCTTTTTTCATTTGAGCATTTTGCAACACTGGTTTTGAAGGTCTACCATTAAATAACTAGGGACTGGTTTGCCCAGAAGCTGAGAAGACTTTGAAAATTTCGTGTTTCAAAACTGCCCTAATGCACTTTATACAGTTTGGCAGCCAACTGTGAGTACATCAACTATATATGTTGGCTTTAGCTGTCTCTTAAAATGTATTTTATGCACTTAAAATTTAGTTTAAGTTTATAATTTACATTTACATTATCAAGCTCGAGTTGTAAACATTCTACACAAAAATTATTCTGCTGCAATTGTTGGGCTACACATGCGATTATACATGATATACATATACATATATATATATACTATATATAATACGATATACTCATACATTGTTCTTACACCCATGCATATTTCAATATAATAAGTAAAATTTTCGTTTTCAACTAGTTTGGGTTCTTTTTCTTTTTACATCCATATACATTGAATTTGTGTAAGGAGTGCGTAGAAATCAGTAAAATAAATTCGTAATGCAAACAGTTTAAGAAAGTTTTGAGCAGCTGAGGCAAAGATTAAATTAATTCTGTTAAAAAAAAAAAACGTAATAAGTTTTTCTAGATAGGTACTCAATGGTTTTGGCTGGGATTTTCACGTTTGTCTTTGGAAGAACTAGAACCTAGGTGTATATATATCTAAGTGTGCTGATTATGAACTTTTAAAAGCAGCCCGCGGGCGATAACAATTATGTTTAACATTTAAAACAGAGCTTTAAAATTATTTTTGGCATCATTTAGCTTTTGATATTGAGCTGGGCTTTAAAAACAATGTTTTGATTTTAAAAATTCTAAAATTCATCTATTTACACAATAATTTTCTATTTGAAAACTAAAAATATACCCTAGGCATGGCTAAAAGGGTGGCATATATACGTACATTTAGAAAATTGTTAATTTCAAGTTTCAGGTATTATACTTGGGAACTCTAAGGTCTATATATATATATATATCAATGTGGCTACAGTGGATTATACAATGAGCAGTAAAGTTTCTAACACTAAAAAAACGAATTTGAAAATCAAAAATTCTTCAAGCCCATGCAGCTCGGTATTAGGACTATGTCCTTATTTTCCTAATACACATACACATATACACATATATTTATATTTACATATATATGTGCTGTTACGTTTTATACACCTTTTGGGAAGTATTTTTGGTCTAGTATTGTTTTGGTTTTTACGCTATGCATTTTAAACATTTACCAAATTAGACAAACTATGGAATATTAATGACAAATTCCACTAGCAACATTTCAAAATGAATCAGTATCAAACATTTGCCATTCACCATTGGCAATAGCATACCCAAATTAACTGTTATATTTCCCAGTGACTGGCAAAAATATGAATGTTGACCAGCGGAATACGTTTTAAATTTAGGAATGGGTTACCATGAATCTAGATATATATAACTATTTATATATATATATATTTCCATGTGTTTATGCGTCTAGTTAAGCTACGTGTTTTACTTACGAGTGTCAAATAAAATGATTATTATTTCTGCACGCTGTTAACATAACATTCTCATCTTCTCACGGTTGTTTTTAGTGTTTCTTTTTTGATTCTATATAAATTGCTCTTGGATCGCGCGTTCTTCATCTTCTTCATGTACATACAGCTTCATTAAGTCTGCGACAGTCAATAGATTGGTTTTATATATTTCATTAATATTTTTTATACTGAATGTTTGGTTTTGTAAAAAATTACTTGAGAAGAGTTTGCTGATATGAACAAAACGATTGCCACGATGGATTTATTTTTGACTCTGTGAACTGATTGTTTTGGCAGCACAATCTATTGACCGACAGATGGCGCTAGCGCGCCGGCAGCACACTCTATTGGCCGACAGGTGACACGCTTTACACCTGTGTACCATAATACTAGAGGGAGACAAACTCGCCACCGCCAGCATTACCCTTATCCATGCCTGGCGCTGGCTCCGTCGTCTGCATCTGATGATGATGATGATGATCCTGTCCGCCCGTGTTCTCCGCCTCAGCCATGTTCGACTCTGCCGTGGATTCGCTGAACAGAGTCTCGTTCTCGTCAGGCAGCGACAGCGTCGAATTACCCAGCCCGCCGCTAGCGGTGATGCGACGTCCCATATTATCGTATTTGGGATAGGCGGAGCTGTCACGCAACGGCGTCGCCTCCACGCCAATTGGCGGCGTGCTGCAGGCGGACGTGGGTGCATTATTGATGCAGCTGGCGCAATTGGACGCGGACATGGCCGGCGCCGCTGACGTCGGATGATGGCATTGCACCACTGCGGTTACAGCGGGCGGCGGCGGTGGCGGCGGCAACGGCAGCTCCATGTCACTGCTGTTGTTGCCGCTACAATGATAGGCGCCCGTTTCCAGATTGTACGTAACAATCTCGTCATGTGGATAAAGATTCGTGGCCGCTGCCGCCGTTGACGCAGCTGCTGCTGCCTGCAGCGAGGGATCCTTTTTGAGTATGCCACGGCGTGTGGTGTGACGCGGCAGCGTGGCAAACTGTGCCACAGCCGCTTGGCCATCGCCGTTTGTGCCTGCAGCGTTGGCATCGGCTGAGCATTGGACATCCTGCAGTCGTTTGGGTATGTTCAGCAGATCCGGATACATGTTGATGTCAGCGCCATCCAACATATCCTGTGTGACCGAGACGCGTATGAATATGTTGCCAAAGGTGGGATTCGGCACAATGTTGGAGCAGAACTCCGGCGGTGGTGGAAAGACGCCCACATTTAGCGGAAACTCCTCCGACAGCTGGCCATGGCCATGCGAATGAGCGTGCGAGTGCGTCGGATGCTGCAGCTGATGCTGATAGCTGGCCATTGAGGTGGGCACACTGATCAGGCCACAGGTGGGATCCTTGACGGTCATCAGCTGCTGTCGCATATGCTGTACAGCCTGAGCCTGGCTGGCAACGGCCGCCGACTGCTGCTGCTGCTGCTGCTGCTGTTGCTGCTGTTGCTGCTGCTGCTGCTGCTGGGCCAAGGACAAGCCCGTGCGATGGTGGTCGACGGCATGAATTTCGATCTGATTGAAGCCGAGGCTGGAGTCGGTTTTGTTGATGGAACTGGGATTGTTGTCAATGCCATAGCTATCGCCGCGATCATTGGTTGTGGTTGTCACACTCGAATCCAACAGTTTCTTCTCCTGATCATTGAAGCTGACACTGGTCTTGACGCCCGCCTTATTGGCATGCCGATGCTGGCGCGTGGTCCGTTTGCACAGACACACCACAAACGAGATGGCGATGAGCAGAAAAACGGTGCCAAAGATGCCCATGATGAGGCCAAAATACCAGAATGTCTCCGGCGTCTTAACCAGCACATGCTGCACAATCTCGCTCAGATAGATGCTAATGTTTTGGGTCATGGACCCGATCAGATTGCTGCCCGTGCAGGCATATGTGCCCGCATCTAGGCTGCTCACGTTGAACACGGTCAGATTGCTCCACAGTTTGTCGGAGGCAATGCTCTCCGTATCGAAGAGCACATTATCATTGTCCAGAATTTTGCCATTCAGCTCCCAGCTGACCTCGGGCAGCGGATCACCATAGACCAGGCAGCTGAAGGTCGTATTGCTGCCAATGTCAATGTTGGTGGCCTCCTCATTGTTGAAGATCTCAACGCGTGGCGGGCAGCCAAACAGCTCATCGTCCACACTATCCCAGGTGCGATCCTTTTGCGCTGGCGGTCCTTTGCACACCAGGCTCACCGAGCTGAGTCGGCTGCCCACATACCAGCTGCGAAATTTGCGCAACTTGCAATTGCATTGCCAGGGATTCTCCTCCAGGGAGAGCGTCTTCAGATTGCCCATGTGCTGGAACACATACTCACTGAGGCTCTCCAGCAGATTGTTCTTGAGATTGAGAAATTCCAGCAAATTTAAATTGGCCAACGACATGGGATCTATATAGGATATCAGGCAGTCATGCATGTCCAGCGTACGCAAATGCGGCAATATGGGAAATTGATAGGCGGACAAACGCTTCAGAGGATTACCATTCAGATACAAGATGCGCAGCCGATCATTGCCCATAAACGTGTCCTTGTCCAGCATCTCCAGTTTGTTATCGGACAGATCTATTTCCACGAGTATTTTCAGATTGCGAAAACTTTCCTTGTGTACATATTGGACCTCGGATTTCTTAAGATAAATGCGCTGCAAATTGAGCAGGCCCAACGCGGAGAACTCCTCACGATTCAGATATGGTATATGATTATCATTGAGCACCAGCACCTGCAGTTCGGTGCTCAGCGTGGTCGGTATACTCGTCAGCTGTAATGAGCTGCATATGGCCGACTTTTTTCCATTGGTCCACTTGCAGGTGCAGTTGGAGGCGCAGCTTTGCGACCAATCGTCCGCCCACGCCCACCCGAAGAGGCAGGTGAGGCACAGGGCCCAAAACAGCTGCTGCCAGGCTGCAAAAAAGGCGAAAGAGAAGATTTTAAAAGACATAGATAACAGGGCAAAGCGAAGTAAATACGTAAAAAGAAAGAATAGCTAGCTTTAGCATGGCGAAGATTAAATGCGCTTGTTTAGAAGGAATTAAAAAAAAAAAGCGGGTTCTTTCGATTTTATCCAATAAAACAGGAGAAGATGTCAGTTTTTAAGGAGCTCCTAAATATCAACTATAGTCAAAATATCTTGAAAAAAAAATAATAAATTTTGAGCAATATTTTTATTATTATGTATGTCACATTTTCATTCAATTTTAGTTGAGTAAAGAAAATCAATTTAGGCAAAAATTAATATATCTCTCAGATGCTGTCTCTAACAAATCAACTGTGGTTGTTCCTATTTTTTTGCCGCCACTGTAGCTTGAAAACTGAGATACAAGCTTGCATAGACAGAGACAGGCACTCAGACTGACGGACATGGCTATATCGACTCGACTCTCGACACAAATCAAGAATATATATGTTTATTGGGTTCAAAGTTGTCTTCTTCAATGCGTTACACAATTCGTGGCAAAATAATAATACCCAGCGCAAGGGTGGAAAGAGCAATGATTGACGACCTTTGGTTCAGGCTTTTGTTTTATGTGCAACTCACCTGGCAGCCGGATACTGCTACCCCTGTTGCTCCTGCTGCTCCTGCTGCTGCTTTTGCTTCTCCATTTTGCCGCCATGCTGTGCATTTGTCCCGCTGCGTTCTGCCCCACGCCTGACCCTGTTCCTGTCCCTTTGCCTGGACCTGTTCCAGTGCCGGTCGCGACCTCGCCAATTGATGACTCTAAATGGCTTTGGCTGATTCGATTGCCATGTTTCACATCATGTTGCCGTCGCTGGCGAAAGGGGGCTCCATTACATATTACTCGGCACTTTGGCTATTTTACTGGGACAAAAGGCAAATTTTCCGTTGCACTCGACTGCGACAGTTCCTTATCGAATTTGATTTTTTTTTTTTGTGTGGAGGGATGCTCTCTTCTCGCTTCACTAAACTTCCACGCTCTCTTTAAGCTGGATTCAGTGCGTCCAAACTAGTGTTGGCAAGCTAAAAAGAGCATAAAAAATTTCTTCTAGTTAAAATTTGCTGCCAAAATAAGTTTAAAATTTATTATTAAATTTAGACAATATTAGGTTAGCTGCACGATTCGGACAAGCAAGATTTTGTTTTCAATTTTTGGGGGAGATATTCAAATAATAAAATATTCTTAATCTTAATAAATTAAGCGTATCTAGCTCTTATAGTTTTGAGCTATTTACCAATTTTCATCGATACACAAAAAACAAGAGACAAACTCTAAATTGAATATTTTCAGACCCACAGGCAGACAGACATGGACAGATTGTCACAGCGTGTCGGTCTGATTAAAAATATATGTTATCTATAATATATATAATTTCATGCTCAAGTATATATATACTTTATGGGTTCGAAGATGCTTGCTTCCGTCTGTAGCATACATTTTTTAGGGTTCGGCGCAAAATAAATTCAAACGATGATTAAAATACCTTAACATTTTAAAAGTGGGGCTGGATTACTTTCTTATGGATTGGACAATTTATTAGCCATTACTGTTTTAAGATAATTTAAAGCTTATATGATTTACACACGTCACAAGGGTTAACAACCTTTCAACTTAAACAAGTTGAAGCTAGGCAAGCTTATGTACAGAAGCTCCCTTTTGCAAACAACATTTCCACAAGCCTATTACGCCTTTGACTTTGTCTGCAAAAAGACACAAAAAGCTAGAACTAACGAAAAAAAATGAGCGTAATTGGCAACACTGGCCGGCATTCGGATTAGTTTTCAGTGTTGGCAGTGCTCAAAGCTGAAGTTGCTGCTCCTTAAACTCTTAAAGAAGACGAGCATGTATTGCGGAGGCCGCAAAAAATCGGCTTTACTTAGAGCATCATTTTCAGGAACAATGCGCATTGTGTGCCCATGTTGTTGTTGTTGTTGTTGTTGTTGTTTTGATTGTAATTGTAGTTGGCTCATTGGTAATCTCAATTTACCGAAGCTCGGCCAGTAAATGGAATGCCAAACAATGGCCGTTGGGATCGGCCTTTAGCCAAAGCTTTAAAATCGCCTATCAACAACAATTTGTAGTTTGTTGTTCATGCCAGGCGTGGGTCTGGGTTTGGGTTTGGGTTTGGGTTTGGGTTTGTCGATTCAGTGGTTGGGCGGGTGTTTCAATAGACCAACTCATGCCACTTGGTGCCGCACACAGAGAACAACGACGCAACAATGCGGCGCAACAGCCAACAGCTACCCGTGCCACGCCCTCCATTTGCGGCTGGCAAAGGCATCTTCACAAAATCAGCATCAAAAGCCTGTCGAATGATGTTTTTTGCTTTACAAGTTTTTTTCTTCTATTTTTTTTTTTCTTTTCTCATATTTTTTGTTTTTTGTTTACGCTCAAAGTAAAGCAGCAGCTGGAAAATGAGGCAAAAGTGAAATTTGCCCCTTGCTGCAGCAAGAAAATTCTGCACAAACTGCTGAACTACACCTACACACACTCACACACACACTCACACACAGATAGCAGCCCACACACAATGGAAACGTAAAATGCTCTGAAGGTTCATTTGTCAATTTGCCATTTGAATTTGTATTTGAGAAATTCACTTGGCCGCTTTTGCGCTTTGTCCTGCCCGCACACCAGGCCCCCTTTCCCCTTCCCCGGAACATGCATCGACAGCCTTATTCATAGCGCATCTTTCTCTATCTACTTTTCTCCCTCTGTCTCCCTCTCTCTCTCTCTCTATCTCTCTCTCTCTTTCTGACTGTCTGTCTATTTTGCGCTCTGACTTGGCTAAGATGCTTTGGCAATGCGGATAATATTTCCTGTGCCAGTGCAGCAGTTGGCGGGCGCAATTGCAACGGCTGCGCCTGTTCGGGCTTCATCCGACCCCACAGCCAACCCTTCATGACGGCGCCTCTGCCTCTGCTCTGGCAATTCAACTGATTTTCCCCGCCTGCCTTTTGTGGCTGCCACTGTGTCAGTGTCTGTGTGTGAGTGTGAGTGTGAGTGCGAGTGTGAGCTGTGCCTTACAATCGTCGACAGTTTTATTTGTGCAGCTTTATGAGCACTCACACTCGCACTCACACACACACAGACACACACATACTTATATTTATACACTCACTTGAAGAGATCCGCAGCGGTAGACACTCGACGTTGGCTCGTTGATATATTCATAAATGGCCAATTGCCAAGAAAAAATCTACAAACGATTGCAGAATATTAAAAAAAAAAATAGATATATATTATGATAGGATCTGCGTTTATAAATTTGAAGCCAACTGCAGCCGCATGTCGCAAGGCAAATCAATTAACTGATGCACCCAGGCATAAGCTTAGATAAAGATCAATACATTTGTGCTGTCTAAGCAGATTGAACTGCCAAATGCAGTGATATGGTTAGATATAGATATATTTCTTGTAGTTAAGCTCTTGCGAGTGGTTAACAAAAAAGCTGGCCAACAAAATCAGTTAGCCGTTGGCCATAATTGGATTTCTTTGTGCATCCACCAACAATATTTGTGCCTGCCATTGTGCCAAAATAATTTGGTTTACCTAAATTCAGAAAACTAACAAATATGTTGGAAATATATTAAAAAGTTAAATAAACGAAACAAAGTCAATTTGGTTATGCCCCGTAATTTCCTCTATTTGAAGCGAGAATTTCGCAGATTTAAGAACATTTTTTCAACTATATTCCGCCAATCGATTTGATTTCTGTGGATTTTGAAATTAGTTTTATTAATAAACCTTTGGCTCTTCGTAAAATAGCAAAAAGTTTTCATTATTTAATAGAGTGAAGAGAGGAAAACAAAGTTAAATTCGATCAAAACTGTTGCCTATTTAACATTAGCCCAACATTTTTCACGCCGGAACGTGTATTTTCGAAAACTGTGATACACGATTTACAAGAAATTTTACTTAATTCTTTTGAAAATTACAATAAAATCAATTATTGTTTATTTTTACGTCCTTGAAGATGCAATATTGAAATCTACAAATTTTAAATTAAATTTAAAGCCAAGTAAAAAGTATAAATTTACCCATACAAATAAAAGACAAAGTCATTCTCTTACATAGATTTCCAAATTGAAACTACCCATTTGACAGCACATTTGTAGGGTATCGCTTTTGTAAACAGGGCAAGGCAATATATTTTATACAGAATAATAACAAAAGCATCGAATAAAACAAAGCGAATCATTTGTGAAACCAAATCCTCAGAGATTTCAACAGAAACGCTCGCAATACCAAGAAACGTATAACTTTTTAGACTCCATTACAACAATAAGTGCACATATTGAAGTCAATGCGAATGTCGTTTACAATCAATATTGACACGCCCGGAACATTAAATATTAATTGCCATTTGAGCATGTTCATAAAACTGATGTTCGATATGTTTTGCAATGAAAACACACACAGCCAACGAGGCGTATGCGTAACTTAATTAATTGACATACAACTAATTTGTGCGTAGCTAAATAATTTTCGAGTCTAGAGTCTAGACTTTGGGCAAGCATCATGCATGAATAAATCCAGCTAATTAGCAAATGCAATTGCAATATGAAATGTTTGAAGAGTGTTTATACTATTATTGTCATTAACATTCATTTTTAATCATGGTCAAAAATATTAAACTTGAGAAAAAAGCATAATTGTAAATTATATTGAAAGTGAACCTGATTTTCCACATCAATGAACCGCATGTGCTTCTTCTTCCTTTTGCCCCACACATGGTAAATGCATTCGTGATGAACTTAAATTTTTGTAGTTCTTTATGTTTTCAGAGTATATTACTTAAATATATATCTATATAAATAGTCAACATACAATACTCAAACCAAATCGAGAAGCATAAATAGCCGCAATTTGATCAAAGCTCATAAAACCACACAAGATATGGTCTTAAATTTAATTCAATTCAATTGATACCATTTTCTTATAACTTTTTGTATTGAAATAATATCCAAATTGTCTGGCCAGACCCTTGACCTCGGTCGTGCCAGGCGACAGACTGAAAAGACGTCTCTGAGGGCAACAACTCCGCCTCTGTCTAAGTCGTGACGCCTACGGGCCAGCACATGCACCTCTGCCACCTTTTTTTGGCATAAAAAAAATTACATTTCAAAGAATTTGTTGCGTTTCTTTTAAATAAGCTGTTACTCCCAGAGCTGCTTTACAATTTCAAAGAAATTTAAATCAAGGCTGCAAAGCGGCTTAAAACTCAAACGGTTCGAAACAGGAACTTCAAATCTTTTCCAACCAGAGCCCGAATTTAATATGAATCGGCAGCCTAACCAATAGCCCCGTGTAACAAATAAAATTGTTTTAGGTAAGATACAACATTTCTTACACATTTCTGAAAATGTCACATTATTTCAAAATGTGTAAAATGCGGCCTATTCGTTACCCCATAAGAAAACACATTTCACACATTTTTCATTTCATTCTATTGATGTCGTGAAAAATGTGATAGTAACATAACCGTAAACAGCTGATATATCAACGAGGGCATAAGAAAATAAGAAATAAAAAAGAAATTTTAAATTCGAATAATTCCACAGTTCTTAGAATTTCTCAGTGGCGCTTATGTAAATTAAAGCAACTCGATCAGCGGTTTATTTAAAGAAGGGGTACTTTTGCCACTCACATGTTACCGACAATCGGTAGAACACCAATATGTGAAATTAGAAAATGTGACATTATTTAAGCCAGTGGACAAATGGTTAAAAATGGTTAAAAAGGCTATAATGTTTTCGTACAAATGTTTACAACAGGCAGAACGAAGCATCTCCAAACCGAAATTCTGATTTTTAAGCAAATATCTTTGTGTTTAGAAGCTAGAGTTGCCAAACTATACATGTAGCTTATGGAATAGTATACTTATATAGCTAAAAACTTGATTTGTGATTCAAATCATGTATAATCTAACTGCTCCGAATTTGTAAGTTCCTTCTAGTCAGTTGTTGAAAAGCCGTTGAGCGTAACACACAAACATTTTATCTTATTTAAAAAAAAAATATTCAAGTTTTTTTTAAATAAATAATATAATGATATTTGTAAATTTATAATACACATTTTGTTCTACAACAAATTTAATTTACATAGCAAAAAGTCTACATTTTTGAAATAAAAATTTTTCAACAGATATTTTACTTCTTACTTTAAAAGAAAACTAAGAAGAAATGATTTGTTGTACATTTTAGTTGAAATGGCAGCACATCCAATATTCAATATCTACAAATTGAACACATTCATCAAATTGAAAAAGGATTTCACACTATATGCATTCTCCTTTTCTCTCTCTCTCTCTCTCTTTCTCATTTTCTCCTTCTCGTTCACCTTTAATAAAATCCCTGAAGAGCTTATTTTCTATGCGACGCGTTCGTAAATAATTTACGTACAGGGTATAATTTAATTAAAATGCAAGACAGGCGTAATGCATTGAAACCCTCATTTTTTCACGACTTTTACATAATTAAATACATATGTGCACTGTCGCATAACATAAACTTATATATATTTATTTGCCTGCTCCACAATGCCACACTTGGCCCCAAACTTTGGCCGCTCGCAATTCAATTGACATGCAATTTAAACTGCGGCCCTGTATGTAAATTAAAACTTGCCACGCCCCGCTCATTTGTGAAACTAATGAAATTGAAATTCTAGAGAGGCGGAGTAAAATATAAAAAAATAAAACCGAAGCACAATTTATTGTTCAAGGACCAACAATTAGAGGCGTCGCTGGCCGACGCTGCATTACCAAATTAAAACTGAATAAAAGTGCAAAAAACAAATAGTAATAAATAAAAAAAAAAACAATAACAACAACAAAATGTACACGAAGCACACAAAAAATAAACAAAGTTTTGGCAAAAAAAAATAGAAAAAAAAGTTTATACATTTATGTATATAAGAAAACTTTTACTTTGACATCGTCCAGCTCGTACCACGGTGCGTATGCAAATGGTTTTCCTTCTGCCTCTGCCACTTGGCAGCGCCTCCGCTGGCGCCGCCCATTCGCATTGTTCTTGCCGCTGCTGCTACTGCTGCTGCTGTTGTTGTTGTTGCACGCGGGGCGGAGACACAGGCTGAGGCACGTGCGAATGCAAATGGCGATAGAAAACTTTTTAAATTGAGCAAACATTAACGAAAAGGCAAAACAAGCGCTAAAAAAAAAAATTAAACAAATAACAGTGCAACGGTCGAGAGTGCTTGACTAGTAGATACCCTCAACACAGCAAACTACCTTCTAGTGCACAGCTCGAGGCTGGCCATACGAGAATCTATATGCCAACTTTGGTGTCCCTAGCTCTTATAATCTTTGAGATATGTTCCAAGAGACAGAAAGCTGTAATCGATTCTTATCGATATTGGAAGACTAGAAAGAGTTGTCGAAGGGGCCAACCTAAATTTCATTTTATGGAATTAAGTGTATGTATACACAATGTAGGCTCGGAGGCAGCTCCCGGTGCCTGTTGCATGCATTTCCACGAAAACCAGCATACCCTTAACCTGTATTCATTTTTTAATGCGTACAGGGTATATGTATAAGAAAAAAAAATGATGAAAAAGTGGAGCAGGCTGCTCTTATCGCACGCCTATTTGTTTTGAACGCTAAGGCGCGGCAATCTTTCAAGGACAACAAGCCAAGTGTAAACTGCAAAACTTGCCCATAAGCAGGAGGGTAGGGGGGGGGGGGGAGGGAACGGCAGGGGGAGTCGCCTCAGTAAGTTGGCAGGCAAGCAAATCCCCGCATATAATCGGAAAATGTCACAGAAAAATAAAATTAATGACACTTGGCCGCCTCGGGCGCAGATTAGTGACCGTGTTGGGAGTTTTATTGCTGTGCGGAAATGGAAATGGTTTCATAAATACACACACACACACTCATGCACACACACACACACATGCAGAGTGCAATGCAATTATCTGTCAGCAAAGTGCGCGCTGTACGTGAGCAGCAAGAGGAGATGGAGGCGCAGAAACTATGGCAGGACATTCGCCTTTGGAGGCCAACAGCAGGAAGATGCTTAACCCCTGCCCAGCTGTCTGTTGTTGTTGTTGTTGCCTTGTCAGAGCTTACAATTGTTTGCCATTGTGTCCTCGTGGCTAACTGCAATTCCGTTCCGAGCTGACGCTACAGCAGCAGCTGCGCTGCACTTGGCAGCTATACAACTGAAAACCATTTCAGTTGACAACGAAGCTGCCGCCGGACCCGCTGCCGTCTCCAGTTTCAGCTCCAGCTCCATCACCAACTCCGTTTGCTGCTCCGCTCTGCACAACAGAAATCATCGACGTCAACGGCGACGCCAGCGACATGGACATGACCTCAGCGACATGGCACAATTTGGTAGCCAGCAGGCGGCCAGCTCCTTTTGTGTGTCTGTGGCCGTGTATGTGTGCGCAGCACTGGCTGCACGGGCTTTGGGCTTGCCAGGGAGCACTATATTTGTGTGCAACCGCAAAAATACACAACCAAACGCAATAAGCAAGTGTGCTTAAGTTGAGCCTGAACGACTAGCATATACCCTTTATATAAGGTTGCAAAGCCATTCGAAAAATAATGCTCGGAGTCTCTCAAAGCTAAGCATTAGAAATATGCTGTGGACTAAAATTTAGCTGAAAATCGATATTTATCGATTAAAATTAAATAGAGGATCGATGGAAGTACTTCTAATCCAAATTTGCACTTACTAGTGCATAGTCTCCGATATTGATGGACAGGCAGATATGTGGGCATCGATAAATTCAGTCAACTTTATGGAGTAACATATGTCTGTCACAGCCTGTTACAGACTATGGCAAAAATCCAGTTTATCTTTTTTTTAAACGTTTGCCATAGTTACAGGGTATAGACAACAACCACAACGTTGTATCTGTTTGACGAGCAGAAGCAGTTGAGCCAGCAGCAATAACAACAACGTGGGGCAAATGACAATAAACACAACGATTGTAGACGCACACAGACACACACACACACACACACACACACACACAGACAGACAGACAGATATTGTGTACACGGCGGTTATTTGTATGCATACAGCCACACACATGCACACACATATATTTCGTCAGGACAGACAATTACAATACAAACAAACGTGCAACAGAATGTGAAATGCCGCAACCGGAAGTGGTAGATGCAACAGCGACTCTGGCATAAGATGGCGGCAGCGTTGAACCAGAAGAAGAAGAAGCTAAAGAAGCAGCATGCAACAATGACAACGACAGCCAGGACTAAGGCTAAGGCTGAAGCTAGCCGGAGTTCTGCCACAGAAAGATAAGAACATGGCCAGACGTGCGGCCAAAAGGAAGAGGCTAGCCGTCTATTACGACAGTACACATAGTTATCTCACACATACACACACACACACACACACACACACACACACACTAATGCGCACATGGATGCATAGATACATCCATTTTTCACACGTTTGTACATTTGGTTAAACGAGGTATGCTTTACAAGTTTATCGATGCAACTGTCGATGGTTTTTTTTGATAGTCGAAGTATTTTATCAATTGGTTTTTCATTTGATAGTGCAATAGTGCAAAATGCGATAGTCCTTGGCATAAACACTGAATATTTTGTATGGCCCAACTATATCGGAACGTTCTTTCGATACAATAAGCCCTCAATATGTTAATAACATTTATATTGTATAGCTTACTAGTTGGAGAACCCATTTTCGATTGAGATATCGATGGTCTTGATCATTTTTAATAGGTTACCTATAGCAGAAATTCAAATCGATATCTCAAAAGAAGCCTTTATTATTTCCACTTGGTTAACTAAACTACAATTTCGAGATCGATATTGACGAGAATCGAAAGTTCTTCAGATAGACCAATATCCTTAATAGGGTAAGCCGTTCGACTTTTTTTCGATACTAAAGTACAATTAATGTTGTCTAATGAAAAAAATAATATAATAATAATAATAATATAATATAAAAAAGAGTTATAAATGAAAAATGAGCCCTAATTTTGAGGGACATTTATTTCAAAAACTGATGGGAAAAAAAAAGTTAATTGTTTGGAGTTATATGGTACACCTCGAATTTACATAGCTCATTCATACGTAAGAATGTGTACGTACTTATGTAAGTATGTGTATGTGTGTGTGTGTGTGTGAAGCACTGCAGCGGCCATTGAGTAAAGTGGAAGTGTGTTAAGCAAACAGCAGCAGCAGCAGCAGCAGCAGCAGCAGCTGCAACTGCAACAACAAGAACAACAACAATAGTTATTCAGCCTCCGTTTTGCTGCTAACCAAAAAGGATGTTAACTTGGTTTTGAGGAACTGCGGTTATTCGTATAGCATACTCATATATTCATTTACTTGACATGGTCGAGCCCACAGGATTTCAGTCCAGTCCAGCACCAGCCCCAACAGCAGCTGCTGCTGCTGCTGTTGTGTGCGCAAATTTTATGCATGCAGCCTATCCAAAAATTAGTTGCATTTCCTTAGACCCGGTGGGTTTCTATAGGTGGTTCATAACCCGGCCGCAGCGAACTGTGGTGCAGCCCCTGAATGCGGCCAAAGCAATGCGGAAGAATATTAAGCGGCTTTTAAGTGTTGCATATTACAGAAGGTAGGCAGAAAATAAAAAAAGAAAAATAAACAAAATAGAAGAAAAACAAACAAACAATGCCTACAACATTTATGGCTCAGGTCAAGACCCTAAAGCAGTCTCCGGTAGCTGGTCACAACTTTGGATCATTTGGCGTTTTGCAAATTAACTACAAAGCACTCAAAAAAATAACAATAAAATCGAGCCAAGCGGGTGTGGGCGACTGAGAAATACTCTGTATGCAATGTCTCATTACTGAAGTTAATTGAAAAGAGTTTGTTTTATTGTTAGCTTCGTGACTGTAAAACTAAATCAGGGACTTTTAAACTGTAAGAAAATGTAGGTTTGTGGAATTTTAAGGGAAAGTCGTGGGACACTCTAAGACTTAAATCCTAATGCAGTGACTTGAAAACTGTAAGCAAATCTGACAACAATAGTAGTCGTCCTTAAAATTTGATAACTAGCCTCAATGCTTTGTGGTTACTTAAGGTTTAATCTAAAGTAAATTTATACTGTTTTAAGGGGTAGTTGTGGACGTGGCAAAACAGTTTTTAATCATACTTAAGGAGGGTGGCTTAATGACTCTAAAACTGTAAGCCAAACGCAGTGACAAATATTAAGTTTTGGATCAAACGTGGCTTCAATATTTTTGTCTCGATTCTTTAGAATTGTTTATTCGCAAAAATTATTGTTACTTTTTCTAAACCTTTCACAGATTTCGATTTAAGTTGCCTTGCCCCCCATTTGTCTGATGTGAATGTACACAAGAATATCTATATGAAGTAACGAAACCGAATCTAAGCAAACAAAGCCGCATGAATCTTCAAAACTATCATACCCCTTTTCACATTGTGAACAGGGTATTGAAATGTGGCATAGCATGTTGCAGAAACAACAACATTAACTTCAAGTCAAACTCTGATAACAATCATCAACCGGCAGCTACCAGCCAGTTCCTCCATTCCAGCAAAACGGAAGAGTGTGAAAACTTTTCAAGCATTTCTTATTTAACTTTTATTTGGCTTTGTTTTTTCACTTCTATTTGTTTTTTTCTTTTTTTATGTCTCTCTCTAATGCTTCCTCTGGGATTCCTGGTTGCATGCAAAAAAAAACGGAGCGATTAAAATTTCAAACCTTTATTTTTATGTTTTTTTGCCCTAGCTCACCTTTTGCCCCCTGGCTGTGCCTGGCTGTGCTCGTTCGCATTCATTTATTCACATCGGATAAATCACAAAACGTTTAATGTGTCAAATAATTACAGAGCAGCCGACGCCGTGAAAGGGTTGATTTTCAGTTAATTAAAAATAACATTAAAATATATAAAAACACGCCATATAAATAGAAGGAACGAGCTGTGTTATTGTCGCATTTCTTCTAATAATAACATATTTATCCGGACTTAAAGTTATAAATCGCCCGAATCTCATCTTTGTAAAGTTTAAGATTTCATAGTAAATGATTTGCTCAACCTCAAAGTTTTAAGACTTTGTCAAAAGTGAAGCGAGTTTTACTTTTGATATCATTTTGATCATGGTTTGACTTCTTGTCTGATAATAATCATAGTTTCTAATGTAGATTCTGCTTCGGATTTGAATATACAATTGTTAGGTCTTTTTTTTTATACCATTTTATTTTATAAATTAAGATTTTGAATCTTTGACCATTCAATTACTATCTTATCTGCACTTGATTTTAATTAGGCTTAATAATCTTCGTCTGCTTATATATTTTTGTTATTTGCCGGTAGCAACCAAAGGGTAATCCTTTAATTGGCAACTGTTCACTTGAGTGATTTGGATTTCCTTAGAATTGTGTGCATCGGAGACTTCAGTTAATTACAGCACGAATTGCTGGCAACTGCATTGGTCAATGGCCAACCTCCGCCAACTGACCCAATTAGCTGAAGCAGCTCAATGCGCAAAGGCAGCAGGAGCAGCAGCAGCAACAGCTGAAGCCATCTAAAAGCGACATTCATTTCGAATTCTGTTTATGGAGTTTATAGTTAAGTAGTTTCTCATTTTTTGGTATGAAACTTCTAATACCCTTTTGTAGAGGCTATGACCATTTCATCATGCAATTACTGACGTTTCGTTGAGTGTATCTGAGAATCCAGAAAACCTATTTCTGTTTATTTCGAGTCAGCGGAACAATCAAATAATTTATCGACTAAATAACTAAACGTGAGTATAATTTAGTTTTCGACTCGAAAAAGAATAATTAAAGATATACATATTTATATGTCAGTTAGTTTTGTAATAGAACACAGATAGTTTGTACTTTCGATAAGATGTTCGATACATTTTTTTTTTCCTCAAAATTTAGCAAATAATTATAAGAGATATGAAAGCTCGCAGTTTTAAGAACTATCAGATATTTTGCAGCAATTGGGTATAAATCTAGGGAACAAGTCGTTTGTTTTGTATTCCATGCAATCATAAGGCAGTCATTATGATTAGCAAGAGGAATTTTAAAGAATCTATTAATTCCAAAATGTTAATCTCAGCAGACTTCACCTGTTGAACAAGCTGTTCGTGACAATTCCAGTAGCAAATCGGTTCTTCTTGATATTGTTAGGTGTCAACGTTTTTTATTTAACATTTCGATTAAATTTTAACAACTTACATGTGGTCAAAGTTAAAATCGGAGAACTACATTTTGTAATTGATGAAGCTGATAGGGAAACAAATGTTCCGAAACAAAGTTTCTGGCTAACAAAAAATAAGTTTAAACAATTGCAATTGCAAGGGTATTTAAGCGCCGTCGGGTAGATAGGAACATGGCTTTTCTTGCTGTTTCTGCCATTTTCTTACAACGAAGCAGCATTAGATTTCAGTGCATATAGCTGAAGACATGCCATTTGGCTTGTCACTTACAAAAGCAGCCAGGAGGAGCGCAGAGCAGACAACTCAAACTAAGTTTAGAGAAATTGAAAGGCGCAAAACTTGCCGACCGACAACTTTTGTCATATACACGAGCTTTATATATAAATATATCCTCTTTATCTTTTTTTTTGGCACGCTCGAAATTAGCTTTTAAACAGGCAATCTCAACAATACGTACAACTAAATTTGTCGGAGGCGGGCTGCAGGGGCAGCATTCATGCATCTTTCATGCAACGCTTTTTCAGTGGGGCAGGGGGGAGGATCCAGCAAAAATAACTTAACAAAGCTGTAAATATGATGAACTGTTGCCGGGCCCGGACTTCATCATTGTGTGCCACAGTTGCGAGTCTGAAGGCGACAAACTTGGCCAAGTTTACGACTGCCCAGCGGCGGGCAGCTATCGCTCTCTCTCTCTTGCTCTCTCTCTCTCTATCTCGCAGCAGCTAAAAAGCTGAAGATGTAGGCTCTAGCTGTAACTGTATAACAGCAGCGACACGCCCACTTCTTCTGCCGGTTTCTTATGCCCTTTTAAAATACCCTTTCTTATGCCATGTGTAACGCATACTAGGAGACTTTTTCATACTCAAAGAGTGTATATTTATAAGATAAGATGTTGTATATGTTTGCTTGTCTATTGCGGGCAGAATATATATCAAAATGGGCTGCATCGGTACATTATATTGAAGGTGCAGTAGGAATACTCCGTCGAAAGTTCAGTTCTGGTATGACAAAAACTTACAGTTCCTCGTTAAGTTCTCATTTTCTGACAAAACTTGGCGTTTATTAGTTTAGCTGTACTGCTTTTATATGTGTCAAGTCTTATCAATGTCGGATCACTATAGCATATAGCTATATTTTCATATCAACGGATTAGTTATTTAAAATGCATCCCATATACGACCACCTTAAAGTATGGGAGTTAATTTCCAGAAATTTAGAAAGCTAATCCTAAGATTTTTAAACGTGTATTAATGTTTCAACGTTTTCGTCAGCAACACACTCCTGCCTCGACGTTAATTGAACATTTCCGCTTCCCAAGAAAAGAAAAGTCGCTTGTTGGCAACTCGCTACAAGCCTTGAGCTAGCTGTAGCTAAAACCATTTGAGAATTGCAAACGAAAAGGCACGCATTTCTATGCAACATATCTACAAGAGCATTTCATCTTCGTCGTGCCTTAGATAGGTGCTCTTTTGTGTGTGTATTTTTTTTTTATTGCCGCCAGGCTCTTGGCCTCCATAGAGCAGAGGAAACCCAACTAGTTGCCCGGTCTCCAATCGCAACAGCGCCAGCAGTTGCTTTAGTTTAGTTTGATTCAGTTAGTAGTTTGAGAGAGTTAAGTAGTTTTCTAAAGTTTTATGAATTATTAAGAGGATTTTCGAGTTTTCCTCTAGCCTTTCAGTTACCCAAACCGTCCAGCCCCCGCCCCGTGTCGCTCAACCATCCGCTGTCCACTTTTATGCTCGTCAGCAAATGCCTGAAAAGCTGTCGAAATATGCAATTTTCAGTTTGTTTTTTAATTTTTCATGACAAATTCTGGCGCTCTGCTAGCCCAATGTGTCCTTGTTGTTGCTGCTGTTGTTGTTGTTGTTGTTGTTGTCGTTAGGAGCAGCATTAGTTAAAGTGTTGACTTGTTGGTAACTGGTTGACGCCCGCAGCGTGCCAAAAGAGCTCAGAGCTCAGAGCGGCGGCAGCAGAGAGCTCAGCAGCATGAGGCCATCAGATTTTTGGGCCAAAAATTAAATACTTTTTATTGTCAATAAAATTATAAATGCAAATTATAATTTTGTGCTGCCGTTGGCCAATTAGCCAACATTGCCACGCCCACACGCCCGCAGGGTGGGCTGCTGGCAGCAACGAGATAATGCGCGCACAATTCCCCAAACAGCTCGTTGCCCAACACTGGCTCTGGTTCTGATTCTGACGTCAATGCCTGTATTCAAAGTTGAACATGTCGCCGCGACTGGTGTCCTTTTTTGGCTGTGCGGCGGTGGAGAAGGGGCATGGATTTTGGCTAACTACGTGGACGCTGGCATGTTAATTCACTTTGCAAATTGTTGCGTCGTTGTGGCTTTGCTCGGAATGCTAATCATGCCTAGGTGTGCACAACAACAAAAACAACAACAACAACAAATGCGAACAACTTTGTTGATTTGCTAAGTGAAACTTCGATTAGCCGCCGCACACACACAAACGGCGCTAACAAACTGTTGACTGGGTGCACACTTTTTATACACTGTTTACAGAGTGTACAAGAGAGTATATTTTGTATGCTTTATGATACTTGATATAATTTATATATTCAACTAACTGCTTGCTTTAAAGATGGGTTCGTGAAGCTGAAGTTCAAAACCTAATTTTTTGTATAGTTACCAAGTTAGAATGAAATGAATTTTGTTTTAAATTAACAATTGCTCGTTCTACCGAAAATGTTGCAATAATTAAAACTGATCGCTGCGAAAAGTTGACAGCTACCAAAATGTGGTTAAATTAATGCAATTATTAAGGCCTAAGCTCAAGCAATTTGCATTGAAAAAATACATATAGTTCCTTTTTGATTTAGCTTGAAATTCGGTTAGTAGTAAAAAAAAAAACTAAATTTGAACTACGGGTTCGAGTCGGATCGCTTGAAATCCGCTTAGCAGCCTTGGCTAGAGTATTGGGCGGTCGTTTACGCCCGACTAGAACGGCCTAACTTGTTAGCTTCAGCTTTTTGGGCCGGATTTTCTGGCGGCTCAAGCTGCGGCTTGTGGCTGTAAAGCGGGCTGGGCTGTGCATAAACTTACGCCTCGTGAAATTTGTTATGCTCTATTTCGTTGCAAAGCAATTACCGACCCACATATACAGCTGCCTAAACAAAAAAATAAAAATAATACACACACACACAAAAACATTCATTGATAGGCAACCAAACGAGCGCCTATATGGGTGTGTGCGTGTGTGTGTGTAGAGCAGCAATCGCTGCACACACACACACACACACGCACACACACAGAAAAGCACATAGGCAACGGAAACGGCTGTGAAAATTAAATTGGTCCATATATATTTAGCCTTACCTGTAGCACAGTGAAACCAATGCAATCAGGATCAGGCACAGGTTAAAGCTGCAAAGAGAGAGATAAAAGAATGAAATAGAGTAAAAAATCAGTGAAATTTAGAAAGTTAATATAGTTTCAGTGTGTTCGCTGAGCTGCTATCTGTGCTACATGCTAGATCTGCTGACTTGCGATCTATTTATATATACGTATGTATCTATACATATAAGAGCTTGTTCTGTCCGAACACTAAGTTGGGATTGGATAAATTCGATCTGTAAGTGGGTAAAATCTGTGGTCAAAAATAGCAACAGCAGCGCTTCCTTACAAGTTTGTTTGCCGAACGAGAGGTATTAAGGCAGGTGTCTAGACGTTGCACTCAAAGGCAAAAGCGAATGCTGCAAATTTTTAAAGTTAAAATAATTTTTCAGTAGTTTATTATTATTGAATAAATTCACTGTATTCTTTTTTTTTTTTTTTGTTTTTTACATATCTCTGTTTTTATTTTCTTTCTTATTTTATTAATAATTAAAATTGATATTTCGTTTGTTTTGTCAAATGCAATGCTGTCATGCGAATTCAAAGCGAATGCTTGAGGGTAAACTGCGCGGCTTTGTATTGAAATTGTCGTCAAACACACAAACAACTGCGTTAATTTCAATACTCACATTAGAAGCCAATGCTTTCACTTTTTTTTTTTTAATTAATGTAAGCTTGGTATGTCCCCTTATAATTAAATAAAAATATTAAACTCATGCATTTGTAAAAACATTTCTTTTGAATACTTGCAACAATTAAGTCAATCATGTATAAATTTCATTAAATTTAACCTGGGGCAACAATTGAAATTATAAATTGTTTGCGTTTTTCATCAAGCTTAAAAGTCGAGCTCACAAAAAAAAAAGTTAAATTGTAAAAAGAATTAATTATACTTAAAGTTGGCAAGAATTTCAAATGTACAGCAAAAAACTCAATATTCTGGCCTTTTAATGGAGGTGCCTGTTAACACTGTGCGGCACGCGGCAGCAACAAAAAAGAAGATGGAATAAAATAAAGAAATTGAGGGAAAATGGGAAAATTTTGCAGGTTTTGCATTTGTTGCATTACGAGCACTATACAAATAATCGATAGCTTTTACGCAATAGACTCTCCCTCCACCCCGTGACTTTGCAAAAGGAAGCCATCATCGAAATACGATGACGGGGACTGGTTTTAGGCTTGGGGTTGGTTGCCCCACTGTGTGTGGGTGTGGGTGTGTGTGTGTGTGTAGGTGAAAATTTGTGCAGACAAAATTTATAAGCGCATTACAAGAGCTCGTGTAGTTTTTGTGATTTGTGCGAGGGCGCGAGGGCTGGTCGCCCGGTTTCGGTCGCTGGACTGTTAAATGGGGTCGCTGGGGCAACGGCATATACAAAGTGCTTACAAAGCGTTTGGGCGATTAATCAGTTTGGCAGCCAGAGCAGCAGCACCATAGCACATTGATGGTAGCTAGGGAGTAGAGCTATTATACATATACACTCAGAGAAAAGGCAACATATCCTTGTACCCAAATAAAATGCCACCGTTTCTGCAAATGCGAAAAGAATCCTATTTTGCAAATGTACTTTCCAAATGCTAAAACAGCCTAGTCTTTTTGAAAATAAAGAAATACTGAAGTGAGAAAGAATGTTTCTTTTAAATGAATTTGAAGACGAAACATCACCCAACGAATCTTTGTTCCGATTCCAATAAGAAATTATAGATTTCTTTGATGGATCTCCTTGAGCCTTTGTTCAATTGACTTTGAAAAAAGATCATTGATATTTAATTTGTGGTCAATTGTTTGGTAAACTAAAAAGTTGTCTACAAACGTTTTTCGCGATGTTTTCACACTTGCGGGTGGGATTTCCCAAAAGCCCAACTTTACCACATAACATAACTAAGTACAATGAACATTTCAGCTTCCTAGCTTATGCGAAAAAGTAATGAACGTAATAATTGGAGAGCATGAAATCTCATCCATTCAAAGTTGAATCTATAATGCCTTTCTTTTTTCGCTGAGTGTATACACTTATGTATGTATGTATGTGAGTGTGTGTGTGTGTGAGTGTAGGCGAGTGTGAGGTGAGTCCTTGAGGCAGCGCCTGCAAGGAGCGCTGCAAGCACTGGCAGTTCGCACGCAAGCCAACAGCCAAGCCAAACGTCGTTTTGGTGGCTAATTAAGGCAATTATGCACTTAAAGCTTCAAGTGGCGTGCAGCAGCAGCAGCAGCAGCAGCAGCAGACGTTGCAGCAGCAGCAGCAGCCGTTGCAGTTGCAGCAGCAGCAGCAGCAGCAGCCGTTGCAGTTGCGGCCACGCCCCAAATGGTATGGCTGCCTTCAGTCAAACATCAAAGCTAGTCACGCTCGCCAGGCTCGTGTTATGCCATCTCACTCCAACTGACGGACGCTTCTGGGTTTTTTAATAATAAAATGGCTTCGTACAGGAAATAACTCATACGCGCCGTATGCCGCACTCGCCATACATCAGCGACAGTTGCTGTTGCCGCTGCCGTTGTTGTTCGTGTCGTTGTTCTTGTTGTTGTTGTTGTTGTTGTTGGTGTTTGGTGTTGCCTTTGTTGTTGGCATAAGGACGTGTTACTTACTTACGGCCTTCTTATATATTACGTTGCCTATACATATGCACATATACTATACATGCATATATAAGTTGCTATATAATATGTATATGCCTGTACATTATTGTGTGTGCGGGTGTGTGTGGGTGTGTGGCAGACACAAGAAACGATTTATCTCAATTTACATACTAAATGACAGGCAAAGGCAGGCTCATGCAATGCGCCTTTTGCTGTTGGAAAGAGGCTGGGCAGACGGCGACACAGTGGATAAATTGCACATAGCTCGTGTTGTTGTTTTTCTGTTTTTCTTGCAGTGTAATCGGCCTTCAATACACACAAAATGCAACGACATTTGTGAAATGAGGCCCAGGCATTGATATCAATTGCGGAGTAAATGAAATTCATTAAACCCACTTATCGAGCCACAGAAGGTCTGAAAATCTGTTAATTACAAGCTGGTTATATCATTATTGAAGTGCGGCTTTGCCAAAGGCAATTGTCATCAATTTATATATGCATCTATTTATATATATATAACGTGTATATATGTGAATGTTTCAATTTGAATTATTTAAATTTTAATTAATATCGCTTGAGAGTTCAGCATGTTGCATGGCATTCAAAATTAACTTATTTAAAAGGGAAGAAAAACAGATGCTTCATATTAACAAATATTTCTCTTTAAGAAACTATGACTACTTAAACTTAAGCACTCTTCGTCTTAATTTCATATTATTGGATGGTTTCAAGTGTTAAGCGTGGCCATATTACTCTAGTTTATATAACCTGCTTTTTGTCCTTTTGTTTTCTTGCTTTCTTATGTTTTTGGATATCTTTTAACATATTTAAACTTTAATTTTAATATTATCCATCCGATTATGCTATCTATTGTTTAAGTGCAATAATCGGAAACCGAAAAGAAGACCAAAATACGTTATTCCCTTATATTTTCTGGTTTCTATTTATTACTTCTTTACGTATCAAGTAAGAATTTGATGGGATCTAAACAATTATTTATCGAAATTGATGAGGTACATGGGGAGTTGTCTTTATTATTTTTAAAACGCATTAACTGGTAAAATTTGGTTATATTTTGCGTATAGCTGTTATACACTACTGTAATACACCACTGTTATACACCACTGTAGTAGACAACTGTTATAAACCACTGTTATAAATCGCTGTCATAACCCACTGTTATACACCACTGTAGTAGACTACTGTTATAAGCCACTGTTATACACAACTGTTATTTTCCATTGTCTTAACATTTTCGCACACTGTTTGCGCTAGCTTGTGCCACTGTGCAACACCCACGCTGAAAACGCTCGTCACTTGTCAGTTCGCTGTGGATGTAATGAAGGCGTTCGATGTAATAAATGCAAAATTTTTTTGTGACGCCAAAAAAAAAAACACACACAACAAGTAGAAAGTGAGTACAAAATTACGTCGAAACAGCAGTCATCAGACAACAGATAGACGGACAGGCAGACAGCCGGACAGCTGATGGCGATGGATTTCTCATATTACAAAGCTGTCCCAAAGTCGGCAAAAAGGAGAAGAGCAAAACCTCAGACTGAAGCAATGCTTAGCCTGGGCTTTGCACGCTTCAGTCAAAAAGTTCAAGTAATTCCCCCGAGTGGCGGCACGCACATGACTTTTAATAAATATTAAAGAGGGCCCACCACAAGAATTCGTCAATCTGCCAGGGCTGACAAAAATAAAAATAAGAAAAACAAAAAGCGAATGAAACAAATATTAAATTAGACTAATAAAATATTGAGCAATTGTTCTTGTTGTTGACGGCTTCTTAAAGCTGCCAACTTGTGGTTCGGCAATTTGACAAATGTGCCACACACACACACACGTACATTTATTGTTGTTGTGCCCCCGCCCTCACCATTCACATGTTTCCCGCTGGATAATTTAATGGTCTTTTACTATGAGTTTTTGCCGTCCATCTGGGCAGCATTTTGTTGCCCCTTGGTTGCGCATGTTTCAGGCTAGCTTTTTGTAAGCTATTTTCTTTTTACAAAAGAGGCGCAAAGTTGCGTAAATTATTGTTAACGGAGGCGTGTGCATTGGATCCTGCCGAGCGTCCCACCTTTTACGTTGTGTTTTTAATACTCTGTTTATAAAGTATACAGGAGCATATTCGTCCTGTGCTACGTCTAGAGAGCTAGAGACTTGACACTTAAAATATATACTCGTTTCGCATTGAAACGACGTACTCCTCCTCAAGCCCCTAATCAGATAAGCAGATAAATAATGTAGTCTAAAGAGCCAAAAATGTTTTAGCCACGTCTATTGTTCTGGGCTTAGTCATCGAGTCGCCAAGAACAACATTAACCAGACTAGCTGCAAACAAAGTATGGCCCAGTCGCTTACACCCGGTTGAAATTTTGATACTTGTTTTTTTTTTTTGGCCAAGTCGATGGCAGCGCTTTTGTGTATTTGAACTTGGCAGTGCGTTAAATTGTAAAGACCCAGTAAATGCCACATGCTAACACACATACCCGCACGCACACACACACACAAGCATAACAACACACACACGGTCTGGTTGGCATTCGTATGACTCGACTAATCCCAGGAAGTTGCTCAGATTTGGCCACAGAGATTCCTTGGCGCATCGAAAAGTTTGCCCCGGCTCTAAATGCCTTGGTTAATCATTTCCAGCTAAAAATACGACTCGATTAAAGATTATTCTAATGCAGCATTTTGATTAGGCACGTGTGTCTGCGCGCGTGCGTGTGTTTGTGAGCGCACTGGTTGCCTCATGTATCTATTTGCAAGGCGAAGCAAGGCAATTGCAAATACAAATACAAATACAAATGCCCTCAGATCCTTGGCTAACTATGAATATTCATGAGTGAGTGTGTGTGCGTGCGTGTGTGTGTGTGCCTGTGGAGTGCTTAAGTTAGTTGTGATCCACAATGAAACTCGAGCTGCCTTTGACCAGCTTCAATGTCATGTTAAAAGATTAACGCACACCTAATGAACCTATATAAATATCGATTATTGTAATCCATATACCTATAAACGCATTACGGGCTTGCAGAAACTAGGGTAGAATTATAAAGCTCGTAACTGATGGGTTTGCTGAAGATATCTTAAGCGACAAAAAGTTTTCTATACTTATTTTACGACCGATTTTTCCCATACATATGATGATAACATAAGCTCAGGCTTATATATACAAGAAGGATAGTAGAACTTGCACATGATAATATATCTAAATATACCGAAAAAAAAAGGAAAGAACTAAGCCGTTTTTACACAAGAACTACTTATTGTGCCTGGCACGCCCTAAGTGAGCAACAGTTCCTTGACCTCCCTAATCAGTGCTCTCTTTGCTCTGACCTGGTGAGACAATCTCTTTGCCCAGATGCCTGCCTCCTTTCCTGATTTGCATAATTGATCCATCTTCTCCCAAGCAAAACACACAATCTGCGCCAGGGGAGAGGCCTGTGTCTTATGTCATCTCATGAAAGGTTACCAGTTTTATAAGCTAGCTACGAAATGGAGTCTCTTGCTTGAGTAGTGAAGCCAGCATAGATTTTGTGGAGAAGCACAGGAACCAGTTAAAAGTCTTTTGGACCAATATGGAAGGAATCTGATCCGGCTTTTGCAAACTATTTTAGTTAACCAGCAAAGCGTTACGTTTATTTAAAGCATGCTTTTTGGCTAATCCTGGGCACTTACAAAATTTGTAAATATTTGTACGCATGCGTCAAAAATATTAGCATTTATCTAAAGCGATTATTTGAAAGAATATATATAAAAGTATTATTATTTGAATTATTATTTGGTCAAAGTAGAAGATGTGATAATTTGTATTGAATAAATTAATGCATAAAATGGGTAAAAGTTAAATTACGCGTTGAAATTTATTGCAAAAATTAATAAATTATTTAAATTATTTACTTTGCATGTATTTGAAGCTTGAACAATTGGCAGCTTTGTGAAACGCGCAAATTAGAAAATTTGGCAATTTCATCAAGTGCAGCAAGTTGCAAGCTGACGTCCTGACTGATCGATGTGCCTTTTATGGCAACAACTGCTTTGAACTCTTCTTGCCCAAAGCAGCAGCTCTGATGGGTCAGCTTAAGGGTGTCAATCGCACAATAGCTTAAGCTTTTTCGTTTCTTGGTATTTTATTCACTTAATTTAAAAATAACACTGGCAACTAAGCCATTGGACTTATGCCAGAAGGATTTTTTATTTTCTAAATATTTTTCTTTTATTATGCAGCTGGTGGTGGCGCCATCTATTTGTGATGCCAGCAGAATTGGAATATTTGAACCAGCAGCCTGGTATACAAACAACTCCTTATCACAAGACTTTTGTATTTCTATATAAAGGTATTTCTATATTCTATTCAGCTCACATTCGATTCCGTAATTATGCGAGATATAGATCTTTTCAATAAGTTTCTAATGCAATCAAATTATAGTTTATAGCGAAAATGCACTTGGATGATAATAAAGCAATTAAGATATATGAAATTAAAATCCAATTGTTTTCTGAAGAAAACTAAAACGCACTAAAATGGGGCTAAGGAGGATGCGCAATCCTTTTCGCTCGATTGGGCGGCTGGGCTGCCGGTGACGTTAATGACCGTCAATAAAAGCCGTGCTTAAGTGGCAATAACGGGACATGCCTTTAGGACTCGAACAATGCCAAAAAACACGGCCAAGCAATTAATGTCAAAGTCAATATGCCTTATCGTGCCGTTAAATGTAAAGGGTATTATAATAAAATAAATAACGCAAAAATCAGCAGCGCTAAAATTAAATCGAACATCAACAATCTGTGGAAAACAACAAGCGAACCAAACAACTTAACAGTGCTGGCAATCAGCCTGGCAACCACGCAGAGGAACGGTTGAAGGCCACATGGCCGGAAGGCCGGACCGGGTACGGGGTCGACACCGGAGTTGAAGTCGGCAACGTTGTCGTCGTCGGGGCCAAAGGAATCAAGCGAAATCAACGAGGCATCTAGCAACTTGGTTATCCATTGCCATCACCAGCGTCTACGCGGAACGCCACAAGCATTTTCTATACCCTAGCAAAGGGTATTATTGATTGGCACGACATGTGTTACACGCGGAAGGTATATATATTCTAGATCGGTAGCTGCAGACACAAGTTGAAAAGGCTTTCTGTCCATTTATATGGTAACCAAAGCTATCATGATTAGACTTGACAGAGATTTGTCTTCCTGCTTAAGGCAATACAAAGTGTCGCAGTCGACCAAATCGGATAAATGTATCATACAGCTGACATAAAAACGAATTACATTAAAGCTAAATCTTATCAACATCGACGCATCGAATTATCTGAACAATAATCAAAACCTATGTGCTTCAAAATGTTCCTAATAAATACAGCAAAATATTATCACAAAAAAGGAATCTTTTATTCCCAAGTGAAACAAAACGAAATATTTAAAGACTTTTGTTCAAGATATCTTTACCAAATCGTACTGATTTTGGCAATATCGGATTATTATTTCAGAAAGACTCTAATCAAACAATCTGCCAGAAAGTTAAATTTATTTTAAAAACGAGCCTTGTCTATTAACATGTTCTAGTGAAAAATCATACCAATTTTTGCGATTGCACTTTTTTCACACTTTTTTCCTTTCCTTTTTTCAATAACACTTAATAAAGCTCAGTTTGAAAATTGATTTTTGATTTTTGAATTGTTTTCTTGCTGTTTTTAACGAGACATTTTTACATGCAACTTCTGCAAGGGTATTCAAACTTCGGCAGTACGTAAATAAATTTTCCTTAACGTTTCTGTATTTTGTTATTTATTTTGTATATATTTTCTTTCTTTTTTTTTCGAAGTGCAGCTCGTTAGGCACGAACGAGCAGACAGACGAGCAGACAGCGTGGCAAGGACATAAACAGCAATGGCAGCCTCATCGAAGGGGGGGTTTATGGGAGGATGGAGAGGGGGACGTGTTGGCCCCTGAGCTGGATGCTCCTTCCACAAGCGAGCGGGCCAGGGGCGTGTTGCTGGTGTCGACACTCCGCGCGCGCTTTGCCGGCTTTGGCACGGATGCTCACAACTTAAACGTCAATGTTGAGCGCTGCATTTGCCAGTGAAAGCCATTGCCCATTCGAGGCGTCTGTCCAGCAAGGAGCCAATCTGCTTGCCACTTTATCTGTCGCCTCCGTCGTCGCTGCCGCTGCCGCTGTCTCTGCCGCTGCCATTGCCTGTCGACCCCAATTTACAATGCTTTTTGTCTGGCTTCAGCTTGAGATGCCCGCCTCCAGCTAGCAATATTTTGGACTGTGCGGCGAAAATCGCTGACAGCCAGGTCCTGCTGTGGACAGGCCACCACATTGGCAGCTGTTAACAGGTAATCCCCTTACCCAGCTGTTGCGGTGCCACGCCCCGCCATTATTCAAGGCAGCTCACGTAAATTTTTTAAGTTTCGTCATTAAGATTATGGGGGACTAACGAATATTTTCGCCAGAGCATGCACAGAATTTTTCATAAACTCGTTTAACGAACGAATGGGCAAAGAGCTATACGCCAGCGAGAGCTGGTACAATGGGGGAACGCGCACCAAATACCGCTTAAAAAATAAAACTCTCAACAGTTTAGCTGGGACACTAAGAACATAAGCAGCTTAGAAAGCGAAAGCGCTTAAAATTGATTTATTTTCTCGATACTTTGTAATACAGGGAATGCCATTGAAATTGCATGCATTTTAAAGCTAAGAGGTTATCGATAGTATTGATAACATAGCTTTCAAAGTTATTGTAAGTTATCGACAATAAGGATTATCGTTGCATATTGTGAAAAATCGAGATTATAGGAAAGTCACAAAAGCCGCTCTGCCTGACTTTATTATATTGATCGATAAATCGATTTGTTTATATTCTTAAGCTATCGAAAGTTGTAGAAAGTTATGCGTTTACCTTGCCATCACGTAATTTGAATAATCACTGCTGAAAATTGCATTAAGGATACTCCCGTTCTTTATCGGGACTATCAAAAGTTGCATGTAGAATAATCGAATACTTTTAAAGCTACCATAATTATCTAAATTACAAAATAGCCATTGATTAACTGACAAGAGAAGAGTGAAAGCTATACTAAATATATTTTGGCACCTAGCTATGTCTAATGCTAGGTTTTATTTATCGAGACTCTCAAATGTTGCATTAAGGATATTCCCATACATTTTTCCTATCAGCATAGAAACTATATGATGTAACAATTATTTAACTTATATGGTCGAACCTATCGAAGTTTGTTTCGTTACTGCATAAATTGTTTTCTTGCTACTATCAAATGATTATATTTTGAGCATTCTTGCCGGCTTAAAAACTTTCAGTTATCGAGACAATCGAAAGTTGCACTAAGGGTATTCTTATACATTTAGGAAATGTTAATAAATAAATTTTAAATTAACTTTATTGATGAAGGCAAACACCATTCACTCTCTCGTTCTCGTCTATTTCCCTTCCCTTGAGAGACGCACGTCCATGCCACTTAGGGGCTGAATTGAAAAGCTACGAATTTTCTTTGGATTTTTCTACCCCCCCCCTCACTTGAGTATTGTACAGCCAGTGTTCGAGCGAGCGAGCAAGCGACGTCAACACGTGCCGCAAACCTTTTACCAAACCCAAAATGAGAATCCACACCCAACTCAACTTGAGCGAGCGATGCTGTTGCTACTTTCTGTTTCTTTTGCGTTTTCTTTTCTTTCTTTTTTTCGTCTGGTTTTCTTTTCATACCCTGTATCTATTGAATATTTGTAAAAATATGGTATAATGGATTTTAAGAAGTTAGCTGTTTGTATCTAGCCATGTCCGTCTGCCCATCTGTCTATCCAAGGAGAACGCATCGAGTATGACTACTACTTGATTTGGAAATATATATTTTCGTAAGATTAGTTTATTTATTTTTTTTTTTTTATATTTTTTGCAAATTTTAAAATGCCGATAAATATCGATAAGTATCGATATTTAGAAACATGATTTCTTAAGCATCCCTCGAAGATTATACGACTTCGATTCACCAGATCCCTCCTTTAGCTTATTTTTGATATCTCACATCGTCCCTTACTTTAAACACCGAACTGAAGAATTTTTCAAATGCCTTTTTTCAAAGTCTAATTAAATTTTGTCATATAATATAAATTATTTTCCATAAGGACTTTTTTTTTCATAAGTACTTATAGTTTTTGGAGAATAGTTTTTATATATTTTCAGGCCAAAGAAACAAAAAAAAGAAATAAGTTTAATTAAACTACGAAATCAAATATACACACAGTTACTATCAAACTGAATACTTTTTTAATCCTCTGGATCCTGCGTTTTTTACAAAAATGCAACATTTACTTTTTAGCGGAGTCCAGTTTGGTACAGGGTAACTGCCCGTTGGGCACTCTTGACTAGAACACACATATTTGTTTGGTTTTCTCTTTCTGGTTTTTCTTGAACATTTTGCTTGTATGCTTATTCCTGTTGCCGTGGTTGTTGTTGGTTGTGTAAGCAAATTGCCCAATTTTTCGTTGTACTGTGGGGTCCCAACAAGATGCTGGTCGATAGAGGATGTAGAGGATGCTGGCTGCGGGACTGGGGCTATCAACGTATTATCTTGTCAAAGGAGTGCAGTTCGAAATTGTTATGGCAGTAAGAGAAACAGCCGCGGCAACAACAAAAGTTGCCCGTGTATGGGGGTCTATGGGGTGTTGATGGTGCGTGGAAAGTGGATTGGTGGGTTGGTGGACGCGGTGCTAAGGGGGGGGTGGACAACTAAAGTGTGTGGCAAGAATGCGCAAAAGTATCTCTGGCCGCTAGTTGGGTGCGCTCTAGACTAGAGCTGGGCTGTTGCTGGAAAGCAATAATCTAACATTTCAGCACATTTTACAGTTCACTGAATTAAATAAAGAAACTTTGAGCACACACACACACACATTATTAGTGTGCGTGTGTGTGTGTGTATGTGTGTGTGAGAACAAGTTCTCTCAAATGTATCCACAAACTCAAACGGGACAGTTAACAGAAGACAAGCCTGGGCCCGAGCTTCGGTTGTGCCTTCAACTGCGTCTTTGCCCCTAAAACCCTTGCGCTCTTCCCCTCTCGCAGTCGACCCTGGTAACTGCCAAGCAAAGCAATTTTTATGGAAAATGCTACGAAAATTCCACATTATGAGACTCTGAGCTGTGAGCTGGGCACAAGGGCACACACATACACATACAAAAAAATGCTGAGCTAACGATGTGTGATTTTTTTTTTCTGTATGGTTTGGTTTTGGGGCAACAATTGGGCGCTGCTGCCTAGGGCGGGATGTCAGGGTTTGGGTGTCGCGAACCCGGGCATAAAAAAATAATAATAAATGAAAGTGTTGGCGCTGGGCGCAACGTTGTCGCCGACCCCGACCCAACCCACCCCCCCTCCGACGCAACCGAAGCTGCTGCTGCTGCTGCTGCCACGTATAAGTACGCCAAGTTTAATCTCTCAAAATGCTTATGCAAAAAAAAAAAAAAACGAGTAAAAAAGAGAAATAAAAAGGGCAGCAGCAAGAAAAAATTAAGCAAGAACATTTTATTCGCGACTGCACAATACTCTATTTACAGCTGAGCAAAAGCTTTAAAGGGTCATACGCACACACGGCGACTCTAAGACCTTAAGCCCAAGGCAGTGGCTGTCAAACTGTGTCTGTTTGCGTGGGCGGGGCTGAGCGAGACCACAATAGTTTGAGCTTCATAGAATGAGCACATCCTCTTCTAATGATTTGATTCCTTAAAATTAATAATATCGATTAATATCGATTTTTCAAACAAGTAGTTTAGAGTTCGACTACTAGTTATTCAGCATTTCTTGCACATCTGCCCCCATTGTCAGCTAATATGTAAACATATTTTTACAGCGATCCTTAGAGAAGCTCAAAGTTATCAATTCTAGCTCTAGGTCTGTGGTAGCTATCGATTTATGCGCTTTGTGCGCACCCTAATGAGCCAAGTAATGTTAACTCTTTGAGGCAAAAAAACAGCAGCATGAATTTTTTAAGTTTCAAGTCTTTGTACACAACCAACAGACTGGCTTTCACCTTGTTAACAGAGTATAAATATATATATATATATATGCACATAATACTACAGCGAAATGTGAGGGTAATTTACGTTTAAAGCCTGCAAAATTATTCAAATTAAAATTGTAAGTATTCCAATGCGTTGGACTGCGTCAGCAGTTGTAGCAGCTTGTGGCAGCTGGGGCAGATGGGGCAGCTGCGAGCTGAGCCACGCAGCTGGAGCTCGTGAGCTCTCTGGACGGCATTGCTAAATTAGCTGGGACACTTAATTTCTGTTGACGCGCACATTTTTCTATGGAAATTAACGCTAAATAATTTTTGGGGAATCATTTCTGTTGTTGCCCCAAGGAGTGTGCCAGACGGTAGATAGAGGGAGAGGGGTTGGGGCGCGGTGGCTATGTGGCGGCAATTAGGCCCGGGGCGTTTGAATTAGTTTCGTGTTTTAATGAGTTTCATAACTTTTTGGTTCCGTTTTAAATTGTAAAGGCAGAAAATAAACGCACGCACAGCAAACACAGCGAATGAGCAAAATTTGGAGTTGAACCTATTTGTATATGGGTATACATATGTACATATATATATATATATATATATATATATATATATATATATATATATATATATATATATAAGCCCAGTTGACACAACCAGGCAAATGGCATTGGAACAACAACAGCAACAACAACAGCCGCTTTTAAGCCGTGAAATATGCAATGATTTATGGTAAGAAGTCAAGAGTAGAGTCTCAGTTGTGGGGCACGTGCATGTTAATGACATTTTAAAAGTGTCTCCTACGGGGTTTTCATTTATTTATTCTTTTTTTTTTTGCCATATTATGTGGTCATGTGGGGCTTCGCATTGGACTTCCGCTCGCCCACCCTACAATAGACACCGCTTTGTAATATGATTCGCTTTGCATTTAGCATACTTTTTGGCGCAACATTTGTGCTTTGCATTAATTTCAGGTTTTGGGTGCATTTTTACGGTTTTAATATGTGGGACATTTGTATACCCTGTATGGCTATGGGTATATCACGTTATCCATCTCAAAAATTTTAATTCAATTTAAGGTTTTATCTTCCTTCGGCATTCTTTTTTGCTACTAGGCAATTAATCATCGATTGAAATCAATGTAAATATATTTTACCTATTTCTTGGCGTTACGAATCAATACAAATCGATAATAATAATCTATAAAATCACTTATTTTGAATCGATAAAAATCGATGTCAGTATACTCCGACTGAAGTAAAGTCAAGTAAATAGCAATAAAAATCAATTTAAATAAAGTATAACCCATTTATGGGTACTACTAGCCAATACAAATCGATGCTAATAATTGATAAAAATCGATATATTTTTTTAAAGCAGATTATTAATAATCTTTATTATCGATAAGATCGATCTTATTTAATAAAACTTATTTTTCGTTGCGTATACTCAATTAAAACCAAAATAATTATCGATTAAAATCGATGCAAACAAATTGAAAGTCATGTCTTGGTGGCAGGAAAATCGATTATACTTATCAAATCAATAAAATTCGGAGTATATATATATATATATATATATGTATATGCATGTATATACGCACTTATATAAAACTTACTTCAGCGTATCTTCTAGTTAATCAGCATTGGGTCGAGCAATCTGATTTGTTTTGCGATTGGTCTTTCGCCTGCGCTTTATTCACTTATACATATTTAATGCCCTGCAATTGCAATATTTAATGGCTCTCTCATTAATTAAACATTATGTAGTCGAGCATAAGGAAAAAGTCGAAAATGTACTTTAAAAATAAAAGACAGAAAAAATATTCAGCACCCAATGACAAATGGTCCACGTTGAATATTTGTTATAGAGCTTTTGGGCAGGGCACAAATATGCGCAAACTGCGACAAAACAAAAAATAATATAAAAAACAAAAACAAAAAAACAGAAAGAAAAATCGAAAAAATATTTGGCCAGAAAATCTGGCTATCTCATTCGTTCAGTCTCTATGCCTCTCGCTCGCACTGCTGCTTAAACAACTTTTGTTTTTAGTCACAATTCAACTGTAATTACTCGGCATGTCCATTACCCACCCGCTCAGTTAAAGCTATGAAAAATAAGCTGCTTTTCGGGCAAAGGGCACAAAAAAATACTTTGTATTTTCTTTTAATTTTTCATTGTTAAATTGCCGTTTATCTGGTATTTGCCTATATATGGCTAAGTGAGTGTGTGTGTGTGTGTGTGTGTGTGTGTATGTGTTTGTGTGTAGAACGCGCGACAGAACGGAGAGCAAAAGGATAAAGTAAAATACCGCACCACACTGCACCACAGCGTCAAGTACAGTAAAAACAAAGAACAAAAATAAAAAAAAAAGGTTGCCTTTGGAAAAGCCTTTCAATGGCTAATGAAATTGTATAGGAAAACTGATATTGCCGCACAGACAGAACTCGGGGCTAGTACCAGATATTATGGCCATACAGAGAGATACACAGACACAAATACACTTGCACACAGATATATGCCGGCATCGCAAAAATAACCATTAGCAAATACATTTTTTTGAAAAACTTTTCGCTTTGACCTAATGAATGAATCAAAAGCAAAGCACACAAGAAGTACAAGAAACTTTACTGTTGCAAGCATACGAATGCTAAATACCCTGTATGCAACAGCGAGATGTTTTAGTTTTTCCAGGCATCATTATATTAATATGAAGAAGTCAACGAGTTCTCCTAACCTAAGCTTACCTAAATGAGGCATGAAGTTTTATTCTAATTTACAGCTGGCTGGTCTACTTACATAAACTTGGCTTAATCATTCCGGAATGAATAGTTTTTTGCTGTTAAGCTGTTTGGATGGGGAATGGGCATGAGATCGAACAGGCTGAAATCTGATTTTTAACCCAGTATATAGCATTTTGCTTAGCCCCAGACTCGCTTCAAATCAATTGCTTAAAACTCAAACGTAGCATATTTAGAATTAATATGTTTTTCATTATATCAAAATTTTTGTTTGGCTAAATAAATAAATAATAAATCAACAATTAAATAAATAATAAATAGAATGAATAACTTTCATGATTACAGAGAATTTTCTAAATAGGAAAACATCAGGTTCTAATCATTTTTTTTTTAGTGTTCGGTAAACTATTTAATAGGTTTAGTAGTATATGCTGCATTTATTAATAAACTAAATTTTTTGATTAAAAATGTGACGAGCATAGATTCCAACCAAAATCTGTGCGCGAACACCAACAGAAATTCCAATTTTAGGGCAGCTAACATAAAATTGAATATTTAATAAATAATTGTGTAGCATATAAGCAACGAACTCTTTCAGTACAATTGGCAAAATGCGAATATGTGTGCAAACATTTGCGGCACACAAAAGATACAAGATACACACATCACGCGGTGTGCCTGTGCGCCTGTGTGTGTGTGTGCGTGTGTATCTATATGCTGTGGTCCATGCTGCAGGCACTTCTTTTTGAGCGGCCCGCAAAAGAACAAAAATCAATATGTTGATTTCAACTTTTTGCGTACCAAAAAAAAACAACAAAAACAAAAAGGAAAAATCAAACAGCAAAAAAAAAAAGGAAGGCAACAAAAACATAAAATTTTGCTTGTTTTTTGGACCAACAAAATCGAGCAAATAAGTTGTAGAACGGCGCGGAAAAGGAAACTAAAAGACGGTCATTATCTGTTTACATATTCATGCGGCCCGAAATACACTTATATATCTTTTATATATCTATATATAAATATGTATGTTATGTATGCATATACTTGTTCACATACTTAAGCGGATATTTTTGACACTTTAAAAATTGGTATACGGCATATCTGAGGCGCATTGGCGACAGGCAATTTCTCACAGACGAGCAAAAACCTTATCAAAAGTGTTTTTGGCCCAGCTGAGACCAGACCAGGCCAGGCCAGACCAGGCCAGGACCAAGCCAGAAGCAGCTACAGCAGCCGCCTGCTCCTTATGCGCAAATCACAATCGAAACAGATGGGCGATGTTGAGCCGCGCCAGCAGCAAGTGGATATGTCATGTAGATGGGCTCAAAGTCTGCTGTATCAGTTGTGTTTGTGTTGTTATACACTAACTGAGGGTACTACGCATTAGCCATGATATATGCAACGCATAGGGGATGAGTTCTTTTAATGCATACGTACATATACTCTTCCCAGAAGCGTTGTTTTTTTTTTTTTGTGAATCATGTAGAAATTTTTAAGAGCAAATTTTATTTAAAGTTTCAAGATATTCTTGCTAACTCCTGCCACAGTCTCATCCTTTTAGCAAGTTCGACACAGTATATCATAAACATTATTATGATTTATTATAGACACAATTTGTTATTATAAAAGCACAATCGGAGTTAAGTTGTTTCATGAAAAACTATGAGTATAAATTAATTATGAAAACGGGAAAGAAAGAAAATTGATCCGTTGACGGTTCAAATCTTTCCATTATCGTAATCGAATTATTTGTATACTCATTCACAGAGTAAAAAAATTGAAATATTCCCCAAACATTTCTGTGTTTTTGCTAAAAGTCTATGTTTATATATTTTGTAGGTTTGTAGGCTTAAGTTTCGGTACCTAATGAAATAAAAACTGAGATTTTCAGGCTTGATTTTACAGTTGTTAGATTTAAATTTTAGATTTTTTGTATTCAATCGCTTCTAAATAAGGGTATTTAAATATTGGCAGCCCGCAGCTAGCTGTTCTTTCTGGTTTTTCCTATAAACACATAAATACTTCTTTTTTGCGTTGTCTTTTGCGTTTTTATTATTTTGCAAATATCGATAAGAGAATAGCGAGCTGAGAGTTGGATGTTGGGAGGAAAACAGGAAGCGCTTCGCCTGTATCTATATCTTTATCTTGTATCTGTGTCTTTGTTGCTTTGCCCCAATGTTAACTTAATACGCTCAGTAAATAGGTGGCGGGGGGTACATCCATGCCACCCCAACACATTATGCACACATACATAAATTTATGTGCGCGTCTTGCTTAAGCGACATGTGGGACACGCACAAGGACAGAGGAGACGCCCATTTCCCTAGGGATGGAGCGAAGCGAAAACGCTTACGTATATTATTAATGTATATATATTAAATATGTAAATGCGCTCGCGTCAATGTCAAAAGGCATTTTTGATGAATTTCATTATTATATGCATGCATATGCATACATACATAATTGGGTCAAGCACAATCAAAAGAACGCACGCTGCGTATACGTAATGAGCTCCAGTGTATTCAATTGTTGCATGCCACACATAAGCAATACATAAAATAATAACAAGTATCAAGAACACAACACAAACAAACGCTTCAATTTGCTATGCAACATTACAAAACTATTAAAATTTCACATAAATAAATGAAATGCATTTTAATTGTATTTATTGTATTTTAATTAAAATCAATTGTACTCTATAGTTTTTTTCAATCTGAGTAAAAATGTGCTGCACAATATAAAACAAACACTTTGCTAACCGAATTGCTGATGCTCAGACTCCGAAATAAACAAGCCAAACTACATTCGTATACATACGCCCCACCACTCCCACTCATTCACTTTAGCCCTGAATTTTTCAATCGAGCTGTTGGAATTTTGCGTAACATAACATACAGGCATTATGCAACACTGTTTCATGAACTTGCTTTAGTATAGAAAAGCAGAACAAAGTATTTTAAGACTCTTTCTAAGTTGGTTTTAACAAATAATGAAAATAAACAAAATACTTAAAATATACGAAAAATATTATATTACTTTGCGGAAAATGGCTAAAAATCTGACCTCTATATATTTTCAAAAGATTTGATTCCACAAACTATCAGCAAGGGTACAGCAAATTCGGCTAATTGTAGCTAGTTTGCCTGTTTGTGATTTTTTGTTACCAGGCTGGCTTCACACACATATGTGCTTGTGTGCGTGTGCGTGTGTGCGTGTGCGTGAATTGTGATTGTTGTTGCTGATGTTCATTAGGTTCGCCCTCTCCAAAAAATGTGTGTGTATGTGGCATGCAACGCGTCACAGCCATGAAACTGCAGGAAACTGAGGGAAAACAGTGAGCAAATGTTTTGGCCAGCAGCTGCTTAGCGAGTTGATGTTGCCGACGGGCTAACTGGCTGACTGAACAACTGAGCAACTGGCCAACTGGCCAAACGGCTAACTGGCTGACCGAATGAGTGAATGACTGCTGGTTGGGTGGGCTTAAAGCTCTGGCTACTTGCCTGGGTGATTGTTAGATATTATCGGCAAAGTTATTGGTGGCTGCTGCTAAGCATAAAATTTATTAATGCCCCAAACGAGCAGGAGATGTTGTTCTTGTTGTTGTTGCTGTTGTTAGCTGCTTGGTGTTCTGGTCCGGCCACGTAGACGCTAACGGAAGTTACGTGACTCGTGGGAATAAGCCGCAGCAAGCAAATGGAACCACAGCTAGCAGCAAAAAAAAAAAAAAACCAAAAAAAAAATCTCGATGCCACCAACTCAAATTGCACTTTACCTTGGCTCCAGCTTTTGCACTAATGCGGCAACAAAAGGGCGGCAGTGATAAATCCAAGCTAGAGGAAGCTCAAATAAAAATGAAGTAGCCAAAAGTGCTTGGCCCAATGGATTTTATGCGGCTAGTTGGGGACCAGAACATATCATCATAATGCTTGGCATAAAACCAAAAAGCAACAAGGCTACCGATTTCAACCTGGATACAACTTACTTTACAGTGTTCTCTTCGTGTTTAATTTTTAATAATAAATATTATACAAAATTTTTTCTTTATATTTCTGTTCAAAAATTAGCCAAAAACAAATCTGACATAAGTCTTAGTGAATCGAAGGAGTTTTTTTGTTTAAAAGCAAGCCTAAGAAGGCTTTCCTTAAATATAACATCTATCCTGACTGACTGATTGACTAATTGACTGACTGCCTGATTGACTAGCTGATTGATTGACTGATTGACTAACTAACTAACTGCCTAGCTACCTGACTGACTGTCTGAAGGACTGACAGTTTGTTTGACTGATTAACTATGCAACTTATTAAGTACTGGCTAACTAACTTACTGACTGATTGACTAGCTAATTGACTGACTAACTGCCAAACTAACCAACTGACTGAAAAACTATCTGACTTTCTGTCTTTCTACCTTAGCTTTTGTGATATAAATGCACGCTAAGACGGCATGACACTTATTTGCTTATCAGCCAAGGTTTGAGTCTTTACTTAAGAATATTTATATATAAATCAATAAGCATAAAGATAAAACTGGTCAGTCGTGACAGGAAGCCGATAAGCCTGCTAACATCATGCTGAAATGTCTTTCCAAAGGCTTTTTAGGAGGAAAAGAAGCTTAGGAGATGATCGAGTCAGGCAGCTCTTTAGTCAATTGAGATTATTTAGCCGATCGGTTGAAGTGACTCAAAATTCATCTCAAGAGCCCTATGAAATGTGCTGATCCGCAACATACCATGGAAATCTAGTTATTCAGTATGGGTCTGTAATCGCTGGACCCTGCGACGGTGTAATAAAGTGCAAATTAAGATTTAATTTTATAATTTAAGCTTGGATGTCTGTGACGAACCATGACACAGACCAAAACCTGAATTCATGGATGTTGAAAACCAGTTTTGAGATATGCACCAAATCGCTGACAATATTTCTCCTGATTTTCTGCAGTTCAGAAGACAATAACAGGCAAGGACAAACGCGTAAAGTGCTCATAGTTATGTAAATAGCATTGTGAATTACATAAATTGCGTATACGCATCGTTGCCGGCATACGCTATAAATTTTGTATATACATTGAAATGGAAGCACTTGCCAAGCATTTGCACAACATTTAGATACACGACTGTAACCGTGTGTGCGTTTGTGTGTGTATGTGAGGGCCATTGATAAATGTAGAAGAAAAATAAAAACAACAACACAAAAGGCCTGCAAATAGCGGAAAATGTTAAACGCTCGCCGCTAGCGCAGCAGCGTCGGCGTCGGAGGTGCGCAAATTGATATTTTTCTACAACATGCAAATAACAAGAGTAATGCGTGGCGACCTTCCAGCAGCAGAGGCAGCAGCAGCACCAGCACCAACAACGGTCCCGCAGGCTGCCTACCCTAGTCGACATAAATGATCTGATAAGACAACAACAAACGTAAAAATTTATGCATACCAACTAAAATATACACACACACGGGCACACGGACACACGCACACACGCACACACGCACATACACGCCTGCGTGTGGCAGGCACGTGTCGGATGCTGTGGAAAAATGAAATAAAGTTAAACAGGATATTTCAACATTCAAGAACACAAAAACTCAACAAATGAACGCAACGACAAATGAAAGTAAAAGGAGACGCTGGGTTGGTGGTTAGGGGGAAGTGTGTCGGCTTGGGGGGCTGGGCTCTACAACGACGACGGGACACATTCCGATTCGGTGTGTTAAAATGTAATAGCAACGTTAATGAACACGAACGCAGTCGCAGCACTGTGGAAATGGTCACATAAAAAGCAGCGTTTCTTGCAAGGCTGCGACCCGCCAAGCTTCAGCTCCCCCTAACCCTGCCCACTTGCTGTGGTTGTAAAACAAATACACACACACTCACAAGGAGACACTATATGTATACATGCCGCACATTAGGCCGCGTGGGCGGTTCTGCCTGCCTCAAACGCAGTGCATAACAAATCTCAGCAAAACGCACGTACTTGGCAGCGCCACCTAGCGCCCAGCGTCTGTTTTGTTGGTGGCCACACAGTCCCCAGTGCTGTCCATGCCGCTGATTTTCCGTCAAATCTGGCTTTTTTTAATTGCAGAATTTTTGTTCCTTAAAGAAATAGTGGGCCACGAAGTCTGCTTTTCTTTTTTTCGTTTTTCTTAATTATAAAAAAGTGAAAGCAAAATCAAACAAGGAAAAACTTAAAGCTGATATCACCAAGTTTATCAAGTCTTAGCCTCTTTCAAAGCTAAAATTTAGTTTTTTTGCGTAGCAAATGAGGAAAAGCAGTGCTATGAAAAGCTTTCGAGGCGGCTTAGTATCGGAGGCTTACGGATTGGATACGTACGTGACCTAAAGCTGGTCACTGGATAATTCTTCAAATGCTGTTGCTACGCAAAAGAACAGCAAACTCTAATTCTCTATCTCCCTCCCTCTCTCTCTCCCCGTCTCTCTCTACCTCTCTCTCAGTCTCTCTCTCCCTCTCTCTCTCGCATTGCCAAGACAAGAATTTCCTTGCCTTATTCTTGTTTACTGTTTAATTTCACAAATCAACGCCTCAAGAGAAAACATCGAGTTTCGTGCAAGCCGCAGGGCATACTTAAGTGATACCTCTCTAAGAAGACTGAATAAATTTGCAGCAACAGCATTTAAGCTAAGGCTAATAAATATAGATAATAAAGGGTATGTATTTTGAGCAAGTAAAACAAATAAAATACCGACCGGAAGTTTTTTTTTCGGCTTTTTTTTTTTTTGGCTTCGCCGTTAAATACGATTTGCCGCTAGAATTTTCTTTCATTTGCCACTTAAAAGTTGGCACCACTGTTTTAAACAGTCCCGAAAAAGCAATTGCGCCAGCGTCGCATCGAGGCCAACGCAGGTCGCTGTTAACAAAGAAGAAGCAGTAGTAAAAGCCGCTCATCAGAAAACCCCACTTTGCACCCAATACCGAGCAGACAGACAGACAGCGCGCGCTTTTCATTGGGTCTCCGAAACATGCACATACATACACACATACATATACACATATATACACAGATATATTCATTTAGATATGTATATAGAAGGTAAGTTGTGCTTGGAGACGTCGCGCAGTATTCAATGAGGCATTTTACACCATTCGCTTGGCATTTGATGAGCATCTCGCGCCACTTTGTCAATGTGCGCCCCGCTCCCCCTTCCCCCTACCCCTACTCTCACTGAGCACTCTTTGTGACCCCCTCGCAAAAATTGGTCGCCATTGCCCGCTTGTTGCTGCCTATTTAGCCGCCCTTTAAGGCATTTTTATGTCATCGGATGCGTTCACAAAATTTCCAATATGCCATTTGGATTTTCGTGATGCGGCTCAATTTACAAAACCCCGAAAATGACAATATTAAAAGGTTTGCCCTTACATGCGCACAAGTATCATTAGCAAACACAACAGGGGCGTCGCACACGGAAGGGTTTCAAAACGACAACAACTAAAAATTAATTACAAGGCACAACAAGTTGTGCATACATGGACAAAGTTTTCAATCCAACACTTAGCGAAAAAGATAGCAGGTACTTTAATTTCCGCTTAGTTAAAAAATGGGTTAAAACTAAATTCTTATTTTAAGACGTCAAAAATATTGTTATTGAAATATGCCTTTTTCTATTTTCCAACTATTTTTATATTTTTATAAGATTTATAGTAAATTTTTAAGAATGAATGTTTAAAATTCTTCAAAATTTTCAATTTTTTTTTTTTTAATTTGACTGACTTTAAGAAAATTCCGGCATCGAATGTACTTTTTATTCGGGCGTTGAAAATTTGTATCAAATATTCTTAGCATTAAAGTTTTTTTGTATTTTTTCAATATTAACTATAAGTTTTGGAATCACGACTCAAATATTATTTATCATCGATTTTTCTCTCAGTGCATACATATCATTTTAATATCAGTTAAGAATCCGAACTACGCCCCTGGGCCATCAGGTAGCACAGGACAAGCTAAACGTTCAGCATACGCAACAATTTATGAAAGACCCTAATTCAGTTTGTTGTAAAAATGTTTACATGCCAAACAAAATGAAATGAAACAGGATGCTAAGCAACATGAAGCGGATAACGTGTTGCCAGCAACAGAAAGAACAACGACGACAACAACAAGAACAACAACAACAACAAGGACAACAACAAGGATAACGGTGACGTAGACATTGCCTCCGCATATAGCCATCAAATATTAAATGGAATACCTACGTAATTAAAGTGAAATGAATTTAAGTACACAAATTGAACGTCAAGGCAGTCAACCATGCCCCAAAGTGCCCCGCCAGGCACGGTTGCTGCTGCCACAGCTTTGAGTACTTGCCACGTGGACGTGACTGTCCCACGCCGTATGCACACACGGATGTTTGTCTGTTTCAAGCACTCGTATAAGGCAGCCGAGCAAACACACACAACACACACACACACACACACACACGCACACAACAAACAGCGACGTGATTGTGGCCAACATGTCGCTGGGCAAGGAAGTTGCCGCTGGACGCTTCATTTGACTTCGACCAATCAAAACGTTGTTGCTGTTGTTTCGCAGCGATTTTCAGCTTTAATAAGTGGCTATGTAAATGTTTAATCTGTGGCTAAGAAAAAGTTTGTATATCACAGCATGTACAACAGGTGAGAGTGCTCTAAACGGAAATGGCCGGCTTGGAGATACCCTAAGCCCAGCATCTAGCTGCCATTAGCAACATTCTAGCTGCCTTCTATATATGTGACATACACACAGGAGCTCGGCTGTGCTTTTTCACTTTGCCCTAGATTATGGAAAATATATTTTCCTTTGCGTAAACTTGCGAGGTATGAGTTTAAAGTTTCTGATGCCTCATGCTCATAGTAGGCTGACATATGTTAAAATCTTATCTGTCACGAATATACACGAGTATATATATATCAAGTTTCTAGCTAAACTCTCATTCATTTTATGGTTGGGGTATGGGCATAAGACGCCAACCAATTAACCATTGAAGCAATTGGCTAGAAATGCATATGGAATTGCTAGCTAATACTCTCTGGGCTCAATTGGACTTGTTGACGCATAAACACATAAATTTCAATAAAATCCCCAACGTAGATAGATGTGTATGCAAACAGCTCGATGAGCAATCATGTGCTTGATTAAATTCTGTTTGAATATTCTTAACAAACCCGAAAGAAAAATAAAAACAAAACCAAAAACCAAAAACGAAAAGGAATATTTATAATCCGGTTGATGCATGCTTTTTGTAGAACACACACGACGCTTTGCTATGATAACAAAAACTCAATCTTGGGCTCTGCTGCTCGAGCAGCGGCCAAGGAAAACAGTCCAAAATACACACAGACACATCCCAAACAACTTGGTAACACTTTCCGCTGTCGATACGTATGACATACACACATACACACACTTGCACACCCGCACAACAACGTTGTCACAGTGCCGACTCCTACACAGCTTATCGCATGCATTGGCAAATTGTCGCCATCATTGGAGGCCACAAAAGATACCAAGTCGCGGCAGCGATCCACAGTGGCCAAAAACACAGTTTAACTGCAGTAGATGAAATAACAGATGCTTAGAAGAAAACTCCAAGTCAACCTGTAAAATAGTTCTACAGGGTTGCCTGAAAAAGGTTCAATTTAACAAAGTTTAAGTTTCAAATTTCTTAATAATATGTCATTTACATCTGAAAGACTTCTAGACTGATAAAATAACTAACTTAATGTTAATCAAAAAGCACCTACTGGTAAAACATAGGCGAAGCTATCACATGTGCTTATTGTTATCGATTTCAAGAAATCCTAAAGTAGCCTATCAAATTTTCTTAACTCAAAGTAATCTTTTGTATTTACTTACTCAATAATTTCAATAAGGACCAATACATAGAGTTCTTTTCGACTATAGATTATTAACGTTATTAAAAGAAATATATATAATTTATTGAAGAATACATTATCCATCCAAACGATTAACGAAAACCGACTGGTAAATATATCGCAGTAAACTTACCAGTTATTGATTTTCTATTAGACCGCTCGTCTTTTAAGTTTAATTATCGACTTTTAATCGATTAAATGATTGTATAAGCCTAACGTTTATTGACGGAACTCACAGTCTATCATTTCTAGACGTTGCCGTTGAAATAGTCATTTTTGCCTCACTGTGCAACATCGGCATTTACGTTGCCAGCTACTTGAGAAGCGATTTTCTCTTCGTCTTATACTCATTTTGGAACCCCAGCCCCCGCACGCGTAAATGCCCATTCCCAGTTCAACTGCGGTTTCATTAGCCGCGGTCTGTCGAGTTGTTGTTGTTGTTGTTGTTGTTGTTTTTGTGGCTCTAACTGCGGCTGTGGTTGTATCTATGGGCTTTGCTGCTTGGCTTCCTTTCATTTCGTTAAGTTTGGTGGCCGCAGCAACGGCTATTGAAATTTTTTTCGCATTTAATGCCCCATAACCATAACAAGTTGAACCCACAGTGCCAGAGAGCAAGCGTTGCGAAGTTGTTGAGAACTCTACTTTAGTAGCACCGGCACCGGAACAAGCCACCCATCCAAATGCCACTCCCCACCGAGCCACGCCCACTGCCCAGCACCACGATTACAGCTGTGGCTCGTTTTTAGCAAATGCAATTAACAAAACACGCTTCTAGCATAAAGTCATTAGTTATTCCATTTCATGAATACGAGTATGGCCCTCAAATTCGAATGCTTCAATGAGTGCGCCAGCGAGTGTGCGTGTGCCTGAGTGTGTGCGAGTGTATGTGTATGCGAGCATATGTAGCATATATGCGGGCTTCGACCATACGAGGGCCGGCGGTAGAGTAAAAGGGCTCGACAAGATGACCACTACAATGTCTCCTTTGAGAGCAATACACTTATTCTAGCGCTTCACTTCTGCCCGATCTAACCAGTCCTCATCAAAAATGCTTGCTCCTCTAAGTTGTCCAATTTTTAATAGTCGATATCAACGGCTTAACATTTCTCTTCAGTATTGAAAAAGAAAAGCTAGGATTTCTAATAGTTGTGGCCGTGCTTATTCTTAGCCCAGCCTTTGGCAATTGCTTTCTTCATTAACGTTTTTAGATTGATCTTTCAGAACCCAAGCGAGTTAGACCTTTTTCTCATTCTAAAGAGCTTGGTGGAGATATACACAAAGTGAAATATTCCTACAATTATTCCCTGTGTATAATACAATAGAACGTACATTCCAAATTTTGTCGTGCAGATCAAGAATATATTTAGATTAAGTATCCGAGATGGTTCCTTCTGCCTGCTACAAATTTTTGCATAAATTCTAAGAAAATAAGACTCTCTTTAGGCATTTTGAATGGGTTCAGGTCTGGTTGCGAACGCTACTTCGTGTCGAGCCCAATTACTTTTCAGCCTGCCCTCTTATGTGTATATGTGCGTGAGTTTATAGTTACAGCAGTATTTTGGTGGATTTTGGCCAGCGTCCGGGCTGCTGGCCAACAAACGAGCACCAATAGCCAATGGCGACAACCCTACTGCCGGCAACTGCGCGACGACCCTACGCTAAATTGGCGTCCAATGTTGCCCGGCTGGCCGGGTAAAATGTTGTTGTACATAGGCCGTCCGAATTGGTATTCCGGCGCCATGTTGTTTGCTTTCACCTCAAGCAGAGTTCGGGCAAATATTTTGAGGCGAGTGAAAAAGGGATGCCAGCCGGATAAAGTTTTCGGCGTGAGTTCTTACTTATATAGTATATGCAAAAATGGTATTCAATACTTAAAGATTTATGAGTCTATGAATCTTGCATGCTATCTACGTGTGTGCGGGTGTGTGTGTGTATGTGCGGGTGTGTGTGCGGTCGGGTGTATGCATGGCGACATGAAATACTGATACGCCAAGTCCCCATAGTGCCCCGCAATCTGTTTTAGCCAAAGTCCGACGCACTGGCGGCCACGCAGTGGCTCAGACTCAAGCTGCGGCACATATAGGGCTTTGCATAAGCCAGAAGAGCGTCGGCCAAAGCCGAAAGTCTAAAGCAAACACCACAAATTAGTCGACGCAAAAGCAACTCTCGCTCTCTCAACAAAGAAAAAAGCGGTAGAAACAAAAAGAACAAGATATTTAACTCAACTGACTAACTAGCAGTTACCCTCATGGCTGTCGGCCCAAAAAGAATTGACGGCGGCTCGAACCTTGCTCTTTGCAAACAAACACAAGCTCAGGCTTAAGTTTGAGTTTAGGCTTGTCACATATTAAAAAATATTTCGGCTTAGGATTTTGTCTCGGCTGTTAAAGTTTCGTTTAATAGTGCACTTAAGGCAAAACATGCAGGCTTCGAGTCGTTCTGGTACAAATCCGGTTGGCAGCTAAGTCAGTGTCAAGCAACTGCTTGCACCAGGCTTTTACACATTACAGGGTATACGAATCAAGCAAATTCCTTAGGCCCTGCGGCTCGAGGCAAAAACTTTGGCACAGCTTGGAAAAGTAGCAGCTGCCAGGACACATGAATCAGCACAAAGTCCTGGAAAGTTTTTCAATGATTTAATTAGAATTCTTTAAGGTAAATATCTACGAAACGTCCTTTGTGTGTGAGTTTAATTATGAAATTTTCAAGGTGACACAACAAAGCGACAATGTGCGTTTGTGCTTCAGGGGCGGGCGTGCCAAATTGCCAACGTTCACCATTCCTCAAGGTCTTGCGGTAAATTAGCCTGAGATGGTTATATAATGTGTTAACATGAAATGTTAAAGATATACTGTCTTTGATTAGCTAACTGAAATCGTTTTATCAAATGGCGTTTACAAATTAATTGGTGTCTTTAGCTCAAGACATGACCGTGGGCTGTTGCGATTCGAATCGAACTTGGGGGATCGAACCCGGCTGCAAGCAAATCAACCGGATCGAACCGGGCTGCAAGCGAATCAACTGGATCGAACACGTTCCTAACCTTTAATTTTGATTCGTGAACACGATTTTGATTCACGTAACAAAACAATTTTTCTTTGGTGCTGTTCATTGTGCCAATATACGACTTCGCCTTAAGGCCCATTTCGTATTTATGGTTTCCCACAGTACGGACTTTAAACCTTAATTTGTTATTGTGTGCTCAATCAAATTAAATAAATAATTCAATACATAATTAATATCAGCTCTAATTTAAATTTAACTAAGAAGTGGATATCGCCTTTCAAATTAATTTGTATGATGCTTTTAAGCTCACAACATTTAAGTTTAAGGTGGGCAAACAGTTCAAAAGCGCTTTACAGCCTTGCTGGAAATAGATCCCAGCATTCTTAATCAACACGAAATTCAATGAAAGTCGCAAATCCTTTGCTTGCAACCACAGTGTTGATAATTGCAACCCAGCTTAGTTATGCCTCATCTTTCAACTGTCGAAATTTCTTGGAATTTGTGTGCTACCCAGCAGTTTCCAATGACAACACGGCATCAGGCTCTTGACACTGATAATTGGCATCTCATGCCTAGCACTTCGCCTGCTTCGATTAAACTTCAATCTTTTATCGAGTTGGCAGCAGCGACAGCCGTGTGCAAATACGCAAATGGCGCTGGATGAAGGCAAAATCACGTCAAGATTAATGTTTATTGATTTTCGCGGCTTGTGATAATATTGCGCCTGGGACCAGGCACAGCAATCGAAGGGATCCTTTTTCGTTGGCTAAGTCTACTAGGGATTTGCAAAGCCTATTTAAAATTTGTCTTGTGCTTTGCTGAGTTTCGTTTGTATTTACATTTTACTGAATGCTTTTGAAAGCATCTTTTGGTATTGGTTTTAGACTTACTTCAAGTTTGGCGCCCTTGCGAAGAGTATTTCTCGAAGCTCTTTAGCTGTAAGAAAAACAATAGGTCAAAGTCTTTGAAGGGATTTTCAACAGGCAATGATTCTTTAACATTCACGAAAATAGCTGTTAGCTAGCTAAGACCTTGAAATTTTTCACGCATCTTCCACCGCTGGGTGTGGATTTGTAAATATCTCTGTAATAAGTCACATGCGAATTTTGTAATAATGTAGAACGCATAAAAAAAAAAACTATTTTGCCAAACAAATTTTTCACCCACATTCCAATTTTGCGCGTGGAATTCGTTCATATTTAACTTAAGCTTAATCTTAATGAAAAAATAATGTTTCGCAAACAGAAATAATTAATTCCAGGCGATAACTGATAGTTCTCTCTTTTGCTTTATATTTTACATCTGGTGAATATGAATTTATTGACAAGCTATCAACGCGTGCCATTGCTCGGAACTACTTGGATTCGCCTGCCAGACTAAGTGGCTTGTCCAGTATGACTAATAAACCGCACGCGAAATCTAGAAGCTAATCGTTATCTGATGAAGAATTGATATTGATTTTGTCCCAGTTATTGCCAAAGCCGTTGCTAGTTAGTCATACAGCGGTGGCTAAATGATTAGAAATGAGATAATTTGAGGCACATTCTAGTTCAAATTCAATATACCCTTGAAGGATTTTGGGGGTCGTCGTCTACTAAAGCAATGGACATGTTGGCATAATTATTCCTACACTTTATATGAGAAGCTCGATAACCTGGCGTTTTAGCCAAAATTCAGATGATGAATCACTTAAAGTTAATTGTATGTATTATTTGATGTTCATGCTCAATAATATGGAAAAGCATGACTTGATAAGCTATCAGCTAAGGTGCTTCAGCTATATCTTGGTTAAGGCTTCCTACCTCCATACGCCACGCTTATCGCATTATAATGCTTGATATTAGGCTCACATATAAGGGCTGCACCTAACAATACTTTGTCAAATACAAATTCGCACACGACATGGATATAACCATTGGAACGCTGCTGCTCTTCGGGCTGACTTTGGTCAACTCCTTACAACTGGATCCAGCTGACTTGGTCTCCATGAAGGATTACCAAAGGATTATGGAATTTCGTCCACTTGCCGTGGAGTTCTCGCAACACTTTCGGAATATAACACAGGAAGACTTGGATTTAGAGAGTACAAGGTTACCCGACAAGCAGGATTTGCAGTGTCTGGCGGATATGACTCAGCTGATGGCTGGCCTGACTTCTGGCAAACTCTGGACTATAAAAAGTAGGTGTACCTTAAAGACTAGAAGAACTTCAGTTGACTTTTAGGCTTTTACTCTACGGAAACCTGATCGACATGGGAAACTACGATGAGTGCGTCGGGATTAACAAAGCAATTTCCGATAACTATAATATACAAGGAAAATACTGCCGAGCAAAGCTAACTTTAGTCGCACCTACAACAAAGCTGCAAGTGGGAATTTGCTTACCGGCTTCCTGCTCGGCCGCAAATATGAATACATTTCTAAAACAACTGATAAAAAAGCTAATTGGCCTCAACATCAACACCCAATTTGTGAGCGAGGATGCCTGCAGGACTTCCGATCGAGAACCTTTTGACGGTCTAACCATATTTACCATGTAAGTGAAACTTATTTAAAAATCTATCTTCCCTCATTCAGTTTGTTTTCTTTTCAGTGTACTACTTTCAGTATTGGGTGCTGTCGCAGTTCTGGCCACAATTTGCGATTACTTTCTTTTTGAAGATCAAAGTGAGTCCTTAACAAACTAATTACTGAAAATATAAAATTTCTTAATCCCCCGTTTCGTAGAACAACTTCCCTTTTTGGTAAAGGCCTTCTCCATACGCGCCAATTCCCGAACTCTTTTCCGCCTGGTGGAACCTAATTCGAATCCCAATGTCATCGACTGTCTCCATGGCATGCGATGCTTATCCCTCATTTGGGTCGTCTTTGGACATCAATATTTATTAGTCATTCAAGCGCCAATTATGAACATGCTGAACTTCTACTATGTAGGTATTCCTATCAAGGGTGACTAGTACCCAATATAAACCGCATTTTGCTTTAACAGTGGGTAGAAAAGCCGTTTACCAACTTTATAAGTCATGCTGTGTTCTCTGTGGATACCTTCTTATTCCTCAGTGGCTTGTTATTGGTCGTGATTTCCATGCGTTCCCTGGAAAGGTAAGTTTGGAGCGCCCTGCAAATCCATCCATTACAAACCACCTCTTGTTTATCAGAACTAAGGGAAGGTTAAACATTCCATTGATGTATCTCCATCGATATTTGCGACTCACTCCGATTGTGGCTGTGGCCATACTTATCTATATGAAACTGCTGCCTTACTTGGGAGATGGTCCCATGTTTAACAGCATTCATTTTGATGACTATAGTCGCTGTGAACGCACTTGGTTCTGGAGCTTACTCTATCTCCAAAACTATGCCACTGCAGAACTGGTAAGCTAACCCAAGAAGACTGATCAGAATAATCCCAACTCGTTGCTCCGATTTTAGTGCCTCAATCACACCTGGTATTTGGCTGTGGATATGCAGCTTTATATACTCTCACCGATATTTCTGCTAACTTTGTATAAGTGGGGCAAGAAAGCTGCAGCTGGAATATTTGTTTTCATGCTTCTGCTTTCTGCCTGCCTCTTCAGCACGATGATGACCAATAAGTATCCCTCTTATCTGGAGTAAGTTATTGGATTAATAATGCATCTATATGTTTATGTTGCTAATTCCGCCACTCACTCTCTTTGCAGGCATGGAATAATTGGTATTGGCCAGCGAAAGCTATATTTTGCCACCCATAGACATGCAGCTCCTTGGTTGATCGGCGCTCTGTTCGGCTATTTCCTGCATGTGAATCGCCACAAGAATTTTCAGCTGAGCCGCATTATGATCTGGCTAGGCTGGCTCATTAGCTTGACACTGATATTCACCTCTATATTCGCCCTCCACGCATCTGCTCAATGGTCTGCGCCAAACCTGACCTTGCTGGAGGCGGCCTCCTACTATACACTAAGCCGCATCGCTTGGCCTCTGGCCTTGTGCTGGGTGGTGTTTGCCTGCATGAGGGGCTATGGTGGATTGGCCAATAGCTTCCTTTCTTCTCCAATGTGGCAGCCGCTCTCGAAACTGTCCTATTGCGCCTACATCTTTCACATAGTCATACAACAAACCAACGTTGGACGCATACGGACAAGCATTTATTTCTCCGACTACGATTTGGTAAGAGGAACAAAAAAAATGGCTCCTTGATCTGTGATTTATGTATATTTATGTTTTCGTCTGAAGATGCTTATCTTTTGGGGCGCCTTTGGCTTTACCGTTATTTTATCTTACGTGATGTACATCATCGTAGAGGCACCTTTTGGCGTGCTGGAAACCATGCTTATGCCGAATCGTAGAACTCCTCCAAAGGCTAATACCCCAGTCGAGTCACCTGATGTACCTCCAGTTGAAGCTACCCTTGAAGCCCCTAAAACAAATTTAGCAACATTGGAGGAGCAGCATATGGAAGAACACACTTCAAGCACAGTGGCGAATTAAGGCATCCAACTCAAATATAATATTTATATTTAAAGGTTTTAAAGAAGATCCTCCTTACCATTTTCTTCGCTGTTGAAATATATATGTATCGTGTCTTTGGCAGCCAAAAACATGCCAAAAACATGTCAATAGCATAACATATTATGTAAAATGTAATGTTAACTTATTTTGATTAATCAAAAGTTGAATCATCAGTAGATAAGATATTTGTTTTACTACGAAATTACAAGTAATCAAATCCCGAGAAATCAACTCCCGACTAATCAACACCCCGCTTAAGTGTATACAATCTTGGTGTAAGCGACGTGTAAAAGAAAAAGCAAAGGCTATAATAAAATGTCAGGTCAATTACCTTAAACAGCAACATTATTTGAGCAAACATCTTGTTTAAATTCAATAATCAAAAATACATTTTTTTAATTAATTTGATTCCTTATTTTTCAGAATTTTCGACTGCAAAGTCAAGTCAATTACATGTACAACCAAAAGTCCAAATCAGATATAGAATATGAGCTTAAGCAATTATTAGAATATTTTCAACTCTTCAGAATTTCCTTTGAAATTTAAATTTAGTATTCCATAGAACTCATGTTAATTTTTTATTTGATAAATTATCAATACAAGTTCTTTAGCTATAACTCGGAACTGTTTGTATTTACTTGTCAGATGGCTTGTCGAGTGTGACCAATATGACGTATAAGAAAACCGAATAGCTAATCGCTTGATTATTTAGGAAGCGATATTGCTTTTTTCGAGCTGTTACAAAGGCCGTTGGCAGTAGCTTTTGAGCGATAAGGAATAATTAAAATGTTGTAGCGGACACCTTGTTATCGAAAGGGACCAAAGAAATATATATAAAGAAATATACCCTTGCAGTCTTTTGATGCTCTATGCCTATTTGCAAGACATGAAAATATTTGCACAACTGTGTATCAAACCTGTATATCAAATTTAAATTCATGAGCACATGACCTGAAATTTTCTGCCGAAATTTGTATTATGACTGACGTGATGTTGATAGTATTATACAGAATCTCCTCAAGTCAAAAGAATCGGACGAACAATAAAAAAAGGCATTGCTTGATAAGGTATCAGCTATATCTCGATGAAGGCTTCCTATCCCCAAACACTATACTTATCGCCATACTTTGCCTGATATTTTCTGAATATAAAAGGGCTGCACCTAACAAAACTTTGTCAAATATAAATTCGCACACGACATGGATATAACCATTGGAACGCTGCTGCTCTTCGGGCTGACTTTGGTCAATTCCTTACAACTGGATCCAGCTGACTTGGTCTCCATGAAGGATTGCCAAAGGATTATGGAATTTCGTCCACTTGCCGTGGAGTTCTCGCAACACTTTCGGAATATAACACAGGCAGACTTGGATATACCGAGTACAAGGTTACCCGACAAGCAGAATTTGCTGTGTCTGGCGGATATGACTCAGCTGATGGCTGGCCTGACCTCTGGCAAACTCTGGACGATAAAAAGTAGGTGTACCTTAAAGACTAGAAGAACTTCAGTTGACTTCTTATGATTTTAGTGTTCGATTCGTGGGGCTCATTTCCCAAGGGTTTACTCTACGGAAACCTGATCGACATGGGAAACTACGATGAGTGCGTCGGGATTAACAAAGCAATATCCGATAACTATAATATCCAAGGAAAATATTGCCGAGCAAAGCTAACTTTAGTCGAACCTGCACTTAAGCTGCAAGTGGGAATTTGCTTACCGGCCTCCTGCTCGGCCGCAAATATGAATACATTTCTAAAACAACTGATAAAAAAGCTAATTGGCCTCAATATCAACACCCACTTTGTGAGCGAGGATGCCTGCAGGACTGCCGATCGAGAACCTTTTGACGGTCTAACTATATTTACCATGTAAGTGAAACTTATTTAAAAATCTATCTTCCCTCATTCAGTTTGCTTTCTTTTCAGTGTACTACTCTCAGTATTGGGTGCTGTCGCAGTTCTGGCCACTATTTGCGATTACTTTCTTTTTGAAGACCAAAGTGAGTCCTTAAAAAAATAATAACAGAAATGAGTCTATTTCTCAATCGTCCTGTTTGCAGAAAAACTTCCCTTTCTGATAAAGGCCTTTTCCATACGCGCCAATTCCCGAGCTCTTTTCTGCCTGGTGGAGCCCAATTCGAAGCCCAATGTTATCGACTGTCTCCATGGCATGCGCTGCTTATCCCTCATCTGGGTAATTTTTGGACATGAATACATAATAGCCATGATAGCTCCAAATATGAACTTCCTGACCGTATATAGGGTAAGTTTTTCAAACAGCGTGGTCTAGTTCCAAATATATATTTTTACCTAAACAGTGGTTCGAGAAACCTTTTAGCAACTTTATAACTCGCGGTGTATTTTCTGTGGACACCTTCTTATTCCTCAGTGGCTTGTTATTGGTCGTGATTTCCATGCGTTCCCTGGAAAGGTAAGTTTGGAGCGCCCTGCAAATCCATCCATTACAAACCACCTCTTGTTTATCAGAACTAAGGGAAGGTTAAACATTCCATTGATGTATCTCCATCGATATTTGCGACTCACTCCGATTGTGGCTGTGGCCATACTTATCTATATGAAACTGCTGCCTTACTTGGGAGATGGTCCCATGTTTAACAGCATTCATTTTGATGACTATAGTCGCTGTGAACGCACCTGGTTCTGGAGTTTACTCTATCTCCAAAACTATGCCACTGCAGAACTGGTAAGCTAGCCCAAAAAGACTGATTAGAATAATTAGAATAATCGTTGCTCCGATTTTAGTGCATTAGTCACACCTGGTATTTGGCTGTGGATATGCAGCTTTATATACTCTCACCGATATTTCTGCTCGCTTTGTATAAGTGGGGCAAGAAAGCTGCAGCTGGAATATTTGTTTTCATGCTTCTGCTTTCTGCCTGCCTCTTCAGCACGATGATGACCAATAAGTATCCCATTAATATGGAGTAAGTTACTGGGCTTTAAAAGGCATCAATATTGGTATTACTAATTATTTGACTCTCTCTATGCAGGCAAGGACTCCTCGCTGGTGAAGGTCAACGCAAACTTTACTTTGCCACACACACGCATGCAGCTCCTTGGTTGATCGGCGCTCTGTTCGGCTATTTCCTGCATGTGAATCGCAACAAGAATTTTCAGCTGAGCCGCATTATGATCTGGCTAGGCTGGCTCATTAGCTTGACACTGATATTCACCTCTATATTCGCCCTCCACGCATCTGCTCAATGGTCTGCGCCAAACCTGACCTTGCTGGAGGCGGCCTCCTACTATACACTAAGCCGCATCGCTTGGCCTCTGGCCTTGTGCTGGGTGGTGTTTGCCTGCATGAGAGGCTATGGTGGATTGGCCAATAGCTTCCTTTCTTCACCAATGTGGCAGCCGCTCTCGAAACTGTCCTATTGCGCCTACATCTTTCATATAGTCGTACAACAAACCAACGTTGGACGCATACGGACAAGCCTTTATTTCTCCGACTACGATTTGGTAAGAGAGAGAGCACAAGGAAGAAGAATGACTCTCTGGATTGTGATTACATTTCATACATTATTTCTTCGTCCTATAGATGCTACTCTTTTGGGGCACCTTCGCCTTCACCGTACTTATGGCATACGTGATGTACATCATAGTAGAGGCACCCTTTGGCGTTCTAGAAACCATGCTAATGCCCAATCGTAGAGCTGCTCCAAAGGCTACCAACCCCGTTGAGTCATCAGTTGTGCCTACAGTTGAACCCACAATCGAAACCCCAAAAACAAATTTAGCTACAGTGGTGGAGCAAGATGTAGAAGCATCAACAGCTAGCGCAACGGCAAGTTAAGGCCCTTAGCTCAACTCTTATTTAAACTTAGTTTAAGGATTGTCACATCTATAATTTAATAATATAATATTGTGCCTGAACCTGATGTCAATGCTCATAAACGTATCTCATATAACACCAATTCTGATTATTCAAATAATATACAGCTTAATGTAAGCCAATTCAACATAATCTTGTTCGAGATGCTTTTTATGTTAGGTTTATACCTTTTCAGTATAAGAGAGATGAAAAAGCTTTTATTAATCTCGCTATATTACTGATATTTGGTGAATATATAAGGGCTGCAGTTAACAAATGTTGCTGCTCTTTGGGCCAAATTTGTTCAATTGCTTACAACTGGATCCAGTTGAATTAGTCTCCATGGAGAATAACCAAAGAAATATTAAAAACGCCCTTTGCCTCTATATAGAAATTATTCATTATGTTACTGAGTCGTCTCCCGCAACCCAGGTCGAGTTCCGATGTCATCGACTGTCTCCGTGGCACGCGCTGCTTGTCCCTAATCTGAGTCATCACGTTAGATTTTGTTTATTGGAAACGAAACTCAATTAAGCCAGATTTGCTACTATTTTCAGTGATTGGAACCAAGATAGAGCCGCAGACAGCAGCTATCCCAGAGATGAGCCAATTGCGCAGTCAGTAGCTAATCTATAAAACAACAGGTGTTAAGCTCCAAACATAGACTGATTTGTACATAGATATAGTTCAAAAGAATGTTATTTAAAGAGTTCCACGATTCCCAAAGCAAATCTAATCGCGTTCAGTCCATGAAACAGAAAGTGTGTGTGACAATCAGGCGCAAGAAGTAACGTGAGTTCTCTAGTCCGCAGTGCCAGACTAGAAGATGCCCTGTGCAGAGAAATACCGATGTTTTTAAAATGGAACGATATATAAAATACTTTTATGATAAACTCGTTAGATATAGGAGAATATATATTCAAAATTACAAGTCTGTATGTTTTCAAATTTCAGAGATCGACAGACCTGGCTAAATCGACCCATTTTTGGTCCTGATAAAATATTGATATGCTTTTTGGGGTCCAATTGCTACTTACATTTGCACAAAACCATTATACCCCTTTTAAGTGGTTACAGGGTATAACAACCAACTTAACGTTAATGATCCTTATATTAATTATCCTTAATTAAGAAGCCACAAAATTACGCGGCGTAACCCAGGTTTTTATTTTTTATATTATAATCATATTATATTGATATTATTTGGTATTATTATATGATACAGTATATGATACAGTTGTTGGCAATACTAGATGGTCAACTGGGGCCGATAATCAATCATTTCTTTTTTACAACAAAATGTCACTTGTTATTATACCCTGAAACCATTAACCATTAGCCGAGTCGATCTAGCCATGTCCGTCTGTCTGTCTGTCTGTCCGTCCGTCCGTCCGTCCGTATGTATGAACGCAAGGATCTCAGAACCACTTAGAGCTAGCGACTGAAATATTAGATGTAGGTGCGCCTAGTGCCTGCGCAGATCGAGTTTGTTTCCGATAATCGATAACCTATTCCGTTTCCAAGCAATCGATAAATATCGATAACGATATCCTTTTTTTTTTGGGCAATTTTGATAAATAACAAGAGCTAGAGTCACGAAACTTGATATATAGCTTCTAAAATAGAATATATATATGCACTTGATGTTGGAAGAAGAGGTATTCAGTGTATTCCCTAGTTGGGAGCTCCCGACTAGAACATCTTACTTGTTATAATGCTCCTTTTGTTTACAATCAGTAAAATAGTTCAGTGATTATAATCATCTTTAACACTGCAATACTATTAAATGATTATATTATTTATGTACTAACATGACATAACTAAATAAATGGCAATCAAAAAGTCGGTCATTGCGCTTTCCCTTAATGACTCAGCCACATAAATAACTGATCTACGATATACTAGTTAATTTATAGATTAGTCGTGACGTCGAGTTCAATAAAATCGGTCCCTTTTAGATTAGATTAACTGCAAGTTGCACAGACTACCTATTAATTGATATGAAAACGCTCAAGATTGATCTAGTCGGGACTATCCGACTAGGAGCTACCCAGCTCTAAAAGATTCATGCCAAAATTCAGAGGCAAACTCACTCTCACTCTAATCAGCATTATAGAAATATGCTCAGAAAAGTACAACTGAAAATCGATGTAAATCGATTTTTGAGTAATTGGCGGGAGCTTTTGATATAAATATTTGTACTGCATATATTGCAGCTCGTTTACTTTCAGAGAAGAACGGACAGACGGAACAGGATTAATACGATAAGTATTCTTTTTATGCATCCTCAATATTGGGTATCAAAATAGCACTCTAAAACAAATTGATAATAATCTGCACGGTTTGGAAGGGGTTTCACGCCCCGATAAGCCCCTAACTGAAGTACTTCAAATATATCAAGCGTATTTGAGCGAAAGTTTTATTTTTGTGCCAACTTAGAAGCTTATCAGGATTTTTTGGAGCGTATATAACGCGTGTGTTTTTTTAGAATTGGCTCAATACTCACTAAACAGCTCTACTATGGACATGGTAAAAATAATTGTTGCGCTTTTGCTCTTTGGGCTAGCTTTGGTCAGTTCGCTGCAGCTAAAACCAGATGACTTAGTTGCCATGGAGGACTACCAAAGGATGGTGGAATTACGTCCACTTGCCGTCGAGTTTTCACAACACTTTAGGAACATAACTCAAAAGGACCTGGATTTGCCGAGCACACGGCTACCCAGCCAGCAGGATCTGCAGTGCCTGGCAGATATGAGTGAGCTATTGGGTGGCCTTACCTCTGGCAGTTTCTGGGCCATAAAGAGTATGTCGTATACACATTTAAAAGTACTTGAATTAAACTCTTAAGATTTTAGTGTTCGATTCATGGGGCACTTTCCCCAAGGGCGTGATTTATGGAAACCTAATGGACATGGGCAATTACGATGAGTGCATTGGCATAACCAAGGCCATTGGCGATAGCCATGCCATAAAGGGCAAGTACTGCTTTGCGGGCCTATCTTTGGCCCAACTTGGCATTAGGATAAGAACCGCCGTTTGTTTTCCCGCCTCCTGCGCCGCAACCCACATGGATACATTCCTGCAACAATTGCTGCAAAAACTTCTTAATATCCAAATAACGCAGCCCTTGGTCAGTGAGGATAGCTGCAGGACCTCGGATCGTGAACCCAACGACGCTCTAACCATATTTACTATGTAAGTATGCAAATCAATCAGACGCAGTCGCAGTTACAATTTCAAGTTTTTGTTTAACAGTGTTTTAGTCTCGCTTCTGCTTGCCTGCGTCATCTTGACAACTATCTATGATTATTTCTATTGCGAGGATCAGAGTAAGTGGAAAACAAATGGGCAATACTTTTTATACCCTGTACACACTGCGGTTGGGTAAAGAGAGAGAAAAATAAGACAGAATAAGTCAGACGACAAACTGATTCGATCGAGCCTGGCCGGGTGTCCGCTTCACGAATTTTTCGGTCTTTGTGTCCTCCGTATGTCACGGAAAATGAAGATCTTAACCCAAATTATCGATAACTCAACTCAACTAAAATAAATCGATACGAAACGAATTCGATATCCATCGATTTTAAGCACAAGCTATTTGCTATTATAAGCTTAAGAATATCTAAATTTTGAAACGCCTCCTTGAAAATTGCTTTACAATCGCATGAATGAAGCTATTTACAGGGTATGCTCTAGTCAGACATTCTCGAATAGAGCAAAAGTATTTGTTTTTCATTATCTTTAACTCACGCAGCGCAACTGCCTGCCTTGATTAAGATCTTCTCGGCACGTGCCAATTCCCGAGCGCTCTTTCGCCTGGTGGAGCCCAATTCGAATCCCAATGTCATCGACTGTCTCCATGGCATGCGTTGCATGTCGCTCATCTGGGTTATCTTTGGACATCAATACCTGTTCGCTTTGCTAGCGCCGAATGTCAACCAATTTCGCTTGAAATGGGTAATGGTTAACAGCTTGCTGATTGCGTAAATACGGATGCTTTTATAAAAGACTTTTGCTTTCTCTTTTAGTGGTTCGAAAATCCGTACACCAGCCTTGTCCTACATGGTACGTTCTCCGTGGATACATTCTTCTTTCTGAGTGGCCTGTTGTTAGTCATGATTTCTATGCGTTCGTTGGAAAAGTAAGTTTAAAGTGAGCCACAAATCCCCTAGTTTCCAGCTACTCTTTGTTTCGCAGAACCAAGGGAAGATTAAACATTCCATTGATGTATCTTCATCGTTATTTGCGGCTCACGCCCATTGTGGCCCTGGCCATACTCGTGTATATGAAACTGCTTCCACTTTTGGGCGATGGTCCCCTGTTTGATAGCATTAAATTTGATGATTACAATCACTGCAAGAGCACCTGGTTCTGGACTTTGCTCTACTTGCAAAACTATGCGACTCCAGATCTGGCAAGCTTTACTTCTATAGAAACCAAGCGACCCTATGAACCTAACCCGTCTTTTGCTCTCCTTAGTGCATCAATCATAGCTGGTATTTGGCTGTGGATATGCAGCTTTACATACTCTCACCCATATTTCTGCTCGCTTTGTATAAGTGGGGCAAGCAAGCTGCAGCTGGAATATTTGTTTTTATGCTTCTGCTCTCCGCCTGCCTCTTCAGCACAATGATGATCAAGAGATATCCTATATTTTTGGAGTAAGTCCAGAATGAATACGCTAAGTATAAATGCAAATGCCTGTTATTACTTTCCACACAGAATCGGTCTCACTCCAGATGAGGCTCAGCGTAAGCTCTACTATGCCACACACACACATGCAGCTCCTTGGCTAATCGGGCTACTCTTTGGCTATTTCCTGCATGTGAATCGCAACAGAACGTTTCAGCTAAACCGCATTAAGATCTGGCTGGGCTGGGTTGTGTGCTTGGCTTTGATTTTCACCTCGTTATTTGTGCTATATCCCTTTGCCGATTGGAGAAATCCGGCGTTGACCATGCTAGAAGAGGCCCTTTACTATACACTGACCCGCATCGCCTGGCCCCTGAGCCTGTGCTGGGTGGTGTTCGCCTGCATGAGGGGCTATGGTGGCTTGGCCAATAGCTTTCTTTCTTCGCCACTGTGGCAACCGCTGTCGAAGATCTCCTACACTGCCTACATCTTTCACATTTTCGTACAGCAAATTAATGGCAGACGCATGCGAACGAGCACTTTTTTCTCCGACTACGATGTGGTAAGAGGAAATATGCCTACAAACGAGTCTTCCCCTATAATACTCATTCTATATGTATTCCATTGACAGATGCTGATTTTCTGGGGCGGCTTTGGCTTTATCTTGCTGCTGTCCTACGTTATGTATATCATTATGGAGGCACCCTTCGGTGTGCTAGAGGGCATGCTTATGCCCAAACGCAGACTAAATCCAAAGCCTGCCGCCTCCACTGAGCCACAAATGGAACCGAAAATCTCTGAGACGAGCAAAGCTGCTTTGGAGCCACAGCTAGAGACTGATACAACAACAGATACAACAAGCTCTGCGCCTTCCAGTTATCATTCCTAAACTTTTTACTCACTATTCAATTAGAATAGGTTTCTATTTATAAAACAATTTACTTTTATTTTTCTTATCAACTTGTTATAAAATTGTATTTCGGCCTAATTCTGCACTTGTGAGCTGTCAAAAAACTCAAGAGATAGTGTATCGTTTTAGTCTAACTGAACCTTGGACATGATTGTAGGCCTTTGAAAGTTAAATATTTTAGAAAACCCCGCCGCCTGCTCATTTGCCAGCGCCACTTTATCAAACAATTATTACGAACTGATTTGTTATATTATGCCGATTAGTTTATCTTCTAAAAGATTATATTTATTAATACACGTTTTGTAGGGCTATTTATTCAAATTTTAATATCGAACAAAAAATGACTTTCTGCTCCTCTAGCGTTTTGCTGCATCTAAAGCTTATGTTAAAATCCCATTGTTTAATTAATTTTGTAAGTTGTTTCGATCAAACCTTATCCCTTAGACTTGTGCTTGTGTATTTTATTTATTTTCTCATATTTTAACATAAAATAGCTTCAAGTTTTTTCGAAAAGAAGCGCTTCATAAATCCCTTAACTATATATGTTTAAAATCTCTTGAGAACATTTGAATGTCGAAATTTATATTTATGATCTAAATTGCTTGCTGGAAAAAAAAACTAAATGATTTATGAAATATTCTCGAAGAGAAAACTAACACTTTCTTGCTCAAGGTTCAATGTAATCGAATAAATGTTTTGGTAAATTGAAAAGAATAAAAATGATTTTAAGATTTTAAGGATATTGAAAAGCGAAGACTTGGCTGAAGCCATGTTATACCTTTGGTTTTTTTTTTTTTTAATTTAAACGTATTTACTTTGTGATTTGTGGGCTTTTATGCAGAGATATCGGCCTGGCTTTTGCCAAGCCGGGCGCCATAAAAGTAAACAAATAAATCGCCCAAGAGGTAAAATGTGTCAACAGGGCATATTGTTTAACATGAATTTAGGCGAGATTAACTGGAAGTGAAATCGAAACCAGAAAACTGAAAACTGAAATTGCGCGAATTGGCAACAAGGCAAAACCAAAGTCAACCTAGTTTTTGGCCGACGCAACAGACGACAACGAATGCAAAGCGAATACATTTGATATGCTATTGGCTGGCAAGGGTGTGTGTGTGTGTGTGTGGTGCGTGTGTGTGTGTGTGTTGGGGTAAGGGGGGGTCGCTGAATTGGCGCCCTGTGGCGGATTATTGAATTTTCCAACATTTGACTGACACTTGGCGCCTGATGCGCTTCGCTTACCTTATACGCTCTTGTCCTTGTTGTTGTTGTAGTTGTTTGTCCCTGTTCGTTGTAGTTGTTGCTGCCGCTAATGCTGCTGATTTAGATGCGTGCGTTGCGTTGACAAAATTCCAAACGCGTTTTTACATAATTTACATGTTTTTGAATGGCGCAACGGCCACACTAGAATAAACACAATGCCCCTTTAAATACATATATGTGTGTATTTGTGTGTGTGCGAGCGTGTGTATGCGCGTGTGTGTGTGTGTGTGTGTTTGAACGTTCTGATACATGGAGCAACACAATAGGCATAGAAGGGGGGGCAGCGGCAGCCGCAACGAAATGTATACCCGTTTATTTAATTATTTTTTTTTATGCTGGCCAAGGAAGACCCACTTTTTGTTTGGCAAATTCGTAGCGAACGCGTATAATTTTGGCTATTATGCCGCTTGCCATAAAATCTGGCAACACTTGAGACACACTCACGCAAAAGGGCGGCGTAGATGGAGGCGTGCGTACATAGACGCAATTGTTGTCTTTCTCCACCTGATGCGATGCGCAGTGTATGTGTGTGTGAGTTGTTTTCAATTAAATGTGATTTAATTAATACGGGAATTGGCGGCGGCACTGCACACTGGCACGGTCAGCTGCCTAGTTTAGCACTCGACGCGCAACGAACAAATACTGAAGAAACTGGCGATGGTTGGCAAAAGGAGCAACGGTAAAATTCTTTCGTTTGTGCCTGATGCTGCGCGCTCTTTCGTTGCGCAGTGAACAGTGCTGCCCAGCGCGGCGAATTCGGCTTGCGCGTGCCTATACTCGCCGCGGTTTGTATGCGTGCATGTGCGTGTGAGTGTGTGTGTGTGTCCAAGGAATGCGATAAAAAACGAAACGTTAGAATGAAATGAAAATGTAGCATAATTTATGACTGCATTGTCTTTTAAATAATTGCACGCACACATTAATACACACACATATAAACTGGCACACGCTTACAAGTTAAGGTGAAATTGTTATTTTTAAAATGTGTTTGAATTTGTTTGGCAACTCACCTGCACAGCGTAGTCTCATCTTTATAATGCCGTTAACATATTTCATCTTTTCTAATATATAACTCTTATAATTTTTAATATAATTTTATGGTATTTTTCAAAGCTTAACGGTTCTATTTGCATTTTTCTTACATGCTTGTATAACTGGCTGACAACCCTGAAAGTTCGATTTAGAACATTTGTTTTATAAGTTCCATTTATTTTTACGTCTGTTTTCGATTCTACAAGTGTTTTATGTTTTTTTTTTTTAAATAAAAGCCTATTAATAATAAACCTTTTTCAATGAAATTGACAACTCTTTAGTTGATAAGAACTGTTCCAAATTCCGTTTCCGCGTATTTTTCAAAGCTTAATAAGAGTTATGTTTGCATTTATAATTTGTTTTATGAGTTCTCTTCCGTTTAGCTTTATGTCTGATTTCAATTCTTCAAGTGTTTTATGCGACTTCTATATAAAAACCAATTAAACAACAGTTTTTAATGAAAATGGCAACTCTGCAGTTGATAAAAACTGTTCCCAATTCCGTTTCCGTGTTCATTCCACGCAATCATCAAGTACCAAAGAGAATTGAAATTAATTGCATAATAGTCTAGACGAATTATACTTTAATAAAGTCAAGCATATGCTGGAAGAATAATGCATAAGGAACGCACATATTTATTATTAATTCCATTTTGGCATAGAATATTATGTTGAATTCGTAAGGATCTTTATTAAGTAAGTGTAATTTGAAGAGTATGCGTAGCTCGTGGTTAAGCTTAATATACATTCTTCACATTGCTGTTTGTCATATTTGAATGGATCACATTGGGTAACTGTGTAAAAGTTTGTCATGCAAGTGGAATAACCAAAAACCTAATGACGGCAATGATGATTATGTGCTTTATAACTATAATTCAACGTTGTTCAAATTGGAACCGGAGGAAGTGGGCAAGTCAACATCACTGGGCGGCACAAACGTGCCCATTGTTTGGACACCCTCGTGCTTGGCGCTGAGCTTCAGCATCTCCGATTTGAGTTTTTCAAGAATGGCATAGTTTGGTTGATTCACAGCCGCCTTGCTCTGCAACACGGTTATCTCCTGCTCCTCGAGTTTCTTCTCTTTAAACGTTTTGATCGAATTGTTGCCATACAGACGCAGCAGCGAGCCCCAAGTTTGAATGTGCGGATGCAAAATCTACAGAAGAGTGTGGAAAATAGTTAAAAGACATTATACAGAACAATCAATCTTTTCTTGGTGTCCACATTTAACAATGATTGAAGATATTTAGCAGAATATCAAAGACAAGAAGGAATATTTATCCCCAGCAAACCGGAGATTAAATGGCCTAGTAAAGCTTTCTTTCCGACCAATTGTTATGGAATTATTAATGAATAAAATGCTTGCCCATAAAATAGGGATACAATTTTAAGAAACTTTGCTATAGCAGCTTATTAATAAAGTGTCTAGAACATGTTGAAGACTGTGAGACTAGCTTGCGTAGAAACAGACAGACAGGCAAGCCTATATCGACTTTGGCTACAGATACAGATCAAGCAGATCAGATCTTCTTAGACATTGCGGGACATATTTCTAAGACACTCTGCTAGCTTTTACCTGCAGTATGGCCTGCGATGCCAATTGCTTGCCCTCGCGCTTGTTCTTGCAGACCACCTTGGCCGTGTGCTTGCCCACAGTCATCGTGAACTCGTTTTTGTTATTGGCCGTACGATTGATCTCCTGGGTGATCTGCACATCGCTGCCGTAGTTGCGCTGGAGGCAGGTTAACAAGATGGCATTGGGTGAGGGCTCTGTGGTCTTGTTGCAGAACTCGGTGACGCGTGGATCCTCAATGCGTATGTCATCGAAAACCTATAAGGCAATATTCAATTATATGTTCTTTGATATAGATGCCAGGCCCACTTACAGATAGATCGCTTTGGGTTTTCTTCGCAGTGCCGCTTTTCACATCCTTATTATTGCCCGTTATTTTGTCCTTTACATCGGGAATGAGTATCTCGAGTGTTTCGCGTGCTGCCTCCGATTTGGCCTGCTTTTTGCTGGTGCCATAACCCGTGCCGTACTTGAGATTGTTCACCGAAACGGTTGCCGAATAGGGCGTTGCTGCGTTCTGCAGCTCCTTGAATTCATAGGTGGGCTGCGTCTTTAGCGCATGCTGCACATACTCATGCAAGATGCACACAAAACTCTTGCCATTCGGATTCATGATCCACTCTTTTCGTCCACGCGGATTTGTGGCACCTTCTGCACCGCTGGCCGCCAAAATGGGAAACTTGATCAGCTTGGTGCCGTCGGGCAGCGTTGGTCGCTGTATATTCTTGATATGCTTCCGATTTTTTGTGAACTTGCGCCGTGCATTCCAACTACGAAAGCGCAGCACGCGTATTACTTTGAACCGGAAGAGCTTCTGGCAGTACGTGTTCAGCTGCTCCGGTGTCACCGACTCCTTTTGTGTATTCTCATTGACGGTTACGATTTTAGCTGCTGGTATTAGTGACTGCAATGCCTCAGTGCTTGGCTCGCCCGTTTTGGACTCTGCATCAGCCGAATTTTGGTTCTCTTTGCGATCCACATCCATGGGCTGTGCTGCATTTGCTGTCGCATGAGTTACAGGACAAACGCCCGCAGTCATCACCTCATTATTGTTGTCTGTAGTCGGCGCATCGTCCGCATTGCGCAGCTGTTGCTCCGCAACTTCCGTTTCCTCGTCCAGGGCACGTCGATAGTTCAGACAGGGTATGGCACCCAGTGGCACCGCATGTTTGCGTGCACTGCCCGTGCCAAGAAAATATGGACGTGCGGCACAGCAGACACGCGACTTGCGATGCAAAAAGAGGGGCATGCCGCTATTGTGCGTCACCTGCACCCAGCCCTCCGGCAGCACCTCGAAGTGGTTGTGGCGCTTCTCTAAAATGTGCGGAAAGAGGTCAATAAAAATAGTCTGAATCTGTGCAGCATAATTCACACATACCTTCAAGCACAGTCTTGAAGCGCTGTTCGTATTTTGGTCGCTTGGATTCGCGCAGATCTTCGGGTAGCTTTTCATCCAAAAGATTTTCAATTTCTTCATCATCAAAGTCGGAAGAATCATAGTCGCCGCCATCACCTTCGCCCTCCTCATCGTCAGCATAATTCTCACCGTTCTGCTTGTCGCTGTTGTCATCTGCGAAGTGTGTATGGAAATGGTTTTAGATAAGTATATTCATTTGAATCTAAAAGTAAACCTGATTGAAACGTTAGCCTTTCGTTTAGCTCCAGGCGCACAATGGGTATCATGCGCATGTTTGCGCGCAGCTCAGAGATTACGACTTAGGGATCACGTATTACAGACAAGTTTCTCATTGAGCTGCAGCTGCGAGCAGCTTGAAAATATTGAAGCAAATGGGCTCGGTAGATACAATCATCCATTAAATGAATCTGGCTGGAAACTACAGTGAAAGCTCTCTAGAGCCGACAAACTACGATTTGTTTGCTCGCTTTGTTGTGGTAAGCGAGCTGCTCTCTTAATATGTGAAGATAAGACAACAAAATTGACCCTGCTTAAGGCGACCTACGCCCAAATGTTTTCCCGGCCGTTAAATGAGATTTTCACTGTAGTTAGTTATCAGCCTCCTTGGCGTATTGTTTACACAATGATAAGCTCTGGTAAGATCTTCAGATAAGACATGTAGAAGCTGTTTCTTTGCATTTTATGGCTAAGGCCATGTGCCTGTCGTTGGCTAGTCAACAAGAATGTGTATACTCCATATAGTAAATCTCTACTGTGTGCGAGCTTATCGCTTACCTGAATCATCATCCTCACTGGCGGTGCCCACCTCGTCAAGCACCTGAAACTGGCGCAGCTGCTGATCAATGGGCTCGGATAGCAGCTCGGCGTCGCGTGTCTGACGCATTTCCTCAATGGCGCTAAGCGAAAAGCCAGCAACTTTCAGTTCCTGCTCCTGCTCCTCATCCAGACGTGGACGCTTGCGTGTGGTAAGTGGCTCCTCCGTGGATAGCTCTACAGCTGACGATTGAGCTTCAGCCATTTTCTATATGTATGTACTTAGGTGTGTGCTTAAAACTTATGCTATTTTGTTAGGTGTCTTTTGTTGTTTATTTTATTTTTGGTTTCTTATAGCTGTGTTTGGGTTCTTCTGGCCAATAACCAATACTGAGAACATCCAACGATTTCGAATTGATTTTTCATTGGAAGTGCCACATTGGTTAAGCTAGAAAACCCAATCGCTCGCTTTGTCGTCGAAAGGGATTGGCTTTCGAGAAGCTCCTCTCTACTCGTGTTTCAAACGCACTTCACAACATAATTAGAGCATGCATCAGCATAACACGTTTTCTGTTTGGTGTTGTAATTTTTTAGCCGGCTACGCCTTAGCAGCTGCTTTTGCAATGGATTCTGTGCTAAACAAAACACCAAGGCAAAAGTTGCTTAGCCTGACCCACTGTTTTTATATTTATAATGGATTCAATTTGCATAATGTACTATATCTAAAATATTAGTTATACGTATAAAATGCCTTGACTAGGGCCACGCTCAGACATTTTGTAAAAACAGATCAGCTGTAAAGCAGCTTTGCAGCGTTGCCATATCGCTTTAATTTCCCTGCTCATCGTCTGTGTCGCTTTTCAATAGAGCGCTTTTAATTCAAATGTAGACTTTACCACCAGCTTACGGATTCCAGTTTTATACTTTTCTCTTTACGTTTTCTTTTATACATTGCAAATCATAGTTTTTTTTTTGGATTGAAACAATAGGTTTTTATCCTGACTCACTATACTTGCACTTATATATTTGTGTGCTTACAATGCATGAACAGCTGTTCTCTGTGCTTAGAATTCAAATGTCTTCAAAATAATCAATAATTGCTGTTTTTATTTATGGCAGCTTATTCACCAAACGTACAAAATATATAAAATGTTTTCAAGAATATGTAAAATGCCGCAACTTTGGCTACTCTAGGTTAACAGAGCTGCCACCCTGCTCAAATTTCCTCGTTCAGCTTCGACAGTTCATCGCTTATCGATAAGGCGCTCAGGATTCAAATTACGATAAATATGAATAAGGTTAATTACCTACCAACACAACATTAAGTACGGAATGTGATGAGTTAACGGGCTCAATCTGTATAGAATAACAGCGCTATAATCATTTAGAGTACATATATAACTTATATATTCACAGTACCTCGTTAATATCATCTGATACACACGTGCCGGATAGCTCCAGATGAAATGGCAAGCGACGACAATTGGAAGAACGCATTTCGTGCCCCTTCAAGTGCTGGATGATAAAGAATATAAAATCGTTACCAAGATCCGTGCATTGAATGACATATAGCGTGGCCAGGTATTTAAGATGCATGATCAAATGCCGGAAATCATGGTCCCGCAATTGCTGAGCAGATGTTATGCTAAGGACTCGCAAGTTGGCCAATTGAAGGACAACGCCGTTAACGAAATGATAGCAAGGATTGTATATGTTCAGGAGCGTAAGACCACGCAGATAAGCAATGTGCTTGCCCTGCTTCATTGTTATTTCCGAACCAATGCGTAAATGCTCCAAAGCATCCGGACGCAATTCGGCAAATCTCTGGAATAGCTTGTCACGTGGATTTACAAAATAATCAATATCCAAACTTTTGAGACGCCTTAACAAAACCAAAAATTCATAATTCGGATGACTGGCACAGTCAATAACCAGATTCTCCAGCTTATGCAAATGCTTACAAACCTCAATAATTATATCGGGCAGCTTGTGATCAATACATAATATCAGCGAGCGCAGGTTCTTCAGATATACACACACGTTTATCATATGATTGGCCTTGCTAAGCAGCGGCTGCTCAAAATATTTGTCATGCAAATCCGATACGGACAACATGCGCATTTTGTGGCCATTCAGCCTGAAAAATGCCTCGATCTGCTGAGCGGTCCAATTGTTGGTCGGCTCGAACCAGGTGAAACAGCGAAAATGTTGCCTATGCATCATTTCGTAGATGCACATAAAGCGCTGACAGGTAAACGCAAAGTTACACTGACTCATCACATCCAATTGCTGGAGCACCCTCAGCAGGCACTCGTCGGGCATGTCCATAATGTGTAGGGAATCCATTTTTTCCAGAGCAACTTTTAAGATTTGTTTACTTAAAAACTACACGAATATGTACAGATATATATTCTATAAATAGCAGCGACTTAGAAACTATGTGTGCTACGCTTTATGATCTCTAATTCTAGAGTTTATACATTAGTTGGACGACGAATACTTCTTTAAGAGACCTTAAGATACCCTTGCCATGGCCACGAAATGCGCTCATGATTCCAGTTAATATTAAGATATATATAAAGCAAGATCGAACGAGATTTATAAAGAAAAACAGTGTCATAATTTAATATATGTTAGATGTTCTATGAGGCATACGAAATGATCAAATTAAAGCTCTAAAACGGACAGTCGCAGTGCATAACGAAACTTCTAGCTTAAGAAATTGCACGTTAGGTTTCCGCTCAAAGGAGCTGTTTCTATCTGCCTGGCAATTTTGTTATTTGGGAGTGACATACAGAGATTCGAATTCGATATTGTATTAATTGGTTTTATCAGACATTTTCAAATCGAACAAACAATCATTAAAAGAACTACAGCGAGTTAATTAGCCGCATTTAAAATGTATGCTTAGGTCTCAAATGGCAAGAAGCTGCACACCATTGACAAATGTCTCTTAAAATAAGCTTAAACAAAGTGATTGCCACCTAAAACGACTTACAAACTAACTAAGCCTAATTACAGATTCTATTGTAGCACATTTTCTATATCGATGTCCACATTGTTGGCCAAATCAGCGTAATTTTGTGCATTCTGCTCGTGGCCCTTTGAACGGTAATGGGCATTCAGGTGTGGGCGTCGCATGAAAGATACTTTGCATATCTCGCAGCTGTAAAAGATAAACAGAATTTAAGCATTTAAATATAAATGTTTTACGAATAAGCAAATAATCTGTGGGCATTTATAGATTTTTTTTACAATTTAGGAAGAAACGCGCACAGTTCCAAAATAATAAATGTTTCAAGGCAAGATTCAAATCAAAATTTGGGTCCAGTGAATGAAGAAAACCAGGTTCATGAATCGATTTTAAACCAAAAAGGTTTCTATGGGTTTTCACGCCTTATGCATGTTATACTCACTGAAAACTACGCACGCCGGAATGGCTAAGCATGTGCCTCTTGAGCTTGTTGCTGACGACAAAGGCCTTGTCACATTTGGTGCATTTGTAAGGCCGATAATTCGTATGGCGGCTGTGAAATGGTTGCATTATGAGACTTATGGCATAAATTGGACAATATTTGATCACATACTTGCGTTCGTGCTGAATGCGTCCGCTGTGATCGGCAAATGTTTGGCCGCAGTACTGGCAGGGATATGGCTTCTCACATAGATGCGCCAGCTCGTGGCGCCGCAGCAAGTGCGGCGTATAGAACTTCAGGGGGCACTGTTTGCAGGAGAAGTTTTTTACGCCCGTGTGCCGCAGCAGATGCACCTTAAAGTTGCTGGGGCAGGTAAAATGCCGGCCGCACAGCTCGCAGATGCAGTCACGCTTGCGGCGTTCGCGCTTAAGTGCCACTATCTCATCCTCCGACAGCTTGCTCCAGTTTATACGAGGCGTGTTCCTAGCGTTGGTCGCAAAGTTGACCGTGGCATACAGTTTGGAAGGTGGTCTGCCCGGTCGGCGTGGCGTATTTGGCATTGACGCAGGCACATTTGCAGGCGGTTCTAACGCTGGCTCATCGGTTTTCGTGGTCTGCACGGACTCATCGGATTGATCATTCGCTGAGTAATCTTCATTTGCCTCCCCTACATCTTCCGAGCTTTCGTATTCCTCACACTCGTATTCTGTTATGTCCTCATATGTGTTAAATAGCTCCACCTCTTCACCATCTCTCTCCAGCTTGTCCAGCTTGTCCACTTCAGCCTTGTCAATTTTTTGGAACGCATCCGCAATGTTGTTGCTATTTAAAAGCAGCTGTTGTGTTTTTATAATGCGTTCGCGAAATACGATGGCTTCGCGCAGCGCTACTTCGCAGGGTCCGCAAATATGTTCAGGAAATTCCATATGCTCTGGTAGCTATAAATAATATAAGATGCTTTATAAATATTTGCACTTGTTATTGTTGAATTGCATACTGACAAAAATTCCAGTTAACGCTGCAATTTGGTGTAGCATGATGTTGTCGGGCTGTTGAAATAAATTCTTTGAGTTTAGACAATAAATAATTTTGCCACAGGTACGACAGCGCGTCGACATTTTTTAAATCATTTTCCAAATCAAACCAGCTATTTACTTATTTCCCTTAACAATTCGCGTCGTTCGCGGGAATCAGCTGTTTATGTTATCTGGCAACGCCGCGACCTCTGTGAATATCGATATGCGCATTCAATATACGCTCAGCTGTTTTATATAGAACCATACATTTTTAGAAAGATTTAGGTCTATATCAGGAGAAGTATTTATACATCAGTTATAAAATATTTGATAATTTATTTCATTTGCAATCAGAGAAGAAAATCAACTAAATATTGCTCTAATCTAAAATTAGTGACTGTCTATCGATATTTGACTGCCGCAGCGCCCATCTCTATTGTGGAACTTTACTGCATTTGGATTATTGTTGGTGTTATTTTCGAGCCCATGCGCTTAAATGAGCACACAAAACTGCTTGGGCAGCGTGTAATTCTGGTGCCCTACGAGGCCCGTCATGTACCCAAGTATCATCAATGGATGAGCAGTCCTACGCTGCGTAGCCTGACCGCCTCGGATGAGCTCACCTTAGACGAGGAATATGCAATGCAACAGAGTTGGCGACAGGACGATGATAAGCTCACATTCATTGTCCTTTGCGCTGAGATCTATAAAAAGACCAACGATGAGATAACCGCTATGGTGGGCGACACAAATCTATTTGTGCGCCACGATAAGGAGTCTCAGCAATATGTGGCGGAAGCGGAAATTATGATCGCAGCACCCGAGGCGCGCGGCAAAGGATTCGGTCGCGAGGCTATGCTACTTATGTTCAAGTACGCCCAACAGCATCTGCCTCTGATCAAATTCGAAGCCAAGATCGATATGGACAATGCCATATCGTTGCGCCTCTTCGAGAGCTTTCAGTTTGCCGAGGTGCGACGCGTGGAGGTATTCCACGAGGTGACCCTAGAGCGGCTCATAACAGACGACTGGCTCTCCTGGCTGGATAAACAGGTGCAGCTAAGAATTGAGAAATATGATGATGCTTCAAAATGATGTACACTTAGTTAATGTTCTGTTTATTACATTTATATTACAACTACTTTGCCTTTAAGATATTGCATTTCTATCTTTGCTCTGGCTGTAGTCGTTGCGTAAGTAATGCTGTGTGTGTGTGTGTGTATGTGTGTGGCAGGAAGGGCATTGCATAAAATGCAGCCCAACTCGAGTTATCAAATTTATATGAATATATATATCTGGCTGTCTGTATGATACATAAAACTAGTTGACTTAACGTTTTACAGCGTGGTGTTTCAATTTTTTATAAAAATTATTATTAAATAATTAAAGGCAAACATAATTGTAATTGCAAATCAAAACTAAATATTTCATATCCTTTTTTTCCTTGTTTGCACTTTTGCTTAACTTAACGATAGCTGCTCAAATTGTATCCTTAAAACTAACATTTAGACGTGGTGTGCTTCTTGCTATGAATAATAAATATGCTTTTGTGTGTGTGCGTGTGTGTATGTGGGTGTGTGGCTGTATGTGTGTATGGTCGGTTTGGGAAGCGCCATTTTTTCTTATGCAGCGGCTCCATCGATGGGCATAGCATGCAGCACCTCGTCGAGCAGCTGCAGTGCACGATGCAAATGCACTTCTATCCAGCAGGGCGTCTCTTTAATCGATTGACGCGGATAATCAGGTCCCCAGCCCTTCACAAAGCTCAGCCGCAATATGCACAGGCGACGCAGATCATCCACACCAATGCCAGCGGCAGCGGTAATGCCTACAATACAAATAGATATACATATATAAATAAAGTTTGCAATTATCTACATCTACAACTCCGTCGGCTTACTTCTGCCGCCGCCGCCCATTTGTTGGTTGGAGACACCCGCGACGGCAGCCGCTTGCGCTGCAGCAGCGGCCTGTGCATTGGTGGCCAGCGAATGCATCTGCTGATGGCATTGACGCAAGTCGAAGACCTACAGAAAACATGATTCGGTTAGTTATAAATCATAAATTTGCATTTGTTTAGCATTTACTTTTATGCAAGCGGCTGGGTATATTTTGTGCACTGCATCGCCCGGCGTACGTCCCGCCTCCCGATCCAGATAATAGCTTTGTACGAACACCGAATTATCGCTGAGGCAGCGCAGCCAGACATCACCCTCGCCGCGCAGATCCAATTGCACACCCTTGCCTATATGCAGTCTAAAAATGGTGAAAAGTTGTTAATATCAAGAGCAAGAGCAAGCTAGAGTAGCTCTGCTCACCTGGCCCGCTCCGATTGCTCGGTGCGATGCACATTGCTGAGCGCGCCCAGACAGAAACGATTTCCGCCCGACGGATCCACATAGCCGTCTATGATGACGTTCGGTTTAGCCGAGGGCACTTTAAATGTCTCGCCCACTTGTGTGTCCAGCTCAAAGTACGCTATGGAGCACCAATATTCTGGCGCCGGTTGGCGAGAGAGCAGGCGCTGTTGTTGCTGTTGCTGCTGCTGTGGCGGCGCCTGCTGCGGCGAGGCCAGATCGCCGGGCAGCGGCGAGTTCCCTGAAAATGCATAAATGCTCAGCAATTACAGAAGTTGGAAGGGTGTCATCACGCCAACTTACAGTAGCTACCGGGCAATGAGCGCGGATCTGGCGGCTGCATGGACTGTGTGTAGGTAAGTGTATTGGGTCCGGTCCAAGTGCCTGCGGCACCACCACCACCACCACCACTGGCTTGTGCAGCGCCGCCAGCATTGGGTTGGCTACCGGCTGTCGCCTGTTGCTGCGCGGACGGCGTCTGAGTCGAACCATAGCTGCTGGCGCCTGTGCCCTGACCGCCTGACTGCGGCACATAGCCATTCTGTTGCTGGGCATGCACAGTGGCTGGACCCGAGCCGCTGCTGGCGTTGCCGCTAAACTTGCCCACATCGTTGCCCACGCTCTGCATTTGAGCGCCTGTTGGCCCCGCTCCATAGTACTGACCAGCGCTGCCAGCAGCTCCACTCGAATTGCTAGCAACGCTCTGGCCATTGGGTCCCCCGCCACCCGGCGGTGGTTGCTGCTGCTGCTGTTGCTGCATGGCCAGCGTGGCAGGATCTGTGGGTGAGCTGGCCTGTGCATGATGCACGCCATTGCCTTGTGCGCTCTGTGCTTGTGTGGGCGGGGGTGGCGGCGCCATAACTGGACCGGGGCCGGGATTCATGGCGCCCATGCCCGGCATGCCATGAGGTACGGCTGTAATGAATATTAAAACAAAATGTTAATGAAAGCTTGACACACAAAGAGCTAGTCCCACATAGCTAACCAAAATCAAAGAACTAAAGAAAAACGCTTACAAAGAGTGTGCGGCGCTGGCTGGGATTGGGTTTGTGGCTGCTGCTGCTGTGACGCCGCCTGCTGCTGCTGCTGTTGCTGCTGCGCAGCCTGGCTCAACGGCGTCGGCGGATGCCGCAACATCCACGCACTACGCACTGGCCCGGCACTGTCCGTTGGCTCAATTTTTGGTATTGCGCGCCCGGCAGCAAACATTGCACTCATTTGATTAGCATCGGGAACTACAAAAACCAACAAAAGATAAAAGAAAACAACGCAAATCAGGCAAAATCAAAATTAAAGCAAAATCAAGCAACATCAAATCATATATATACATATCTATAACGTAAGCAGATTTCTGGCAAAACAGCAACACAAACTTTATTCGGCGCGCCGAAGATTCAAGACCCTTGTAATACGAGGAGAATTGTAAAGTCCGTAATTGTTGAGTCAAGTAATCTATTAAATGACAGATTTGAGTTCTTGTTCATGCAAGATCTTCATTTTCGAGCGATCCTTGCTGTGACAGATATGTAATATAGCAGTCCGATCCGACCGAACAGAAAGACGAACCTAAGGAAAGGGTCAGGTCATGACTTATAGACACAGACAGACGGACAAGTTCATATCGAGTCGACTGTTGATAGAAATCAAAAAAATATATATATCATTCGCAGTCTCAACAATGTCAACTGCAATAGACTACAATAATGTGTGGCCATACCGTACTCACCGGGCCCGGGGCCCTGTGGCGGATAGCCATAGCCACCCGGGCCGACCATCTGCGTGGGATGATGTTGTATGGTGCCAATGTCGTTGCCATCAATGTCCATGCTGCCAACCAGAGAGCCAGCTGAGTATTCATCTTTGACCAGGCGACTGGGGCCCGACTGCAGGCTCAGACCGGACAGATCGATGCCCGGCGAGACGACGCGCTCGTAGTGGTAGGGATTCACGCACACCGAGTCGCACTTGAGATCGAAAGCAAAGGCGCAGTATTTGACATGCTTTAGCTCGTTCTTGTGCAGATCTGGCCAGCGCCAGATGCGCGCATAGATCACATGAGGGAAGCCCTTGCGACCGGCAACCTGCAGTCCGCCAAAGAGCAAGAAAACGTGAAACGAAAAAATGAAATTAAAATCGAATAGTAAACACACGTACGCGTCGCATATCGCAACCGGAAATGCCACAGCGTAAACAAACAAAACAAATTGAGTGCACTACGCTAGCGTGCAAGACTACGAGATACCCTGTACCCAGTGCAACTGCCTAAAAACTCGTATATACCCAACTCAATAAGACATGAAGATTGAATATTATAAAAAAATTGGTGTGGAAAAGTGAGAAATCGCATAACAATTCAGTTGTCTCTGGCTAGTCAATTGTTCGATACGCTCTAAAAATCTATGCTGCAAATCTATGTTTATCATTATTAACGATTTCATATTATATGAAATAAAGCCTGAACTGAGTATGAAATCGGCTCTCTTGTTATGTTTGTACGATTTGTTTTCCTCTGCCTGTTACATACATTGCTAAAAGTTCCAATATACTCTATTTACACTGGGTACAGGGTATTGTAACATATAGACCCCACACAATGCGCGGCGATAAGAGGCGTAGCTGAAACTGAAGCTGACGCTGACGCTCACCTGCAGTCGGCCGTCGAGCGTGCGCTGTATGGTGACGCATTTGCTTGGATGGGCGCCGTTCGTGGTAATTGCCGTTATCAGCGAATCCAATTCGTCGCGCTTCTCCTTTAGCTTCTTAACGAGCGACTCGATGGCGCGCTTGGCAAAGCCCTCGCTCTCCCCGCCCTGGCGATGGCACATCAGCGAATGGACAATGCTCAGGCAGGCATCCGCTGAGGTGGGCGCATTCGAGGGTGGCGGTGGCGGCATTTGAACCATGTCCCGGACAATTACTATGAGAAGCGGAAACATAGAGAGAGGGCATTAAAAGCAGAACATAATTACGTTTAGATAATGGGCTCCACTTACTGTCCTGTTGCGCTATGGCGCCGTACATATGTGCCGGCGGACCAGCGGCCGGTCCGGCCATGCCAAAGTCCTGGGCAATGCCCAGGCCACCGCGTGCATGTGCATCCACTTCGGCGTTGTTGGTGTCGCCGCCGTCACAAAATCCGTATCCAGCTGATGGCCACAAAGCGAAGCTGTCGCCGCAAGCGTTGCACACAAAATAACAAAAAAGAAAAAAAAAACACGCAGCGACCAGCCGAAACAAAGAGAAGCACGCGAATGTGCGCACAAAACAAACGGCAAGTCAGCGAACGTCCACTCTCTCTCTCTCTCTCTCTCCCCTTGTTACTGCTTCCAGCAGTTATTGTTATTGTTGTTGTTGTAACTTTACAACAGTTTGTGCCAAAGAGAGCGCCTTTGGGGGTGTTACGCACACATTGAAAATGCTTGCACACACACACACACACACACACACAGAGGCGCGCGCTGTTAAACTTGAACTCCCACAAAGCTGCCGTAATTATGGCAACAGCAAGGCTTTTCTTTGCGACTAGGAGTGCTGCTTCTTCTTATCTCTTGCTCTCCGCTCCTCTGCTCTTGCTACTTCTTTAGCTAAAGGTCCGGCAGCAGCAGCAGCAGCAACCGACACAGACACACACACTCTCGCGCAATTAGCGAGCTGTTGTTTTTGTTTGCGATTTTGTTTCTGTATATTTGCACTATTTGTACTTTATTTAAGTTGCAGCGCTTTTAATAAACGGCACCAAAAATGCACTTAATAATTTTCCGTACATCCATAGCCAGTTTTCCACCCAATTTGCTTTTCTATGCTTGTGCTCTTTCTAGAGATGTGTGATTTTTATATGTGTAACTGTTACTTGTACAAGTAACGGATCACAATAGCTTAGAAGTTCGCTCACATAAGAAACGATTCCAATATTTATTGAAATAATTTAATTTATTATCTTGCACGTACACATATTTTAAAAAATATAAATAAAACTTATGCAACATAATTATAAACATTTAAGAAATTTAAATACTGGTTTTGCTTGAGTGCGATTTAGTGTTGGGTGCGTATCGTGTTTTATATCGTTATACAAGCACGCACGAAAAACCCAAAAAATATGTTTATTAAATACATACATGCAAAAACAAAAATATATTAAAAACATAACTTTTATGTAAAAATAATATAGTAAAAATAATTATAATACAATTAAAATATTGATTCCACGATTTAGAACGATATCAAAGAATTTTATAACATAATTTATAAACTTTTAAGGGAACATGGAAAAAATCTAAAAAAATATATAATTTAAATAAGTTCTCTTATTTTAGAAGAATAAAACGCAAACAAATAAAAATATATACATACTCCGAAATTCGTGCCATTCGTACCCATCTCAATTGCGCACCTTGCGCAATGTCCATCGCTTTTTGTTGTCTAGTGCAGCCCTGGTCTAAATTATTCTTCAAGCTGTTGCCACTGACGATTAGAGGCTAAACTATTTTTTTTGTGGATAAAATGAGCACGCCTGCTAAAAACACTGGCACTGGCTTGGAGGATGTTAACATTCCGGGTCAGGCATTTCTGCGCGAAGCGCTCACCTCATGCACGGATCCACTGAAAGCCATCGAGAGCTTCCAGCTGGAGAATGGCGTCCTGTTGCCATCTCTGCGTCCGATGCTGCCGCTGTTGGATTTGCATGGAGTGCGTCGTTTGGACTTTCACACATCGCTGATGGAGGAGCTGCGCGACAAGTTGATTGCGCATATTAACGAACTGGGGCAGAAGGATCCGCGCGAGCGCGAAAAGAAACTGAAGGAGCTGCTGGTCAAGAGTTTTCCTGTGGTGCGCGTCAAATACTTGCGGCCCGTCGTGATGGCCATACTCCGGAATACCCAGCACATCGATGACAAGTATTTGCGCATTTTGATGCGCGACCGGGAACTCTATGCGGACACGGACACCGAGGTGAAGCGCCAGATTTGGCGCGATAATCAATCGCTGTTTGGTGATGAGGTCTCGCCGCTCCTCTCGCAATATATACGCGAAAAGGAGCACATCCTGTTTGATCATACCAATCTGAATAATTTGTTTTTCCAGCCGACGCCCAAGGTGCGCCGGCAGGGCGAGGTTGTCCAGAAGCTGGCCAATATGATTGGCAACAGCGTCAAGCTGTACGATATGGTGCTGCAGTTTCTGCGCACTCTGTTCCTACGCACACGCAACGTGCACTATTGTACGCTGCGCGCGGAGCTGCTGATGGCACTGCACGATCTGGAGGTGCAGGAGATCATATCGATTGATCCGTGCCACAAGTTTACCTGGTGCCTAGACGCTTGTATACGCGAGAAGAATGTGGATATTAAGCGCTCGCGTGAACTGCAGGGCTTTCTGGATAACATCAAGCGCGGCCAGGAGCAGGTGCTGGGCGATCTGTCTATGACACTGTGCGATCCATATGCCATTAATTTTCTGGCCACCTCGGCCATCAAGATACTGCAGCATCTGATCAATAACGAGGGCATGCCGCGGGATAATCAAATTTTGATTCTATTATTGCGCATGCTGGCGCTGGGCCTAAGCGCCTGGGTCATGATCGATTCGCAGGACTTCAAGGAGCCCAAACTGGACAATCAGGTGGTGACCAAGTTTCTGCCGGCTCTGATGTCGCTCATGGTGGACGATCAGTGCCGTAGCCTGCACGCCAAACTGCCACCCGATGAACGTGAATCCGCATTGACGACCATTGAGCATTCGGGACCGGCGCCCGATGCCGTGGAGGCCTACATACAGGAGAGCTCGGTGGCCAGCATTCTGGCCATGTACTATACGCTGCACACGGCTCGCGTCAAGGATCGCGTCGGTGTGCTGCGCGTCTTGGCCATATTGTCCGCCTGCAAGGATGATCGCGCCTATGAGGATCCCTTCCTGCACTCGCTAATTGCCCTGCTCATACCCATGAGCGAAGAGTTCGCCACAGAGGACTTCTGCACCACGCTCTTCGATGAGTTCATCTTTGCGGGCCTGACGCGCGAGAATGTCACCTCGCGCCACATGCTCAAGCTGCTGTGGTATGTCTACAACAAGCTGCCCGTTGGCCGCCTGGCGACACTGATGAAGGCCATGCAGCCGACCACGGCACACAACGAGCACATACACAAGCTCTACGAGACGCTGCAGGAGCGCATCGGCACAGCCGTTGCACCAGAGACGCCCATTCTCGACCAGCCCACAATTGACTTTGATTCGCCACTCAAGAGCGTGCCCACGCCGGGACCACATTATAGCGCACAATAAACTGAATAGCTTATAGATTCTTAGATTTTAAGCACCAAGCTAGTCTTGTCTATCATATAATACCTATATATATATACAATATATACCATAAACATATGAATATGTATGTACGTTAGCTACATACAGAGTCTCATAGGAAAACACGGCATCAATTTGTTTAGTTTATATAGAAACCTGATCAGTTGCTAATTATATAATATATACATACTGAACCCATATCGACAGCCGAATCCCATGCTGGGTTCTATCTATGTTAACAGAATCAAATTATCTTTCTAGACTAAATTCTCTAATTAAAATATTGTTTACGTTCGGCATTAGAGTTATGTAAGAATTAAATAGTTTATACTTAAATTTCGCTGCTCATGATTATATAAAGAAGATCTGACTACTTTATCACGTAGTTTCCATGATCCCAAACAGATTAGTGCAACAAATAAATGAATATACAAATATTTAATTCACTTAAAAAGGCCACAGGGAACAGTTTGTGATTGCTATTCAAACTAATTAGGCTTTAGCTGCCACGTCCAGGGCATTTTTGATGTCATCTATCAAATCTGCGGCGTCCTCCAAGCCCACCGACAGGCGTATCAGGGCATCCGTAATGCCCAAAGTCTTGCGATCCTCAGCGGGCACCGAGGCATGCGTCATAATCGATGGCAATTCGGCGAGACTCTCGTAACCACCAAGGCTCTCGGCCAGGGTGAACACCTTGAGAGCCTTGAGGAATGCCGTAGAATGCGCAAGACCACCCTTGATGTAGAAGGAGAAGACACCGCTGTAGCCATAGGTTTGAGCAAGCGCTATCTGGTGTTGGGGATGAGAGGGCAGACCCGGATGCAAGACCTGCTCGACAAAATCATGTGATTCCAGAAATTTGGCCACTTGCAGTGCATTCGCCTGGTGCTGTTCCATGCGCAGCGATAAGGTCTTCAGACTGCGATTCACCTGATAACAGTCGAAGGGCGAGGGTACAATGCCCAACGAATTTTGCAAAAACTTCAGGCTGGCATGTAGCTTATCGCAATTCATTGTGATGCCGCCCATGACAACGTCTGTGTGGCCATTCATGTATTTGGTCAGGGAATAGCAGACCAAATCGGCGCCCAGCTCGAGGGGTCTTTGAAAGTAAGAGGTTAGGAAGGTATTATCCACAGCAATAACAACCTCGCTGCTCACTTCACGACAGATCTTGACCAAAGTCTTTATGTCAGCCACTTTAATCAAGGGATTCGTGGGCGACTCCAGCCAGACCAGCTTTGTCTCCGGCTTGAAGGCCGCTCTAAAACTCTCCAAATCGGTGGCATCCACAAAAGTGGCCGTCAGACCAAAACGTGTTGCCACCTGGCGAATCAGTCGATTTGTTCCGCCGTAGACGTCATCGCCCATAACGATATGATCGCCACGACTGAGCATTGCCAGGACAGCGGTTGTTGCGCCCAGGCCCGAGGAGAAGGTCAGACCGTACTTGGCATTATCGAGCGCGGCCAGGCACTGTTGCAGGACATTGCGCGTGGGGTTGCCGCCTCGCGAGTAGGCATATCCACGATGCTCGCCCGGCGCATCCTGCTTAAAATTCGTGCTCGTGACAATGGGCGGTATAACACAGGCGCTCTGCCACTGCTCCGGATCCTGGCCAACGTGTATGGCCTTCGTGGCGAAACCTTTTGGTTGTTCCTTGAAGCTCATTTTGCTTTTCGTTTCTGTTGCAAATAATACCGCTACACACTTCGGCAATCAACTTGAGAATAACAAAAGATTGATCAGGCTATCACGCCTTTATCTATTTATAGCATGGAAAATACCACACCTACGAGTAACAGTGGCCATTAACATTAACATTTATGTAACTGTTATCTTTATATCAAAATAAATATATTGTGAAATTCTTTTATCGTTTTAAAATAAATTGAAACAGCTAATTTGTGTTCAAAATTAAACAACAATAAACATTTTGACAAACAATTTAAATTCATTTTGAGCGCAACAATTGTTGGTTCATTCGCTCGCTCCAGTTCGGAACCGGTTCTAAAGAACTGAATTGCTGCTTGCCAGCCCTACGCTAGCTCATTTCATTTAGATATTTACATATATTTGGTCGTGTCGCAGTTCAGAAAAAAGAAGACAAATACTGATTAAAACACAGAGGCATCCGGGTAAGTTATTTAAAAAAGTGTATAAATATTCATCTAACATAATGGTTAACTGTGTTTCAATGCGAAAAACGACTTTGTTGGCGTTAACTTAACTGAGTTTTGCAAGTGACCTGCGCCACGCGTTTCTTCCAATAAGAATGCGTGTGTGTGTGTGTGTGTGTGTCTGTGACGAAATCTAAAACGGAGGTTATTGCTTATTTTTCTTTGAAATATGTCATTTAAGTGGATTGCTATTGAAATATTAATTTAAAATTCTTCGTCGATTGCATTTGTGCATTCGATTTCGGTGTAAATACAGTTTATATTTATATATCAAGCATGTTGCTGCAAGTTTCTGGAAGCACGCACACGCAAGCGAATGTGTGAACGTGCATGTATGTGTGCGTATGTGGAATAGCAAATTCCCTTCTCCCCAACCCCGCTAGTTCATTCAATAAATCGCTTAGCAACAGCTTAAATAAAAAAGATTTTCACTTTTCTCAATAGCAATGAAAATGTACAGTGAAAATTATAAGCATAAAAATACGTCGTAAATATGTTCAACGTGATATCAGGGAAAATTGACAAGTTGAAAGATTGGTAGATGATAGATAAGTATTATGTACTGCTATGTGAATTATATTTATAGTCATTTACAGTAGCTTGTGAAATTAGGTATGCTTAATCACTAATTTTATGAGCATATATTTATGTATTTCTTTTAATCTACACTTTTGGCTGTATAATTAATTTAAAAGAACCGCGCTTTCTAAAGGCTGCCACCCAACGGAGTTTTTAATGCAGGATTGCCAATACGTAGAAAATTTCAAACAACCACCTAACAAGTGGCCATATGTATATAAAAAGTACGTATTTGGACAAATTTGCGGTATTTAAATACCAAATTGCATGTCAACATACGCGCTCTTGTACACAAGTGTCTCAGCATTAGCCAGCAACATTTTCTCGCTCTTTCAACACGTAGCATTCGTAGCAACACAAGTGAGGCAACATTTGAACGAGTGAGGCAACATGCCCGTTCTGTTGCCAAAGTCTGTTTTTCTCCTCTTTTTGAAACGTCAGTTTACATTTGGAAGCAACAAAGCAAAGTACCGTTTGGACTGTAATAGAGCGCGTGTGTTTGTACTTGAATGTGTGTGTGTGTGATTTTGCATAAAAAATTGTGTATAATTTGAATTTGAATTTACTACATGCAAGATCAAATGTATATTTAACATAAAATAAGACAGTAGCAAAGTCCACAATAACAGCAAAGATGTTCAGCTGATGGGAAAAACCTACCACTTTTAAACTAGTGCGTGGGAAAAATCGATCCACAAACTGTTTGCAAAGAACATGAAAAATGTTGGCTTAAACGAGAGACTCTGACAAAAACAACAACAACAACAATTTAACTGTGATACATTTTTGCAGTACAAATTAGATAAAAGAAACACTTAGAATAGAAATAAAGAACTAAACGACAACTCCAACTGTACACTTATTTTTTCAAGTGCAATAATACAATTTTCGCCAAGATTCTCAAGTAACTAATTCATCTCGAAACATTCCTGCGCAACATAAAAACAACAAAATGGCTGTGAAAATGTAAGCATTACTTATATAAAAGAACAAAAATTTCATTGCGTTTAATCAGAAAAGAGGCCTAGTTTGCGTTCCCTAGTCAATTGTTTTTAATAGAGTGTGTGTGTGTATATGTATGTACATTTGCACTCATACATAAGTACATTTGTATGAATGCAAAGCAACTATGTATGAAGAAAAAAAATTGTAGAAACAATTTACGTGTTTGTTTCAATTCTCAATCCGTTTCCCAGCTGTTCGAGCATAAATGTATATGTAGCTGTATGTATGTTCGTGTTCCTATATGCATTTCATTGTGCGTGTGTGTGTTTATGACAATGGGTAGGGGGGCAGTGGAGCAGCTATTCATAGGTGTTGCTGAGAGAGACGTAAGAGAAACTATGCTTGTATCTCAGTAGTAGTAGTACAGTTATCCAAACAATTACGCACAACAGTTGTGCTATATACAATTTTCTTAACTAGCACACATTGATTCTCTGCATATTGAATTAACCTTATACTGTTTTGCAATTTGATTGCAGTGGTTATTTTTATTGTCTTATATTGTTTTCAACGAACTGTGCGAGAGCTCCAACAATTATGGCAGTGTTTCAGTTCCAAATCGTATCATTCGTTTCTCTCTCTCTCTCTTTCTCTGTCAACATATACACTCACAGTGCGCAAACAAAGAGTTTTCTCTGTGTGTGTTATGTTCGTGTTCCCATTTGGTTTTTGCTTTGTATTCTTACACCAATACGAATGTATGTTTTCTGTGTGTGAGTGCAAGCTCAAAATTGCGTCAGCCAATTGAAAAAATTTATTTATACTTGCACATATTTACATGCCCCAAAGTCTGCCAGTTTTTAACTTGTTTTAAGACTGTGTTTAATGTCTTAAAAATATTTAAACCGAACGTAAGTCTCACGGTTTTTTTCTTTAGTTTTTATTGGTTGCTGTCTTGCTCTCGCTCTCTGCTTGATTTCACCTTCAGCGTTTTTTGCTTTCTGGGTCATATTTGTTGATTTCAATTTGTTGGTGTTGTCGCAGCAATCAAAAAATGTTGCTATATTTTAAATTTTGTTTCTCTTTATTTAGCCATGGACAAATAACCTCCATAAGGGCTCCTACACATACTAATTTGCATGCGTTCGTGTGTACACATATATATATATATATATATATATGTACGTGTGTGTGTGTGTGTCTTTGTGTGGGTGATGCTTTGCTTTGCGTACCGTTGTTTTTGTTTATTTCCTCATTTACGTACGCCCCTTTTACATTCTTTTTACATTTGAAATCTTCAACTTTTGCTTTGGCGTCTTTTTGTTGACTTTGAGGCGTTGGCGCGCATTTCGTGTTTGTTTTTTATTGTTGCGTCTTGTACACAATTTGATTTGTAGCTTCCTCGGCTCATTTATGGTTGTGTATGTGTGTGCGTGTGTAACGGTTTGAAAGAGTAAGCGATTGAGAGACAGAGCAGCCATCTTGATCTTGACTGCGGTCAGCCGCCCCTTAAATTGCACGTAAATTCCTCTCTCTGTCAACAGAAATTTCACTTGTAGTGATGCACAGTTATGTTTCGTATCTACCTGTATCTTCGAATACTAGTCAAAAAATATTATTTTTTTTAAATATCCCGTTACTTGCCTGGCAAATTTTCAACAGCTGTCACTCAAGTGAAACTTGAGTCTACCTAAAAAAAAAAAGTTTTTAAAGGCACAAACAAAAAAAATTAACAACACTGGACAGCTGTTTGTGATTTGGGTACAGTGGTCACAAAAAAAAAAGTGACGCATAGTCCAAAATTGCGGAACGGTTTGCTTTTATCTATTCACCAACTCAGCGTAAATGAGCTCAATAAGCATTTCAAAATGCGCACAGCGAAAGTTAATCTATTGTCAAGCCCAGAACCGCCGTTGAAATAGACTTTTTCAACCCCCCGATATGCATATAGTGGTAATCCGAGTTGCCCCTGTCAGCAATAGACGTCAGCTCGTGCCAAGCCAAAACGACTTTCGAGGGTCCACCCCTTTTTCAATAGCTGCTACTTTTTATTGTTGATTTTTTTTTTTTTTTTTTTTTGTTTTGTTTGGAAGGTGCGTCTCTCTAATTCAATTGAGAGGGTGCCAAAGCATTCCAATGCAGCTGCTGGTTTCCAACACTGGCAGCTGCTGGCTCTTCATTCCATTGTTATCGTTCAACGGTTTTGTGCCAGCGGCTATGTACTTGCAACTGGAACTGGAATTGATACTGTGAATGCTAATGAGTCAATCCTTATGTCGAGCGATAAGATCGAATTGTTTTATCTCAGTTTACGTCATGGAATGCTACAAGACTCTGACTGAGTACAGTGGAAACTTTTGAAAGCGGACACCCATTTTTAAATTGAATTCCTGTTGATTTTGCTGCAGGCTGTTCGTTAGCAGAGCTTTCACTGTATATCACTGCCCAAAGTCAACTTTGGCCATAATAACATTTAACTCATTATCACTTCCGGCGAGCGTTTACCTTTATCTAATGTAATAATTACCCAATTAGATTGGAAAGAAACATGCATAAATATTGAAAAACCTGATAAAAGTACATTCAAAGCCCGCTTATCAGCTCTTGTAGTTCGCTTTGTTTTCATTTTGGTCTGGTACAAAGTGCACACAGTTTCGTTAAGTGTAAGGGCTTATCTGGCCAAGTTCTCAAAATGCCTTTTTACCAATTACCTTTAAAATTGAAAAAAAAAAACACACGACTGTCATGGCAATTTCTATGCACAAGAATGCCTCGATGCATTTTTCTCATTCTCATTCTCGATAATGAAAACTTAAGGTATTTGCTTGTGCTATCTTCATTTCGTTTCGTTTTGTATGCCAGCATTTGGTGCATAAGTCAGGCGATAATAGAAATGCAAATATATTCGTGTCTGTGCTATTTAAGCGCGTCCGTTGATAGATTGTCGAGACAGCCAATAGACCGCACATAAAATACGTACATAGGATAGTGAACGGCAATTCCGTCAGAGCGCGGAACTAGCGAGAGGCAAAGTTCGACGAATGAACTTGCGAACGGGTCTGAGCGGAGGAAGTCGCGTGATTTGGAATCAGAAACAATATTCAAGGGAAGGAAGGAAGAGAAAGAGCGAGACGCAGCGTACCGCGACTTTGATAACAAATAGTTGAATAGTATTTTTTTTTGTTTCTTAAATTGTTTAGATTAATTTTTTTTTTTTTTAATTTGTTTAGTTTTTCTGCATTGTTTAGATGCGTACGTTAAGGCTATATAAACATAGGCATACCTACAGACAAAATGAATAGTTCTTCCCTCTTTTGTTTCATTCGGAATGCAATAATTTATCTTCTAGCTCATGCCAGAAGACAGCTGCTGCGCTTGCGTCCTGTCAACGGGCAGCATTTGATGTTTCCGCTTTGGCTGCGTTTCGCTTTCATATTTACATATGCCTGTGAATGTGTGTGTGTATGTGTGTGTGTGTGTATATGTGTACGTGCTAGTGGGGTTGAAAACAAATTTTGGACGTCGCGACGTCTGTTTGGCTTCCTTCCTGGGCCGTGTTGGCAGCAGTCATTGGTGGGAGGGGGAGGGGGTTGCTTGAACCCGAGTCGGCGGGCCCTTAACAGCTCGTTGCACAATTTCGTTTGTTAATTTCATCAAAGCCAAAGCTGTTGCCAACGTGTTGGTTATTTTAAGCTTAAGAGGGTTGGTTGCGCATATGCAAAGCATGGAGGGGTTTTGTGTTGGCGTCCTGTTCACATGTCATGGCCAGCTCCAGCTGTTGTGTACCTGTTTGGCGTCACGTTTGACTGCGAAGTCGCTGCGTGCAGCGTGACGCAAGCAGCGCCGAAACTTCCCGAGCTGCTGCAACGGCTGTTGTTGTTGTTGTTGGCGCAGTTAACTGTTTGCTCGCACTCGAAAGCTGTCTTCGTTTTTTATTTATTTTTTTTTAACAGTAGCTCCAATTGGCTGTCATTTGTTGACCTTCAGCAGCTTTAAATACGCAGCCCAACATCAATTAAGCGCTGATAAATGAATAAACCGTTGAAAGGCAACAAAAAAAAAAAAAAAAAAAATCAACACAAAAATTGCTGAATAACAAATGCTATCTCGCTCGTGCAGGTGTTTGTACGAAACTATACACGTCCCTGTCGCACTTGCGTGTGCGTCTGCATTTGTTAATAAAACAGCGACACAAATAAAAATGATGGAAAATATTTTGCAAGCTTTTAGCTTGCCTTTGTTTTGATTTCGTGCACTTTAGCTAAATTAACGGAGAATAGACAAGCACACACACACACACACAGGCACATACAGACACCACTTTCGTTTTCTAACACATACATAGAGAGTATGTGTTTTGTATGTACTAAAGAGATCAGCGTCTCTCGCTCTCTCTTTCTCTCGCGCTCTTCACTTATTTTAGTTGAAACTCGTTGCATGAGCGTATTTATGCGCATGCATATGCATGTATATACAATCATATTTTCATATTTCACACCTGAGCGCGCCGGACCACGCCCCCACAATCGCTGCCGCCCATTGCGGTCGTCTTCGTTTAACGTGCGTTTGGCAGTTACGAAAATAGGCAAAAAGTGAAATTTTTTGTAACAAGCGCTCGAAAACGTTGGCTAAGTTGTGCAGTCAATAACAATAACAACAAGAAGCAGCCTAGGTAAAGCTCATGTATAAATAAAAACAACTACACACACACAACTGTCACACATACATGCCTCCATATCAGTGTGTAAGTGTAAGCGTGTGTGTACGTGCTTTGCGTCAGCGGCGCGCGCGTAATACTTTTTGTTTTTTTTGTTGACCAAACCAAAAGGCAGAAACTTAAAAAATAATTCAATTTAGAAACTGTTGAATCCAATTGGGAAATGTGTATGCACATCACGATAGATATGTATGTGTGATAGAATATTTTTGGAAAATATGATGAGCCTTGACAAGATCAATAGAATGTGTGCCCCTCTCTCGCTCGCCATCTTTGTTTGCATTTACATCACAATCCAGATTAACAGATCAAGCAACACCAATACAGACGCATGCGCACAACTCTTTTCTCTTCAAGCTTTAGTTTTCTGATCTACTCATTCGCACTCTCATCATTCGCACTGTTTCGCCTTGTGCGCAGCTTTATGCTCGCCGTAGCGTACAGTTGAACTTTGACTGGTGCCGTTAGTTTGTCGCTTGTCAGATTTTAAGCTCTATGGCATCATTGCAGGGCTGCAGAGTCATGCTTGAAGCCCATCTAAAACTAGTTTCTTGGCTTGACGACCTTGAATTGAAATACTGGGCTCTACAGCAAGTGGGTTTATTGTTTTGTTTCGTGAACGGAAGTCAAAAATAGCATGATTCGTCTGTTTTTATTTATAAAGAGTTGAAGTTTTATTTAAATTCTGCATATGCGTCAGATATGTTGGTTATGCCCTCATCGGTTGGGTTCGGCTGATTCACATTCGAAATACGATTAAGGTGCGGTCGGTCGGACTTTTGGCGAAAGTTCAGCCGAATTGATCAACACATTCTTAATAATATGTACATATATACTTTTATATAGAGAAAACACATTTTGAAATTAACTAAAATTAAAACGAACTTGAATTATAGCTCATTTAGGTATTTTAAATTTTGTAATGTTCAGCCTTGTAAACGGGGTCTTAAGCTGCTAGCCATGAGGCAGGTTAATGACAACTGTTTTGAAACAGACGATATACACTTGTTATGGGGTTTTTTCAGGGCTGCATGTTTACAAATTAAAATCCCCCATTCAACTATAAATAGCAGGCAATATCAAAATTGTCTTCAACACCATATCCCGCTGCTACTTTAAATAATATTTCATACGTCAATTGCAGCATAAACATGCATCTCACACTCTCAAGTGGCTCCGCTCAGCTTCAGATTTCGAAACTGTGTGTTTTCTTTGTTTAGTTGCATTTATCATTTATCAGCTAGCCTCTATACGAGTGTTTAGATTATTTAATGTTTTGTTTTTTTTTTTTTTTTTTCGCTTCCTCCATTACAATTGCCAGCACACCAGCATAAGCATTAGAGAAAGCTCGCCTGAGCTGCGGCCCAGCCCTGGTACTGTTGTTATTATTGCTCTTGCTGCTGTGTTATCTCTCAATCCCAGCGTAGCCGCAGTCTTTGTATTATTAGCTGTAAGGCGAACGCTGAATTGGAACAAGATGGCGGCCACTTTGTTAACTCAAGTGCGAGCAATGAGCTTCTTTATTTTTTTTTGTTTTATCTTGTGTTCTTGTTTTTGTATTTATACGAATTTTCAAATCGGAAATCAATCATTGTGGACGCCTCAGGGAAATCAATATTGTCTTAAATTCTTAGACAATATACACAGCCAGGCTATTTAAGTGGTTCGCCTTGAGACGGCGATCGCACACTCCCCCTCCCACATCTGTCACCCCCACCCTCACCCCTTCTCAAGCAGCCTTGTGTCATGTTTGTGATTTGAATAAAAATGTGTACAAATTTTTGAGGTCAGATATAAATCAAATGTTTTCCAATGTCAGAAGTCCGTTTATTACGCCCACCTGTCTCACTGTGCTGTGCACTTGGTTTTATGCTCAGTTTTACGCTCAATCAAAGTTCGTTCAACGCATTGTAAACAGTTGAGTATTTTAAATAAAATACAAAAAACAAAAACAAAAAAAAAACACCAAAGAGCAATGCTCTTGCCATATTAACAATAATATGAAATTAATGAACTTCATTTGACATTTAGCATGTACACTTAAAAAAAAAAAGAACCACGTATTTTTTGTTAACATTTTTATTTATTTATCCTAATAATTTATTTTAATGTGCTTGCATAATTTTTGCAGCTCGTAAGTTTTTATATATTTTAGCTAAAAGAGAGATTTTTCCACTCACTACGAGGAAAAATTTAAGAGCAACATTAATAGTTCAAGAACGAGCTACTAAATAAATACACTGTAACAAATTTTCAGCGTCTCGCGTTTATTATCGTAACAAGCACTGAGCGAACACATAATAAACCACATTGACGCTAGAAATTATATATATTTTTACAAATTTGGTAAAAGAAGACATTTGAAGAACAGCGTACGTTAAGACTGACTGATAGACACAGAATATATATATATATGATATAGATATATGTTCACAATTTGTCATCGTTATTGTCGTTAGTACACTGCGCACATTTGTCACTAATATATATTGATATATATATATATATAATTGTCAATATATATGCACATTTCATTGTTGAGGGCGTTTTGTTTGTTTAACTGTTTGCAAATTGTTGAAAGAATTGCATTAAGGTTTTTGCGGTCATTAACAGAGCTCTAAAACCAAATACGACTCGTATTCGATTTTACAATTTTTAATATTGTTTTCGGCTCTGGGCTACTCAAACCGGTGTGTGCAGCACAAGTAGCAAACAGTTCATTTTATTTTCGGTTGCATTTGCGCCAGCAGTGGATTATAATAATAATTATACAAAAACCTATATATATATATATATATATAATCCCTGAAGCGCTGCATTTTCGGTCTTAATTTCGAGCTGCAGATTGAGAGCGCACTAGTTTTTCTTTTTTTTCTATACAAGTGCACTCGCTGATATCTTGTACTTGGTACTTGGCTTGAAATTACGTTTTGGGCTTTTGCTGAAAATAAAATCATATCAAACAAGTTGTTTAAGGGACAACCCAATTTATTTGGCCTAAACGCAAAGGGATTTTTGTATCGTTTGCGTTTTATTATACATATAAGAAAAACAAAAACCTTGCCATATACAGGTACTAGGCCAGCCCTCACAATGTCTGTCCCTGTACGCTACTCTGCTGCCGCCGAATACGCCGTCGTCGTTGATAGTGGTTTGGATAATACTCTAACCCAAGAAGAGCAATACCACCAACAACAACAACAGCAGCAGGAGCAGCAGCAGCAACTGCAGCAACAATTCGAACAGCAGCAATACGCGCAATACCAACAGCAATACGAACAGGAGCGGGAGCAGGAGGAGGCTCTTTTGTATTGCCAATTGCAGCAGCAGCTGGAGGCGGAGCAGCAGGCGTTGCGGCAGCAGCAGCAGCAGTTGATGCAGCAGCGGTCATCGATGTTGATGTCCTCAACGGCTATGCCAGCACTTGATTTGCCCAATAATAACAGTATAAATAACAACGTCGCCAGCATCAATAACCATCATCACAACAACAACAACAACAATAACAACGTTAATAACATGGATGCAATTAGCATCAATGCTATCCTGGTCGATGATGAACAACCATCAACATCGGCTCAGGCAGCGGCGGCTATTTTAAGGGGCAAATCAATGGGTAATGGCATCGACGGGGGGGATCAGAATGCAGAGATGCCAACTGATTGGATGAGGATTGCGGACGAGGGCCGGTATGGGACACCGGGTGCTGCTGGCTTGGAATATCAAAAGTACGAACAACAAACACTGGAAACTGAAGCTGGAGCCGCAGGAGCTGGAGCAGCTGGAGCTGAGCCGACAGCGCTTAAAAAACTAGAGGATCAATTACATGCGCTCAGCTCGGATGAACTGTATGAGACCCTAAAAGAGTACGATGCACTGCAAGATAAATATCATACGGTATTGTTGCTGCCCAAGGAGTCGAGGGTAAGTCAAAGATTCTATATATTCACATATGTATTTGACTGACTGACTAATTGATTGAAGCCTAGTAGCTCTGAGCACATAATTAATGTATAGGTGTTTCCCCAATTGTGGAATACCTCAAAACCGACGGGCGGGATATGGACGAAAGAGAAACTATATGAATTTTGTACATCTAGAGCTCATATGATGATCTTATTGTTTACAGCGCGAGGTTACCGCCGGCGGACGTGATGGATCAGCGTATGTGCTGCGTTGTCTGAAGATGTGGTACGAGCTGCCGTCGGATGTGCTGTTCTCAGCCATGAGCCTGGTGGATCGGTTTCTGGATCGCATGGCTGTCAAGCCGAAGCATATGGCCTGCATGAGCGTTGCCTCCTTCCATTTGGCCATCAAGCAGCTGGACTTGAAGCCCATACCTGCCGACGATTTGGTAACAATATCTCAGGTATGTCACACACACACACACACACACACACAAATACATAATATCAGGTATATACAATTGTCTACTATTATGCTTATATAGTGTGGTTGTACCGCTGGCGATCTGGAACGCATGGCCGGGGTTATTGCCAATAAACTGGGCGTACAGATGGGACATGCGCCCATCACATCCGTTAGCTACCTGCGCATCTATTACGCACTCTTCCGCAACTTGGCGAAGGAGATTGGCGGTGATTTCTTCAAATTCTATCAACAGCTCATCAAACTGGAGGAGCTGGAGAATCGTTTGGAGATATTGCTGTGCGATGTCAAGACGACGGTCATAACGCCGGCGACTTTGGCTCTAGTGCTCATCTGCCTGCATCTGGATTTCCATATTAAGGAGTCGTACACACGCGGCAGTCCCGAACTGAAGCATGTATTTGAGTACATACTCTTCCTGCAGCAATACATGAGGGTACGTTCAAATAACAACAATTTTATATTATTTATATAATAATTGTGTTGTTCGCCTTGCAGATTCCCGATCGCGTTTTCACCTGCGGTTTTAGCATTGTCTCGGGCATTCTGTCCCACTACAATGGACAGAATAAGGCGCCCTACAAGCAGCGGCTTGTCTGGAAATTATCCAGTCGCACGCTGCGCGTCCTGCGCCCGATCAATCGCTTCTCATCCGATTTGCCCACCATCGAGGAGGGTATATCGAATGCCCTAGATGATGGCCTGCGCTCGAGGTAAGTTCATATATAGAATATGTATAAAACGATTGTTAACGAAATGGCTAAGAGAGAGAGAGAGAGAGTTGTAGCCATATTTGAACCGAACCGGGCCACGACCGGAATCCCAGTTTATTTTTAAACTATTATCTATAAACTATCCGATCCAAAAATGGCAACAATTTGAAAATATATGTATATAAGAAAGGCTTATCAAAAGCCAAGTTCATGGATGACTAAAACCAGGCTCACGAACCGAATTCAAAGCGTAAACCGAACCGAAACCAATTTGTTCTTTGGCTTGCAGCCCTGGTTGTTCAGTTCCTTGGATAGAAGACAAACGCAATATTCCATTCTAGAACATTTTCTGTTCGTTTGTCTAGCGGAAAGGCTGAGGGTCCGTTATTTATTTTTAGCACTCTTTGGACTCGTACGTATGTAGGCGAGTGTATGTGTCGGGTTTTTGGCGTAAACAAGTTTATAGAATTGACGTGATTTTATTATCACAACAGCAACAGCGACAGGAACAACAACAACAGCTAGCATAGAAAATCATGAGACCCAGTGGCTGGTTTTGCCTGCCCAACTCGTAGCATTTGCCAAAAGTGGTCCGACAACAACAACAACAACAACAACAACACCTATAGCTCGACAGCCCAGACACATATGCACATGAATATGTATGTGTCTACTATATACACACACACATACCTTTACATATGCACATGTATTTATATTACTTTGTTTTGTCGCGCTGTGTGCGTGTTGTTTTTTCAACAACAATCTTATCAGAGAGCCCGCCTAAGCAGCAGGGCACACACACGCGCCCAAGCACTCGTAAGAGGGTCGCCGTTACAGTTACCTAAGAGAAACTTTTGGAATTCGCATCATTATGAAATTCTCCCGCCCCTGCGTGTGCGTCAATCGCTTGGCGTGGGCCGTGCTCTTCTGGCGTTCGTCCATCGATTCTTGCTATATGTACATACATACATACAAATATACAAGTTTCAATATCATTGCAAGACCTTGACACTTACGCCCACATACACTAGCCAAAGTGGGCATATCAGATATGACAGCGCGTTTGTGCATTGCTTAGAAAAAAGGATGTGTGCATATGTAAATAGAGTTTTTATAGATTTTTATTAGATATTTGTAGGTTATAGGTTTGTTATTGATGTAATAAATGAATACGGGAAAGAGCATTGCAAAAAAATTACATTTATTATGCATATATGCATATATGTATAGATATAAGTTCTACGTACAATATTATTAGACCTTTTTTTTTTTAAATGTGTTTCAAATACAAAATAAACTGAAAGATTAACCTTTTAACGATTTTTTGCATATGCACAAAACATTTGCAAACATGTTTGTATGTGTGTATATATTTAATTTGTTTTCACATGGATTAATTAGTGCTCTTGACATTGAGTCGTCAGCTTTGGAGCAAAGTGTGCTAAGTTTAAAGTAAACAAAAAACAAATACATATATTTTTTTCAGTTTTTGGCAACGGCATTCAAAATTCAGTGCAATACCAAAAAATTGATTTTATCTTTTTTTATTTTGCTTTGTTAATTTGAAGGCCTGTTGTTGGTTTCTTATCAGGTGAGGTGGGTCTTATGTATATGTATATATATATATATATATGTATGTACATATTGCTTCAGATTAGTCACAAACACGTTCAAGTTCAATGCCCGGTACGACTTTCGCACTGCGTCAAAAAAATGAATTGCACTTGTGCAAAGTTTTGTTCGAAAGCAAAAATCAGCTGATCTGGCCGATAGAGAGTCGACCTTCAACTTGATAATGCTAACAATGATATAATACTTATTTAATGGCACTTCTTTGTCTTTGCAGAACCGAGAGTATTAGCTCCGAGGAGGAGGAGGACTGGCCAACTTCACCCATTATTCCAATTTTCGAACAATGTTAGTAGCACCCAGCAGCAGCAAAGCAGCAGCCCCCAATAATAGGACAACAGGGGCAAGGGATTAAAACAGCAGCAGCAGCAGCAGCGGCAGGCAGGAATCATCATCATCTATGCGCACAACATTAGCAACAACAGCAGCAACAGCAGAAGCAGCAGCGGCAGCAACAAATTGTGGCAGCAGTAGAAAAGACATATCTACAGCTAAAACGAGAACTGAGTAACTGCTCCACAATTCGTGTGCGTGTGCGTGTGCTAGTGTGTGTGTGCATGGAGTGTGCGTGTGTGTATATATTGCTAAAAACAAACAAACAAAATGATGCATCATAATTCGTTTAGCATACGCATATATATATATATATATATTATTTACGCTGGTTCTACCATTTAAGAAACTATTGAAAAATGCGAGGTCAGCCAGTCGTCAGCCCAGCCAGAGCTTGATTTGCTTTAGGCGACAGGCAGCATATAATTTTTCAATTAACATTTGCGGCAAGACAAAACAAAAAATACGTTAGAAAACAACAGAAAAAAAAAAACACAAATGAAATGAAAAAAAAAACCAACAAAAAAAAAACAACTATTATATAGAAATGATGCGGACCATCATACAAAAGATTGATGTCGTTCCGGACCATTTTGAGATCGGTGAAAGAAAACGATATGAGAATTGATAACGAACCGCACGCCCACTAAAAAGGGCGGGCACAGGCATACGGAATATGACAGCAATTTTTTGTTTAAACAATTCGAAAAAAAAACACAAAAAAACAAAAAAAAAACAATCTACCACCCGCGCCACAATTGAAATTAGTTTTAATAACTCTTTGTTCTCCATGTTTGTTTTGTAAACACTTAAAAACTGGACCTAAAAAAAAAACTAAAACAAAAACGAAAGAAAAAAAAATCAACAAAAAATCTAAAAAAGTACAAAAATTCATTAAATATAGACAGACTATTAAAATATAAGTTAAATGTTCAAGCCCGATAGAAAAAACAAAATAGTGTAAACATCATTTTTGGCCGCGCTCAGAATTCAAGAAAAACTATGACTAAGAACTCGTAACAGTTATAATAATTAAAGAAAATCAAAGCAAACTAAAACTAAATCCCCAATATGTAGTTGTGTGTGTAGTCGAACATATTTTTCTGCTCTATATATAACAAAAAAGAAAATTCTTGCAAGCGATTTCGGTTTGCTGTCAAGTAGAAAAAAAAACATTCTTCATGAATTTGTTATTATTTGTTTAACAACAAGAGCTTTTTTTTCTTTGGGCAGGAATTTCGCCCCTTTCTGAAATGTATTTAGAACAATGCAAAATACACAAAAGTGATCAATTTTATATAGATGCATATCTAGTTTTTTTTTATTATTTAAATATGCATATATATATATATTTATAAACTTTTCCATTTCTTTTTTGTTATATAATTTAATAACTATTTAATTTATTTCATGCAAAAACAAAACAAAAAAAAAACACTTGTAAAAACGAAAACAAAAATATAAAACAAAAGAACCATGCATATGTTGTACTAAATATACGATAGATATTATTATAACAAAACTCCAACCAGCAAAAAAAAACAAAAACAACAAAAAATCAAAAAAATTAGCAACTATATCTAACAATATATGTTCTACATTTTTTTTCACAATTGAAGCGCGGCGCTCTCTGATTACAAAATTATGATGCATTATATAGTAAAAAGTATATATATATATACACGTAAAAAAAACTACAAGGAAATCGGGCTCTACTCCTGAGTTGAGCTGGAAGGAAAATCTAATTAAAAAGAAAAACAACAACAACTTGTGCAAGAACTACCCGCAGTATGACAAAAAAAGAAAAACAAAAAAAGAAACAAATTTAAAATTTTCTCTTAGAATTCTTTCATTTTAACAAACATTTAAAGCAAAAATGAAAAAAATCAACGGCAAGAGTCGTGCGATTTCTTACAATTTTCTGTAAATTTGAATAAAATGCGCGTGTCACTGTGCACAGTGGCACACAAATTTCTGATGAAATATTTGCAAAAAAATCCAAATGTTTTATTTACCTTTGTGTGTGTGTGTGTGTGTGTGTACGTGTGCGTGCTTGTGAGTGTACGTACAGCAAACTCCAGCCAGACTAGACGAAGCGACCCCCCAACCCGCCCCCTTGGAAGTGCCGCCTCCCCTCGTCTGACCAAATGTGAGTACATTTCGAAAGCGCAAAAACAAAAACCTAAACAGGTCGCACTCTGCACACTCTACAAATGTAAATAAAACATTATTTTCTGTAAAGTTTGAAAAAAAAAAAATAACATTTTCTGAATGTGCAATAGCTTCATTCTATTTATTTATTAATTTTAAATCTTTGTCTATAAACATTTCAAGGCAATACTCGTGTTTTTTAAACTATTTTAAGTATTTAAGCGAGTCAGAAACAAATTGTTTCTTTTAAAATCTTAGTCTAACTTTTTATAATGGCAAGTGACAAATAAGACAAAGTAACAAAAAAAAAACAACAACAACAACAACATAAGGAAGTATAGACTTAAGACTTTCTACAAAATGCCGAACAAATATGCCGCCAGTCGGTTATTCTGACATTAATTGTAAACATATTTTAAAACTAGCAAATTTTACACATATTAAGTGCGGAGTTAGTTAAATATTTGCAAGGAAAACTATAAACAAAAAACGAATCATTTTAATGAACAAAGTGCATGCAAAACAAATCTATATTAGTATTGTACAATTAATTAATTTATTAGTACAAATAAGAACAAATCATGTACGACACTTGCGCGCATACATTTTATTTATAGTCTTAACATGAGATTTTAACTTTAATGTTATTTTGTATGTTTGATGCACTGCAAACAGAAAAATAAGAAGAAGACAAAATGTACATTTCTCAGCTCTGAGCCTTGTTTAAGTGCGAGAGGTTTTTAGTTTTAATTTGAAATTTAAACTAAAAACTAAAAAAAGAAATCAACTCATCTTGTAAATTATCTATCATTCATTTATTTAATTTATTTGTATGTCGAGTTGTATTTAAGTTTTAAACGATTCATGACAGGAAAAAGAACAATTAAAACAATTGAGGATTGTGTATAGTGTATGGATGGAGCTGTAAAGGAACAACAAAAACTCGTGATTTAATTCATTGTATACACATGAGAACAAATAAATGGAAAAAAAGTATTATTAACTCGTAAATAAATGTTTCAAATTCAATTACTCTGCAACAATAACAAAATGGAAATAGTAGGAATCGATGTTAGATTTATTATCGATAATCAACCAGTGCTCTAAAGGGCAGTGTTGAAAAGTGTGTTAGCAAAGAGTTGCATTAAAGTCTATCGATAGCACGCATGCAGTGTTTTTGCTTGGTGCTGGCAATGCCGTGACACATAACCTTCCTTTTCTAAATAATTTTTGTGCTGTGTACACGTGTTCTCCACAATGGCACCCGTCGAAAAAGCTAAAAAGGTCGCCAAATCGGCCAAAAAGGGCAAGAAGCACCCCCTGAACTCATACCTCAAGGGTGGTATTCTGCGATACTCCAAAGCCCAGGTAAAAACAGACAAAAACACATTCAGAAAATATGCTAACAAATGTTGGCATCAAATGTGACGCGCTTCCTTCGCCTCGTCCCGCAATCGATAAAGTGTGTGGTACTTGTGTTTAATATATTCACTTGCTGGCTTACAGATGTACAAGCGCCGCGCGCTGTACCGCCTGAAAGACAAGAAGCACCCTGTCGTGCAGAAGGAGAAGGTGCCCATCAAGAAGGTCAAGAAGATCGGAGGCCCCAAGAACGGAGGTGAGCGTACCGTTTATCTGCGCAAGCCTAAGGCCAACTATCCAACCAAGACTTTCGTGAAGAAGCGCCCAGGCAAGGCTAATTTCAGTGAGCACAAGCGCAACACGCGCCGCAATCTGCAGCCCGGCACCGTGCTCATCCTGTTGGCTGGCCGTCATCAGGGTAAGCGCGTTGTTCTGCTGAAGACGCTGACCTCTGGCCTGCTGCTGGTCACCGGTCCGTTTGCACTGAACTCGTGCCCACTGCGTCGCGTTTCGCAGCGTTATGTTATTGGCACCTCGACACGGGTGGATTTGGGCGCATTCAAGGTACCCGAGCATCTGAACGACGCCTATTTCCGTCGCCTGAAGGCTAAGAAGCAGAAGAAGTCCGGCGAAGCCGACATCTTCGCGGCCAAGAAGGAACGCTTTGTGCCCAACGAGCAGCGCAAGAAGGACCAGAAGGAGATCGACAGCGCCCTGCTGAAGGTGATCAAGGCCCACCCAGAGGGTAAATTCTTCAAGAAGTACTTGCAAAACATGTTCGCTCTGCACTCTTCCCAATACCCACACCGTCTGCGCTTCTAAGCGTGCGGCCCAGACAAAACTTCAATTTAAGGATTTTTAAATACTTTGATTACAAAAAATTTTGTAAAAAGAAAATAAACTATTACAAAATCGTAACTAAATGTGTCGAGGTACGAGGAAAACGAAAAACTAAGCGAGTGTTAATTATTTTGCAGTTACCTTCCCCACCTGACAGTCTTCATTAGCGGGCTCGGGCACATCCAACTGCAAGTTGAGTGCGGTCATGAATTTGCGCCGCCCATGTATATACCAGAGCATCTCGCGATACGAGCCCGGCAACACTTCATCCACAATAGAATCCGTCTGGTAGGTGAGATAGAATACGTTGGTCGTTGTGTTCTCACCGCTTTTGGCATCCCAGTTTTGAGCAACTGTCATCAATTGGATGTAGTTCTGCGCGGTGTACACAACATGGGCGGTCATTTCCAGGAACGCGGTTACCTGGACCGGCTGCATGAAACTGATGTCCGATATGCACTTCAAGATGGGCCGACCTCTGATATAGATGCTGGCCATTATGAAGCTCAGCTCGACGGCCTGACGCATCACATACCCACCGAAGATGGTGTTGTGTGTATTGCGATTCTCTGGAAAGGGATTCATTATTGTGGTACGCTGACTGTCCGCCATCCAGCGGCATTTGGGCGGCAATATGCGTTTGTTTAAATCGAAGCTATCCGGCGGTGTGGTCAGCTTGAGCAGGCCATACATAATGGCCTGCTCGTGCTCCAGTGGTGGCGAAATGAATACACTTTCGGTCTTGGAGGTTTTGCGAATCTCCTGCCGCTTGTCCGCCTCCTCCCAGCATTGCTGCTCCATTTTGTTGGCGGGCTTTATCTTATTTACCGGTGCAGGGCCCGTGTTGGTTGCATTGCGGGCGACCATCAGAAACAACGCCTTGGTCACGTTCAGATACTCCCCATCCAGCAGCTGGCGCACATACATTGTTATCTCCATGGAGGTGCGACCCGCCCAGGATACAAAACCGCTCAGCTCAAGATCCTTGTTGACCTGCAAATCAACAATGTTTGTGAACTCGATGCGATCCACCAGCAGTGTGACAAAAGTGTACGGCAAGCACACATCCTCGGGCAGCTCCGGCACATTAACGTGCCGATGGCACAGCCAAACTGGCAAGCGAATTGAACAATAACATAAACGGGCTGCTTTTGGTGCTCTGCTCACCCGCAAACATGTCCATGTCCTCCATTAGGCGACCAATACGCATTCTGCCCAGGTGATTGATGTAACGCTCTCGTATGATCTCATCCGCGCTTAGCGGTAAGGTGACCGTCGTATAGGAATCCTGCATGCTTCGCGGCGGCAGCTGCTCCGGATTGGGCTGATGCTTCAGCAGATGCCTTCGTGACTTGGGCACGATATGATAGCCTATTTCCGCGCCCACTCGCTTACGTATCTTTTCCACAACTGCAATTGTATCCAGTCTAAAGTCAGGCACAGCGTTGGTATTGTTGGTATTGAAGCTTACTTTCCGCCATGGTGCCCGAATAGTGGTCCGATTGCTCCTTCAAAAATTCACCCATCTCATAGTGCCGCACAGCATAAGGCAGGCGGAGCCGTGTTTGACCACTGCAAAGTATCTTATTTTCAGAGATTCCAACAGCTAGCTATGCCTCACCTGGACAAATATTGCCAAATTGTGCCCGGGAACATAGGTCGCAGTCCTCTCACACGTTGCATTTTAAAAGTTTGTCTAAAAATTTGTGCCAAGATAAAAAGCAAAATAAAAATGAAAGATTTAAAAAAAAAATAAAATTGATGAGAATATTTGCATAGAGCACTAGACAAAACATTTCTCTTTAAGACGTCGCAGCAAGATAGCGGGGGGGGGGGGGGGGGGGGGGGGGGTGATACCAACTACTCTCGGATCTTATATAGCAGACATATCTCAGGCAGTCACCAAGTCGTCTGTTTATCAGTCTCCAACAGGAGCATTGCAACAAATAGGTTTTATTACAGCAACAACAAAAAATACAGCGTAGTTTTATAAGTACATACATATACAGTGAAACCTGCCTATGCTGACCGCTGAGTATTTGGTTTTTGCTTATACTACAACTGTTTAGTTAAAGCTTTAAGAGTTAAGCTGTTTACTCAGAAATAAGGATTGTCTAAAAATCGGAGTTGACATATTTTAATACCTTATCTAAAATTCGTTTTCTAACTTTGCGAGTGACCACTTTTAAATTAAGCACAGTTTGTTAAGGAAACTTAAGATTTAAGCTATGACATAACATAATATTAGTTTGGCTTGAGAAAAAACAAGGTACGGCATTTGAGTACGGTCAACTTTTGGGAGTCTTCCCTGTGTCTGTAGTATTATTGCCAGCGAAGCGCCTCCTTATCATAGCCTCGCGTAGTATTTAATTATCATTATTCGTTTACAATCCTCAATTTATGTCTTCTTGAGACCCATGCTATATTCGAACTTGCGACGTCCCTGAAGATACCACATGGTCTCGTGATAGGAGCGTGGCAGCACCTCGGTCACCGTATGCGGTGCCGAAAAGGTGTAGTAGAAGGTATTGGTGGTCACCTGGCTGCCGCTGTGCGGATCCAGCACTTCGGCCACGGTCATGATCTGCACATAGTTCAGTTTCGTGTACACCACATAGGCTGTCATCTTAATAAACGAATCCACGCTCACGGGCTTCTCAAAGCTAATGTCCGAAATGTGCTCCAGCTTCGGACGCGTCTTGCAGTAGAGCACCGCAGCCGCCCAGCTAATCTCTAGAGCGGTGCGCATCAGAAACCCACCAAAGACCCGATTATGATGATTACGATGCTCGGGGAACGATGGTATGGTGCTCATCTGATAGGAATCGGACATCCAGCGGCAGTTAGGCGGCAATATGCGTTTGTTCAGCTCCATGGTATCGGTGGGCGTGGTGCGCTTGTACAGCTCGTACATGAGCGTCTGCTCCGGATCGTTGGGTTCCACCTTGAAGATGGACTGTGCGCACAACAATTGACGCTGCCTTTTGCGATCTATGCCGCCGGCTAGAATCACCGACTCCTCCTCGTTGGCTGGCTTAATGGGATTTACGGGCGCCGCCGCCGTATTGGTAGCATTGCGCGCGGCCATAAGGAACAGCGCACGGGTCAGCTTCTTATAGCCGCCGTTTTGCATCTGCTCCAGCCAAACGACCACCTCCATGGAACTGGTGCCCACCCATGAAACATGTCCGGAGAGGCGTATATCCTCGGTGCCGGAGGCAACAGTGTTGGCGAAATCAATACGATCCACGAGTATGGTCACAAAGGTGTACGGCAAATGCACATCTGCGGGCAGCTGGGGCACCACCAAGTGCTTGTGGCAGCACCAGGCTACAACGAAAAGCTAATTACATTGATAAACCAGATTAATTAAGAGAGAGTGAGGCAAACCAGCAAACATGTCCATGTCCTCCAGCAGCCTGCCCATGCGCACATTGCCCAAATAGGTCACATATTTGTCCTGCAGCGAACGATTCGTGCTGAGTGGTATTATGGCCGAAGTAAATGAATCCTGCATGGCACGCGCCGGCAGCTCCTCCAGCTTTGGCTGATATTTAAGCAGATGCTCCCGCGATTTGGGCAACGGCTGATAGCCCGGCTCCAAACCCAGACGCTGCATCATCTGCTGCTTGACTGTGCGAACATAGAGCTTACTAAGCTTATACACCAGAGATTATGGATGGACTTACTCTCCGACATGGTGCCCGAATCGTTGGGCACCGCCGATTGTTTGATGTGCGTGGGCGGCGCATAATGTCGTCTAGGCAGTCACAAAGTTTTCGTTTAGTTAGAGCTGTTATTTAAACACTTCGCTACTCACATGCTCAATATTGAGGTCAGAGGCGCGATATGGGCCGTGCATAATTTCATAGACGCCGCCTGTGTACATTTCCTGTTAACCAGGCCCAAATACTTTTGTGCTCCCACGAAAGTGCGCAACATTTTGATTTTAATGTTGTTAAAAAATTGAATAAATTGCGATTTTTCGTTGTGCGTTTCAGTTTTGACCCAGAACAAGAGGTTGCCGTGGCGTTTATGTACACACATTCAATGCACACATACATATGCATATGTATGAGTATGCGTGTGAACAGCTGATTTTTGGCTGCGCACCGTGGGCCAAGGCAAAACATTGATCGCTTCAAATGCGTTGCGGCTAAAAATTGAAGTATGACTAGATTTTGCTTATAATTTAGTTTTCTCTATTTTATCTTATCTTGTTTGATAAGTAGTCCTTATATCTACATTTATTATCAATTAAAATGTGCCCACTTGCTTGCATGTAATTAAACAATGCGCCTGCAGCTAATTAAATTAAATGCTGTATTTGCTCCACTGTTCATTAGCGGCGTTTCGTGACGTCATTAATGCCGTTAATATTTGTTGATTAGCGATAAATTTAATTTGATTGTGATTGCTCGAATAATCTAATAACAAATCAAATGTTGTTAGAAAAATTAATTGAATATAATCAATATCTGTGTATGTATGTGAACTTCCGCAGATTCAATGGGTTTTTATTTTTTTTAGATGGGTATACCTAAATGGAATAATAGCTGAAAGATAGACAATATAGTGATCCGATGATATGATTTTCTTTATATTGTTAAGTTTTATTTAAGACAAAAGTATTTTTCATATGAAACCCCCCTTTTAAATCGATGGGAATGCTTCTTCACATTTTAATGCTACTCTAATCTTAAGATTACACTAAGTAGGAAAGTATTCAATATGTATTCAAGTTAACAAATTCACATTCTATATATACTGATTGACTCATATGATGCACTAGAGATTCAATTCCTTCAGCGCAAAGTTAAGAACCATTGGTATCAAGCCGGCATCCTCCAGCTCCAGAATCTGCTGGCGCAAATTGTCCACATGTCTAGACGTAATAAGCTGCAAATACAAAACGCGATTATTTAAAGAACAACATTAATGTTATATATATATGTATATCTCATGAACGTACCTTCTTTATCTTTTCGCGCTGTTCGGTGCTTTGACAGTAAATAAGCACCGTAGCGGCCATATGTGGACGATGAATGAGCATGCAGAGCTCGGCAAATTGATATAGATTGAGTGCGTCCACCACAGGGCAACCCTGCAGACGCAGCAGTGTTTTCTGCAATCGCTCCTCCAGGGCAATTGAGCGCGTTTGCACTGCATTCTTGAGCGGATGCGTCAACACACAGTCCCAGGCCAGTGCAAGACCATCTAAATGCAAAAGCTGCGGCTTGCAGCTGAGCACATCGACCAATGCATTTAGCTCGCGCACCATATTGAATATAACCATGCGTTTTAGTATACCATTCCAGATCTTGGGCAAATGTATATCGAAGCCCAGGCAAATGTCAGCCATCACCTCCAGCGAGAGTGGATTCTGTGCATTGCGCTGCCAGACCATCTTCAAGATGTTAATCTTATCGCAGTTGTCATCAGCGAATTTCTCTATATTGGAATTGTAGCCGAGAGCCTTCAATTTGTGTACACACTTGATGGTGATGAACTCGCGCTGATTGATGGTGTTGCTGAAGGAATTGCTACCATCGTTGAGTTTAGAGTAGCACTCGTACATCTGCAGCTGTGTGGAGGTGTTGACAGGGCTGCCAAAGCAGAAGGTTATAAACACAGATACAAGATCACAACTCCGACGGTTGGCTTCTAGCTTACCCGCCCTTAAAGATGAGGCCCACCAGGAACTGCACCGCCTCCGATTTGGGCCAGCTGCTGAGTAAATAAAATGCGCGCACAACATTTTCGCTGGCATTGCCGGTATCATCGCCATGACCGTTGCTGCCATGCTCCGGCCAGTTCTGATCTTCAAGGAAAGTCTCCTCTAAGATAGTACCGTCTGTGGTCTCCATTGTCACCGACAGCCAGTTCTGCAACAGCTTAAACTGTATGTTACTTAGTGTGAGCTCGTGCAATGCACAAATCTCTTTGACCAGCGCATTGATGTCCACCTTGCTGGACTTGAGAATCAGTTCGTGATGGTATAGGCTATGTATTAGCTCTATGGGATGCTCGACCAGACGCAACAGTTTCTCATCGGTCATGCCATAAACGTAGAGCAAATGTTGTGTCTTTTGTATGGGATATCTTCGCTTGATTTTGGCCAACTGATCTTGGCACTTGGGATCATTGGTAAGTGAACCATGGTCCTTGGCGTATTTCCAGCACTCATAGGAGGCCTCCACCTGATCGGCACCTTCAGGCGCATAGCCGGCAACAAAATACAGGATAAGGAACACCTTGCTGGGACTGTGCACGTTCTTAACCAAGCGCAGTATCTGTAAGTAAAAAGGGCTTCAAATTAAACAGCAAGCTGTGGGAAATGAACCTTAAGTTCGTACCGATTTTAGGAATGCATTATTGGTTGGATGCAAGCTCCAGGATTCAGAATCGTTTTTCGATTTGTACTCGGCAATAGAGTTCTTAACGGCTGCCATACAAAAGTAGTCACAATTCTGCGAAATATCCTTGGAGTTCTTCAGCGAAGTGCACATAAGTATGAGGGGGAACCAGCTCTGACAGTTGTCCACGTTCAGTTCGCTGTCTGCAGAAGAAAAAAAATATGCTTTGTAAAAAAATATGCTTTAAGCATCTACGACAACAACCCACCGAGTATGTCTTTCAGAGGCTTCTCCACAATGGGCTTAAAGGGAAGGCGATAGCGCGCAATCTTGGGCAGCACTCCGTTCTCCTTTTGCGACTGCAGCCACATGTCCGTTTCCAGTTGACCAGGTCGATTGCGACGTCGCCTGATCATCTTGTGGCGCAGGAAATGTAAAATATTTATCCAGGTTTCCATCTGCTTGGGCGCTGCATCGAAAAACATTAGAATCTCAATAACGCATAGATACAGCTCATAGAAATAGATGTTGATCTCCTCAATGAACTGCTTCAGCTTAGAGGTGAAGAGCTCTACATTCTTGATTTCATTTATGTAGGGCTGGCACATATCCCGTATCTCGTGCACGTTGCTTAACATGACCAGCTCTTCGTCACCAAACGTATCCGTCTTAATTTCATAGCGCAGCTCTTGTGCATTCAATATGCTCAATATTTGTGTGATGAGCATCTTTTGATAATCCAAGCCAAAATCGGTGCTCATTCGTTCTAGCAGCTGCACGTTGAGACGCTTGTTGTGAAATTCCTTTAGCAGCTGATCAATGTTGTCCACATCAGCATTGAATTTGCCTTTAATACTCGGATCCTGTTGACAGAACTCCAAATAGTAATACAGCTTGTTGCGTCTGTTGAAATGCGAAAGTCGGATTAAACATAACAAGACCCCAGAATTTAACATACTTGGCACGCAATATTTGTACATAATCCATTTCGTCAATGTGCTCATTGTACATGGCGGAGAGCGTAAGAAAATGTATTTTCTGCTGATCCGTTTTCACCTCCATGGACAGCTTGTCCAGCAGGGCCCGGGATTCGGTATCCGCTACCAGCATGGTGAAGAGCTCTGTAAGAGTTTGAATCAATTACAGCGGGAATTAGGAAAACGGTTGAGAGTTTTACCAATCAAGTTGGCCTCTTTGTTGTTCATGGCATTGCGCAAGATGCGGCGTAATTGCAGCGTTATGAAACCCTCGTTAATGATCTTCCCGCTGCGATTCTGTTTCTGATATTCCAGCAGATACTGTGACATTATGTACCAGACGTCGTGCTCCTTGGCCTTGGTCAAATACTCCAGTGACAAAAAGAAATCGGAGCGAGCGCCATCAATATCGCCCTTGACATTCTCCGGCAACAGCTGTTGCAATTGCAACAACAACGAATTGTTTTGTTTTGTCTGAATGGTCATCAGAAGCAGTGTGCGCGCCAAGAACTTGACAATGGGCAGACTACCGGTCATGCGTTTCTAAAGAATATACATATTGTTATCAATTTTATAGTTGACTTAGCGAAATAGCTGTACCTTCTGCTGCGGCTGCTTCTGTGGCTGCACATCGACATCATCGAACATAGACACGGAGTAACGCTTCTTCGTCGTTTGCTCCACAGCCGATTTCACCTCAATAGACTCATTGAGCGCCGTGGAGAAATTTAGCGTTGTCTCGCCCAGTGCAATTGGCGCGCCATCCAGCGCGCGACATATTTGATCATTTATGCTCTTCTCCTTGCCCAGATAGTGCGTCTCTATGACATCCATCGGATAGTGTATGACTGCGACGCGCACATACTTAATCAGCTCATTAAGATCACGCTGGCGACTGCGCTCGTGCAACAGCGCCTCAGTTAACAGCTCGTATGCCAGCGGAAAGCTTAAAGGATCACTTTCGTTCAACATCTTCAGCGAAGAATACATCTCTGTTGCGAGAAAACAAAGTATTTAATTAGTTTACTAACAAGAATTACTTGACTTTCCCTAAGTCTTAATGTGTTTCTGTTAGTTTAAACTAACACTTTTCCAGCTAGTTTTCGTTAGTGGCGCTCAATTTATTCAAACTAAAAAAAACGGATACAAAGGAATTTAAAGCCAATCGGACAAAGGTAGGAAAATTATCCTTTATCAGCTTTCTGCTTGTTTTTCTAAAGTGGACATTGTTTTTACATACATTTGTAAATGAGTCTAGATACGATTATTTATAGATCCATCATTAATAGACTAAATACTTACCAAGACCATTATTCTTGGTCTCGTTAATTTGCTGCACCAGCAGTTCAATGGCAAAGTTGATAAACTCAACGCTGTTCGCTGGCACACAGTCGATGAATTCCAGTACGTGATGAGCCAACGCACAGCTGAGCGGCAGACAGCCCATGCGCTGACTGATGCGCAACAGTCCTTGCACCTTTTGCAGACCAAGTGCGCAGCATAGTTCAGCCATTTCATTGACTATAAAAGCGCATACATTCAATGCGGCCTGAGCGCGTGACATGATCAGCTCGATGCCCTCATCGAGCAGCTCCAGGCGTCTTTGCAGCGATATCAGATCACTGCTGGCGCTTAGCTGCAAATTGAACTTTTGGCGCAATTGAAAGCAATTTTTAATGAGCATATAGCGCTGACTGTATACAGAATCCACATGGGGCAGCAACAGCTTGAATAACTCTAATAGATTAACATGCTCCTGCAATTTGGCTTCATTCACAAACGATCCCGAGCTCATCTCGAGCAGATTGGCCAGGATATCAACAACATCGCTGCCTTGTTTTTCAATATATTTGCATTTTAGCGACTTGAAGAACTCATAGGCTAACTCAATTTGACCACGTCGCGCCATCTGATAGCAGCAATTGAAATTGGCGCTGGTTGAGATCTCTGGCGCCGCTTTTGTCAGTGTATGTATATCGTCCAGCATGTCAGGCAAATTTAGCTTAACAATGCGCATCATAAATAGCTCCAGATTGATGTCAGCCGCGCTATCCGCTGGCCAGCCATACTTGACCTTCATGATCTTAATGACCTGTATCTCGTATTCAGCATTGATCTTCGCGCTCAGCGGATGCGTGGAATTGCGCAGTTTAATAAGCGGTGACAGCGTTTCTGGCCACGGTACTGGGGCGTTTTGTAGTATCGAGAGGGCGCACTCCATGCGACTGTCCTCGTTGTGCAGCAGCTCTATGCAGGCCATTGCGCGCTCCAACCAATTGCTAAGCGATTGACGATTGCCCACCAATTGAGCTATATACTGTTTGATGACATTTAACGGCTGCCGACCTTTCTCCTTATAGATGGGATATAGAAAATCCTTTACCAGATTCTGTAAATTATCCAAATGCACGCGCTGTAATATGCGCAAAGCTTTGTCATCTATGGAATCCTGCATATAGTTATCCAGTGTAAAGACCAGCTTATAGCTCGTTTTTAATACTGATAAATCCTGGAGAGCATTGACCAGATCGCGCAGCTTGCCAATGTTGCGCTCCTGCTGGCGACCCAAATGGCTAAATAGAGCAAAAAGAGTTTCATTTCGTTTCAATAATTATCAGCAATAAAAAACTCACGAGTAGATAAATTGAACTTCCTCGAATATTTCTAAAATATTGCTCGCAAATTCGAGACCAATATCGGGCCAGTGTTCGCTATATTGCAGCTTGCGGGTCATCTCAATGCTCCAGTCGGTAATAAACGGCATAATGGTTGGATGCGTACTGCTGACCATGGGCACGAATTGGCGCAACCACTGTACCACATTAAGTGGTTCCGTATTGCTGGGTATAAAACCCAGCAGTGTGCGCAATTCATCCTCGCTGAGATGCGGCAAAATGCTGCTCGAGTGACGCCGCCAGATAAGACAGGCGGAGGGCATATCATTGCTAAACATGCCCTTGACCACCCTCACTAGATTCGTGTTGTATACGAACTTTTGCCACTCGGTGTTGCACTCATAGGGATCAATGATGGCCAGCGTTTTGAGGCGATGCAGTTGCTCATCTATTTCCAGCATGTGCACCTCATCTTCCTATGTGCGAATATTGAATATATATGTAAGCGAGTTTCGGCAATCGTTTAAAGGCTCACCTCAAAGTCCAATCTCTTCTGTATTTCCTTTAAATAACGCTCCAAAATTTGACGCGAACTTAAATTAATCATGCGATTGTTTTTGATAAACGCTTTGCTCTCAATCTGACCCAGCAATTTAAGCAGCATTTGAAACTTCTCTTCCAGATCGGCGGACTGCACATTGTGGGTATTCGAAGTGCACAGCTCGATGAGAATACGTTTGGCTCTGGCCTCGTAGATGGGCTGCAAACACAGCTCAAATTGCTTGCCAAAGTCCTGAACGAATTCGTAAAAACAGAGATATAATAAAAAACTAATTTTGTACTAATAAGACAAAATCAAGCAGCTACCTCCGCCTCTTCCAGACGTCCCTTAGCAATGAGTTTCTTCAAACGATCACTGGGATCTGTCTCGGAGACCATCATCATTTCCAGCTCGGAAGGAATTTCCCTCTCACTAATCGCCCGGGCCGCCAGATAATACAAATTGACGGCGCTCTTCGGTTGCCGTATGAGCCAGGCGTGCAGCGGCACCTCCACCTCGTTTTTGCACTTGAGCGCTATAAAGTTGACAATCAATCGTGAGCCGGATCAGTAAATCAGTAAAATTTTGCAATTATCTGCTTCGAATATTGGAAACACTTTAAAATTAAGCATCGCTCTCGCTTCTGCTTATGAGAAAACCAGAAAGTCGCAATCAAACCCGAAGGCCAAAAAGAATTTTTAGAAGTTTCCGTTATGCTTTTCTTTAAGTTCGACCTCTAACGGACCAGCTAGTACTATGAGCAGGATCAAATACGAATTAAGTCAAAACTTACAAGGATATTCAACAATTTTAATGAAACGCTCGCCATCTGCTGTGGGCTTGGTAAGTATTAACAGCTCCACATGCTCCTCGCTGCACTCCATGACCAGCATGTCCTCGACGAGCAGCATGCGATTCAACGTCGACTGACTCAAGCTGACGGTTCGCGTGAACGGGCAAATCTGCAGCAGGTGGCCAGAATGGGTCAAGGCAATTCTGCGGGCATGGAGAACATCTAAATTGAAAATATGCAGAAATTTTTATGCTCAAACCTACATATAATGTTCCGCATTGTAGATGTCCTTTATGCTGCCCAGGTGCGTAGGCAAATTGATGCGAGTGACATCATTGGAAGCGCTTTTGAAAGTTAGTGTGCCCTGTGCGGCAGTTATAATCAGATCATGAGCAGCAATCAGCGACTCCTGATTGTTGATGGCATAGCCGAGGCCTGTCGGCTGCTTGAGCAGTAGAGCGCTATCCACGCTGTTGACAGCACGTCCAGCGGATGTGCGCTCAATGCTGATATCATCCAGCAGTGCAGCCATGTTTTCGTTATCATTTAACGTAACATTGGATAGTGATTCCAGCTGGCCTTCGTTGAACTCACTCAGACTAGAAACGTGAAAGTGGCAGAGCGTGATAGTCTCCATATCTGAGTGCGGTTTCTACTCACCAATAGACGCTGCCATTTTTGCAGGTAAAGTAGAAGTGCTGTTCCAATTGCTGTATGCTTGTAAATGTGCCGCTATTGATGCTCACATCCTCCATTTCGATGCAAACACTGAACAGCAGCAAGCCCTTGATATATACGCCATGGACTTCGCCATCCGTTAGGCCGCACACAATCAGATTTCCGCTGTTGGATATGGCAATTGCATCGATCTGTGCACCAAAACTGAGAAAACTGCACTTGGCCACCAGCTCATCCTCGAGCAGCAGCAGACTCTTATCTATAGATATGACCATTTTGCCACTTTGCACGGATGCTTGAATAGCAGGATATTTCGCAACCTAGCAAACAAAATTGTTTTAATAATTGCTTTTTTAGTTTAAAGTGTGTTTCACCTCATCTTCGCTGCTTATTTTGAAAATGCTGCGCGAGGAAAATGCGTTGGAAATGGTCTCATCTTCAACCGTAGATGCTTCAAAGTTGCTCCACATTGTTTAGCACGTAAACTTTTAGTCGATACAAAAAAAAAAAAAAACAAATTTAAATCAGCCAGCGCCAAAATTGTAAGCGTCACTTGCCGATAGAGATGCGAGTTAACATCATCTAATGGCGATAGTTTCGATAGTTCTATTGAGTGGGCATAAAATTGCTACTAACCACTTTTTATGCAACTGAAGACCAAATAGTAAGCAGATTTATTTATATATGTTATTGCTATATGGTTTACAAATTAATGTAAGCCATAAACATGTATAAAGTTTTTGCTTATCGATATTATCTAAATGGCATATCGATGGGCTGAACATGCATATGGATTGATGGTCACCCTAACTATGAAATAAAGAATGGAATTTTGGTATTTGGTTGTTGTCGAAATACGGTCACCTTGGCTGGCAGGCGAGGAAAATTATTTATATTTTAGAATCCACGACGCTTCGCATACGAAAATTTGCCGAATTATTATAGTTACGCACAAATTTTAAACGCATCGGCGTGCAAATGTCCAAGTGTGCCGCTAAACAACCCAAAATTATGTGTTATTTGTGTTCAAATGGTTACGCAGCAACCAATTCACACATAAAAATATAGTCGGACACCGCGGCCATCAACAAAAAACGAAAACCTGGAATGAAATTTGTGTGCGCAAACGGCAATACTGCATGCTGAAAATTAAAAACGTGCAAATCATTTCGGATTGCCGCACATAAGAATGCGCTCAAAATTTGTAGTGTAATTTATTAAAAAAAAAGCAGCAAAATTGCTGCCGCTGCTTTGCGGTGGTGGTGCAAAAAGAACATTAAATCGGTGGCAAGAAGAAGAGCCAGTAAGTGAGAAAATTGTAATTAAAGAAGAAAACGAAAAGATAATCATCGCTGTGTCTAACAAAATCAATTAATCATATCAAATAAAAAAAAATAAATAACAAAACGGTGAATTATTGCAACGTGCAGCCCATATCGCATATTGTGTTATTTGTGCTGCAGGTGCTGCTGCTGCTGCTTGGCGCTACGCTGCTCAGAGACGCTGCCAACGCTGACGACATGCGCGCGTAGAGTTGCCAGCTCTGAAATTGCCAAGGTAGTCGCATTTGTGGCGGCTTCTGTCCTCACAGAGATTTATATATATTTTTTGGACACTTTTCACATTGGGATGCAGTGGTAAATGGTGCAGCAATTAATTAAAATCTATAGAACACTCAAGGAGCTCCTTTTCGCACAGGTTGGCAGCCCCGCTCGGCTAAAGGAAGCAAACATTGAGTGCCGCATTTCCATACAATTTGTATTTTGAATAAACGCGTCGTGATCCCGCGGATCGACGACGCCATTAGATAGAAATTTTCGTTCGCCCCGTAGTTAAAGAAAAGCTGCCACCATTCGGAAGAAAAACACTTCGAATATGACCCACAATATCGGTATGGCGCCATATCGTTTGCCGGGTCCAGCGGGCGGTCTCTGTCCGCCTGATTTTAAGCCGCCGCCACCGACGGATATCATCTCGGCGCCGAGTAATCCGAAAAAACGACGGAAAACATCAAATGCGGCCAATTCGGCGGCGGCAGCTGCTGCAGCGGCGGCAGCTGCGGCGGCTGCCGCTGCCAATTCGATGCAACAACAACAATCGGCGCCGCCAACACCGCAGGATTTGTTGCCACCGCCGCCGATGGGCGGTTTCGGTGATACAATCGTCGCCTCCAATCCGTTCGATGACAGCCCCCAGGTATCTGCCATGTCCAGCTCAGCAGCCGCTGCGATGGCGGCTATGAATCAAATGGGCGGCGCCGGCGGACCCGGCGGCCATTTTGGCCCGCACCCGCATTGGGAGGAGCGCATGGGCATGGGCATGCATCCGCATATGCATCCACATCCGCATCATCCAAGCGCCGGCGGCGGACCCATGGGCCATGGGCCACACGGACCGCATCATATGGGTGGGCCTCCACCCATGCGCGGCATGAGCCCATTGGGACCTGGCGTGAGCCCCTTAGGACCTGGCGTGCATCCGCATGGCATGGGCCCCGGCGTCGGACTGCCGCCTCACATGAATCATGGTCGAGCCGGCGGAGTACCCATGGGCAGTCCAATGGGCGCAATGGCTGGCATGGGCGGCATGAGTCCAATGGGCAACATGGGAGGACCAAGCATATCCCCACATCATATGGGTATGGGCGGACTATCACCCATGGGCGGTCCGAACGGGCCTAATCCGCGTGCAATGCAGGGATCGCCCATGGGCGGTGCTGGTGGACCGATGCCCGGACAGAATTCGCCAATGAACTCGCTGCCAATGGGCTCGCCCATGGGCAATCAAATTGGCAGTCCACTGGGTCCAGGACCTGGGCCCGGGCCGGGCCAACAACAACCAGGAACCCAACAGCAGCAGCAGCAGCCACAAAACCCGCAACAGACGCACATGAACAATGGACAAATGGGTCCGCCGCCCCTGCACAGTCCACTGGGTAATGGGCCAACAAATCACAGTCACATGTCCGGTGGACCAGGTCCAGGCCCGGGTCCTGGGCCGGGCGGTTTAGTTGGACCCGGTGGCATGTCGCCAGCCAACAGCAACAACAACAATAACAATAACAACAGCAACATGATGGGTGGCAATGCGGCCAACAACAACAATAGCAATAATAATAATAATAATAACAATAACAACAATGGCAGCAATCCCAACAACAGCAACAACAATCAAAATCCTCATCCACATCTGTCGCCAGCGGCGGCAGGTGGCCGTCTGGGCGGTGTGCCCAATGCAATGCAATCGAACGGTCCAATGCCAGTGGCGTCTTCGGCAGCATCGACATCGGCGACGACGACGTCAACCTCGGTAACAGCGACCACATCAGTGCCTACGTCCTCACCAGCGCCGCCCGCCATGTCACCGCATCATGCGTTAAATAGCGCCGGTCCCAGTCCGGGCATGCCCAATTCTGGGCCCAGTCCGTTGCAGTCGCCAGCTCTAAGTGGCGGTCCTGGCAGCAACAACAGCAACAACAACAACAACATGAGCAACAACAATGGACCCATGATGGGCCAGCAAATGAATCCAAATGTTCCTATGCAGCAGCAGCAGCAACAACAGCAGCAACAACAACAACAACAACAACAGCAGCAGCAACAACAGCAACAACAACAGCAGCAACAACAGCAGCAACAACAGCAGCAGCAACAGCAGCAGCAACAACAACAGCAGCAGCAGCAGCAGCAGCAGCATGGCCCCATGGGCGTCCATATGGTTGGACCACCGGGCGGACCAGGTGCACCTGGTCACGGCCCTGGTGGTCCCATGGGCATGGGCATGAATCAAATGCTGCCGCCTCAACAACCGCCACACCTTGGAGGACCACCGCACCCGCAGCTTATGAATCATCCGCACCCGCATCATCCGCATCCAGGTGGTCTACCTCCACATCACATGATGGGACCTGGACCGGGCATGCATGGTCCCGGTCCTGGCGGCATGCCACCCCATATGGGCGGTGGCGGCGGTAATCCGCACATGATGGGTCCACACGGCAATGCTGGCCCACACATGGGTCATGGTCATATGGGCGGTGTGCCCGGACCTGGTCCGGGACCAGGCGGCATGAATGGACCGCCACCGCATCACGGAATGCCACCTCACCACGCACACTCACACCCACATCATCACAGCCACGGACACAGTCCGATGGGCGGGCCGAACATGTTTGGCGGTGGCGGCGGTGGTGGACCCATGGGTCCGGGTCCAATGGGTAATATGGGTCCCGGCCCCATGGGTGGTCCAATGGGCAACATGGGCGGCCCTATGGGCAAGCCCATGACAATGAGCGGTGGCAAAATGTATCCACCGGGTCAACCAATGGTCTTCAACCCGCAGAATCCAAACGCGCCGCCCATTTATCCATGTGGCATGTGCCACAAGGAGGTTAACGACAACGATGAGGCGGTCTTCTGTGAATCCGGTTGTAATTTCTTTTTTCACAGGTAAGCAACGTGTCATATAGCATACTAGCAAGTATTGCCCGGCCTTGCACGGGCGACTCGACTCGAAAATACATGCAGCCATTTAGTTTTATATATTTAAAATATTGCAATGTGAAAAATGCAACTTTCTAGATCCTACCCTTTGGGGCAGGATCATGATAATGGATGAATCCTTCATTTAAATGATATTCTATTTTCTAGAACCTGCGTGGGACTGACGGAGGCGGCCTTTCAAATGCTCAACAAGGAGGTGTTTGCTGAGTGGTGCTGTGACAAGTGTGTGTCTTCCAAGCATATACCCATGGTCAAGTTCAAGTGCTGAAGAACCACCAACAACAACAAGAACAACAACGATGATAACAACAACAATCACCACCAGCTAGCACTCATTCACTCTGTATAAATATATCCAAGCATTAACTATTTTAATTGTAGGGTTTAAGCAGTTTAAGGTAACCCCCCACATACATCATACCGCATGCGCTCAGAATAGTCAAAGGTCCCCAACGAAACCCTCAATTTAAATGCAAAGACTCACTATATATATGTATATACTATATATATATGTGTGTGGCCGGAGCAGTGTTGTGATTTTTCGCTTCGGCCAGGCTCAATGCGCGCATCCTTAACAAAAGCAAAATCAAACCTTAAGCGACACTGAAAACACAAGATATGTATGCTAATTGTAATATAGTATAGCATAGTATACATATATATATATATATATATATATAAATCTATATCTGTATCGCATGTGAGACGATTCGTTGTTGTCAGCCTAGAAAGCATGATAAGCAGAAAGTAACGGAAATGGCAGAAAACAAAAGCAACAGAAATCTGAAATACACACTGAAAAAGGCGAAACGTCGATAACGAAAGCCAATATCAATCTACTCTAGTGTGTATTAAAAACAAAAAAAAAAAGGCAAAATTATGAATTAAAAAAAAAAAATCGGGAAATTCAAGAATGAATATAACGTTAAATTCTTAAGCAAAATGATAAGGAAAAGCAGTTTAGAAGCGAACACAAAACGTTATTTTTACAATTTGTTTTCGAATTATTAGAGTTTTAAGTGTGTGTGTGTGGAGTGCATGCAAATACTATACATATATATATATATATAATATACACACATAAGATATCTTTAAAATTAAATATCGATCTGACAATGAGCATACAAATTGTAACGTAAACAAAATTTAGCCGTGTGTGTGTGAAATTGTTTTCAACAAAAAGTCTTTCGTGTGGTGTTTTTTACTCTTGCGTCAATTTTGCATAAACTTTTTAAACAAAAAAAAAAAAACTAAAGAAAGAATACTTAATATGTATGCTAAGCGAAAGAGTATTGACGTATCGATTGAACTGATAAGGCGATTGGGTATTTACAAATTATTAAAGTTCGATAAGCAATATATAGAACACGGAATGCGAGTGAAATCGATTGCGAACAAAAGAAAGCACAAGAAATTATTAAATAAATGCAGCGAAACAGAATTAATTTAAGCATTAAAAGTTAACGCGTGAATTCAAAATGAGAAAATTGTATAAATTGCAACTTAAGTTATTTATAATTAAATAAAAAAAAAAATATACATACGAAGTAAGTTGAAAACTTTTGATCGTGTTTACTCGCAACGTGAGAAAGTGGGGGGAGTACGATACAATCAAAACATGTAATGTCGTGACTTCTCTCAAATGCAAGTAGATATGCCATTTTTTGTTATGAAAACATGTTTTTTCAGTTACCAATTAATAACAAATTACCATAATTTTTTCTATTGCCCAAGACTTGACAACGTTTCTATACCAACCCCTGCTATTCAAACCTATATTCTCGTCGTCTCTGAATAATTGAGTTACAATACTAAATTGTTTACCGAGATGGTTGGCGTATAGAAGGTGAAATATTCAATCGCAAAGGGTATATATATATTCCTGATCACTTTCAAAAGTCGATTCTCATATAGCCATCAATGGCTATGTAAACTGATCCATTAATCTGAAAGCTTTCTAATAATTCCTTGCATAGATCCGTTCCTTAGTTGATTTTAGTACATAAGTTGGAGTTGTCAGGATCATACTACTGTCTCCTATAGTTGTCAGGTACGATAAGCGTCTTTTTTTTTCAAGATATTTTAAGAAAATTCCGCATTTACAAGTTTCATTATCGTTGTATTAAAAGTCTATCGAACATCATGTTGAAACTCTTCAGTTTCTGTAGTGTTCCATTTCGGATGCATCTCCTCTCTCTGAACCCAGAAGTTACCTAGTTTCTGCAGCTACAAAAATAAACTAGTTTCTCTTGTTTGAATACTCCATTTCTTAGTTTATCTTGTATATATTGTGATTGTATTTCAGTTTTGCAATACTTAGACTAACACGCACAGGTTAAATCTTTAATAAACAAATAATAATATAGATTGCTAGAATGAGTTGCTATGGAAAAACAACAAAAACCCTTTTAGAAACTCACACAATACCCACAAATTATGATTTAAGTGGAGACAACTCACAAAAAAGTGGGCGAAAATTGAAATGGTTTTGAGGGCGCCGCTTAAAGCTACATTATATATTTTTTGATTACATTTAACTTTTTCTTTAATATACTTTTCATAATCATAGTATTTGCAGAGCACGCAGAGATCCTATTAAGTCTCTGCATGGCGCGTAGGTTTATCCGATGGCTGCCGTTATGAGCTCGGCCACATCCTGATCTGTGCTACGCACGGTTAGATTCAGCGTGACACCCTCGGAGAGCGCCAATTTGGCACGCACCAGCACCTCAACGCCGCCACGGAAGGTGCCTGTAAAATAATTAGAATTATTATCAAATGCAGGTTAAATAGTTGCTTTTATCATACCAGAGCAGTGTACGGTGTGCAGATGCGTGCCCTCGGGCACTTTTTCGGAAAGATTTGCAGCGCCTAGGCCAAGTATTTTAAGAATAGTGTTGACGGCATCCTGTAGATTGTTAACGGCCGACAGTACAAAGGTGTCTTCGGCTTGTAGCCACTCTGTAAGAAATGAAAGAATAATGTTAGGTTAAAAGTAAGAATGCTTAAGCCAAGCGACGGACGTGATTATCTTTGATGTTACTTCCATCAAACCAAAAAGTGAAACATTCAAGATCTGTGTATGCTTTATGAGAGCTTACATGCTAAATTTGGTGTACTTTTATAAATTTGTAAAATAATCGGGATATCTTGGAAACAAAAATGATTCGGTTCTTTGCCTAATATTATTAAGATTGCATATAAACAAATAGCAGATGGACATGGGTATATCGAATTAGTTAGTGGTACAGGTCTATAATGTATATACTTTATGGTGTCAAGGCTGTCTGCTGCCATTCGCGTATACATTTCATGACAAGCACTCTGCCTGGTCATAAAATTAAATATATATATAAAAAACTGACCCTCACTATCGGCCGCATCCCAGGCCACCTGGAAGTTGTTCTTTTTCGTTTTCTGTATTTGGTCGGCGACTGTGATGTCTAAGTCCTCCAGCATATACTCATCATCGTAGCCCTCATCCGAGTCTGGCTCGCCAGTATTTGGATCGCAATCCTTGACCACAAATCGCAAAGTGGCGCCAAATGTAGCTGTTAAAAAAAAAAAGGAAAATTCAAAAATTGACTATTACAGAAAGTTCAGCTAGGACTATACCTATGGAACTGCTGGCATCCGGCGGAAATTCGACAATTACGTATGTTGTCTGTAATTCGTTGTAGGCCAATTTGGGACAGGATAAGACGGCACGGGCCGTATAGCCCTCGGGTAGCGTCAGCTCGACGCGCACATTCTCCAGGAATTGTTCGGCGAGCGTGTTAAGGCAATCAAATTGGAATACAACATGCTGTGCAAAGATATGCTTTATACACTGAACCGTATACTCTGTTTCGCTCTCGGTTAGCTGTATGGGCGCTGTGCTGCGATGAATGGGACCCAGAACTTGTATGCCCGGCAGCTGAGCCAAACGTGCGGCGCTCTCCTCCTCTCGCGTAATTTTTGGTGCACGCGGCGCACTGGTGACCATCATCACATCGTTGGTGACCTCTGGCTTAACAATAGCGGCCTTGGGCACAATGGAAATGTCAAAGTGATTTTGAAGTTCGCCATTTAAATGATCCGTCAGCGCCTTCTCGAGCAGCGCTATTGAGCAATTCTCGCGCTCAATGATGTAGTTCTTGTAGAGCTCCGGCTTGGCCGAGTTAAGTATGCTTAGATAGTAGGTGGCACGATCGCGCACCTCATCATCCGGATCCATTTGGCAGCGTCCCAGTAACACCAATATGTTGGCCAGCAGAGCGGGACACGAGGCGCCGAATTGGGCCAATGCAGTCACCGCAGCAGCGCGCACAATGGGGCTTTCAAGGATGACGCGATTATAGATGAAGCGTATGTACTTGGAGGGCGTGGCCGCAAATGGACCTTCCTTGCCAAGCAAATGCAAAATGCGTACGGCCAGCGAAACATGCTCGCAATCTTCAATAAACTCGCACAGATGCGACAGACCCGACTCCTTGGCATCGGCATTCTCCTCGATGATCGTTATAATGGTGTCCACAATTGATGTCTTGTACTCCAGACCGCCCTCCTCTCGCAGCATACCGCTCAAGAAGTTCATCAGAACTGTATGCTTACGTGGATATTTGGCGCAGAGTGCGCATATGGCATGCACCACCACCACCTTAAACTCATCGGAGATCTCGGCCACAAATGTGGAGATCTGCTTCATTAAACGCTCCACAGAGGACTCCGCGCCGGTTTTTAAGAGTGTTGTTATGGCCAGCGTGGCCACTGAACGATTCGAATCGGTAATCAGACTCTCCAAATCCAAATTACATGTGGTCACGGCGGCCGGATGTGTCATGGCCACCTTGTTCAGGGTGCGTACAGCAGCAAAGCGCAGAGTGGCCTTAACCGAACTACAAAACAGCTGCAGTATGGAGAAGGCAGGCGAAAGCATGCGTGGATTTGTGTTCTTCAGATTGACAATGGCATGGGCGGCCTCATAGATGACCATTTCGCTCTTGTGCCGCAAACAAGATTCAATGAAGGTATACAAGGGCGAATCTGCGAGCTCCTCGGCGGGTATGTCCTCCTCCTCGATCAATTTGCAGGCGATACGTATCTGTTTGGGTGCGATATTATAAGTTTTAGTAGTTGCAATTTAACAACATCCCATCCAGCTTACCAGCATACACACTGCGTAGGGACTCTTGAGCGAGCCGCGCGTCAATTTGTTGACCAACTTGGAGACTGCCAGGCGATCCGATTTGCGTATATGATAGAGCAGGCCAAGTGCATGATACTGCACCATTATATTATCGCTATTCAAGGCCTCCTGTGCCTCATTCGCCCAGCGTTTGACAACATCGCCGGCGGTGTTGGCCAGACGAAGCGAGCTGACCAAAGCGGCACATGAAACGGCCGCATTTTTATCCACAATGCATTGCTTCATGTAACGCTCGACGGCCTGAAGCATGGTGTGATCTGTTATGCTGCAAAGGGCACGTATGGCAGCGGCGCGATAGAGATCTTCTTTGCCTGTCATGTCCTTGGTCAGCGAACTGGTGACAATGATGACATCCTCGGCTACGGAGCTCAGCTCCTTAATGCCGAGATAGACCATGCGGCGCAGAACAACATCTTTGGACTGGAACAGCTTGGTCATGGCAAAGAAACAATCGGTTGCCTCGCGCGGCACCAGCTGCTCGCCCTGATTCATCAGGTAGAGGATCTTGGTCAGTATGTGTATGCATTTACGTGCATTCACTGGCGTCTCATTGAAAATGCGAGTCTCCTGCAGCACCGAGGTCTTCTCCAGATTTTGGTACGCGTTCGTCGGACCTATGCGTTTGTTTAGCGAGTTCGAAATAAAATATTTCATTTTTTGATGTTTTTTTTGTTGAACCGGCCGTAGGCAATATATAACGTTAGAACTTTAAAGCAGTTTCTATGTGTGTTTTTCGGGTTATCTCTGAGACTGTGTGTGTGGGTGTGTTAATTTTGTTGTACTCCTGTTTTATGCTCTTTTTGGCTGCCAGCAGAGCACCTTCTGCGGTCAGCAGTGTTGGCAGTTGTTTTGTTAACGCTCCGGCGGCACTGTTAGTATTATTTAGTTGTTACCCAATTACTTACCGTCCTCCTCTTCATCCTTCTCGCGGCGAAATGAGCCCATTTTATGTGTTGCTTACTTCAGTAACGTGTGAAACAAATGAAATTGTAAAATTTATTAAAGAAAAATATGTGATTTTTCGCTACGCGTACACGTCACACTACACAGCAAGAAGAAGTTCGATATTTACCATTCAGCTGTAAGCGTCGTTCCCCGCATTAACATTCGCCTAACAGCCGTGTTGCTCATATGTTTTGCATCATCGATAAATTGCTAAAGTCATTTTCCTACATCGATATATTGTTCGATTTCCGTGCTTGAGTAGTGTTAGAAACGTTATAAAATGTATGTAAGTTTAAAGTTTATTTAAAAACTCTTACATGGAAAGTTTGGTTCTAGTCTCAATAGTAAAAATAAGTGCAAGCAATGAGATATCGATGTTTTTGGCATCGTACAAAGCTAAGTTATCTAAATATCGCACATTCTGTTTGCAACTATCGATACATTATTACGATATTAACAGATAGAGTCAAACGTTTGGCAGAAAAATATTTTTATGCGCTAAGAAAACAAATATTAAATATTTCTATATAAAATGCGCTCTCGTAGCAGGAGCCGTTCACGCAGTCCACGCAGAGATCGACCACGTGAGATACGTGACAGCGGCAGATCCCACGTGCGTCCGGACAGGCGGGAAACACACAAGCCGGCGGCTAAGTCTGGGCACAGAGACCAGGAAAGGGAACGGCCGCAAAAAAATGGCTATGAAAACTCACCCGTGCGTCGAGAGGGTCGCAATTCAAAGAGACGAGATTCGCCACGACGACAGCGTTCGCGGTCCCGCTCATCTAGCACGGACAGCAGCAGCAGTGGAACAAGCAGCGACGGCAGCAGCAGTGGTACAAGTAGCTCTACGTCACGCAGTCGGAGTCGCAGTCGTGGTCGTAGTCGGAATCAGAATCGCAGTCGGAGTCCGGTCAAACAGAAACAAAAATCGGTGGAGCGCTGGCCCAACGATCGTTATCACGAGAACAATGATAGGCAAAAGAATCCCTTTAGAGGACGTGCACCGGAAGGCAGCTTTATAAACGATCCAGCCGAACGGCCAAGTCGTAGTCATCACCCACACCGGGGTGGCGGTCATCCTAAGGATTCAAAGGCCTTAAGTGCGCGACGGGCGCAGCGTGTGCGCATTGGCGAAGAAGGCGTTCCAGAAGTGTGGGGCACCAGTCCAACACGGACGCACCATGATGTGGAGCTAGTCAAAGGCTCCTATGTGGGGCCCAAGAAAAAGAAAAATCTAAAGAAGAGCAGTAAAATGAAGAAAACCAAGTCCAAGAAGAAAGCAAAAAAAATCAAAAAGAAGAAAAAGAGCAAACAAGTTTCCAGCAGCTCATCCGACACATCCTCAAGCTCATCCTCATCAAGCTCCAGCAGCGAGTCGAGCTCCTCGAGCGAAGACAGTTCCGAGAGCGAGGATGACCAGGAACTTTGGCTGGAAAAGACAGCGGATGGTATTAAAATGCCCCCTAAAAAGAAAGTCAAGAAAAGCACAAGCAAAAAGAATAAAAAGAACAAAAAGAAAAAGAAAAAACGAAAATCGGAGTCCGACAAAAAATCCTCATCCAGTGCAGCCAGGTCCAAATCGAAGGCGAGTGCTAGCAAAAACGAAGAGGATGTGGGCCCATCCCTGCGCAGCGGCGGCAGCCTGAATCAAAAAGACTTTGGGCGCGCCCTGCTGCCGGGTGAAGGTGCCGCCATGGCTGCCTACATCGCGGAGGGCAAACGTATACCGAGACGTGGTGAAATCGGTCTCACATCGGACGAGATTGCCAACTTTGAATCGGTCGGCTATGTGATGAGCGGTAGCCGGCATCGGCGCATGGAAGCTGTCCGTATACGTAAGGAAAATCAACTATATTCGGCGGATGAGAAGCGCGCCCTGGCCATGTTCAGCAAGGAGGAGCGCCAGAAGCGGGAGAATAAAATACTAACGCAATTTAAGGACATGATTCACTCCAAACTGCAAGCTAAGGATAAGAAATAGTAAATAGTCATTTGTAAAGCAATACAATTAATTTTTTAACAGTGCATTAACTATTTGCAACAAAAAAAAAATAAAAGTATGTATGTGTTTATATAAGTATTGTGTATATAAGAACTTATGTATGCATATATTATGCATTGATGGAATGCATTAATATTTAAATGAATGTATAAATATATTTGGTGTGTTTATATGCAACACCAAGTTTACCACCAGTTTATTTTTACTTCAAAAATAATAAATCCAAAAAGCCGTTAGTTTGGTGTACGATTAACAACCAGCCCGATAATATTGCTATCACAAAACGATAGCAAAGACATAATTTCGATATATCTATGTATCGAATGATATCAATCTCTTTTTCGTCTTTTCGTGCTCCGTAACGCGTGCAAATTGCTTATAAGTTATTTATTTAATTAAAACTTTCCGTGCTGGCAATACAAACATATAATTTAATATTTAAAATAAATCAACCAGCAAACAGTTACTTAAAAAACGTCGAGTACAAATTTATTAAGCGAAATTTATATCTTTTTGCAAAAATTCAATACATGTGCGTGAAACAGAGGCGGGATTACAACACGGCGTGAGCGACGCGGCATTGGTTAGAAAGAGCTAACGACAGATGTACGAAGTGGGTTAGCAAAACAATGAATGAAATGAGAAAAGAAAATTGCTAACCGGCGGATTAGCGAGTACGGGTATGAAGACATAAATTCACTATAAACTAGCAAATGTCACACCGTACATCCACACCCTCAGGCACACAAACACACACACACGCACGCAAACATACATACACGACACGCACACGCACACTGACACCTAATCATACTAATCAAACGGAACAACGAGGCGACACTCCTCTAGCTAGCTTAATTAATTAGCTGGACACACCACACAATCACAAGTCAGTTTATTTTCGGTCAGTCTGGTTTTGTACTTGGAGCGTAGCGTGCGTGGCCGGCAGAAGCGCTCCGCAACACAATGGCGTCCAATGATTTGCAGTCACCGTCAAGCGAGATGGTGTTGCTTACACCGAACACTGAAAATCCGCCCAGCATTGCGGCAGCTGTCACCAAGGATAAGGATGCCACGCGGGAGGGATCTGCGGAATCGGACAACAGTCGTGTTGCGATGAAAAAACAGTTGGGCCTACTTGAGGGCGTGGCCATTATACTGGGCATTATCTTTGGATCGGGCATATTTGTCTCGCCCAAAGGTGTCATACGGGAAGTGGAGGCCGTCGGCACATCGCTGATTATCTGGGTGCTATGCGGTCTGCTCTCCATGATCGGCGCCTTGTGTTATGCGGAATTGGGCACAGCTATACCCAAGTCTGGTGGGGATTATGCATACATCTTCGAGGCGTACGGCTCGCTGCCAGCATTTCTATATCTGTGGGATGCAATGATGATATTTGTGTAAGTATTTTGATTGTATTGCCTATACCTAGCCTCATTTTAATCCCTACACTTATCATATATAGGTAAAAAGGGTACAATGGTGTTTGAGTGTAAAAGCATGTAACAGGCACAGGGAAGCAACTCCACAACCATTAATAATACATATTCACGTTCAGGGCCACGAGCTGGTCGTAGTCATGCCTTTCTGTCCGTTTCTGAAACAGCACGAGCTGTACTGTACCCAGAACGAAGTAAACATATTATTGATTGATCTTGAGACGTTTTTTTTAAGCATAGCTTGCTTTAAGAATAGAACACACATATTATTTCAAGGGTTGAGCCATTTCCCTTGGTATATAATCACAGTTCAATATATAAGAACTAACATAAGGGTGGGACTTTAAGCACCGAAGTCATTTAAGAATGCATGTTATATACATAGCCAAGGGAAGAAGCTCAGGGCGCAATATAAAGTCGGGCACTCCCAATTAGAGCACTCTTCTTATTACATTGGGTCAGACGAACGTCTCAAAGAATTGTGTGGCAGCAACTCGTTAGCTTTTTGCGTCTTCAGTTTCAATTAAGGCATCAATTGAAACTTACAGATTGACGTCTCTCAGTTTTGTATGCCCACATTGAGCCACTGGATAAGCTCAAAGCTGTCAGTTTTCATTCACTTTCATTGAATAATAAATGCTCTTATCAGTTAATGTTTATGTGTGCAGTCAATTGCTGCAAGATTGCATTAACAACTTTATTATTGTTATCATTATGCTATTTTTATTCACTTGTTTTCGATAAGTATTAGCAAAATAATCAGAAAGAACCGCTTTCTTTTGCTTGTCGAAGATTCAACACCCTTGCAAAGCAACACAATAAGGGCTTCTTGATAATGGCTATCTGATAATGTTAATTAATATTAAGCGTAGTCAATCTATGTTTCGAGATTCGTTAAAATATTTCAGACAACAAAATAGTTTTGAGCAAAAAACTTCAGTTTTCTACTTATTGTACCGAAGATAAGTAGAATTGATAAGGGTTCATCAAGATAGCTTTCAGGCTGAGAGAAATGAATAGTTAACTCAGACAGACAGTCGAACGTGGCTATTAGGGCTCGGCTTTTGATAATAGATAATGCATATATATATATGCTTGTTTTTTATGTCTCAATTTGCGTGTGGTACCCATTTCGCGGTAATGTTATAATATCCTCTGCAAGGCTATAAAATTGAAAACATTTCCAAACACTTGCATTCATAAATACTTCTGAAATTTAAGACTAATGTATGTCTGTTTCTTACAGTTTCTTGTTGAATTGATATCATTATCTAAATATTTTCTGCCTTACCACAGGCCCACGACGAATGCTATAATGGGTCTGACATTCGCCTCTTACGTGTTGCAGCCTTTTTTCGATGATGGCTGTGAGATACCAAAACTCGCCCTCCAGTTGCTGGCAGCCGTTACCATTTGCTTTTTGACCTATTTGAATTGCTATTACATGAAAATCACAACGAAAATGCAAAATATTATTATGTTCACAAAAATTGCGGCATTGGTACTGATCATTGTCGTCGGTGTGGTTTGGATGCTAATGGGCAATGTTGAGAATTTCAATCAACCCTTCGAGAATACTGAAACCGATCCCGGCAAGCTGTCGGTGGCATTTTACTCGGGCATATTTTCATATGCCGGCTGGAATTATTTGAATTTTATGACGGAAGAGCTGCGTGATCCATATCGCAATTTACCGCGTGCCATTTATATATCACTGCCACTGGTCACGGGCATTTATGTGCTGGCCAATATGGCTTATCTGGCCGTACTGTCGGCGCCCGAAATGATCGCTTCCAATGCCATAGCAGTGGTATGTAGGACATGATTAACAATTACCATGTGATTTTATTGATTCCTCATTTTTGTTGCTTGCAGACTTTTGGCAACAAGATCATGGGCAACTTCTCGTTGATTATACCCATTATGGTGGCCATCTCAGCATTTGGCGGTCTCTCTGTGCATATTATGACCTCGTCGCGCATGTGTTTTGTGGGCGCACGTAATGGACACATGCCCGCAGTGCTATCCCACATTAGCGTTAAGAGCTATACGCCGCTGCCATCGCTGGCTTTTCTGGTGAGGTTTCGTTTGGATAATTGTTGCACAAAAGAAGTTGCTTAGTTAAACTTGTTTGCTTTGCAGTGCCTGCTCTCGATTGTGATGCTGCTTGTGAGTGATGTGTATGTGCTTATCACATATAGCAGCATCGTAGAGTCGTTCTTTATAATGCTCTCGGTGTCGGCTGTTTTGTACTTTCGCCACACACGCCCCAATATGGAGCGTCCAATTAAAGTGAGTTATGCCCGCTTTTCAAATAGTTGTACACATTTCATATATTTTTCTTTGACAGGTCTCTCTGTGGATACCCGCCGTGTTTGTCATTGTGTGCGCCTTTCTGGTGGTCGTTCCGGTATACGTCGCACCATTTGAAGTCTTCATGGGCTTGATAATAACGCTAATTGGCATTCCATTCTATTTCGTTGGCGTCGAGTGGAAGAACAAACCCAAATGGGTGCATGACGCGATTGGTGCGTATACAAGCGGCGTTCTAACCTTGACAATTGCTACGTTTGGACATTAAAACCTTTATATTTACATAATCGCATATGAACAGCGAAATATCTACTAACCTATGTACTTTGTTCAGATTCGATGACATTCACGTGCCAAAAACTTTTCTTGTCCGCCAAGGAGGAGAAACAGGATTAACCGAATCCCGGATGTAACTGAATTTAGCCTTATCAACATGGGAACTCATCACATATATACTATAAATCACACACAATACATCACAGAAAGAAAAACAGGTGCAAAGACATCGAATATTAGGTTTCTACTAATTTTGTTTTGACGCATTTGTGGATTACGCGAATTGTTACGAGTATCTGCCACATGTGCCACTTATCTGACAAAAATGTTGATCCACTTCACAAAGAGAGAATAACTTGTTTACATAACCAACAATTTGACCATTATTGAAAATCAATCTTAAAACTATGAGCTTTTCATCATTTATCTTAGGATATAATTAAATATTTTGCTAGATCGCCAACATGTGTGAACTTAGCTTTATATTAATTATATTAGTTACCAAAGTACGCCAGTAATATGCCAAAGTCCACAATACATTATTAAATTATTAATTACAGACTTATTATTATTTATTTTCTTTGAAATATTTGCTGCGTTTGATATTAAGTTGCGTTATTTAATTAATTTTTTTATAATTACTCAAACTTGTTAATTTGAGATAAATTAATAAAAAAATTTTATACGGGAGTATTGCCATAAGATATTTTTATATCCATTGTCAACTTTTAGGCGGCACCTCTTGGCACATAAAAAGTATGCTATGGAATATGAATTACAGTAAATGATAAATTTTTTAACAATCAGCCATGGCATTTATTGTTACTGTCAATGTATGCCAATCCATTATAACTGATAAGCTTTATTAATAGAATGTTATTATATTTAAGCTAAGCCCCAGTGATTATAATGTACGATGCTAGGCGATTTGACAGGTTTCTCTAAAAATAAACCCTAACTATTCTCAATACAACATTTTTGGACATGCCTGGCACGTCGCCTGCCATGACGACAGCTTTATGGATTGTGTCTAAGAACATGTACGTAGCACATGTACTCTGTTTATACATATATATGTCAGGCATGGATGTCAATTTCTAGGTGTTTTTAATTGATAAAAGTGTAGTGCAACTTTTGGCTGTTTAAGATGCCATTCAGGTGCTATACATTTATTTATATCTGGTCAAGATTTTTTTTATAGTATTCGCGTGTCTATGGCTGAGTATTTTGTATGGGCCTGGCGCTCACATGCGCCAAATTCAGCGCCGACTTTTGGTTTTTTTTTAATTTTTTTTAATAGCTTTTTAAATATATGCCAGTGACAAGACGAATTACTTAAGTATTGTTAGATCAGTACCATTCAATTTTATGACTTTCTTTTATGTTCGCATAATTGTGCTTTGATGTGCTCATCATTTCGGATGTGGCACGGCTTGCATGCCAAATGAGTGGGCGCTGCGCCCAAAGCTCTGCGGATTTATTTGATCTATACTGACGTTACAATAAGTACTTGAACCAACCTAATCGACTTATATCAATTAAAAAACAAAACTTTAAAGTGTGCCTATAGTTGACATGTTTTCAAAGAATGGATGGGTAGTTATAGAGAAAGCTATTAATCATACGGGAATTTCATCTGAAGTGATTGCTTGTTAATATATTAGTTGCCAGTGTAATGACTTAGTAATAAAATTCAAAAACATTGCGAAAAATTTTTCCCAGATGCAGGGAAATGCGGGGTTCTTTTATGCTTTTATTTGAAGATACCCCTTATTCCAAACTGAACATCCCTTAACTCGAGCACGCATTCATCATATGTCTCCGATTAACACGTTGTAAGGGTATCATTAAAAAAAATCGTGTCTAGTCATTTAAATAACAATTAGCACACGATCCGCGCTATACAGTCGGGCGTAAATTCAAGCTAGATATTGTTTATCAAATTATTGTAAATTTGTATATAATTGATAACTGTTATTCTAATTGCGAAATTTGCAATAAATTATGAAACTCAATCAAAAAAGAGTTTTCGACACAAATAAAATAAAATGTAGGTTATCTCTATTTATATATACATATATACATATATATATATATGTATGTGAGGATAACTACTAATTACTTGAACTGTTTTGCGCCAAGGTCTAGATTGCAGTTCGGAACTGAATTTTATTTAAAATGTCAACTGTTTGCGATATTATCATACAATGTTCAGTTGTATTCGAGCTCATAAGTAGATGAACATTCAAATGCATTCATTTTAGACTTGTCAACCCCTATCAATAGCTCGTTTTGCTTTGTATTCTCCATGTATGTCACGAGTTTCCGACACGCATGTAAATGAAAAGTGAACGAAATTTAAGTAAAACAATCAGAGCATGTTTATGCCAAGAAAATCACGATTACTACTGATTTCAATTAATTTAAATAACATTTGAGAAGAGTCAATTTTTGCTATAACCAAATGCTAAATTGGCTACACTTTACTTTCAAGTGAAGACGTGGCTAAATTTATAACAATTATGTATTGGTGTATTACGTGAGTCTATATCTGTTTACTATTTAATTCATTTTATGCCAGGTTTACTTTATGGATGTGTATCAAATAAACCATATATTTATATTTGTGTCTGTTTTAAAATTAAATAATATGAGGAATTATTTGGAAATAACGTTTACACAGTCTAATGAATTGAGTAAATATTACTTATAGACGTCTGCTTGTCTTGCCACTTCTGATAGTAATATTTATACATGGTATAAACGTAACAAAACACTTACTTATGTTTTAAGCCGAGCAGTAAGCGTGTGAAAATCGCTCAATGAATTTGTCTGGCCCATCGAATTCCATTTGAAGCGATAGCCACGCGATCAATTAGTAGCTTACTGCATGATATTGTCAATATTTGCCCGGTATTAGAAGTCGCGCTCCTCATTCAAGTATATGAAATGTTTGTAGGCAAAACAAAATATTATCGAATGATTGAAAGCCGTTTCCTCTTGTGTTTGCGCTGGGCATTAACTATGTGGGAATTATGACGAATCAAAATTTGAAATTTTCTTTGCTGCGGCACTATTCTAATTAATGTTAAGCATACGCACTGTGGTGCAGTTGGACTACTTCAAATTCAATTTCATTAAGTGGACGCATTACAGAAAAGCTCCAACAGCTCAATACTTCAATACCTCAGACAAAACGATCGATGGATCGTGTGCTCGTCCGTCGTCCGGTATTTTTCGTGCGACTACGATTGAGCATGTGTGCGGCTATACCCTGTACCCAAGTTAAATGTGTAACGAAGTGTCTCATACTTTTTTGCACATATATGTAACAGGCAGACGAAGGCGCTTTGGAGCTAACACAGAACCAAGATTTGACTGATCCGGCCCGATCTCGGCAATTATTTTGACTTGAGAGATTATTGAGAAGATGTCCAGCCTTATACTTATACAATCTCATTTTGTAATTCAAATTTGTAAATAGATTTTATTTCTTAACTATGTCTTTCATATTAAATAAGACGAGATGTTTAGGATGTTATATGATATATTTATATTTTTCTTCTTAATCTTTTTATAAGATATCAAATGTGAAAAACTCTTCAGATCTATTCAAGAATCTACGAATATTTGTTGCGACAGCTCTGAGCTGTGTACAGGGTAACTGCAAGTCGGGCATACACGACTAGAGTATCTTGTTTTTTATGGTTCGTGTCAGAGTGTGGAGCGCGCGCTATACGCGGGGATTTAAGCTTTCGAATTTTCAATTAGTTCGTTGACGCTTGGGGAAGTTGTGAAGGTGCTTCAAACGCCAAACCTCCGCACAGTTTAGAATCAACCGGCCAAGCGCAAGGTGTTGCATTTGCCAAGTGCTCGGGAACAGGAGCTCAGTGGACAAGGAATTCATTACAATAAATTGCAAACAGTTGACGCCTGCCATGCACTTGATAATACTGCAAGCTGTTTTTCTTGTGATCTGCTGGTCTCAAGGTAAAAAAAGAAAAACAATAATATTGGTAATAAGAGTTGTGTCTGTGTGTGTGTGAGTTATATAACAGCTGGCAGCCGGCTGTGGTCATGTGATACTTTTGTCATTGTACCAAAAGTGCAATAATTAAATAAATCAAAGGAAACCAAAAGTGATAATCATATTGAATATACTAGGCAAGCCCAATCAATATCAATTTCAAGCTAACATACAGCCGCACGTTCTATATAAACAAAATATTTTATAGTACCTTATCTTTGATAGTTCCATGAAAAGCGTGCGACCCGCCATATACCAGGCTGTTGACAAATGTCAAGGCTGCCTGAATCATGTGCACCCAAAATAGCTAAAGTTCTGTGGATATTGGCCAACCAATGATATCACGTTTCTAAGTACTCTTAATTACGCATTTTACAAAGTTTATTGCATTGGCTTTATGGCATTTATGCCACTCGAAATTTTTTGACTTTTCGAATGCCAATTAATACATTTACTGCTGTCATTGATTTTGATTAAGTGCACTCCAGTGATATAATATGGGCAGTAGGCAAATAATTATATAATAGACATATCTGTTGCGTGATCTGACAAAAGCTCTTACAAAAATTTAATATACTTAAGTGTTAATTTTCGAATAACAAATTAATTAGCTAGTCTAAAAACGAATGGCCGAATAACTTAGTTTTATCTAAGTTTACAAATTTGTTAACACATTTTTAGAGGTCTTCTACACTCGGGATATATTTATTTAAACATTTTGATCACGCCCAATAAAGGGTTGTAGCAAGTGTCGTTTAAATTTGTAGCTAAAATCATATTCTATGTTACTTGAAGCAATCGAAAAAATGGTCAAAAACATAAAAATGTGTATATCTAAAAGTCATAGTTTGAAGGTCACTGTGTTGGGATTACAGTCTTAGAGCCAATTATCATTATGAAGATTCATTAATCTGCTTTAAGTTATGATATTTTAATTGTTTTCAATTGTTATAATAATAACAATGGTAAGAAAATGATTCAATTGGTATATTGAATTTTTATTATTATTACTATTATCATTATTATTGCTACTATTTTATTATTACTACTTATTATTTTTGGTTTTATTATTATTATTATTATTATTGCTTTTATCAATATTATTAATAATACTCATATTAATCACATCAATGTTACTACTATTATTAATATTATTAAATGGTGATGATTGATGATTATTACTATTTACTTATTGGCTAGCTTAAGGTAATTATCTAGTTCAAATAAAAAGCTGAACATTTGGCCGTCCTCTTATTATTATTATTATTATTATTTATTAATTTTATTATTTATTTTTATTACTATTATTATTTTTATTATAAATATATTTATCATTATTACTATTACTATCATTCTTATAGTAATTATTCTTAGAACAAAGTGAAGACCTGCTTTCGCTAGTCTATGATTTTAACCCTTAAAGTTCAGTTACCTCAGTGTCGCGTTCGCTAAGTCGATCGAAATATATGCATTGCTATATATTTTACTTATTTTCATTATTATTATTATTAATTATTCGAATAATGTCAATTAGTATAAATTCTAAAACAAATACCTTTCTGTCTGCCTGCTAATTGAGAGCCGTAGAAATGTGCAATTGTCATATGATATGCATGCTAATAGTCAGATCGCTTGGCCAAATAAACCAATTATCATAGGCAAAATAGCGCTTAATTTTCCTTTCCAACTGTATGCCATTGTGTGAGACTTAGTCAAACGTGAAGTCAGACAAGTGGTGAAAATTATGGAAAAATATTTACCTTCGACACTCATTATCTATATCAATATCAATAATTGTGCCGATATCTATATTGTGTTTAGTGTGCCCTTGTATTTTCTTTCTAAAATGTATTTATTGATTTATCTATTTGCTGAGCAGCAAACGGTTAACATTTGTTTGCTATCGTCCCATTTATTTGCCATAATTCACAAGTGCTCGTATATGTCAGTGATAAGCTCTATCTGCGGGTTCCGGGGCAGACATTATTGTGCGGGGCACGTGATCGAACGGGCATACAATTCAAATGTTTCGGAACTATTACTAGTATATGTTTACAGTTAGCAGCTAGTGCGCGTCATACGGCAAATATTCATTAATTTCTGATTTCAAAATTTTGATTTATTTTTCTTTCTAATATTTATTATTTATAGTGGTCAACAGTCATGTTTTTGGCTACTCGGAGCCCAACCAGAGGCGTTGGGCGCGTCATCATGGACACTGTGCCGGCAAGACACAGTCACCCATTGCCATCACCTCCAGTCATGTAAGTTTTCTTGAAAGAAAGTACTCGAAAGTAATATAAACCTTTAATTTCTTAAAGTAGTGCACTTTTTACTTCAAGTAGTTTTTTAATAACGAAATTTCTGCATACAATACTTAAGTAAAGTAATCTAGTTAAGCAGTTTTTACTTACATTTCCGGCGTGATTCTTTTTAAATATATATATATATATATCTATTTTTTAAACTGAATGGTGTTGTTTTAATATCCAGAATGTCAAGGACTTTGTTCGTTTGTTCTGTTCCTGTTCTAAGCCAGTTTTAGTTCGGGAACTCGGGTTTTCAGGTCCTTGAACCATTTTTGATATTTACAAATAGAAAATTTCATGTTAATATAAAATATAATAAGTTTGAAATAATACATATTAAATATTGATCCAAAGTTTCCAAATTGACTAGAATTCCAGCTTTAATTTGAAGATTCAAATTACATTAAATTAAATAAAAAAGCAATTAAACAAGAAATGTAATTGCCATTTAAGAGAACAAGACGGTTTAATTTTTAATTGATATCATCAATCTTAATAAGAAGTGCAGTTTTCTCTCAGTGTGACAGCTGCAGCCAACTTAACTAGCTGCTAATTACCCAAAAATCGAACCATTTCAGACAATACCCGTGCATATGCCGGCTGTGGACATGATTGGCTACCACAATCTGCTGCCCTATCCGCTGAAAATGATTAACAATGGTCACACTGGTAAGTCGGATGGCTCAAAGTACCATAATTGCATTGACTAATTAGCCCATTTGGCTCTTTTGACAGTCTCCATTGGCATACCCAAGCTGAATGAGAGTGACGACCAGTTTGAATTCCTGCCCTACGTACGGGGCGCCAAGCTGCCCGGCGAGTTCGAGGTGGAGGGCCTACATTTCCATTGGGGTGATAAGAACAATCGTGGCTCGGAGCATGTCATCAACGATATACGCTACACCATGGAAATGCATATTGTGCATCGCAACAAGAAATACGCGACGCTGGGCGAGGCCCTCAATCATCCGGATGGTGCGGCGGTGCTGGGTTTCTTTTTCAACGTAAGTGTGGCTAGTTTTTGGTAAATACGATGCAGCTAACTTGACATTCCATTGCACAGCTGGATGAGGATGAGGGCCAAGGCTTGGTAACCATCAATCGTCACCTGCATCTGATCGCCGATGCCAATCAGGAGGCGTCGCTTAATGTCACCTTCTCGCTATCCTCGCTAATATCCAATGTCGACGTGGACAAGTTCTACACATACAAAGGTGAGTGTCTGCGGGTCGGATAATTGACTCTTCACTGGGTGCAGCCATACGTTTAGCTGTCACTGTGTCATGTTCGATTTGCATGCCTGTTCGATTGGATCACAGTATGAATTAATAAGCGCCTTAACTGTCACGTCACGTATTATGCATTGCTTGCAGGTTCGCTAACCACGCCGCCCTGCTCCGAGGCTGTTACCTGGATACTGTTTCCCGATCCCATACCCATATCGCCCAAGCAGGTGAGTGCAAGGTGCATGATGCGTGGCGTACAGAGCGTATGAGTTATGCTTCTTCTGTTTGTCTTTGACAGATCTCACGCTTCCGCCAGCTGTCGGATACCCAAGATGGCGCCTTGGTGGACAACTTCCGCACCCTGCAGCCGGTGGGCAATCGTCGCATATTCGCGCGCACTGGACACGTGCGGCATACATCAATTGCGGCTCTAAAGCACGAGGGCGATTATCTCAAATATGATTGGTTCTATTGAGCGGCTAACTGAATGCGGCCCCAGACCGTAGTGCTCTGTGCCATGAACATATATGTGTATATGTATATAGATTAATTTAAACTAAGTTTTTGCATTTAATATTTAAATGTAAGCTAACAACTCTCACTCAATAAGTAAACAATTCTATGCTATTAGCCGTGTTTTGCGACCGTAGAGCACCAGCGAATTGGGTATGTCCTCCACAAAGAAATTGGCTGGCATCACATTGAACATCTTCCTCAGCAGATCGAGCAATGTGTGCTCCAATGTTTCTACAATAAGTGGACGCAGCGTTTCATAGAAATCTTGCCAGTTTTCATTGAAGAACTCATTCGTGCTGCGCTCCACCTCCTTGCTGTGGCCATTGAACAGATTGTCCAAATATGTCCGAACGCGACCCACTTCCAGCTTAACGGTCACCGCGGTCACATTATAGAAAGTGTATCCGCCCTTCTCGTACAGTCGCGTCTTCGCTTTCATCAGTATGTCCAGATCATCTGTCATAGAGGCGGAGGAGGAGGATATGAGTCTCTTTTTTACTTGTAATTTATAGTGTTTAGCTATCATTACCAATCTCTATAAATATGCTACCGGATCCGTGAAGGGGAATTATTAAAATGCGTCCGAGCATCTTGTAAGTGCCATTCATGCGCAGGCGTGGTATATAAATTTTGTCCTCCCAACTAAAATCCTTCTTGCTTACCCTGAAATGTGGATTAATAATTTTCTTATATTTATTTTTTATCGATGAAATATATGAGAGTGGGTTTGTCTGAGAGCTATCCTGTGCATTTGCAGATTTGTATCTTTAGAAATGTTTTAAAAGTCATTTATTAGCTTATTTATCATATTATATCATATCATCAAATATGATACAGACAGAATCTTTGTATTCAAAACAATTTGTTTTTAAGATGTTTTAACCAAGCTTGCTAAATTACGACTTACACAATATTTTAAATATCGCAGTCAAATTTTATAAACATTGATCTTTTATATTTTATAGCACCAATGGGAAAGGTCGGTCAAAATTGAGTTTAGACATGAGAGAAATTCTTGTTTTTTAAGTTATGTTAACTGAACTATTCAATTATTATTATATGCCCCAAAGAACCCACACATGCTTAACATCAGACAACTTAATCATATATCGTAAGAAAATATTTGCATTATTTAAAATCAACAGATGGAAAAGTCCGAAGTTATGTGGCATCATTTGTAAGATTTACTAAACCCGTAACTCTATCAATCAATATATTAATTTTTCTAATTCTCAATTCAGACTAGAAATGGCATGTGTCTATAAGCTTGAGGGAAAAAATGACATTAATGAAACAAGTCGCCATGTGACCTTAACGAGCTACCTTTATTATGCATTAGCTCAATATTAATAGTTAGGCCGAGCCGAGTGCAAAGTGTGCTGAGAACGTCATGAGGTACTCACTTGCTCTCCTTGACAACCATTTTGCCCAGGCCGCGTACTATTAAATTGGTTAGATTTGCCGAAATGGAAGCCACATCGCTGTCCTCCTGCTTGAATGTCAGCTGATCTTGTTTCATTGGATCTAAGGGTCCGAAAGACTCTTCAATTTCGGGTATGCCTGTTTAATTTAAATCAAGCTGTATTTGTGTGGCCTTGAAGCATTCAATTAGCAGCTGCTCACCTTTGATGACCGCATTGAGGAATCCCTGAATGGAACGCGTTGAGCAGTTCGTAAAGTCGGGCTCATGAATGCGACACGATTCGATATATGCGGCTGTTGTTGTTGTAAGTAAATTATTTAATTAATTCACACATTTTTCGATAAATCATAATGTATTTAGGCTGAAAAACAGCCAAATCACAAGCACACACTTTTAATTAATCAGTTCGATATAATTAAATCAATAGCCACTGGACGCACTTACGCTTTTCCGTATAGTATGCCAGCCCCTCGACATATACGAGGCCCACACACATATAGACTAAACCAATTACGAGTATTCGTGTGCTGGTCGTTTTGAACATCGTTAAAATAGGAATAGAAAATAAATAAAAAAAAAAATCCGTGTTTTTTGCCGTCACTGTCACCAGCCAATCGAGTTAGCCGCGTTCAAATGAGATATATTTCCCCGAGTAGCTGAAACTTATATGTCCTATAGCATCTAACTGCATTGACTGGTTTAAGTTTTTATACCCTAAGCCCCTTGAAAGTGAGTAAAGAGGGTATAATGGATGTATGGAATATACAGCTCCGACCATCGATAAATATCGATTATCATTTTGATTTAGAGTTAGATTCAACAAATGTTGTAAGTGGGTTTACGTAAAGTAAATATTCATTTAAAATATTTTACAATTTTTAAATTATGTTTTATGTTGAAAGGTAGCGCCTTGCACTTTGGAATACACACACAGTTGAATGCCATATTGAAGACCTGACAAATTTTAAAATTATCGGACTACATACACCGAAGTTATTCAAGTGGTATATGTGTAAGATAAAGGACAGCGTTATGCGTATGCGCATGTGTGTGTTACCGAGCTTGGTGCTGCGTTTAGGGTATCCACTAGTTGGTCACTCTGTTCTCAAGTGCTCTAGCACTCGGACTTGTTTCCATACTTTATATGAATATTATAACGACTCGACATACTTGCCCTGAGCGCTGACTGAGTCTGTAGCGAGTCGGTCAATTATTTTTATATAATTCTGGAAAATACGTCGACTAGTTGAGCTTTTCTATCTTTGTAGAAACAAATATGTTTTTCATACCTGTACTAAAAGAGTAGATATGCACGATGCGCTAAATTGTTTTTTACTCTATTCTGAATCAGAACATTATTTTAAATTATAAAATATTTTAACTAATCAATGGATATGACGCAAAATGTATGCATATATGGCAGCAAATTGGTTTAAAACCGAACTATTTCGAACGTCGTATAATCAAATTACTGAATCAGGAATAGGTTTATTTTCGCTAAGAAGAAACACGCCTAACCAGATTTTTGTAACAAAAATGTTGTAAAATTAGATAATATTTTCTCAAAATATGAAGAGTGATTAAAACTAAAAAAATATATTTATGAGTGTTTCATAATTCGCGTACACGAACAAAATTGGATTACAGTAAATGTGACGCCAATGCAAATAAGGGGAATTTCTTAAAAATATATTTATATAAATACATAAATGAATGAAAGAAGATAGTTGGTATATTTTTGCAATTAATATGATATAATTGAGTCACACAACAAGTATTTATGTGCTTAAGTTTCCATTTATTGTTTTGTATACACTCCACATGCTTCCTCTAATAGCTGTTAATCGGGCGACTATATATATTACGAGTATGACGTTTCATGGAAATTCCACTAGCCTAGTTTACAGATATTGCTTTAACGATTACTCGATGTTCTTATACTTATGTATACATACGTGCCTCCGTTTTGTTTTGTATTTAGTATATATTTTTATGCGATTGTAGTAAATATTACATGATCATCATTTTCTTTGATACAGAATGTGACATACTTTGTAACCTAATAAAATGGATTCAAAGCTGTTTTTATAGTTACTCTAAACCCCAATTGCAGATATCCAACTGTCACATGAGGCTTGGGCTTTTTTTCTTATTTTAGATTTATATGCTATGTACTTACAAATTGTATTGACTCTACTATACAAGCTGTTGGATAAGTGTATTCAAAGCTTCGGATAGAATGATTAGCAAGTTCCATCGTGGGCTTGAAATGGTAGATATGGGTAGCAAAGTTCAGGCGTTGTCCGCATGGTTAAATTTGCGATAAGAATTCAACATAAGTATACAGATACAACTGCACTGTAAAAAATTTGAATACACAAACATTTTATTTATATAAGTTAAGTTTAAGAAGTTGCCGCAAAGTTGAGAATATATACAGCTTGAATAACTGTTGAAAATAAGAACCAGTATATATATATATATATATATACTTTGCAAACTAGGGAATAAGCGTTGTGTGCAAATGTTGTAACAGGCAGAGAGAAGCTGACTATCGCTCTTATATAAATTCCCGATCGGGATAATGTGATGTGTTTATCTGGCCTCCCGTACGTAAAATAACATTTATCTCTGGTATTAAAGGCATATCTTAAAGCTTCAAGGAGCTGAAGTTAACAAACATTTTACTCAGATCCATAATTGATCACTTGCTGTATTTCTTCTAATATTCTACCTTTATTTCAGCAATAGAATGTTTTCAGGAGAAAATGTATTTATTGTCTTGTATATATGTTTCTTAATATCGATAAATATTTGCACAAGTAATTTAAAGGCATATCTTGGAGATTGTATGCCCTTTACTCAAATCCTAACAAATATCACTTATTGGAATCTTCCCGCATTCTCCATAAAAGTAAACTATAATGTAAGCAGACTAAATAAGTAAGTAATTTGAAAGTATAACTCGAAGTAGCCTCTCCCGTTGGCTAGAAGCAATCTTATTTTGAACGCTTATTTCATTTTCTTGCAATTTTCCTCATTTGATTTTGCAAGTGTAAGATTTTGTGTGCGAGGCGCATTTAGGCGGGATCCAAGCTATGCAAAACATTCTGCCAACTGTGCGATATCTCCACGCTCTCGAATTCTTCCCGCAGTCTCATTTCTTAGTGGATCAGATCGGATCAGAGCATTGCTGCACAATGTTAGTTCGGCATATACTCATACATATTGTATTGCCCAGTTTTGTGTTGGCACAAATTTGTGTCCGAACGGATCATAAAAAGGTTAAAGGCAAAACCATAGTAAGTTAATTAATTAATATAGAATTCTGCCATAAATCATTTCATAATTAAAAACTTAAAAATACATTTTAGAATATAAGAGTAAAGTATTGCTGCACGGGCTATAAACGTCTGACGGGCAACATTTTAAGGTGTGTGCCGCAATGTCGTCAGAATTGTGGCAGCGGCATATGCTCAAAACCAAATACATGCAGCTGTAATAGGGGCTATGAGAATCTCAACCATTTGCCATCCAATCGGTAAGTTGTAGACTTGAAGTTAATAACATCCATAAATCTGATCCTCGCTTTCAATTCCAGTTGCGTGCCCCAATGCAAGGGTGGCTGCACGAATGGACGTTGCATATCGCCGGATAGGTGCATCTGCGCCAACGGGTACGAGCTCGATGGGGCAACCGGATATTGTCTGCCAATCTGCAGCGGCGGCTGTGCCAATGGCCACTGCAAATCACCAGGAAACTGCGTCTGCAATAAGGACTACACCTTAAATATCAATACTAAGATATGTCAACCCGATTGCAAGCCTGGTTTCCAGCTGAACGAGACCTCAAACACTTGCCAACCAATATGTAGTAAGGGCTGCGATAATGGAATCTGTCGTGCCCCGGAAACTTGTGAATGCAATACGAATTATCAGAAAGGTCCCGATAACAGCTGCTTGCCCATATGTAAAAACGATTGCCTAAACGGCAAATGCGTGGCCCCAGGAATATGTGAATGTCTCGCAGGACACGTGAAAATAAGTGACTCCATGTGTTTGCCAGACTGCAAAAATGGCTGTATGAACGGATTCTGTAGTGCGCCAGACGTGTGTACCTGTAATAGTGGGTACACAAATGAGACTGGGAACAATTGTCAGCCGGTATGTGAAAACGGATGTGAGAACGGATATTGCAGTGCGCCAGGTGAATGCACTTGTGACGAAGGCTACAGCAAAGTCAGTGAGAACAGATGTGCTCCTGTGTGCGAGGAGGGATGTGAGAACGGATTCTGTAGTGCGCCAGGGGAATGCACGTGTCATCAAGGATATTCTTCAGTGAGTGCGAACAGTTGTGCACCAGTGTGCATGGACGGATGTGAGAACGGATACTGCAGTGCACCAGGTGAATGCACTTGTGACGAAGGCTACAGTAAAGTCAGTGAGAACAGATGTGCACCTGTGTGCAAGGACGGCTGTGAGAACGGATTCTGTAGTGCGCCAGGGGAATGCACGTGTCATCAAGGATATTCTTCAGTGAGTGCGAACAGTTGTGCTCCGGTTTGCAAGGACGGATGTGAGAACGGATTCTGTAGTGCGCCAGGGGAATGCACTTGTGACGAAGGCTACAGTAAAGTCAGTGAGAACAGATGTGCACCAGTGTGCAAGGACCGATGTGAGAACGGATTCTGTAGTGCGCCAGGGGAATGTACTTGTCATCAAGGATATTCTATAGTGAGTGCAAATAGTTGTGCTCCAGCTTGCAATGATGGATGTGAGAACGGATTCTGTAGTGCGCCTGGGGAATGTACTTGTCATCAAGGATATTCTATAGTGAGTGCGAATAGTTGTGCTCCAGTTTGCAAGGATGGATGTGAGAACGGATTCTGTAGTGCGCCTGGGGAATGTACTTGTCATCAAGGATATTCTATAGTGAGTGCGAATAGTTGTGCTCCAGTTTGCAAGGACGGATGTGAGAACGGATTCTGTAGTGCGCCAGGGGAATGCACTTGTGACGAAGGCTACAGTAAAGTCAGTGAGAACAGATGTGCACCTGTGTGCAAGGAGGGATGTGAGAACGGATATTGCAGTGCGCCACGTGAATGCACTTGTGACGAAGGCTACAGCAAAGTCAGTGAGAACAGATGTGCACCTGTGTGCAAGAACGGATGTGAGAACGGATTCTGTAGTGCGCCAGGAGAATGTACTTGTCATCAAGGATATTCTTCAGTGAATGCGAACAGTTGTGCACCAGTGTGCAAGGATGGATGTGAGCACGGATATTGCAGTGCTCCAGGTGAATGCACTTGTGACGAAGACTACAGTAAAGTCAGTGAGAACAGATGTGCACCTGTGTGCAAGGAGGGATGTGAGAACGGATTCTGTAGTGCGCCAGGGGAATGCACGTGTCATCAAGGATATTCTTCAGTGAGTGCGAATAGTTGTGCTCCAGTTTGCACGGACGGATGTGAGAACGGATTCTGTAGTGCGCCAGGGGAATGCACTTGTGACGAAGGCTACATTAAAGTCAGTGAGAACAGATGTGCACCTGTGTGCAAGGAGGGATGTGGGAACGGAGTCTGTAGTGCGCCAGGGGAATGTACTTGTCATCATGGATATTCTTCAGTGAGTGCGAATAGTTGTGCTCCAGTTTGCAAGGACGGATGTGAGAACGGATTCTGTAGTGCGCCAGGGAAATGCACTTGTGACGAAGGCTACAGCAAAGTCAGTGAGAACAGATGTGCACCTGTGTGCAAGAACGGATGTGAGAACGGATTCTGTAGTGCGCCAGGAGAATGTACTTGTCATCAAGGATATTCTTCAGTGAATGCGAACAGTTGTGCACCAGTGTGCAAGGATGGATGTGAGCACGGATATTGCAGTGCTCCAGGTGAATGCACTTGTGACGAAGACTACAGTAAAGTCAGTGAGAACAGATGTGCACCTGTGTGCAAGGAGGGATGTGAGAACGGATTCTGTAGTGCGCCAGGGGAATGCACTTGTGACGAAGGCTACAGTAAAGTCAGTGAGAACAGATGTGCACCTGTGTGCAAGGAGGGATGTGGGAACGGATTCTGTAGTGCGCCAGGAGAGTGTACTTGTCATCAAGGATATTCTTCAGTGAATGCGAACAGTTGTGCACCAGTGTGCAAGGATGGATGTGAGCACGGATATTGCAGTGCTCCAGGTGAATGCACTTGTGACGAAGGCTACATTAAAGTAAGGGAGAATAGTTGTGAACCAGTATGCGAAGACGGGTGCCCCAACGGTTTTTGTGAATCTCCTAATTGCTGCAGCTGCAATGAAGGCTACATAAAGTTTGAAAATGTTTGCACGCGTCAATGGGATCACACAAAAAGATCAACTACCGGAGCTCCGGCGCAAACGGAAGTAATTGATATTTGTGAGCAACGGTGCTGGAATGGAACCTGTGTGGATGGCCGATGCAGTTGTGGGGAAAATTACAGACTGACAGAAGATCCACGGAATGCTACAAAATTTCTTTGCCTACCCGAGTGCGAGGAGGAGTGCGTACATGGCTATTGTGCATATCCCGGCGTGTGCGTCTGCTATGATGGCCAGACGCCACAAGCAGGTGTTGAATGTCCAAGTTTTAGAGGCACAGAAAATGCAGGTCGAACTGCCAGCATGAATATTTTCATCAAAAATTGGTTATTTTTGGCCTTAGTGGCCGTGGCTGTGGTGCTGGTGGTGATCATATACGTGATCATGTATGCACTTAGGCAACGGGACTACAGAGTGGACGAGAAGGGTGAGTAATATCGGCAAAGCTGCCAGATCTATAACTCATGAGTTCTTCTCTCTTCTCTTCTTTACAGAACAAAGATATGGCGTTTACTTTTCGGCAAAACAAGCTGATATAATACGTGCCTGAGACTACGTAATGTGTGTGTCAATCTTTCGAGAAGTGCACAGAAATGTCGTACTTACCTTAAATTCTAAAAGAAGACAGTTAATGAACTAATTACTGATTGATGTATATGCTTTGGCAAATTATAAGCTATATTATACACATGTGCATTCGAATTAACATCAGTATTACGAGTTTTAAATTTTCTAAGCTGGTTTCTAGTTTTTATAATGAAATATATATTAGTGAGTATTTTATTTTTATATGCACTCTACCCATTGAAAAAAAAATCGAAAAACGCTTGAACACACAGTACAGGCTTGATTTTTAGTTAAATATTCCATTACGATCGGAAAATAAATACACAAGTTTTCATAGTTTTTGTGTTAAACGTAACGAATGTATTAGGCGAAGCTAGGGAATTTCCAACTCGGACACGCTCGACTAAAGCATGCATACTTGTTTTTAGCTGACTGAAAGGTAGCCTGTTTAATATTTATGATTTATCACCCACTTTGCCATAGAGCTGCTGCGGCGTAGGAATATCCTCAATAAAGAAATTAGCCGGTATCAGGTGGAATACCTTTGACATTACATCAAAGAATATGTTCTCTACAGTTTCGAGAATAAGCGGCTTCAATGCCTCGTAAGATTCGCGCCAGTTGTCGTTAAAGAACTGATTCGTGCTGCGCTCCACCTCTTTGCTGCGTCCATTGAACAGATTATCGAAATGGCTGCGCACACGGGTCATATTCAGCTCCACCCGGACGGAAGTCACATTATCGAAGGTGAAGCCACCCTTTTCGTACAGCACCGTCTTGGTGCGCAGCAGTATGTCGAGGTTCTCTGCAAAAACATATTTGGTAATCGAATTTATCCATATACATTTTTGGCATTAATATATACCCACACTTACCCATCTCTAGGAACATATTGCCTGTACCACTTAGTGGTATTAAAAGTATGCGACCAGCCATCTGATACTTGGCATCCAGCCGCATTTTGGGCAGAAAGATTTTGGTTTTCCAGCTAAAGTCCTTTTTGCTTATACTGAGAATACATAAATAATGAATATATTTATATATAGGTTTTTTCTCTTCCATCCATGTATTCTGTGTGCTGTTTTCGTGTCAATTATAATTCGACACTTATTCATATAACAAGTAAGATTGACCCAGTTGAGAATGCTCGACTAGAATATACCCAGCTCACGCAGCAGCTGTGCTGCTTCCCTCCACTATGCGAAACGCTCAAATGTGTCCAAATATCAATGCACAGGACAATTAGTCCAAAATGTAATTTTTGTTTACAATTTCGTGGAGAATGGGGATGGTATATAAGAAATGAAATAATTTTAATCCGTGTATCCCGCATGAATACCTATATAACAATTTTGAAGTATTTAGCTCTTATAATCTTCGAGTATTTTCTAAAAACCGATATGTTAAAGTAGATATTTATCGAGGAAAATGAGCGCAGATATCGCACATGACTAGATAGTTAGTTCCTTGTTCCTGTAACTTTCATTTGCACAAAATTCATTTCACCTCAAAAATCTTGTTACGCACCGGCTTTCTTTGATCTTGGCACTACCAAAACCCTTTACGATCACCTCGGTCAGATTGGCTTTTATGGTGGCCACTTCGTTGTTATCCTGTTTGAAATGAATGTCCCTCACGTGCATGGGATCGTATGTTCCGATGCTGGCCACTATCTCCGGTATGCCAATGGTCAGCTGATCCAATAGCTTCTGTACGCTGTGCGTAGAGCAATTGGTAAAGCCCGGCTCATAGATGCGACACGATGGCAAAAACGATGCTATAATTGACACATAATGTCAGTTGAATTGGCCACAATTGAATTCCATCCATGGCCAAACTTACGCTTCTCCGTGAAGTAGTCAACGGCGACGACTCCATTTAAATGACAAATGGCCAGCAAGCCGCAGCAGAATGCAAGCGTGCCTTTCATGCTGACAGCAGGCGAGTATCTAAACGCTAATCCAACTGGCGGCTACTCGATTATATTCAATCTGGGACCAGACCTTATATGAGGCGAACGGAGTGCACTCGGAACGTTCTCGTCGCTGAGCTTTGAGCGCACAATTAAACAGCAAAATGTTAATGTCAAGCGGTTTTATGTCTACTAGAGATCTACTTAGATATTAGCGACAACAAGGTTCGTCTAAGCAGTTAATACGAGCAGCTATATATATATATATACTATACATGAAAAACCACTATATTTATTCATTGAAAGTTGCCGTTATGTATTTATAATTTCTGATTTGCAAATTTTGAAAATCTTTGATAAAACTGTTGCTTAACATCATGTAAATGCAAAATAAATCTATTAAACGAGTTTATAGATTAAAATCCCCGAAATATTCATATGCATAAGAAAATCTTATTTTTTGTTGTATATTTATTCACAAGCGTTTTCATTTAGTTAAAGCAAATTCGCATTGGACAATCAGTGAAAGTTGTGGATAAAGTAGGTGGCCGGCACATAGGCAAATATCTTTTTGGTACGATCCAACAACACCGTCTCAAAGGTCTGCTCAATGGCCGGTCGGAGTACATCGTAGAACTGACGCCAGTTTTCATTGAAAAGCGTATGGGCTGTGCGATCTAGCTCTGCATTATTGCCAAACAAATTTTTTAGCTTAATGTGAAAGCTGCCGATTTCCCGGAAATACACTTTTACACGCTGCACATCCGCAAAAGTGCCTTCGGGTGCGCTGCGTGCTTTAACTGCAATTTCCAGGCCGACGACAACGTTCTCTGCAATCGTATACAATTGGGGTTAAATTACTTTTTGGTATACTTTGCTTACCAGACTCAAAGTAGCCCTTGCCCTGACCATTTAGGTTTAGGGCCAGCACGTGACCCTTGACCTTATAGTCGAATTCGAATCGCAATTTGGGCACAAATATCAGAGCTTTGGCTACATATTTAGATGGGCTGTAACTGAAAAGTATATAAACAATAAGTTGACGATAAACTGGTTTTATGGTAGAAAGTGGACTTTGGCTTATTTTTTCGTCGCCAATTACAATTCACAACTAGTTATAGCTGCAAATGAGTGGGCATGACGGGTGTGTTGGGAGAAAAGAAATGGATGAAACAGAACTTTACTTGGCCTCCTTGATCGTTAGCTGGCTGCTGCCTATCACATTAACATTCTGCAGGTCCGCATTGAGTGCAATGGCATTGTTGGCATCCTGCGTGAATTTGACGCGCTTCAGAAAGAGTGGGTCCATGGAGCCCACTGTATTGGTGCCGGGTATACCATCCTTCCACTGTACGAAAATGCCTTGCAGATTGGTCGCCAGGCATTTGTTAAAATTGGGATCCTCCAAGACGCAGGGTGTCAAAAAATTTGCTAAATCAAAAAACAATATTCGAATATAACAATGATTAAACCAAATATGTTATTGTTGTTCGTACGTTTCTCGGCTAGATAATTGGAGGCCACGGCAAGAGTTGCCAGCATGGATACCAGTAAAAGGCCCAAGAAATTAAAAATTTGTATATTATTCATTATGAGGCTGAGATCCAATTAAAACTGTTAGCTTGGCTTGAAAGCGCCGAATGTTCTGACGTTTTGGCGTAGAAGTCATTTTATTTTATATTCTAAATGAAATGCAGAAATCCAGAAAGCGTAATATATATCTATGTATATAAGTATATATAAATAAATACATACTTATACTTTTATATATTTAATTTGATTTGTTTTCTTTGTCAAGTTCACAGTTTTGGTTTAATTGAATAAACAGTAAACAAGTTTTCGTGCCATTAGACTGGTGCTTAATATACAGGGTGCCCTTTTAATATGAGCATTGTGAAAACGCACTCTGCTCTATGTCCAATTCGCAGCTGAGTGCCTGCTACCCTTGACATCTTTTGACAGTTAAGTTGCAATTACATCTGTGCTACTGTGCGACCTTGACCCTTAAACATTGTTTAGCTTATGTCTGGCTTCTGTCAATTAGCTTAAAGTAAACTGGTTTTGTGAGCTAATATTAATATTACTTTAACTAAAATTCAATGCTATTCTATCAATTAAATGTAAATATTTTGTTCTAATCATGCAGAGAGATTATGGTTTCTTAGAGCTTATTAGCTTATGATATTGGACATCTATTGGTTTTTATACCCTGTAACTATACAAAATTTGTAAAATGCAGTATGTTGTGGTTGTGAAAATATATGTAATATAGTAGAAAGCATATATAATTCCATAGCATCTGAGACTATAAAAGCTAGAAGCTTGTGTGCTCAGAGTTTGTTAACATTATATTATATATTTTCGAAAATTCGCTTGTTCATATTATTCTTGTTCAAATGGATAAATATTGATTTTGAGACTAGGTTTGGTTAATAAGTAGTTGACTTAAGCATCGATTAAGGACTAGAGAAATCTTATTACACGTAGATTAAGAGTACTGCACTTTACCTGTTCTCCAGTTTCTGACCATATGAATAGAAATAACATCTCTTATAGGCATAGCCCATAACTTTGGTATATTTGTACACAATTGGATGACAGATTCGAAATAGATCGGACAGAAATCGGAAAACTTATACAATAGTGAGTTTTTCAAAAGTCTTTTTCGCACATCCGTATGTTTAAATAAATAGAGATAATATAACAGAAATTCGTGCTTGGGAACAGGGTAACTCCGCGTCGAACACATACTTGTTGCAAGTTTCATTAACATCACATATGATTTACTATGCCACACAGATCAAGGTCTTCGGTTGACGGGTTGATAAACTCTCGCTCTGCTTACAACATATGCATAAGCTGAAGTCGAACCGATCAAATAAAAAGTTTTACAGCCATTGCCGAATGCTTTGCTTGAATAGTTTATTTTATTTTGTTGATGACCAGTCCACGGTGAGCAGCCAAGTGAAGCGGTAGCAATGCAGCTCCATATGCCAGTTGCTCTGTGGTTTAGCCTTCTCGCACCACTGTGGCTTGCTGCGGTGCAAGCGCAACAGTTTTTGCAGGAACCACGTGTGTATTTGCCTTATAACTTATTTGTTTTTAAACTGATTTATTGTCTGCTTTTAGCTGCCTTTATCAAGCCATGCCTGTTAAAGGATAGCCTCAGCAACGACTGTTTGACTGCCAACATAGAGAGCCTTTTCCAACACTGGCGTAATGGTAAGCCTTAACCACAGTTAGGTGGGTAGGAGTTTTTAGTTATAAAATATTTCCTAATTATAAACAAAATAATCTGAGAACGTGTAAGAATGTTAAAAAAAAAGTGCAGTTATCTTGATGAACGTGCGTGCTTTTGAATTGTGTTTCGTTTTGAAAAATTCCCATATTAAGCTTGTACCTTAAGAGCACTGGAAATCCTTTTGTATAATTACAGGCGTGCCGGGGCTGCACGGCGTGGGCTCTTTGGATCCATTTCGGGTGGGAAGATTGCGTATTGCCCAGCGTGTGCCACCAAATGTGGATGTGAGTGTGGAGCTGCGCAATATGAGCACAATTGGCCTAAGCCAAGCCAAAATACTGAACAGCACGTAAGCAGCCAGTGGTTAATTGTGACTTGAAGTATATTGAAAAGCATTAAAAATCTGCAGCACGCTGCTCAACTCTGGTCAGTATACCCTGGGCTTTCATGTGCATCTTACACGGATCAACATCACGAGCAACTATAAGCTGAAGGGACATGTGCTGCTGCTGAATCTGAACAGCGCTGGCATTTTGAGCGCTGATTTGGGTAAGTTTTTCACTTTTTAATTAAAACAAGCAACTGTTTTTAAGTAATAAAATCTTATAGATAATTTGGAGTTCTATGTGGCGCTGAGAATGCGGCCACAGTCGGCGGAGGGACTGGTCTTTATGAATGTCACCGCCATTAAGACGGACATTGTACGCATTGACAAGATACGGGTGAATCTAACGAATCTGTTTGGAGGCAATCAGGAGCTGGAGCGCAGTGCCAACGAGCTCTTCAATGAGAATTGGCGCGTTTTGTTCGATGTGCTGCGTCCGGTGCTGACAGAAACTTTCGATGCGGTCCTCCAGGATCGTTTTACAAAAATATTTCGCTATTTGCCAGCAAAGTATTTGTTCGAGGATTTTGCGTAACACTTATGCCAATTTGTATGACACCTGAGATAAGTCATTAGCATGTAGAAACACTTCAATTAGACCAAACTCACAAAACGAGACACACATATTAAGTATACGCCACATAAAGCAAATCAATTTAAATAAAACAGGAATCGTTTTAAGTGCTGTAGTCGACTTGAAAGTATCCTATATTATATATTGATTCTCAAATCGGTAGTACCACCAGTTAACAAACAGCTCTCAATTTTTGCATTCACATTTAGAAGATTTATCCAAAATCCTGTTGTTCTTGCTGTTGTTGATGCGAATAACCGCTTTTTTATCTTCTATGGGCAGGGATGATATCTTATCTGGCATCTGGAAAATACTGTTGCCTGATAGAAAACTAAAGTTGCTTGGCTGCATAATATTTAGAAGTATCCCCTGGAAGATACATTTACGATAGCAGCAAAAAGTTTATTGCCATTATATACAAATATAAAATGTCGTCAAAAAACAAAACGTTATTCCCTGAACTCATTGAAAATAATCGATAACTAGCCCGTTTCCAAGTAATCGATAAACATCTATATCGAAATCGTCTTTTTTGAGCATAGCTCTTAGGTTTTAAGAACAAAAGTCAACAAATTGTACATTTAGCTCCTAGAAAAATATATATAAACTAAATGTCTTTCATTTTGCAGCTATTGCCACTTTTGGAGGAAGAAGCTTAAGGGTATCCCCTAAATAAATATTTACAGGGTATATAAACACCCATATAAAATCAAATTTGATTTAAATTGTCAGACAAGACTAGACTAGACTATAGATATTGAACGTACATAAGCACAACTTTGTGATACCCTATTGCATGATCATGCTGCGTCCAGGGTATGTATGTACACTATTTACATTTCTTTGGTGCCCTGCTAGCAACCTGTTTTTGTGGCTATTGCCAAGCATTGACTAGGTCAGTGGACTAAAAGTTTTTTTTGTGAGTGCAGTTAGCATTTAGTTGTGAAAAAAAGCCAAAAGAAATTGCCAATAGCTAAAAACTAGAGCCATAAAGTAGTGCGAATATTTTAGCCATTTTAAGCTACTTTGTGAATGGCCAAGAAGCGAGCTGTTCACGCATATGCTTTACATAACTTAAATCGTTTGACTTCTGAGTAAGTGCTGGCTGATCGAGAAAACTTCCGTATTTAATACCCTGCATTCCGTATGCAATACGAGGATAGCTTATGGCATATGCGTGTGCGCGGGCTGACAGCATAAATTGTTAGCGTCGAGAATTTTGTTTTGACTTTAATAACCTGATTGGTGCTGTGGCGTTCTTTTAAAGGCGTTGGGCAGGGAGGGGGCAATCGATAGCTTTCGATTTCTATGCGGCATTCCAAAGCACACGATTCTGCTCGGGCTCAAGCTTCGTATATAACGTGCAGCTGATCGCACAACTTTTGCCCTGCGCCCGCCCGTAGCAAGTGTCCACCTGTCCCATGTAATTTACTCTCGGCCGCCTTCGGCTCGAGAGTTTTACTTGAAATTTATTTATTTTTAGTATTATTTTGTACTCACTTGTTCGATATGCGGACTCGTGGTATAAAAGCGTTGCACGCCCTGATTTTCTTTTGAGTTGTCGTTTCGTTGCGCAGAGTCTCGAGTCGCATTTTCAAGTTAACGCAAGACGTGAGATTGGTGAAAACGATTTGAGCCAACTAAAATGCTAAAAATGGTGAGCAAAACAAATGACAAGAGAAGACAATAAATAATACAAAAGTGTGAAATACGAACTCGTGAAATGCACTTAGAATAAGCAAAGTTTTAGACTGCATACGCAACCGGTTTGACAATTTGTGTGAGATTTATGTAGATCACAAAATGCTGGGCCTTAATTGCAGCTCTTTTAAATATACAATTTGTATATTATTACCAGCGACGACGTCCTTGAAAAGCTGCCATCGGAATGCTGTTAACTGGAGTTAATTAAATATTAAATGCTTATCGATTTAATCCAGCTAATTGCAAATATAATTAAGGAAATACGCGCTTTCAATTTATTTGCAATTACGTCGTAAATTAAAATAAATTGGCATATTTAAGAGTTACACAAACAAACAGACCAAATTGTTCAGCGTTTCATCATCTAATAGTTTACCTAATCAATTTATTTAATTTAGGCTAAGATCATTTGATCTCTCCAATTTGTTAGCAATTCTCATAATAAGTATAAAGTTTATAAAAATCCATCAAAAATCTTGGAGCTTTCCTGAACATTTTTAGGCTACTCAAAATCAATTTTCAATTACAAATTATCTTTTTGGCATAACGAAAATCCGTTCTTAAATCTTTCCAAATTGATTATCTCAAAAAATCTTCAAATATTATCATTTTTATGACGATTTGTTTCCATGCCTCAAAAAACGATGTTTTGCTAAAATAAAACTCACATTTTTAAGCTTTACAAAGTTTGCAAGTGAAAATCTTTAAAAATTTTAAATAATGTATATCTATAATCTATTAAATAATCTAAAAATTAAATTATTTACATTTACAAAATCGTTACTTTTGTAATACTCATGTCTTTCAAGTTCTCAAAGTTTTTAGTTTTACCTAAAAAGAAAAATTCGAACATTTTTGCTATGCAAACTCAAGTACTTAATCCTTTCCAGCGCATTAAGGATTACCTTTTGCTCTTGCTGCTGGCGCACATTGCGTATGCGCAACATCAGGATTATACTACGCCCGTGCCGATATTGAAGCAGATCGACAAACACAATGATGACGGTTCATATACCTACGGTTACGAGGCCGCCGATAAGAGTTTCAAAATCGAAACAAAGTATCCGAATGGAGAGGTCTATGGAAAATATGGCTATGTGGATGATCAGGGCAAGGTGCGTGAGATAGAGTATGGGGCGAGTAAGCGTGGCTTTGAGCCCGCTGGCAGTCACATTAATGTGCCGCCGCCAACACTAACGAACAGCAATCCCTATCCGCTGGGACCCAATGAGATAGACGATGGTCAGTACCGTGAAGATCCGGCTGTCTACTACAGGGATCAGAAGTACAATCGCCCCATTGCGGCCAGCAAGTTTAGCCTGAGCGATTTTGGTCGCGGACAGCAGCAGCAACAGCCGCAATATGCTCCGGCTCCGGCTCCGGCACCAGCACGTCCCTATTACAATCCCACGCCGCAGTACTATAACCCTCCTGCACCACAGCCGCGTTACTATCAGCCGCCAGCACCGCAGCCCTACTATGCACCACAGCAGCAGCAGCAACAGCCATATTCTGGCCAGCCGGAGCAACATCATCCGGCGCTGCGTAATCTGAACATCTATACGGGCTCCTACAGCATCGACTATACGGGCAGAAAGTAGACGTTGGACCCTGGTCAATATTGTGTTGGATGGCAGGCGATTCGCCCCCTCCCAAGAGAGATAGCGACTGATGTCCGTGGACAATGTCAATTTTGTTACTGCCAAATAAATCAGTCACTCCCGATAACAATCTATATATATATCTATATGTCTGTAATTATGAGTATGTGTGTATGTATATATAATGCGTAATATACTGCCGAATAACCCACGATGAGATCTATAAAATAACCACCGGACTCTTTGTTCATTCACAGCTAAATGCACCAAGTTTGGGGTTCCGCTTCAATTGGAGCCGGCCCCAATCAGAGCCCAAATGAAATATCCAGCAATAATCGCGCACATTACGTCAACACTTGGCGCTGTTCGCTTATAAAAAGCGGACGGGCCCAAAGAATGATATAGAAAAAAAAATGTTACCGATTTAGATACCATTAGAAACCAGGTCTGCTTGTTGTTATTGTTGTTGTTGGTAATGCTTGTGGCTGGCCGTTTGTTTGTTGTTGCTGGAATTTGGTGCACTTATGCAATGGCCCAAAACCACTTTCAAATGCACCGCCAGAGCCACAGACAGACAGACAGCGGCCAACAACAGCAACCAGTTAGTCTGTGGGGCACTGGACAACAGCAGCTCCAACTGGGCATGTTTGGGTGTACGAGCATATTATGCAGGGGCGTTTGCTGGTGTCATGCGGTTGTTGGGGGCCTGATTCGCACTGTGGGTACAAGGTAAGAATTTTATGAAAAATTGTTTATGCCTAAAAGTGATTTAGTTAACAGTGGGTAATTGAGCAGAAATTAAATAAAAATTGGAATACTTTAATTATTTGAAAAATCAAACCTATATTTGAGGGCCAAAAAGCCAAAATCAGCAATTTTATCGGTTCTATATAGGTTATCTCTTAGTTTTAAAGCTAGTTTCATAAGGCGTGTTTCTTCCAACAGTATATATATTTCGAGGTCGATTAATCGGATTACTATATCATATAGTTGCCATAGACTATATTCAGATTAGTTTATGAGCTGTTGTATGCCTTTAAGTTTTTCAAACAAAGTTCTGTAAGTGTATAAGCTTTTATTTCTTGTTAAGTTCTATTAATATCAGGCTCCTATATTATTTTGTTCGCAAAGGAAGGATCGGCTAAAATAGTATGTCTTATTTTCAGACCTTTATTGTTATTCATAATACCTTATCCATAATTATCATTTAATAGCCTTCTTATGCTACATTTCATAAAAGTGTATATTTCTTTCAGTATTGACCGCGATATTATATAACTCCCATGGCAAGTTAGAAAGCTGAATTCTAGTGTTAAAAGCATTTTCTTTTATATGGATACCTTGACAAAAAAGGGTATTTATTAGTTTTACTATCCTCTTAACATTCTGGCGCAATCTAGCCAACATCGGAAGACTATATTATAGCTGGCATTAAACTAATCTGCCAAAATTAAATTCAGATGCGCTTTTCAAGATTTTTGATTAATAACGACATATTACATATTAACCAAATCTTTGCTATTTGTGGTTACTATATCATATAGTATTTGAGCTTTATACAATTACGAGCTTTATGATTACCCTAGAAAATTTTCAATGCCTTAAGTCATGTGTTTAAGAGGTAAATTAAGCTTCGGCATGCCGAATTAAGTAATTTGTAATTATATTATGGTCTGGTCTTTGTCATTTTACTCCACTGTGCGACTTGGAAGTTTTTGTAGGCAGCAGCACGAAGAATCAAATGCTGGTTGACTGCACCTATTAAATGCACACACCAACCGTCATACGCTGCACACACACAAATACACACACACACACACACACTTTATGGCAATGGAATTATTTTTGCCAGCGTTTATATAATTTTGTAGAGCAAATATTGCTGTAGCTGCTGCCATGAAAGTGAAACTTGTCTGGGCGCTGCCAGGGCGTTGGCATGCCTCAAGAATTTCCTGCAAAACATTGTATGGTATTTTTATTTATTTATTTTTTTTTTTTATTTCTTACTGACTCTCGACACTGCACAGCAGCTGCTGTTTGGAATCATAAGTGCAAGGCGAGCAGGCATAATAAGGCTTTATAACATTTACAAGTTCAACTCTAAGGAAAAGCGCACAAATATCGAAATAAATGCATTCAAAAAGGTTTTATATAAAAATAAATTCATTTTTAAAAGCTCGAGCTGTACAGATTTTATTCTTCTCTTCAAATATTTGATCACTTGAGTTGGAATTGAGAAAACAAAGAACTATTGCAAATTAATTACTGAGAGGCTTAAAACAAAAATTTAGGCGCCTGTAAAACTCTTGAGAGAACTGAAATGTATTTCGTTTCAAGTTTTTAAAAGACATTGCTTAACAAACTGAATTGAGTAGTCGTTTAGAATGTTTTGTGACATATAAACTTTATAAATTGATTCTGTAAATTTCTGAGAGACCTTACATGGAAAGGAGCTTCCAATTTTCTTAAAATATATTTTTAGTCAGATATAGAATCTATGATAACAAATTCAAGCTTTATTGCAATAATTTAACGACATGCTTACCTTTTCAATTATTGTCAATTTAAAACAACAGGCAATATTTTGTGTTTTCGCTTACATACAAATGGCTGTAATAAATTCTGTAGTACGTTATAGCATACGCAGATATTTTAAGAATTTTAATCGCAATTTATGACCTTCAATATGCGTAGATATGCGTACAAGTTCAGGTGCACACGCAGCTTAAAACTACCTAGCTCTATCCCTGTTCCACTCATGGTATTACCTGGTCTATATATAAAAACCAGTCCAGACCTGAAGCCGCACTCAATACGCATAGTGTCAGAACTATTGACGCAGCAACTGCGTCATGGGTCAGACTCAAGAGTTGTTGTTATTATTTCTTTTTTTTTGGTTTTGGTTTCGTTTCCTAGTGCGCTGGGCGTTGCAATTCCGCCAACAAGTTTAACTAACCCAAGGCATGTATCTGTATCTCACAGATACAGGCAGGCACACATTTGTATCTTGTAGCTGCAACAATAACGGTGACTCGCTCTGTCATTACAAGTAATTCCAACGCAACGGCAAGGCCATGTCCACTTTGTGTGTATGCGTGTGTGTGCACAGCATTTACCGGAGCAGCTTTCAATTCTGTAAGCTATTTGGTCTGTCTGTGCAAATAACATGCCCCTGCCGCGACCACATGATGCTCCTCCCCCCCTCACTTTGTTCATTTACATGCAGCACAAAACGACAGACACAAATCAACGGAAATGTTGGCATTACGCATACGTACCGTTGCCAGGTAGCTGGAGGCAGATGCACAATCAATTTGTGACCACTTGATGAGGCAATCTGCTGCTATTTACATTTGATAACAATAGGGAACTAAGCCAGATATTACAGCCAATAATGCCTTGAGATCTTTGAAATCCTTCTGTATATATAAGAACTGTTTTCATTAACAAACAGTTTTGTTAAATATACTTTAATTTTATTTTTTTAAATATGTGTATAATGTGAACATTTAACATATAAAAAAAATTTTTAGATTTTCTTTGGTTTGAAGATTTAGAGTTACTTTAAAAGATTTTTGAGAACATATATTTTATCCTAAAGATAGAATAGTTAAGATTGGATTTGGAATTTCTCTGGGTTAATCAACTCAAATCAAATTTTTTTTTGTTATTATAGTTTCAAATATCTTTCTGGTTTTATATTGCACGAATTTAATATTTCTAATATTTTCTTAAGCTCTTCAAAGTTGTGTATTTCTGTGACAACTAATGCCAACAATTGGTAATTTGCAATTGCCCAACATGAGCTATTTTTATACCAATATTTCTTTGAGTTAACTTGACTTTAAATTCATTCCATATTGTCGGCTCATTCCTCATTCACACACTCATTCATTAGCTGTGCCGCCGCCTGTCGATTTAAGCAATTTTTCACATATATGGAGCTCGCACTTTTGATTAATTGTGTCTCAATGAGCTTTGTTTGATGTATTTTCGGTCGTTTTATAGCGTGCGAGTTTTAGGAGAAGTATCTGCACTGCTTTTGGCTGTGAAGGCAATTTATTAAATTGTTGGCTAAGTGAATGGGTAGAGACTGCTTTCTAGCGATAAGGTAAGGGGCCTTTAGTTTTATATATATACAATATATATATCTAAAATATATATTTATTTATTGAATCATTTTTTTTGTTTTGTTTTGGGATTGTTGTGGACTCGAGCTCCCTGTGCTTCGAACCGGATCCTTCATGGCAAGCTGCTTGAATTGTCTATGTTAGTTCAACCAACTCTCTCAACTAACTGGGCTTATAATATATTTGATTTGAACATATAATGTCTCATTATAAATTATTTTATATACTATGTAATTTCAACTTATTAAAGAATTTAAATTGATAAGATTACAAATTTGGATATGAAAGACATCTAATCTAAAACTATGAGTTTCGCAGCGCCAACCACTTCTTGGCCTTTCCAGTTTTTGTGGTGGTTGCGGTGGCGCGAAAAAGCTCACTGAAAAGCACAGAGAGAACCACATAAGAGGCAAACTTGCCCAAGCTGCCACTTGTGCTCACTGCTGTGTGTGTGTGTGTGTGTGTGTGTGTGTATATCTAGTGTATGTGCATGTGTTGTTGTTGCTGCGATTGGTCTCTGTCCTTTTGCGCATGCGCCGCCGACTCGTTGGTGAAGTTTTGTTTGTTGGTGTTGGATCCATTGGTATGGAAAAGGTTTTCCTCTGGCCAGAAGCGCGGTATATAAAGCGAAATACAACAACTTGGGCGGCTCAGTTGCTGTCGGTCTCAAGTTAATGTTGGCGCACCGCTAAACGTGATTAATAATAAAAAAAAAAAATAAATAAATAAAAAAATCAACAATTTCAGTTTCAGTTTCAAGTCCCGGTTCATTAGATCAATTGAAAGTGATTTTTGGTGCCATTGTTGTTGCTGCTTTTTGGGGCTGGGTTGTTGCCAGCGAAGGTCTTTTGCAATTAAAGCCGTTTAAACGCTACGAAATAGCTGTGAACAAAGCAAAACGCCAGCTGAAATGAAAGTGGTAGGTTCCAGAGAATGTTGTGCAAATACTGACAATAGGCACTGTAACAGCCACTACATGCTGCACTTGGCAAAGGTTAAAGTTGAGCCCCAATGCGTGGCAAGCCAGGCCAATCAAATGCAGTTAGTTGTAATGCCTGTCTGGCTGGTTACGTCATACGCCTTATAGACAGTGCCGTGTACTGTGTGAAAATATCGCATTATTTGCTATGCAAATCGAGTCAAACCGTTAATTTTGCTCTCCAACCACATAGTCGAGCAATCGCTCGATTTTGTGCACCCAATTTGGTAACTGGATTTTGTTGTACTTTTCTATGCTCATTGAAAATCGGATGCAAAAGGGTATATTGGTTTTGCACATATGTAAGTAACAGGCAGGAGTCATTTGAGAACTCTTGATGTATGTAGACTTTTAATCAGTCCATTTCTATGTCTACCAAAAGAGAGTTTAAAATGTAATTATATATTTGTTGTTGTTGATATTTCATATTCCTGTAATATCGATAAATATCCTGCTCATTAAATGATGGTAGATGAGACTAGATCCTTGCGTGTTGGAATATAAACACAGTTTGGTTTCATGAGAAGCAGAATTACTGAAGTCTTTTAATCCCCTTAAGTGGAGCTAAGGGAAGCTGAAGCAAAGCCCCTGCTTGAAAGCTTGTGTGTGTATGGAAATGGATGCTTTTGTGACAGCGATTCGGCTTCTTGGTTACTTAGGGTATCTACTAGTCGTGCATTCTTGTCTTTTCATTTTGAGTCCAACACATAATTCATGAGCTAGAGCCCCTGCTGTAGACGTGTGTCTCGTAATTGCGTTGAATTCTATTGGAAAAAAAAAATGGTTGCAGGAACTTCAATTTCAGAAAAAGTTGCGCTAACAAGCGCACTTCAGACTGCGATGCCAATGTGCTGCTAAAACAATCTCCAAAACCCGCCCTCTCGCAAGCCCCTCTTGCTCAGAGCGCAAATATCAAAGGCAGCTCCAAATGCAGTTCGCACGCTGCGATTCGCAGCCAGCTTTTACGGTCAGTTGCTGTCAACAAAAAAAAAAAAAAAAAAAAGAATAAAAAATTGCAGAAAAATTGGCATCAACTGAAAACGTTGGCTACAGTAGCTGCTGCTGCTCTGCAGCTACTGCCGCTGCAATGTGGTCCAGTGTCCATGTCCATGCCAGCGGCAGATTGTCCAACAGCTTCACAACTCCATGAGCCAAGGCTATAGCATATGCTAGATATATGGAGCTTCAGTGAAAGGTTTGCCAGACAAAAGCGTAGTTGACATCGAACGGGAATGGCGCATACGTATAGACGGTGTCTTGTTAAGGACCAAACGTCCATTGAATCCATCTACAGTTGGGCGAATTTGTGTGTCTGTTGCTCTAATTTGGTTAGCCAGTACAAGAGCCGCAATCCGTGCGAATCTTGTCAGCCAAAATCTGTCAAGCAACAGCCAAAGAAGTAGTCAATCTGATATACCCTACAAAGCAGTAGAGTATAAATAGTAGATTTTATTTAACACCAAATTATTTGATTGCCCTTAGAACATTATTATAGATACAGGGTATAACACAGGCTCAACTATATAACTATCAGTAACTGTTACTTTATGTTTGTTTTTTTTTTTTTAATAATATCCTAATATCCTTTATTCCCATTTCATTTTAACAGGCTATAGTTATAATTTAATTCCATTTCTACAGGGTATAATAGGAGTTGAAGTTAGTTTGTTACAGACTAGAAGCTGTTTCTTGCCAATTACATGATTTTTAACAACCCCATTTATCACTAATTAATGGTTACGGGGTATAGCAACAGCAGTTGAATGCCGGCTACTTTGGGGTACACCAATACCTGAAATTTATGCTTGACAGGATATAAGACTCCAACTCCTTGGTTGACTGGCTAGATGATTTTTTCAATCAGAGAATTTAAAATGTAAGACTGCTTTATTTTTATGTATATTGGGTATGCTGTTGGTACACCCTGTGAGTATAATGTAGTAAAAGGGATACTTAATTTTAGCCTGAAGCATTCTTTTTCCTAAACCTTTTAAGATTTACAATCAAACGAAAAGATTACTTTGCTTAGTCTCTTGCACAAGCCAGCACAACTCGTGCATACCTATTGCACCAATTAAATGTTTACAGGGTATATGAATCACACAACCTCGTACTCAAGCGTTTGGTACGCTTGTCAAGCTGTCGACTGACAGTCTTCACTTGGCCCCCTCTCTTTCCTCCCACTGTCTGCGGCTTTTGTAATTTCTTTAGCATTTGCATGCTTGAGATGCATCTTTCAGATACTTGTGCAACATATCACCGATTGGCATGTGTGTGGGAAATTTTCCTTTTGCATCTTCTATTCGCTGCAGCGAGTGGAATTCCCGCAGTTGGGCATCATTTGTGTGCACTCGAATTATTTAACCAAATAGCAACAACAACGCGTGGGAGTTGCAACGGGCAAAAATGAAAAATTACAGAAAAAACTTTTCCATGCATTTCACCTGTGGATATTCAATTAAACTTTTGCCCATTGACTGTGGCCATCCGTCGGCATATCGCGTGTCGCTTGGGCTTTATGCAACGTTGCGGCATACCTTATGCCACGTATTCACGTATCTATTTGTCGCCATCGGTTCCTGCTTGGCATTGAGGGCGTCCCAGTCACAATGACAAGCGACTCGATACCCAAGCCGGTGTCATTGGCCAGTGGGCAAAAAAATAAAATGTATTTATATATATTATAAAAAGTGAAAGGTAGCCTGACTTAAGACTTTTGTAGACATCAAACCGTGGCATATTCTTTGCCGCCTGTGCACTGTCAAGGTGTACGGGCTACTCATAGTGGCAGCTGCTTTGTCTGGCAATTAGCAAACCGGTTGCCATTTGAGTGCGATAATCTCACGTTCTCCTCTATTTCCAGCTACAACGTTTACTGTTAATCGGCTGTCTGCTTGGCAGCCTAGTCAGCGCTCAGGACTATCAGGATTACCAGCCGAGTGCACCACGAGCGGCGCCTCATAGACTGCATGCCAGCGCACAGGAGGAGACGCGTCCCACGCCTGTGCCCATACTCAAGCAGATCAACAAGTGAGCTCTTATATCCAAAATATATACAACTTCTTGTGTTGTTTGATTGAACGATTGACTGGCTGACTGAAAATCTAATCAAGTGACTGACTGACGGAATAACAGATAGCTTAACAATGATTAAGAACTGGCTAATGAACTGACTGGTTGATGCTCTGTCTGGCTGATGGACTGACTTATTAAAGAGCTGACTGACTGACTGATGGATTGACTGGCCAACTGATTAATTAACTGACTGATTGACTGGCTGGCTGAGTGATTGACTGACTGGGCTGGCTAGTGGACAGACTTATTGATTGACCGTGTGACTGGTAGACCGACTGATACTGATACTAATTGATTGGCTGGCTGACTGAATGACTGATTGATTAACCGACTGATTAACTGGGCTGATAAATTGATATATTGATAAGCTTGTAAGTCTTTTTGTTCAATACCTAATCCTTAGGTTTTAAGTGATCACTTTCCTTCTTGCACTTTTAGGTTCAAAACTATTAACAATTGCTTATATGAAATCTCTGTTTTTTTTTTTCAGGCACAATGAGGATGGCTCCTATACGTACGGCTATGAGGGCGCCGATGGTTCCTTTAAGATCGAAACGAAGCTGGCCACGGGCGAGGTGAAGGGCAAGTATGGTTATGTTGATGCCGATGGCAAGGTGCGCGTCGTGGAGTATGGCGCCAACAAGTATGGCTTCCAGCCCTCGGGCGAAGGCATCACCGTAGCACCACCCACGCTGGTCGATGAGTCCACCAAGGAAGAACCCGACTACGAGGACGAGCCTGTGCAACGACCCCAGCGTCCCTATGTAAGTTTAGTAAATCTGATCGATTCACTTGACATTAAGCTCTGCTTGCCCCACAGCGCGTGCAACGTCCGCAGCAACAGCAGCAGCATCAGCCACGCCCACAGCCCCCACGTCCACAGCCGCAGCCGCAGCCGCAGCCGCAGCCACAGTATGTGCAGTATGAGGAGGAGGAAGCGGAGCCACAGCGTCGTGTACAATACGCACCCCAACCACAGCCGTCGGTGGGTCCAGCACCACCTCGCCTTCAAGTGCCTGGCGCTCAGCGCACCACAGATGTGCTCTACTCGCCGCTGCAGCGTCCCGCCCGTCCCGAGCCTGATTACACGCAGTCGCAGAGCTTCGGCGAGGGCCCCTCCAATGTGCGCATTTCCCGGCCTGTCTATGCGCTGCCTCCCGCCTCGCCGGCGCCCAGCAGCGCACGCGCCCAGGGCTTTCTGGCACCCGCCTCGGGCGGTCGTCCGCTCCTAGAGCCCGTGCACTTCGGACCCAGCCAGAGTGCCAGTGCACAGCCCGTGCAGCAGCCACAGCAACAGCCACAGCGCAGCTACCAGCCGCAGGCACAGGGTCGCATTGGAGGTGGCGGCGGGGGCAGCCTTCTGGATCAACTGGCGCGCGATTATGCCCTGCCCCAGGGCAATGCTCAGCCGCTGCATGACATTACCTTTGGCTATTACTAGAAGTGAACTAAGGAACTGGTATTGGGTAGTTAGGCGGCGCATTTGCCGCTCCTTTGAGTCAGGTGCATATACAACGATAATCGTGTAGTTCCCCTCCTTCCCCTACCCAAGCTCCTTTTACATTTCTGTTCCAACTATTCGCCAGTGATTCCTTGCTTCTAGGTTCTAGAATCTTTAATCTATATGTATATTCCATTCGTTTTATACTTAATAAAAAATCAAACAAGTTGTGTCAAACAAACAAAAAACCAGCCATCTTTAAGTTGAACGAATGACTTTTGCTATATACAATTTGTATTATTTTATTCAGCCTTGTATATTTTTATATATTTATGTAGAGCCAGAGAGATTCCGCAACATTTAAAGTATTTTTTTTTTGGTATTTTTTGCTTCTGATAAATGTTGGTATAATTTTAGGAAGAACAAAAATGTTACAAACATCTTCAACATACATACAAAACTGAAACGTAGAATATGTCTAGAGCAAATGGAGAATGGAAAATATATAGAAGTGTATTTGACATATAGAATTTTAATATTATCGGAAGCTTCTCAAATAGACGGGAACCTCCCTTTATAGATAATAGAAATTTACATAGTATACTTTTAGGCGTTAAATAAAATGTTAACCATTTTTTTATAGTGTTGTTCAACGATTATTTATTTGTATTATTAATATATATTATTATAACTTTAAATACTTAACAGTAAGATAGAAAATTTCGATATTAGTTCGCAGCCAATAGTTTGTTTTTGTGTGTAGAAGTTGAGAATCGTCTAAGCTAAAGATGAAGTGTGTAGAAAGGCGATTTGCTAAATCTATAGAATCGAAAGTGGTTGTTAACAGAATTGGGCGTGGTCCACAGTTAACGCCCTTAGGCAGGTTGAGGGCTGGAAGAGCTGGTTCCACGTGACGACTACTGCAGATACACTGTAAAGAGAGCGTCAGGTCAGATGTGTTTTCATTGAGTAGAATAGCTGTGACAGCCGGTTGCCAGGTGGTTGTTGGTGGTGGGGATGTTGGAAAATGGGCGTGGTGGTGCAGTGTTGGGATATACATAAAAGCAGTGCAAACAGAGTGTACAAGAGCTGTGGTGCTATAGATGCATGCCGTGTGCATTGGTTTTCAAACTCGTTTATTGCTGCTCGAGCTGCGAGTTCCATAAATATATGTAAATATATATATATATATATTGACTACGCTGGAGCTTTTGGAAATTTTAGATAACATAAATAAATGAGGTTAAGATGAACTATAGTTAAATGCTGCATATGACTTAGTGGACTATTTAACTAGTGTTGAGCCAGTCCAGCGCTGCCTACGACTCCAGCAGGCGATTGAACATCAGCGGATCCTGTATATCATAGTCCTGCACCCGGGACATGGATGTGCCGCCCAGTGGTCGCTTGGCTGCCACATGACGTCGCACCTTATAGCCGCCGCTGTAACTGGGCCTGGGTGGTGCTGGCGGTGCACTGTAGACATATTTGGATTTCTGCACCACAGGCGGCAGATACTGGAATGGCGTCACCTTGTGCACTTGCTTTTCAATGGAGTAGCTGGTGGATCCACTGCTGCTGGGTCCCTTGCGTTTGGCCACCTCCAGGGCGGCTATAATGGGTGACAAATCTCTGAGTGCATTGCTCTTGCTCGCATGATAGTTCTCCACTTTGTACTCGTTGTTGGACGCGGCCGGCGGTGCCGCTGGTGGCTGTGGTGGGTAATCGTAGCCCTCGTTGGGATGCTTCTGTATGTATGCTTCCTCCGCTGTTTGCGGCCGTTTGGCCATCTGATGATAGATATCGGCGGCTCCCTGGCTAGGTGGCGCATATGCCGCTGTGATGGATTCCGTGTGCGACAGAGATTCCAGTGTGCCCAGATTGTTGGGCAATGGAACACCGTAGCTGTTGTACAGATCGGCCTGCTCCACATGAGCTCCACTGGCCACTTGATTCGTATCCAGCGCCACTGTCTTGGATGCGGTATATTCCGTCTTGCCATTCGGCAGCATGCTCAAAATCTCCTGCAGCTGCAGTGCCGCCCGGCGCGCCTCCTCATCTGAAAGTTTCTTGTTGCGTCCATAGACGTTGAAGTCGTCGGTTCCGGCGGTTGGCACTGCGTCCGGGGTTTGGTTTGAACGGTGATGTCGGTTTTGTACGTGTTTATTTGTGTGTGTGTTTGTTGTGGTTTTTGTTGTTGTTGTTGTGGTTGTTGTGTATGCAATGAGTGAGATTTTATTAGATTACCAATTAAATATTTGAGTTGGTTCGTTAAAGTTTCTATTTACATTTTGTTGGCATTTGACTCGCTTTTTTGTGGGTGTGAGTGTGTGTGTGTGTATGTGTGTATGTGAGTGTATGAGATGAGTTTTGGGCTTCGATACAGTTTTGTACAGATGTTCATGTTTTATTCAAGTTTTGGTTTCTATGATATGTTTCTATACATTTATGCCCTTGCAGCAATATATAATACATATATGCACATGATTTTCTAGTGCAAACAACAACTTTTTCTCATTTTGCTTTAGGCAAGAGTTGATTTTTTGTCAGGCCCCTTGCCCACAAGAAAAATCTATTTAACAACGGACCACTATATCTTTTAGCTTCCATCGGAAGGTCGGTCGAACATTTTTTGAATATTTGCTGTTAATATATATGAAAATTTTGAAGCGTCTGCAAGGGTATTTAATTTTCGGTATACCGAAAGCATTTTTTTGCATATTTCGGTTTTAGTTGAAAGTTTCGATTTAGTTGAATAACAATATGCTAGTACTTAAAATAGATACATGAATAAATATAAAATGCATATAAATTTATAATTTTTATTTTTGATAAATTTTTTTTTTTTTTTTTTTTTTAGGGCTTAGGCCATATTATTGGTTTTTAGCCATTTTATAGCTAAATATATACACATGATATTAAGTATGCGACATGTTGTCGCTTTTAATGACGCTTGGAATGTCATGAGTGCTAATGTTGGGCTATATACACACACATATAAATGATAAAATATGTACAAAAGTAATTAATGATATATTGAAGTAGAAATGATTATTACTAACGCTTATTTATTATTATTTTTATGTACATAAAAAACAATAAACGCTGCCTTTTCGCCGCTTGCGCAATGCCATTTAAATTGTGTAAACCGCGATTGAAACTGAAAGTTAAAGCCACGCACAAGTGTGTCATCGAAGTAAACACGCTGCTTGCCATACGGGTTAAAGAGTGCTACACGCTAGATTTCAATACACTGTGCTTGAATCAGCTACGAAAATTTACTTAAAATCTGAATATCAGTATTCGGTAATTGAAATCAAATTATGTCAGATCTATTTCAATGTGAGCAAACTGAAAATAGTTTGAAATCACAAACCCAATTCTTAATTGCCCCAAAGCTAAGCCATATTCATCGTATAACAGACAGATTAAGGCTAAGAGTATGGTTCGAACAAAGAAATTCAGAATTTAAAAAAAGAACATACTTTAATCAAGTTTTTTGTGCTTAACTAAAGTACGAATCTATGTAACTTTTATCAGTGCGGATTTTTAGAATTTGAGTGTGTACAGATCTATGTTTGGAACACAAATTTAACTACAAATTTGATCAGTTCAAGCAATACAAAAGGAGTCCAAAAATATCCAATTCAATTTTCTCTAAAAATAATCCCATACTGCTTCAATGGACACCGATTTTTAGCTTAAATTAAGCAGATTTACGGTTAAACGAATAAATAATTATTTTTATAAATTGAAATTAAATACGTTTAATTGCAGTACATAAAATATGTGAAGGGATTTGTGACATTCCAATTTAAATTACTTTTTTCTAAGACAATCTGACAAGATGGACAATTTTCAGCTTAAATTGAGCTGTGTTACGCTTAAGATGTGCTAAACTAAAGATTGTCAAAATTTAAGCAGCGGTTTATAAGATATTTCTAGTGTATTGAGTAAAAAGTAAGAGAGTTTGATTGTGTGATTGCGAAGTTAAATGCGAATTATATGATTTTTTCTAGTGTAGGGTATTGAGCATAATGTAAGTGAATTACAAATTTAAAAAAAATTAATTTTTTGCTGAAATCAAGCTGATTTGTGATACGGTCAACTTTAAAATTTTGATATTGTAAAAATGTAAGTATGAAGAGACTGTCAAATGAATGTGAATTCTTTAGTTTTTTCCATTGTAGAGTATTGGGGAAGATGTTTTTTTTTTTTAATCTACGTTGGGTTGTTAAGATGTGTATTTACAGTTGTGTCAGACAAATTATGAGCACTTGATGCTTTCACTTTTTATCTGTTTGGGTATGTACGGAAGTGAGACCTCGCTAGAGCCAGCTGCCGGTGGAGCTGGTGGTGCGGTGGTTAACAACAGTGGTTGATGTTTAGCGATTGACTGGACAACGCCTTGTCATTGTTATTGGTATTAAAATGATTGTGAGCGACTGTGGGGTGAACTTTTGGCTTATGGGCGTTTAGTGAGAGAATGCAAAGTATTTACAAAGGGGATGAGGTATATACAGTTTGGTTGGGTTACATTGATTTGCAGACTACGCACCATCTTGTCCATAGGCGGAGGGCAGATAGTTGCTCTGGGGCGCCTCGAATGCCGCATGGCCAATGCTGAACGGCGCACCGCCGCTGCCGCCGCCGCCATAGTTGGAGCCAGCCGGTGGCAGATATTGATGTGTGGCGCTGCTAAATGTTGGCGGCTTCGATGGAGGCCCATAGTTAGCATGTCCCGTCGGTATCTCATATGTGGTGATGGCTGCAACAAGACACGAGAAGTGTGTGTATGTGTGTGTTTGTGTGTGTGTGTTAGTGAGCAGGTATGTGGCAAAGTCAAAACAAACCGAAATAGGCTAAAGCATGCGAGACACGGCCAAAAACCGGGCTTAGGCCGTGCCGCCAGAGAAAATGAAAGTGGAAAAATGCTGCAGGGGGTCAATGCACGGTACCATTTGCAATTGCTACGGCCAACTAGTTGGCTGTTGGCAGTTAGCTGTGGGCAGCATTGGGACTCGCCTCTTCCTCTTCGAGCAGCTTGTTAAACCTTTCAATGTTATGTTGCGAGCGATTTAATTATAATATAGACGTACATATATATATTGTTCAACAGCCGATGGACAATAAATGCGTATGCGTTAGCAAGTTACATAATGACCTTAGTTTACATTTCACGGTCCGCTCGAATTGTGGGGAGGGGGTCAGAAGACAAGAAAATTGATGTTTTGCAGCAGCTGGCGGGCATACTCACTCTCTGAATGGAGCACGGGTCCCGGCGCCGAGGAGGCATGCTTGCTGCCGCTGCTGCCGCTGGATGAGGCGCCCGACAAGGAGCTCAGCTTGGCAAATGGATGTACATAGCCGCCGCCGCCGCCGTGGCTTGTGGCATAGGTCTGTGAATTAATGTGTGCCGAGTTGATGATGGATTTGCCCACATCGGTGACCTTGTCGCCGGAAGCGGCCACCAGATTGCCGCTAGCGCTCAACGCATAGCCGCTGCCCTTGATCAGTTGACCTTTGAGTGCGGTGACGCCGCCCGTGATGGCCTTGACCGCCTGGAAGATGGTGTTCAGCACGGATTTCTTGAACGACCAAGGATCATAGTCCACCGAGTTGCCCTGCAATTGATTGGTTTATTAACTGCCCGACTCAATCTGGAGCCGTTGCCAACTTACGTGGACGACAACCTCGTGGGATTTATAGCTATCGCCGCCGCTGCTGCCGCCGGAGCTGCCGGAGGCAATCGAGGCGGATGCCTGTCCTATGCTGCTCAACAGGCCGGACTTCAGATGCGCCACATAGTCAAAGCTGCCGGACCGTTTGGCTATCTGTGATTCCTTAACGCTCTCGCCCTGCTCATTGTCCAGGTCTGTGTCCTCCAGTGATAGCGATTTGTCAGCCGCTGTGCCGCTTGCAGCCGGATAGGCGTGGATGAGCAGTGGCAGCAACAGGCACAGGCAAAGTACCTGCAACAGGGTAGGGGAGAGCATTAAGTGGCAGCTTACATAATCATAAAACATAATTTGGCTTTTCACTGAATTCAATTGCCAAAAAGTCAGTCGCGTTGCATCATTGCAGGCAGCGTTGCATGCGGCATGTGGCATGTGGCAGCCATTAGCCTGTTGCAGCCATGCATTCATTTGTCAACTGGCACACACACACACACTCGCACACTCGCACACACATGCACAGCTGCCAAAAAATTATTATGCACTTCACATCAGACTCATAATAGCATTCACAAGACGAGTTTTTGAGCACTTGCTGTGGTCACAGCTGAGCGAATTTTGACGCAATTGCCACATATTGGGCGGGCGGGGCGTGGCGTAGGCGTTGCCTGCCACGCCCGAGCGCCTGCTGAGCGCTTTACAACTGTTTCATGGACCATCAAGCAAATTGATTAGACCTGATCTGAATGGCTTCATTTGCCTAAATGCTAAATCAATGAATACGTTAATTATATACACAGAATCGAACAGAACGTATTATTAGTAAAATCTCTTTATTTCCTTTTGAGTTGTCATCAGTTATCTACGGGCAAATATTATTTACATATCTATCTCTTATATCAAAGCCAAGCTTGAATTGCGTAAGAAATCTTCAGCCAGCTGTGAACCAAACTGGTTTAAGCCTATAAACTAATTTTTGTTTTATTATGAAACGAATCTTAAGCCAAAGCAGTTGCAAATAAAAAAGAAATAAGTTTGAGTGGTCTAGTCGGGTGCGTGTACTGCTTCTGTATGGGAAATGAATTCCTGGCTTACTTAGGATATGAAAGTGAGATTTTTCTATAAATCTGAAAACTTGAATAAGGCTTAGTACAATGTGCATATATTAAAGTGCAAGGTTCTGCCTTGAAAAGTTAGTGTTTCCTTGTTTTAGGGGTAATTGGTGTAGACTATACAAAAAATTCACTACAAAGTTGGTGTATCTATACTTAGCGAGTTATGCCGGATAAACCATATCTCAAAATCGATATTTATCGATATATCTAAATATTTCGAGTTGAAGTCGATAAACTAATTACCTAAGGCATCTATTTAAAATCTTGATTTTTTGCTATGGAAAATCAGGCTTACGAGCCGCAGCTTAAGAGGCATAGATGCGGATCGCAAAGTGAATCAGCAAATATATGTTTTTTTTATGACCCTGATAGTTAAAACTATAAAATAGAAACATTATTATGTCAAATATTATAAGGTAATATGTATTGCATATGAGATCCCAACTGAACTTGAATTTAAAAATAATGCAAAAATATATATATAGTACCAATCAAAGCGCATAATCTGAATAGATGTATATATTTGTGATTTTAAGTTATGATCCATTCAAATATAAATTCAAAACGCATAGCATAAATATACATCAATATATGACTTTGACTTTTGATCCATATAAAAAACTGGGTGAATTGTTGTGCAATGATTCGCAAGGCACGCGTTGAAATATTATAAAGGTTTCGGCTAAAAAAGATCATTTTTGTTGAAGCGAATTTGGGTCGCGTAGCACTTGAGAAATGCAGACAATTAGTGTCGAGTATTGGATATATATGTACAGATATTTATTTTGACAAATGCCTTTTCTTTTGCTCTATTTTGGGATTGCCCTTGCGGAACCGCCCTCGAAAAAAAAAAAAACAAACAAAAAACCTTTTCTTTCCCCCAGTCAATGGCTGGTGATTTGTGAAGTCCATAAATGATATTGGGCGCAGAGAGTTTGGTTTTGCCTTTAAGCCTAATTGCTTTAGCCCTCGCCGTGCGTAATTGGTAATACCATTTGCATACAAATGCACAAATTAAATAGCAAACGCACTCTATAGAAGCCTCGGCCAGGGTCTGGACTTGGAGCTGACTAGTGTATATTAATAATGCCTGCGTTTGCAACCATTCAAATTGGCTTATCGTTGTTGCAATGTTTATTCATTTTTTTTATTTTTAAATTTAATTTAATTGCATTTGTTTTATGTGCTATAACGATTTTTTTGTGTTATGTGATGCGCAACGTGGTAATTAATAAAATTCCAATCAGTAGATGGCCAACATTTCATAACCGGTCGCAAATAAAGGCAAATTGCATTTGGTTAATGATATTTGATTATTTTTTTTCCTTTTTTTGTTTGGCCAGCTTAATTGTCTCGGATCAATGGCATATTGAACTCCATGTTGGCCAATCCACTTGGCCAAGACTCTCTTATTTATTTAAGCCAAGAGAGCGCTTCGTATTTGTGTGCTGTCATCGTTTGGCGAATGAGTCTTAAATGAGTGTGTTTCGAATGAGTCGAAGAGAGTGAAAGTGTTGCCGGCTGTTGCTTCTTCTTATATTTTGTCGTCGTTGTTGTTGTTGTTGTTTTGTGTGGCTTTCAATTTGCATGTTGCTCAATTGTTAACAATATGAAAATATTTTGTTTATATGCGCGCACAGTACTCACGTAGACGTCGTTTGGTTATATCCACTAATTGTGGTAGGTTCAGTTTCGATACACTTGCTGTGGCCATTTTAATTATGTCATGCTGCTTGTTCGTTTAAATTTGAGTCTACTAATAGCAACAACAGTTTATTAAATATTAATAAATATTATAATTAAAATTCAAATTATATTTTTTAGTTAAATTTCCAAACAAATTTTCTATATACTTTTAGAAGCCCGGCGCTATGGTTTGTCCTGAGATACACAAATTTCGAGCCTTACAAACCGTTTTAATAAATAAAAACAAATCTTTTTATCTCAACTTTTTTTCGGATGTCAATCTGAAGGCTGACTGGAGCTGATTTGTACAGAATATTGTAATTATGTAATTTTTATTTAAACATTGCTTAACTTTACTGTCGTTTCAAAAAAATATTCAAAACTCGATATATGTTTTTTTAAAGCTCTTTTACAACTAGCTCATAAATGTTTAATTATATTGTTTTTATTTATGTACACGGCAATTGTTTGGCAACTAAATGAATAAATTAATAACAGAAATCGGGCTAATAGTAGGCAGTGAATATTTACATATTTAATTTTTTTGCTTCTATTTGTTCAATATAAAAATATTGCGAAGAGCATTTGCAATTCCAAAAGTATAACGATTTTACATAACAGTTCAGATAACTTGCTGAGCTGTGCCAGAAAATTAGACGAGTATTCGGGGTGAGTGTGAAAAATGAAAAGAAAAGATTGTAGGCCTTATAAATCAAATTGCACAACTCTTTTAAAAGTTTAAGTAATTTTTTATATAGTATAGATAATCAGAGGGATAGACGTAATCGTGCGGATTAGAGAACTATATCATTTAGCTGGCATAGCAGCGATTCGTCAGAAAATAAGTTTCTTCTTTAAAGAAAGTTTATTTTGAATTTGTATTCTCAAGATATCTTTATCAAATTTAAGAGCCAGATGAACAATCAATTACTATAACATATAGCTCCATATAAGGTACCACACCTAATAACTCTATAGGATGAATTTGCCGAAAGGGGATTCGCTCTGGTTTAGATTGAAGATTTTTCTAAACTGAGCAACAGGGAGCATCTGCATTTTGCTTAACTATCTGCACGCTTATCACCAATTTATCTACAAGGGTATTATATTTTCGGCTTGTCGAAGAGAGCCATTCTGTCTGGTTTTTTCGTAATATACGCATTAATTGTCTTAACAGGCGGCTTCTGTGCTTTGCACATGTGCTTATTCATTCGTTTAAGTCGTTTGCTTTGCTCAGATATTCGCAACATTTTAGGCAAATTTCTACATCACTTTTTCGAAAGCCGCAACAGTGACGACAACAATAATAATAACAATAACAATAAAAACAACAACATGAAAGACTAGACAACGTCTGACATAATAATTATGCATGACATTTTGAGTTCGCACTCATTCAACTGGGCCGCATTTTTGGCGATTGGCTACTGACATAATCTTAAGCGTTGAACTTTTGAGTGTATTCACAAATATATTCACAATATGTGCTGCTCGTGTGTGCGTGTGAATTTCAGTTGTAGCCATATCAAATGCATTTCATGCATCAACGACCAGGGGCAGATGCCTCAGGCGCATTTTGGGCTTTGTTACGTTACGCTGGCTTATATAATCGAATTAAATCTTGTATCTCATGGATGCGCTTTCCTATGTTTGTTTGGCTAATAAAACGCAGCTGAAGCGCAAAACAAGTTTCCTCGTTTTGTGGCGCGTGCACTTGAACTTGTTTTTGTGGTCTTCCAAAAAAAGATGTTGCATATTATTGCGCCAATTTGGTCATTTGGTTATTGGCACGAAACACTTTCACTGGACACTGGGATGAATCAAACTTACCTTCATGTTCATGTGTGAGTGTGCTTGTGCGTCGGCTTGGGGCTGGGCTTTTGATTAGCTCGGGTCGCTAATCGTTTGGAGCAACCGCTTCACACACTTGTGCCTTGGCTTCAATATGCTTTACACAAACTTTCCTCTCACTGAACACACTTGCAATTCGGCACCAAAATTTTGTCGTATCTTTTCGCTTTTGTTTTCTGTGTTTTATTATTTATTTATTATATATTTCGACTCTTTGGTTGTGGCCACAAAGCACACATAAACACACAAACACACACACACACACTGATTTCACTGTAACGCGCGGCGTTCGCGTCGACTTTCGCTTGGCTCTGGATGCGGGGGCTGGAGCGCTGTGTTTTGGTTTCTTAGAGGTGGCTCCTCGGCGACGTCTGCGTTCGAACTGTAGTCAAAAATCTGGCTGTGTGGCTCTTTTAAAGAAAACTCACTGAGAGCGCCTGCATGAGATTTTGTTTTTGTTGCTCTTAGTGGCTAGGCGAAGAGTCGCCGACGTTGTCGTCGTCGCTCATTTGAAAAATACGAGACTGCATTTTTTATTTTGGCAGCTTTTTTTGAGAGTCAATTGAGTTTGGCCTCAGTTGAGGGGCATGTGGTTCGCCAGTTGCTGAGTTCAATGCGTTATTTATTTTTTATTTCATTTTTTTATTTTTTTTTGTTAGCTTGCAACACAAATGTGCAGCCGGCTCATTAAATGTGCGGCTTGGACGTGTTTAATTGCATAGATTTGGCCATTCGATTTGTTGTTGGCTTTATTTTTTTTCACTTTCGTGGCATGACCAAAACAAATGACTTAGGCAACGAACTTGAAGCGGTTCGGCCGCTTTGTTTGACAGCAAGAACTGCACACAACTCGAAATTTAATTTAAAAAGATGTTTCTAATTAGTTTCGATTGATTCTTTTTTAAATGCACGCAGTCATCTGGTGTTAAATAAAAAATAAGAAAAAACTTTTTTTTTTGTTTTTTAATAGTTAAGATTATTTGATATTCAAAAACTTTAACATATAATTGTGATTACATTAGTATATTGAAACAACTCATTTGTATTTTTTTTTATTCTACATTTATATTTAATTTACTTCTAGCAAGATCATCACTGAATTTGATAAAAGTGTGCAATTTTCTTAACTTCAAAATATTGGTTTTTCATGAAATTATGCATTATTTGAACAAATAAATAAATATTTATTTTCCTATTCTAATTAGAATATATTCCGGGAGATCGAACCATAAACTATTTGCTATAAAAAATTGTGCTGTTAATAACTTTGTCCATTTGATATAGCGTGAACTCTACATATATCCTATCTGCCATGTTATAGCTAAAATTGCCGGCAAAATTTTAATTGATAAATTATTACAAACTTTCCCATAGCTTATAAGGCCTCATATATATTATTTATCTTAGCAATAAGAAAATTTAATCCCTGCTGGCTTGTATGCATTGAAATTGTTGGTTTGTTTATGAACTGGCCTATTTTGTGGTTGCCAATTGCGCCAACAGCCTTGAACCATGTCGCATTGCAATGGGCCACTAAACTGAGCCCCGGAGAGCAGAGTTCGAACCTCTGAGTATGGTTCAGGGCATTATTATCTAATATAGCAACTAATTGTTTTAGCTTAGTTTTAGTTAGGTCACAGTTCACTGTCACTGAGCCAATGGTGACCCCCAAAGGGTCAACAGCAGCGGCTCCAACGCACAGCCAAAGTCAACAATAAAAGCAACGAAAAGATCCATAAAAAACTATTCAAGAAACAACTTCAACTGGCTCAAGACTCACGAAGATGTGCGCCCGCCCCCCTCACCAAAGTGTAAGTGACATGAACTGTTCCCATTTATGTTGCCCGGCTGCCCGGTCGTCGGTTGCAAAAGTTATGCTGCCAAAGAGGGCAAACGTTGGCAATGACTGGGCGAAAAGTTGACATAACTTGGCTCTGGCTACTGTCATTGTCCTACGCAGCGGAGTGTTCAGTGCACAATTTGCTGACTGCAGTTAAGCTGCTGCTGCTGCTGCTACGTTCCCTTACCCCTCCCATCCCTGCATGAGTTGCCGTGGACGGCGGTTATCTAACCAAAAGTGAAATGGGCGCAGACAACTGCAACATGAAAACATGGAAAACCGTAGCCAAAATACAATATGTATGTACTTGCAGTTAACAAACTGTAAATTTGCTGAAAATGCAAAGGAAAATGAAGGCAAAATAAATAAAAATAAAATCAAAACAAAGTAACTAAGGAGTGCCTTCATCGAGAGGGTTCGCCTACCAGATACCCTATAGTCGATGGCTGAGTGAATGCTTGTCGAGGTATTCGCATGGAAAACGGGCTAAGGTATGGATAAAGCCAGCTATTCCAAAATTTAAGTCCCTAGTTAAAGACATCTTCTAGATATATTTAAAAAGCACCTGCTTCAATATCGATACCTATCGATATATATGTATATTGATTTGACAGCGGTCAGAAGTGCAATCAGCTTTCCTATCAAAGAATAAAAGCTCTTAAATATAGAAAAATAGACGTGTTCAGGTCAAGTGAGCTCGTCGGCTTGATTGAGAATTTATATACCTTACGATGGGAGCAGCATGTTTCAATATCGATATCTATATAGTCAAACAGACGTGGCTTAATCAAGTGAGCAGCCTCACTTGCGCCCTTAGCATACCCATTTTTCATGTGTACAGGATATAAAAGAGGCCTCTCATGTAATAAACGTTGCAGTTGGCACACACACTCGAGGCATTTGCTAGCTGCCCCCAAGCCAAGAAGCTGCAACTGACTGCCAGGCCGGCCATAACCCATAGATAATCGATTTACTGGAGATCACAAAAGGTTTATTGCATTTCTTTTGAACAACTTTTCATTTCTTTTAGTCTATGAACTGTTTTAATTTCTGTTTATTTCAAAGTGCGTCTAGTTTAGCTCCGTCAACAATTTGCCCGTTCAATTGTTTTATTATTCAGCTGCTTACTGAATTGTCAACAAGTCATGCAACTTATGCAGAGTTTCCGAGAGCTGAAATACAATTGTTTTCCAGCGATTTGTTTTGACCATAGCGCCGGGCCGACCATTGTGTGCCAACCGGATCGATAGTCGCTAAACGAGCGACTGGCTACGGCACAGGCCATCAGTTTCAGCTGATTGCACATCTGGTTATGATAAATAATAATAATGAAATTAACGCTTCACATGTCCAACAAACTGCAAATGCAAGAATGGCATACAAAAATCAAATAAATTACGTATACGACACCGTCAAACCGGTCGAGTGCAGCAGGAAGGCAGGAAGGAAGCAATCAAATCTAGTTTAAACTTTAACAATTTTCTCACAAAAAAAAAAAACATAATTGATGCATATTTATGCGTTGACAAGCTGTTTATTATATATTTGCATGTAAGATAGTTTAGTTAAAATTATATCTAATCTAACAAAAATATGGCGCTGGCTACTGAGGCCAGGATCTACAAGATCTAGTTGTAATTTGGGGTATATGTATAAGTTAGCTTATGAGTAATGCATTATTTTTACAGGTTAGAGTGAGGTTTGGAAGTTAGTATATATTGTTGGAATATTCAGATAAGTTGGTTGATAATTACCTTGGGATTATGTTATTGCATAAATTCAATTTAAATGAGAGTTGAAGCCATTTTATTGTTTTTTAAAAAGGGCATCGAAAAATTAATTGAAAATCAAATTAGAAATTTTAATTATTTTTAAATATTTTTAAAAAAGTCTCTGTTTAGCTTGGGAGGTACATTTAATCCAGCTTAACAGGTCTAACTAAGCTTATACAATATGGAAAAGTGAAAAAAATTACCCCCTTTTTTCGTAATATATATTCGATTTTATACATATTTCTTATCAAATTAAATATATTTATTATATTGGTATTTATAAATAACAAGTTTATTCTTAGCTGTCTCAATTTTGTTGAAACGTATATTTTTCCTTAAAATCAATTTGTTTCTGACTCGGAATCAAACGTTTTCGCTTCGTCAAAACATGCAAATGCAAATTGAATTAATACTTATGTATATTTCCTGATTTCCTAATGTATGGATACAATTAAATTGAATTAATATATTTCTCGATGCTCTATTCTCCAACTCTGTTCTAAAGTTTCGTGAATATAAGAAATCAAGTATCGAACCAGATCCTGTATAAAAAGCTGTCAAATGACAGAATCCGGAAGCAGATTTTGTGAGTCATTTAAAAACAAGGTTAAAGAAAATTACCCAATTTCCATCTACTTTTCGTAAATACAGTCATGCAAATAAAATGCATAACATATTGCTTAGCACCAATTGCTTCGATTTCTTGTTAAATAGTTGCCATGCAGCAGCTCAAAAAGCGGCTTTTCATTTTTCACTCACTCGTTTCGGTAATTGACGTGGTGCAATTGAAAACCAAATAAAAATTAAAATGAACAGAGCAGAGAAAAAAAGTCTGTCAAAAGTTTTCAGAGTGTAACGAGAAATGCGATAACAGGCCGGGCGCTCGCCTTGACAGCACTTGCAAAATGTTGCAACGTTAGAAAAATAAAAAAAATAAAATATGAAAAAAAAAAAAAATTGAAAAAAAGAAATGATAATGGCATCCCCGACGACTTTGTGGACTTCCTGTTGCGTTGCGCAATGAACTTCAACTTCAAAAGTCGCGCTGCCCGAACCGAACGACGAAAATCGAAATAAAATTAAATTTCGGAAATGGACTCGTTTCTTTGCCATTTAGCGGAAGTGGCCGCCGCCATCGCATAATCAAATTTCCACAGTCGCGTCCAGCTCCAGCTGAGTAACTGTGTCTGTAGGATCGTGCAGCTGGAGCCCATGAGTTGAGCTTCTTGTTGTTGTTGTTGCCGAAAAGTGAAAGCCTGCGCGCGGCGTCTGCGCCAGCTCCAGATCGATATGTTTTTTTTTCTTTGTCGGCATTCCGCGGATGCGACTGCCTCTATCCTCATACATTGTGCCTCTGAATGTGGCAGCTAATCCAGTCGATGATACAATCGCCTATTGCCGGCTGACAAATTGACTAACTGGAGGCGCCGCAGCAGCATCCTGCCGCATGCCAGCTGTTTAGTTTGTATACCCTTGCGCATTGTATTACAATTTTGTCATGCAGCGTGTAGCGCATAGAAGAAGATGACTTTGACACCCTAAAGTACGTATATGTATCCATAAGCATATAGCTATGAGCATGTCCCCTTTCTTCTTAGTCTCTTTTTAGTTGTTATTCAAGTTGTGAAGATTTTTTTATCAGACTTGAAACAGATACGTTCTTTTATTACAGTCAGTAATGAGTGAGCAATATATATATGATATTTAGATATGATATGATATTTAGATATGATCGAAAATTTTTAAAATAACTCAATCAAAATTGTTTTTCACTAGCTTCACCTTACTCCTAATATATATAAAAATCGAATATTCAAACAGTTTTTAATGCAAGAATTTATTTTTAAATTTTTTTTTGTACATCGAAGCTTCATCCGGCTGCAGTAAATTTTATGTACAAAATAAAAATATTCAAATTATTATTAAATAAAAAGATTTAAATATGGAAAGGTCACGAAAATCATTCTGAAAATTTTCAATGTTAATTGTCTTAAATTTAAAATTTTATAATATCTTATGCCTATACTCTCTAGATATATCTAATGCCTATACCCTCAGTCGAAAGTTAAGGTCTTTTTAAATAACATATCTAATAGCATATTTGCTAATAAGTCTGGAAGGGTATTTTTTTGGGCGGTTCTCTGGGGGTTTCTTTTGCCTGCGAATTTATTGCCGAGCCGTAGGTAAATGTGCGGTAGCACCTGGGCAGCGGCAGCATTGCGTGTCGTCGAGCTGCTGTCATTGCTGGAATTGCATTTGTTGCAATTGCCACACGACGACGTCGACGACGACTCGCGGTGCGTCCACATTTTTCCAGCTGGCGGTTTAATTGTAGCTCGTTTTATTTAACTTTACGAGTGGCTTGTGTGCTTTTTTCTTTTTATTATTATCGGTTTTTATTTGCATTGAATGCGCAATGCAATTTCATTATTTATCATTTTGTTGTCGGATCGCATAAACCAGCATATATTACGAGCCATGGCTATTTCACCATTTTCTCGCTAAGTTTGCCCCGCAATTTGGTTTTCATAATAATTCTCGATTTGCTCTCGCATCTGTCTGCTGTGACTAATTAATGAGCTCAAATAGTGACATTTCCTAGCTAATTTATAAGTATTAACTTTTTTTTTTGGCCATTCGCTGGCTCAGCAGTTAGCCAAATAGTCAAGAGCGTGGCAAGTAGTTGAAATTAGTATAAGGCCTTTTTCGGGTCCATTAATTTAATGGGCTCGAAGCTGTTGTTGCCTCTGATATCTCTGAACTAAAAGGTCAACAGTTTTTTCTGTTAACTACTTGGTAATTGGCCCCAAATTTTAGTTAAACGCGCCACTTGTTGCACTAATTTGAAGGCACCCAAAAAATATGCAAATCAAAATTGCGCTCCCTAAAAGTATGCACAAATAATTTTCTGTGACCGAAATTGGCAGCCTCAGTTTAATTTCTTTAGTTTAGTTACGATTTTAAATCTAAGTATATATATTTTGTTTTTGATGTGTTTTGTTTTAAAATATAAAACTAGCTAAATATAAAAATTGCTATCAAATTTTTGGATAAGAAAAGTATGTACGTAAAAATTTTTAAATTCAATTAATTTAAACGAATATAAAGAAAATTAATGCTATCATCAACCTAACGATAACAGAGAAAATTACAATCAATGATTATCTTCCGATCTGTACACATAAATATTTTATTTTTCCAGATATAAAGTATTAACAAAAATTATGAAATGTATTTATTATTTAATATCTATTTATTGACTTATCTATACAAATTCAGCCAGTTTCCATTGATAGCCGATTCTAAGTATTTCAATTAAAATTGGATTGAATATGTTTGTGAAATACTTGGAACGCAAGCTTAAGATTATTATTCACTCGCTAAAAATCAAGTCCACGTAAGAGGCCTCTGCAAGTCGAGAAGTTTATGACTAAATGCATTTTAAATTCTGACTATATTTAACTTTTGAGTGTGCTACGTCAGTGCTACCTTTTTGTTTTTGTTTTTTTTTTTGCCAATATGCCTTTTATTGTACGCCTGCGGCTTAACAATGAGTGTGGATATTCCCAATGAGTAATCGTCTTTCCCAATGGATAGAGAACCCGCTAAGTGGCTTCGAAGATCGTTGGCCAATTGCGCCAGGTGACGCGTGCTGGAAGCGCGCTCTGTAATGTAGGTGTGGTTGTGTGTGTGTGTGTGAAGCTTGATAAACTGTTTAGTGTAGCAATATGCTAAGCCAAAAGCTTCACTTTTCCTTTCAGCTGTAAAACAGCTGTTTGCGTTGCTGTTAAATAAGCTTGGGTTTCTTACGTATGTTAAGTATTTCTTGGTAATTTTCAAGAGCTTCCATATAACGACACAGCTTACATAGTGACGTCACGCTGTAAGCATCTAGCATAGACAAAAACAGCTGTAACAGCTGCGATCACTGCCGGTCTGCCGCCAAGCGTTCACTCTTTCTCTCGCTCTCTCTATCTCTCTCCTTCTCAATATGGTTTGCGTTAAGCTTTGCTTAAAGCTGCACTTGTACATTGTCTGAGCTTCAACTTGTCGTTCAGTTGCTTTCTTGTCGCGCGCAACGATAAGCGTGTGTGTAGCCAGTTGCTGTGTGCTCTCGCTCTCGCTCGCGCCGCCGCCGCCAAACAGTTAAAGCTCATGTGCAGTTGAAATTAAATATTAATGCTTATTATCAAAGACGCGCGTCTCCCACACGACTTATACTATAAATATTCCACCGGGGAAAAAACACGCGCGCGGAGACGCGAAGACGGCTGCTTAAAAGCGCTTGCATCGCGCCAACTGGGCTTCATTTTAGGCAAGGTCAAGCCTAGCGCAACACCACGGGCTGCGAACCATCTCGAAAGCAAAAAATAATAATAAAAAATCAGAAGCAGCAAATACTAAAGTGAAAAGCAAAGCAACTAATTCAAGTGTCGTCGGTAGCTGTTTGCAGGCACTGTGCAAAGGAAACAATAACAAAGCGGAATAAGCAAAGAGGCGGCTGGAAACATTTATGAACAACAACAACAACAAAGACAGCAACAACTAAAAGCAGCTTCGACACCAACTACAATATTAAAAAAAAAAAGAGGCAGAAAAAACAGTCAAAACAAAAACAACAACTACAACAGCGGGCAAATAAAGCCCGGCAATCATTTTAGTCGTGCCAGTTTGTTTATTAAATATACTACGTAAAGCGCATAAAAATAAACACAGACAGTCAAATACACACACACACTCACACACACACAGTCTAACAAGCTTGCCCGCAAACGTGTCTCAAAACAGACGACCAGCTACCCTGTAAAAACTTGGCAATCTTTTTGTAAATAAATATTAATTAAAAACAAAAAAAATCGTAGAGCTAATAAGAAAATGCCTCCCATGTGGTGGAAACTGATCAAAATTATGCTGCTGCTCTTCGCGCTCTTCGCCACGGTGAGTTTTTAAATGTTTATAATTTATATTATTTTATAGCTGAAGCTTGCATAAAACGCTTTGCTCTTACCTTTTAAATAAATTTGAAAAAATATGAATGTGCATCAATGGTTGTGGCTAACATTTAACATAAATATTTTAATGCATATACATAAATTTATTAAGCTAACTGCATCTGGTGTATATAACGCTCGATCATAATACACACATATATCTATATATATATTAAAGGGCATATATCCTGTTTTTCGTCTCGCCACTTTTCCCCACCTTAATTTCATACAACTTTCTTACTGTGAACTTGATTAATGCGCATTCGAATGGGTATTGCAATAATAGTTGCCCCGACAGACAGCTCGCACACGACTTTTATAGTTTATTGATTTGTGCAATAACAATGTTTCAACTAGAAACTTAATTACAAATTGTATTCCAATTGGAATTTGTTTGCACAAATTTGAATATCCGAACAGCAAACATGTTCAAAATGAGTTGGGGAACAGACTAGTTTTCCAACAATTTCAATATATACTTGCCACACGCTTATCACTGCGCTTGAGGCGATATCAGTCGAAGCAGGGTCAAAGGGCTGACGCTTGGCTGGAGCAGATTATCTGTAGGGCGTAAAGAAAGTTCATAAGTTGAAAAATCTAATTATAAATAAAAAGATAAATCGATTTGATATGTACTTTTGCTGTGCTCGGCAGTTAATTGCTTGGGAAAAACTATCCAGAAGAAATTTGTGTAATCTAGCCAGAATCAATTTTATTACCTTTAATTAAGCCTATTTATAGCTCGAGCTGAAGTGGGCGGGCAGATTTATAAGAAAACTTTATGGCAGGCTAAAGCCCAGGTTAAGCAAATTGAAATGTGCGCACACATTTCAGCGACTTTTGTGAGTTTCCAAAACTTCTGTTTTGACTTTTGTTAGCTATTTTGTTTGTTATATATTTATAGCTATTTTTTTTTTTTGTTTTTAGGTTTGTTTTTTATTAAGTTGTTGTCTGTTGTTGTTGACACATGCAAGGCAGCTGCCAAATAACAATTATATTAGAGGCTGCCAAAGAGGTAAACAAAAAATACAAGTAAGACAAGTTATTGCCGACGCATAAATACCCTTGCCTAGTCAGGCGAGGTAAACAAAATTAAATGCAATTAAGACTTTGCAGCTCGCGGCACACGGAGAAATATGTAGAAAGTTGCGTTTTGGTTCAAGCTGAATAGAAATTGGAATATATTTGAATTTAATATTTTAAGTGCAATAAATTTGTATATTGATTGAATCAAGTGCAAATAACTAAATATTTAAGCGATTGAGATTTTGAGATTGTTTTTGTTTTATTTGCGAACAAAGTATTTGACTTCTTTTTCGCAGTGTAATGGCTGTTCTTTGAAAGTAAAGGTTTTACGCTTCCATATCTATACAGTCATATTATATAGTGAGTTGATCTGATGAACTTTTTTATATGTGGTGAATGACCAGTTGGCATTGAGGCAGGCAAGCTATGTGCTTGCCTCGACTGTTGACATAGATCAGGAATACATATTTACAGTAAAGCTGCATTTCCTGACATCATTACAATACCCCTTGCATAGGGTACATAGGGTATAATATATCTAAACTTGTGAGAAATGTGCGTCTGTGCATATAAATGCGAAACAAATAAAATCATTCTCTAGTTCTTCCTTCATGGCACACTTTATATACTATATACCATATACTACCTACATATGTATATACCCAAGTACCCAAGTATTCGTATAATCATAACCTATGGTCGCCAGGCACTTACGCATATGTACATATGCTGATTACTCAAGCGCGGATCGGTTTGTGTCATCGGCGAAAAGCAGTTGTTGTGATTGTTGTTGCTGTTGTTGTAATTGCCAAATGAAATAGTGTTTGGGCAACATTTAGCAGTTGCGGCAGTCATCGCTAACTTATTTGCTTCTTCCTTTCCCACCACCCCCTTACCCCTTTCCAGTTACCCCTTTCCGCTTTCCACGCTCTACTCGTGTACAGTCGGCAATGTTGATCAATGGCAAACAAAAACCTTCCACATGTATCTTTCAGATAGTTTGTATCAATAGCGAAATGTCGAAGCGACGCAGTGAGGCAGCCGCTGCAGAGGCCAACAGCAGCTCCAATGAGACGATGTCCTTTGTCTCCGACAATCTACTGAACATGATGCGCACCAAGGTGCAGGAGCAGGCGCTATCCAAGGAGCAGCAGCCGCAACAGGATCCAGGCGAGGTGGAGGTCTGCCCCGAATTGCTTGTCCTAAATGTTTAAATTAATTTTGAATGCGTTAAATGTTAAATGTTGCATATGTATATGTTGCGTTTTTCTGTTCTTTGGGTTTTCTATTTTCTTTTCTTTCTACTTCTTCTTCTTCTACTTCTAATGTGCGTGCCCTTGACAATTTGAAAACTAAACGTTTTCCCACTTTCTTGTTTCGACATTTTCACTGCAGCTGCCCGCCGAGGATATTGACGAGCGAGTTCGTTCCATATTCAAAGTGAACGATGGCCATGGTTTGATGCTTTTTAATGTAAGTGTAAGGATGCACCCGCACATCATATCGGATCCACATTCCGCATTTCACATCAACTCATCAACTCGTCCACTAACCGTGTTTCTGTGTGTTTGTGTGTTGTGTGTGCTTCGTTTTGATTCGGCTTAGCAAAGAAAAAAACCAAAAATAAATAAATAAATAAAAAATGAATAGGCAACGAAAACAGAGATAACTAACGCAAAATTTACACACACAGACGACGGCCACGAACGATGATGCATCCATCATGCCCATATCCGCTGAGCACCAGGCAACCGAGTCCTGGCCAACACCCACTCACACTCAAACCCAGTCTCAGTCTTCGTCTCAGCCCAAGCCCAAGCACTATCATCAATATCAAAGCTTGAATCATCAGCAACAGTCGTTCAAAGTGCAACGCTCACCGGATGGCAAGCTGAATCTTGTCTTTAATGAACCCATCGTCTCTTTGCAGAGCAACGCACAGCAGCAGCCACCGCAGCAGCCGCCGCAGCAGCCGCCGAAGCAGCAGCAGCCACAGCAGCCGCGTCGCCCCATCTCAGACAGTGAGTAGCCCAAGTTATGTAAAAACATTGCAGTCTGGTGTAACCGACTGCTTAATACTCTGTTCACAGTGCAAAAGCATTTGAAATTAATCGAAAAACTGTTTTTGCTTCTCTCGCTCGTGAGTCTAAAACTGTAATCCCAATGCAGTGTCCTTAAAACTGTTACTTGAATGGGAATTATAGCTTGTTGATCATTGGATGTGTCTCAAACTGTAAGCAGAATAGAGTTCCAATATGAAAGGATATATTTGTGTGTGACTTCAAAACTGTAAGCCGAATACAGTGCTTTAAAACGGTATTTTGAGATAATAAGCCCCTTAAACATTTTTATTAAGTCTGGATTACTGATTTGGTGGCTTTCAAACTGTAATCCGAGTGCAGTCCTTTGTGACTTGAGAAACAATGCATTTCTAAGGTTCATTTTGAACATTTCTAATGTGTATTAAAATGTCGAATATTGGATGGGTGAATCTAAGACTGAGTCTAAGGTAGCCACTACGAAGCCGATCCACAATCTGAATACTTTAACTGCATAATGGGATAAACGATTTCAATGGGTATACTCTATACTCTATATAAGTTCGTAACTAACACTGACTAAGCCAATTTCTGTTAAACTGTAACCTACTTATAGATTGATTTTGGTACTTGCATATATTTTTCAATGTCACGTTTCAAACTCTGCAGCAAGACCAAAACAAATATGCCTCTCTGCACCTTGCGAACAGAGTATCAATGCTTACCTCAAAAAAAAACATTTCTATACCAATTACATTTGATACAACTTAACAAACTAAAACAATATCATGCTCGAATACACGTTCAACTCCCTTGGCGCTTGCATAACGTCCAGTTATCGTGTTTCCCGACTCTATAGATAAGTATCGACCAGCCCAACCGGCGCCAACCATCGATACGGGGGATCTGCAGTGCGTGGATGGGTTCAATCAGAGTCGCTCCTTTTGCACCAAGGTGAACAACTATCCGGATTTGTCCGGCCTGAAGGGCATATTGTCGCGTCGCTTTGCCAATTTCTTCAGCGATGAGCCGCAGCCCACGGATTTCGGACTGCGAATGAACGATGACGAGCAGTATTTGTGCAACAGCCATGTGCGGTACTTGTACCCAAAATTGGGCCAGAGATTGGATCAGTCCTGGCAGTATATAGTCAACACGGATGAGTTCAAACAGGGCATACTCATCGAGGAGTGCGAGTAAGTGCAAGATTTAATTTAATCTGCTAAAAGGATATCAAAAAACTTGATTTCTCTTTCAGTCACGAGGGCGAGAGCTGCCAATTTCTGGACAGCTTTCCCAACAACTATGTGCCCGTCTGCAAGCAGCACTATGTGATACGTCATCTGGCCACCATCAATAATGCCAGCAGCGGCCAGCCCGAGGTGGCCAATGAGCCCTTCAAGATACCCTCCTGCTGCAAGTGCGTCATAAAGAGCAAATTTTCGGTAGAGAGCAAACCCTGAGACTAAGCAAAAACCAATCTGAATGTTGATTTTAGAATGTCGAGCCAATTTCTGCACATGTGATTTTGATGTAAGCAATATATTTAAACGATTTGCTTTAAATGCTCATAATGAAACGGCACACAAAATTTGGACTGGCTATATATATACACAAATTTGTTAGGCATATATAGCTTCATTTACTTCACTTGATCAACTTCCGCAGCGTCCAGCCCATGGCATAGAATCCAACCAGCTTGATGGCCATACGCTTGCCCTCCACATTGCTCAGCTGCTTAAATCTTTGGCTCAGGTTTCCAAACATACCATCCATTATCAGTCACTCTTAAAAACAAATATCCCTCTCGATCAAAAAGCAATAGGAGCAAAGAGTTATATAAACAAAATTTAACACAAGCGAACGTAAAAAGTTTTCGATTTTCGTAGATTTTCTTTCCCGATACTTCCGAAATATTTATTTGTTTGCTGTAACTTATAAGGCATATCTATAAAGACTACAAGTGTGTGTGTGTGTTTTTTTTTTTTTTTTGAAAACGAAGTTGATGGAGTCTAACACAAAGCTATCTAGATCAAGCACAATGAATTGTTACAATATTTTTGTTATTTTATTAATATTAATTGTATAATTTCTTGTTTTCATTTGCAGCAACAAGTTTCACCCACCACAGAATGGCAGGCCAAACTGTCTAGGGTCTTATTGTTTTTATAATCTGTAGACTAGTTGTTTTATATGCACATAAAACGTATCTTAAAATAAGTATAAATAATCAGTACTATATCTAATGCCTAATAATAATTGCAAACACTCATTGATTAGCCATAAATTTATTATAAGGTTTAGTATTTACAAAATATTACTTATTGACGCTGCGCCTATGCTAAAAACAAATTCATGTCGTACTTTTCCACTCGGCTTAATTTCCGTGTAAAGTCTAGAATAAATGCATGTTATGAGTATTAGTTATATAAAAAAAAAAAAAAAAAAAACAGAAAAAATAAATCTAAATAAAGTAAAAACTTTAAAAGCTATGTTAAAATATCAAATATCACGCACAAAAAAAGTAAGTCAAAAAGTTGCGACCGACTAAAAAACACCCTGTTTGTAGTGTATAATGCGTCGAATAGACTCTCTCTGATTACTTTAAAACTGTAAACTTAAAGCAGTGAATTTTAAACGGTGACTCGAGTATATAACGAATTTGGTAATTTGGTTAGTCAGATTACCTGCTAAATTTAGAGATATAGTCAGATTAACTGCTAAAGTTGTTGAATTTAATGGTAACTCTAAAATTGCAACAGCAAGACAATCAATTTCAAACTGTGATTAGAAAATGTCAAAAAATTTAATTCTTTAGCATGCTTAATGCAGGATATCAAAGTCCCCCCTAGTGGATATAAGCGATATACCCTTTCTCAATGCTCGCACAGAGTACAACATGTGAGATTCTCGTCAGTGGGCAATAGTAAAGTTCTTTGAACTCCATTGTTACCCAACTTGAACACGATGTCAAAGTAAATAGCTGAAACATTTTTCTTTCGGCCAACTAGCCACATGGCCAACAGTATGCAGCATGTAAACATGCATTTGCTTATTAATAATAATTCTGAGCGCACGCTGTGTAAACTAATTACAGCTGATGTGTGTAAATATACACCCACACATACACACACACACACACACACACACACGCACACAAATACATTAGTTATTTGCTGGCACACGGGGCGTATGCGCGTTGTGTCCGTTGCCTGCATTTTTGGTTTGTTAGCTGTTGCCCCTGGTGCGCGGCAAATCGATATTATTTATCGATTCTAGGCGCAATATATCCTAGTAAGTATGTCAAAGTTAGGTCGAACAATGCGAATGACTTGGCCAAATGTCTGTGAGAACAACAAATATATATATTAATATGTAGTTAAGTAGGCATTTGATGACAATTATTTTGTCTTACAACAGACATTGGGGTATTGCACGACCATTAATCATATGGCTTACACATATTTTATGTATATATCTATATATATATACCCATATTTATCAATTATATGTGGTTGCCTTCACCCGGGCTCCAATTCTAATGGACTTTTTTTTCCCGATTACGACACTTACCCTGCCAATCAGTTGGGTTGGGCAATTTTTTTTTTGATTTGTTACCCAGACCAAGCAGCCATAAAGTATAGGAAAAATACTGCTACGTATGCTAACGAAGATGAAATACTCTTGCTAAATTATTGCATATTATGTATACGATTTATATGGAACCTTTCACAATTGTATATATATTCAAGCGAGCTGAATATGTCTATATAAATATATAAAAGAGCTCACAGCTTAAACGGCAAGTACAAAGACGCTGAATTTTGAGCTGAATTTGAGCTTGTCCCAAAAGTGAGCACTTACATGTAAGTTCTTTACTCTATTCGGCGAAAAACGATGGTCAAAGTTGTGTGTGAAAAATAGAGCAACGGGATTATATGAGTCGGACTAGCGTGCGGAAAGTCACAGGCTCAAATCTATCGGTTCATAGACGTTAACGTTTACGGCTTTGTTTATATTTTATGTATATCAGTAATAAAAACTATATACGAATATAAAAAGCCAACACATATTCCTTGCCAAAAGAAAATAGTTTTTATTGTCTGTCAACTTCGATGTGGCCTACAAATACTCTACTTGGCTACACCAATGGCATGAGAAAGTAGACATGCCCCACGTGTCCTGCGAGTGTAATGTAATGTGCTGGACAGTCAGACAATCGCATTGTTGTTGTTGTCATTTGTTGTTGTTACTGGTGCTGGCGAGTGCTGGGTTGTAATTGCCGCAGCACATTTGCATGGCAAAAGGAGTTAATGGTGGTTGCCTGATTTGTTGCTGTTGTTGTCGCTTGTTGTTATTGTTGTTGCTGTTATTGTTTGTTTGTTTGTTGCTGTCGCTGGGTCGCGCGGCCTTATAAAAACCTTCTGTTGGCCTCAACACGGCTTCAATACGCCGGCAGTCGGTAGTTCAGTCGTATACGGTGCAAGTGGCCGTGCTGGTTGGGTCTTCATATTTATTATACGATATTTCCTATGACTTTTACAGTGGCTGCAGCTCTGCTACGCTTTATGCACAATTATGCAACTGACTGCATAGGTCAAAGGCTAAAGAGAAGCTTTGGAATTCGTGTGTCGACGCCTTAATCTGCGCCAGCAAACCGCTTGCAACGCTTCATTTATATGCGCAACATGTGGTGTGCGCCTCTATGTGAACCACATTCAGCGACTGCTAACGCATATTAATGAAGCACATCACAATTTATACGAGCGTTCATTAAAAAAAAAAAAAATAATAACAAATAACTAAAAAAATCCCACGGGGAAAATGAATAAACGATTTAAGATCAACTAAGTTGCGGTTTCGCAGCAACGGCGACAATTCCAATATGGATGCTGCCCCACCTAGCACACGTAATCGCATCTGGACAACGGCCAGCGCCAACAATGGCTACTTCGATGAGAATCTGCAGCAACAGCCGCTGCCGCTGCAGCGTCTACAAACGCCGGGTGAGTCACGGCTAAAAAGTCCACTTCAAAAACATATATACTTAGATTGCTGTCAATCCGCAATTTAAGTACCTAAAAATGATGTGTAAGAAAGGCAACCGAACAACTTGAATTGATTTATAACAATACTAGCGGGCATTATCCGGCTTTGCATGAATTATATTTTGTTTTTCAAACTCTCATACTCCATTTTTATAAATATTTTGATTTTGATTTCAAACGAAGATTTCACAAATTTTCCACAATTGGTGGTGAAAACTTGTAAGGCCTTAGGTAAATAATGATTGGACTGTGCGTTGGCCATCAAGCAGTCCTCATAGTTATATATATATATATATACATATATTTATAAGGTAAAGTACTTCTGAATGAGCAAAATAACTAAATGTTTATATATGCTATATGTACATATACATACACCTTATCCATAGCAATTAAGAACTTTCGAGTTACAAGCGGTGCATTGATTCATTAGGCAACCACAATGGAACGCAAATAGCTTGACTTTAAATATGTATAGATTAACCTGAAGTAAGCGACCGACCGTTCGCAATAATTATTCACTTGATGACGAATAAGAATAATATCATAATATTTAACACTTAACCCTTGCCTTTATTCATATACGTTCTGATGGGGAATATGAAAAAAATCTACCAAATAATGCTGAATGTTTTACACTTTTTAACTATCGACCTTTATCTGTCTTGTCTCTGGCTCTTTTACTGCATTGGACAACATTGTTTTATCATTAGCTTTTTCTACTTCTTTATCTGTTTCTGATCCATATGTGGATTTTTCTGAGTCTATATCCATTAGCTGTTCGCTCATCTCTTCAGTTTGCTTTTGCTGTTTTTTTGATTTCTCCAAGAGCTTCGTCTTTTTATATTTGGAAACACAGTTTATCAAGTACACAGCTAGAGCTATAGTTAGAAAGCCGGCCCATAGCTCCATGACACATTCCAAGGGATGCAAAAAATTTGTGTTTAGCTTTTCAGCACGATGCATATAGTCGGTGATACCAGATACGTCCTCAGCCATGGCGTATATATTAACTTCCAGGTTAAAAGTTTCATAGCCAAATAAAGTTAGAATTTTCGACATTTTTAAAAAATGTAATTTGTTTCGAAACTTTTGAATGCTAACAAATTTCTGTTCCTTTTTGTGACAAATAATCCCAATATATATTGTTAAATTATGTTTATAATTATTGTTATATATTATTATTACGATTGTTTACTATTGAAGTGTATTGTTTGTTGTTGTTTTGGACAGAATTGGTGAATACAAATTAGATTAAAAATGTTTCTTAGCAAGATTCTTTTTTTTCATTTTCAAAATTGTTGTTGGCCATTTATGGAGATAAAGTTGGGTTAATTAACGGACTAAATCAGCGATATATCCACATTCATTTATGAGACTTTATTTTGATGTCTTTAATAAAGCAATTAAATAGATCAACTTATATGGATTATCAAAGCTCTTTATTCTATATGCTTAAATGAGCTTGTCAAGGATAACTGACTGTCTGTGATCAAGCGAATGGGCGCTGGTTCAAATCTACTAAAGTTTTCCATTTGTATATGTGTGCACTATATTTGTAATTATACAGACAGATAGAATAGTCTAACTTCTATTAAGAAATGGAAATGAAAATGCGGGAAGAAATCTTGATACCCATTACATTTCCAACATTATTCATTTGATCCGGACAATGCCGGATATTTTCTTTTAGAGAGTTAAAATTGATTTTACAATTTAGTTTTATATACAGGATACTTAAAGTTCCTCAATTACCACGAAAAATGAATTTTTGTATCTATATATAGTACATAGATATAAAATGCACGTTTGGGGAATAAACATATCAGCTACGCTTCAAAATTAGTTTAATGTCGCTGGACACGCAAAACTTTTGCAGTGCATTGAACCAATGGATAATGCATGTTGCAGCTGAATGTGACAGGTTAATGCAACATGCCACACGTGTCCGAATTGCAAATAGCCAACCACCCACTCGTCCATAGCCCGGGCTGGAAAAGGATTGTTGCACTCCTGCCTAATGACGTGCACAGCCAGCAAATGGATCAAGATTGGACAGCAATTTATGCGGGAATAAGGAGCAGGGCAAATGACAGGCATCTAAACAGACAAGAGCAAACTAATTAGTTTAAAGTAAGGGGTACTACGAATTAATATTGTCGTACGATTTTTGAATACGTCAAACCTATAATACCCTATGATCATATAATAAATTGCAGTGTATTGTTATAACTAACTCCATGTAATGTATGTCCATTACAGCTAATCGGAATCTATTGTCCGGCCAACTGGCACCAGTTCGTGCTTTTAGCGAAAATGGACAGGCGGACAGTGCCCAAAGCAAACAGCTACCCTACGAGACCATCAACTCCAATCTGATTGGCGTGCAATCCAAGTATGTACTCAACATTTCTTATGAGTTCTTACTAAGACATTCAATCGAAGGACTTCTTAAGAGGTTCTTTTTGTGAAGTACTTAATAGGGATCTCTTAACAAGGAATTATATTTAATGAAGTTATTCTAAGGGATTCTATTAAATGATATCTTGCTTATGATCTCTTACAAAGGATCCCTCAGTGAGCAATTTTTTCAAGTTCTTAATATGCAGCTCTCTTAAAAAGAAGGTCTTGTTGAGCAGCTCTTACAAACAAGTGTCAAGGAGTTATTACTAAGAAATTCTGACGAAGGAATTTTGATTTTTTTTTTTCTCACAGATTTCGTCGCAGCTATTATCACAAGGTCGTGCTGGGCATTTTGGCAGCTCTGGTAATCATTCTGCTGATAACAATCATAGTCATAAGCATAACTTGTGAGTATCTGGACAATATTTAGAACTCCCACAGGTGGCATTCTTTATAATCAGCTGCTTTTTGGTTCAGTTAAGAAATCTAGTCATGTATGCCGTAGTAAGGAGTGCATCCGCACAGCGGCCAGCCTCATTTATGCCATGGACGAACAGACTGATCCTTGCGAGGACTTTTACAAATTCACCTGCGGCCGCTGGGCCAACGAACATCCGCGTCCCGATTCGGCCACCTCAAATGATTGGTTCCGGGAGCGACAGGCGCATGTAATGCGTGTGGTTCGCTCTTTTCTGCAGTCGAATATTAGCAGTGAGGAGCCTGCTGCCGTGGGCATGGCCAAGACCATGTACAAGGGCTGCATGGACACAGATCTGCTGGATGAGAGGGACTTGGAGCCGCTTGTGCACTATTTGCAAAAGTTCAAGCTGCCGGTTTTGCCCTCGGCCTTGAATCTGACCCTCGGCAGCGGCTCAAAGTATAACACGGTGATGGGCAACTTTAGCTACAATTGGCTGGACTCGGTGGTGACTATCAAGCGGCATCTTAGCCTGGATTTAATTGTGGGCTTCGATGTGTTTCCTGATCCCTTAAATCGCACGCTCAATCGTATTGCGCTCGGCACGCCCGAAACCGATTCGGCATTCCCCTTGTGAGTAGCAAGGGATTAATGTGTTTAATTACCAGCTTAAATTGAGCCTTCATTTTCACTTAGCAACAATGATGACTCCCATAAGATGCTGCGCAAAATCCACAGGAAGACCATCTACATGGAGAACCTGGACGAAACTGATGACAGCGATGATAATCACGAAACGGACGAGGAGGAGGCCAGCAAACAGACAAGTTCCGGCATGTCCGCCTATGTGGCGTATGTGCGGAAGATCATTGAGAAATATTTGCTCTATGTGGATCCCGATGTGAACCAGGAGGAGGCTACAGTGGGCATAACCGAGCTGGTGAAGCAGGCTGTCAAAGTGGCTCGCAAAATTCATTCGGTGTGTTTGGTTTATGTCTAAGCCAAACTCTGTTCAGTTAATTGCTTTCGTTTTTATTGCTCGCAGCTGAAGGAGGAGGCGGAGAACATGACAAAGCCCTCCAAGAATCCTGTGGAGGATATTGTTTACATTTCTCTACTGGAGCTGCAGAATCAGACGGATAAGAACATTGCGCCGCAAACGATGCCCATTTGGTTGCGCTATATGCAGCTCATACTCGAGGATACAAAACATGCGTCCACAGCGGATGCCATAAAGAATACGACCATTATAACCAGCCAGACGGATATATACTATCTGCAGAACATTGTCGAATATATGCACGAGATGCCCGCCATGTACATTGAATCGTATTTGTGGATAAGCGCCTTGGAGGAGCTGGTGCTGCACACGACCAGCGACATGCGACTGCTCCATGCGGAATATATGCGTCTAATCATTGGCACCGAGGGCAGCACACCGCGCTCCCTGTACTGTGCCCATGGCGTGAATACTCTGTTTGGCATGGCCGTAAGCTATGTGCTGGCTGATGAGCGTTTTACCAGGGAGACCCTGCCACGTGTGGAGCGCATGCTGAGCGATATACGACGCTCGTTTGATCGACTAGTGCGCGCCACTACATGGATGGACGCGGCCACCAAGCGACGGACAATGCAAAAGTCGGCCGAAATGAAAAGCTTCATTGGCTACCCTCCGTGGCTGACAAATGCGACAGCCCTCAATAACCACTATGCTGGCGTTAAGGTCAATGCGAGCACTCATTTGGAGAATCTAATGGGCTTTGTGCACTGGGAAATGCTGGCCAAAATCAATGATATGGACAAACCGGAGCCCATCGGCTGGGCCACGTCGCCATCCAATGTGAATGCTTTTCATACGTTTCAATCGAATGCCATAAGTAAGTCGAAGGCATTCGTGTGTTCATTATAATCGTTTTATTTGTATACCCTGTAGACATTGCAATTGGGTGAAGGTATAATGGCTTTGTGAAATTTGTGTAACCGAGCGCATGGATATTATTATATATTCTTGATGCCGTCTTTAGATCTAAGCATACCTGTCCGGCTCAGAGAGTTCTAATTTCGAGAATAGGCACAGTACATACTCTCTTGATTACACACCGATTGTCGGACCCATACACAGATCAAGCTGAGTTCCGATATTTAGTGGCACCTTCAATTTATTTAGTATCGATAGGCCCATATTTATACCACTGCTAGAATTATAAGACCTAGGAAATAACTGATTTGATATTCAGACTCTAGACGTCAATAGATTCATTAAGTATACTCCACGGCTTATATACCTTTCTCTTGCTCCATAACACCATATCCAAAAAAATCAATAACAATCGATATTCACTTTTTTTGGATCTAACCTCGGAGCTAATGCCAAAAATAATTTTTCAATTCGGCAGTGTCTACATGGTGTCTACCAGTCGGTCATTATTACTCTTTTTCATAATCTCTTTATTGTTTTTTCTTGCAGCTGTGCCCATTGCCATACTGCAGTATCCTTTCTACGGCCTAGGACTCGAGTGAGTTACTACTACAAAAAAGAAACAATCCAAGCACATAGCACCGAGACACATTTGTCTGCACTCCGCACCTTGCACTCCACGCTATGCACTCAATCTTGGCGCTTTAAGCCCTTAAGACAGCAACTCAATTACATTTGTTCGAACGCATCTTTATTAGAGCCCTGAATTACGGCTCGATTGGTACGATATTGGGACATGAGCTGACGCATGGGTTCGATGACAGCGGGCGGCGATTCGACAAAGAGGGCAACATGGTCGAATGGTGGTCCAACCAGACAATCAACGAGTACGTTAATCGGACTGATTGCTTCGTGGAACAGTACAGTCGCTACTATTTGTCGGATATTGGCGAATACGTAAGCATGGCAACGGAAGGAGAGAATTACGGGATAAGCACAATAAATATTTCTGTTTGGCCTGCTTGCAGATTGATGGCGAACTGACGCTGGGCGAGAATATAGCGGACAATGGCGGCATGCGGGAGGCCTATCTGGCGTATCGCCTTTATGTGAAGGAGGTGGGTCGCGAGCGCCTTAAGCTGCCCGGCCTGGAGCATTACACGCACGAGCAGCTCTTCTTCATCTCGTTCGGCAATCTCTGGTGTGAGACATATACGCCCGCTGCATCGCGCTATGCACTGGAGGATTCGCACTGTCCGGGCCAGATACGGCTGAAAGGTGTGCTTTCCAATTCGGAGGAATTTGCGCGCACCTTCAAGTGTGCCCGGGGCACAGCCATGAATCCGGAACAGACCAAGTGTCGCGTATGGTGATGATAAAACCAAGTTAAGTGATTTTTCTACGTACATTTTTATTTGTATTAATTAGTCTAGAAATTGATGAAGCATACCTTTAAAACTGCTTTCGGTGCGTATTTTTATAATAGTATATGCAATAAATGGAATTTTCTGATGTAGCTATTCATTTTTATGGCTGCTTTACTAATTGAATCGTGATCAATATTACGTATACGCAATTTACACGTTGCTCTTTGAAGTATGCAACACATTTTACGCGTAGTTGGTGCTCCGTTGGCATAAAGTGCTGCATACTTTTGTGCATTAATTAAATAAAATTCCACCACGCACCTAGGCATTTTGGGTCTGATTACGATGCATTTTGCGACTGGAATGGAGCGGAATAAAAATAAAGTTTCTGTTAATTTCCATTATGCACTTTTTATTTTGCCTGCCATGCTGTATATATTTGTTTTATATTTTTACATATTTCTTTTATATATTTATTATATAATAAAATTAGATTAAAATTTTTTATTTCGAACGTCAATTGTATTTCTATGCACATTTATTTTTGGATATTTGTAATACATATTCTATTCATTTACATTGAGTCAACATTTACAATAATACACTTAGCACTATAAGTATGTAGACACATAACTAGCTTTGCATGCATGTACTCTAGATATAGTATATCAATGGAGATTCAGCACATCTTTGGTTCAAACTCATTTATTTTAAGCTTCTGTATTTCAAAACTGTGTGGAGCTCAGGTAGCTGGCGCTGTTCAGGTGAAATGAACCAGTTGGTTGGCGTGGCTGGAGCCTTGGTTTTGGCTCCTGCGCGGTGCCGGGAGCTACCGCAACACTGTGGTCTCGGCACATGAAAATTGGCTCTGTAAGAAATATAGTTATATGGCTGTATAATGTTGGAAAGAGCTCTACTCACCATTTGCATAGAATTCGTGCGCAGCTTTCGTCTTGTGCTGATGTAGGTGGTGCAGGTGTTCACACGATGTAGGTGGAATGCATCTTCGGTTCCTTTTCAGGCGGCGTGGAATACAGAAAAACAACAACAACAGCAATTAACAATTAAAAATTACAAGAGTGACAAAAGCTTTCATAATAAATTGAATATGTAAAATTCTGTGCTCACGCATGCAGTGATAGGGTTTTTGTGCTATGTGTACAACATGCATGGGCATATGGAAAACTCGAGGAACTAACTACCTAGGGGAACTAGCTAATCAGAATTGTTAGGCTTTTTGTTTTAAATACTCGTTCACAAGGTTTCAGGGGGTTTAGATAAAAGTCTAATATTATATTGATATATAAGCTCCCACAGTTTACAAGCTGGAACCACTGATAATATTGAAATACTTCAAAGAAAAAATAAATAAATATATATGTAAATCGGAAAAGTAAATATATCGTAAATATAATATTGGCTATTTAGCCTATTTCAAGCAATTACTGGACTGTGAACGAGTATTTCGCAGTCGGTTAAGCCCGCCTGCAAAACTTGTATTATTTTGATATTCACTTATTTTCTTTTCTTTTTTTTTTTTGGCAAACGTCAAGACAAATAGATTTGAAATACATAATAATGTACTAAAGAGATAAGGGAGGAGGCACCTAATGCGTATTTTAGGTTTCCTGACTAGACCATCACCATTTCGGCGATTGTATTTGGAGGTCATCTCACCGGTTGCTTCATAGCTGCGCTCGCCGCGACTGCGCAAATATCGATGCAAACAGCAGCAGCGCCGCAGGCCGGGCACACGGTACATTATCTGTAGGAATCCGCCACGGAAACGGGCATTCATATAGCAATAGATGATCGGATTGTAGCAGCTGTGCGACATGGCCAGCCAGTGAAAGGCGAACCACACATAGGGCAACGGTTTCCAGTTGGCGAACTCCTCATCGTTAAGCATCAGCTGCAAGGGAGAGAAAGAGATGGGGAGGGGGTGAAGGTTTAGAGAGAAACTCAATCAATGGCAAGATTTGTGCGCCTTGTGGCTAATTTGCTGCCAGGGCAACCACCGAACCACCGCACCACCCACCTGTAGTATGTTGAATGGTAGCCAGCAGCTGGTGAATACAATTACAACAGTCAGCATCATTTTAATCATCTGTAAGAGCAGAGAACAGAGCAAGAATTAAGGCGAAATGTAATAAAATGTTTATTTAAGCCAAGCAGATGTGCCCCCGTCCCCGCACTATGACTGGGCTTCCAAAGTAATGTCCTGCCTCAAAGGATGTTTTGACATTTGCTGCGGTTCAAAGTTCATGCACCTACGGACGGACACGCTCATTTTGTCTGTGCTGCCATATACGAGCATGCCTCACATTGTGGCAGCACCATATGCGGCAGCATGGCGTCTGTTCATAAAAGCGGGGTCAACGTATAACCTGATTTATACGCAACGGAAGCAGAGGCCAGACTTGCAGCCAATTTATCAACTGCTTCAACTTAAAGCGCTGCCCATGGCTACACTGTATGAGAGGATTTGTCGGCTTCGAGCCCTAGCCCCGACTGTGGCAATTCACATATGCACGTGTGTTGGCGTCTGAGTAATTATGAGTACATGAAAAAGTTGCAGAAAACGCAGCTGATTTCATCAGCTAAAAGTTAAATAAATACTTAATGCTGTACTGCTCAGAAGTACTACCTAATGTGTTCGTATGCTAGTGTGCGTGAGTGTGCATATCCTGCATACATTTTGAACATCACAGCTTTTCGCCAATAAAAGCAATTTTTATGTTGCAGCAATGCCGGGATAAACGCGGTAGGGAAGGGTGAATTTGTATTCTGCTCCCCATAAAATTATTATCCATAAAATGGCTAAACGATTTTTGCCAAAGTTGTGCGAACAAATCATCAACACTAGGATGAAGGCATGCACTATGCGTGGCATTTATATATGCTCGGTCTTACTCAGTCATACAACAATCGATCAAAATATCTGTGAATGTATTCAAAAGTATTTCATCTTCTGTTATTTAATGTTGCTTATAGACTTGCTAGCGCGATAGCCTTATAATACGTCACTGAATAAAGCTTTTAAGTTATTTAGCTGTTTTTTCAGGTTATTTTAATGCAAGCTTAAAGATTTTCCTGACTGACAGACTAAAATTTATACAGACGCTTCCTTTTTGGTCGAAAGTGAGCACTATGGCTGTGCTAAGGAGAACTTGACCTTCAATAGGGAGCCAGCGGTGGCAAGAGCTTGAAGAGCTAGAGTTTGAACTACAATGCAGTCATGCAAACCTGATATGATTTATTTGTCTGAGCGTCGGACCAATAAGCTCGCAGGTTCAAACCTAGCTGCGATTTTCCATTAATATATTTTATTGATTAAAGTGAAATTACACAGAAAAATAAACATAATAGAACTCAAACATATTAATAATAACAATGTATCTTCAGGTGTTCTCTCAATTAGCGCACAAGGCAAGGCTAGATTTTTGGATAGGTAATTTCAACACACCGTATAATAGTTCGCTCTCCTTTAATGGTTCAATAAAATGTTCTAGCCAATTTGAGACCAACTAATATCCATGTTGAAACTGCATAAGCTTTTAGCTCAAATGGCAGCTGACGTAATAAGCCAAGCCTGACTACTTACATATAAGCCGTCGTTTCAGTTGAGTTTTATGATGTGCACATCATTGGGGCACATTTCACGTGTTTACTACCTTTAGCCAAAGAGGTTGCACGACATGGCTGTTAAACGCTGTTGCGAGTCCGCTGACTAAGCTGCCAAAAACTCAGCGGCACCGATATGTGGCAGCCACCAGAAGGCATGGCACAAACGAAGCGTGCGTGGCAAACAAAATGACAATAATCGAATCATATGCGAAATTCGATTGAATTTTTTGCTCGCCAGCTAAATGTTTATCGCATAATCCCGCAGATATTGCGGCCATATTTACATATGCGATTTCTGCTAACTGTATTCTGCGGCATCTCTACCAACTGGCTGACAAATAAAATTTAAGGCCAGATGTTGCGCAGAGTCAAGAGTTCATTCGTAACATTCGCTGGTTATTGCGCTGTATACATAAAGTGGGTATATTAAGGTTATATTAGGATTGTGTAAGATGGAGACATACTCATTGACGCTGAAGATCATCTTTATTCTCGATTATAACCCTATCTATATATACATTTTAATACATATATATATATATTTATTTCCAACATTGGGTATATATGCAAGTCGAGCTGCATTCATACTTCCTTAATACTCTTTTTATTTTTGATCACATCAGCAAAACGTACAATGAATGAATGAATCATATTCCATTACGACATTCATAACTTTTTGTTTAATTAGCATGATTTTTATAGAGCTCCCATTGTTATGTGCTGGCATTGCACGCACATAAACGAGTCCTTAACGAGTGTATTAGCTTCCTCTTTAGCGCCTCCTGCAAATGCATTTGGCATTGCGTGCGCAGGGACAACATTAATGATACGCCATGATGTACGCACAGATAGACGTGTTAGTGGGTCGGCATTCAGAATAGCTAAACATGTCAATATGTATTGCTGTTGCCTGGGCAACTGTAACACTTGTGGCAAGTGTGGCAAACAACGAGGTCGAACTGTGAATAGAAGTCAATACATTGACTATCCACTACTACACAGAAAAAAAGAAAACATAATTAAGTTTTTTGTACTCATTTTTTGGAAAAACAACTACTATAAATGTGAGCCACGATTTGGGATAACTTCTTAATAAAGCAATAATTTCGCAAAACAAATAAAAATTTCTTACATTGAATTTATAAAAATTGTAATGTAAAAATGTCATATTGCCTGCTGCTCGATTCATGTTGATTTGCGCCTTAAAATGTGCCTAAATTCAGAGTTTTCAGGAGGATTTCAGAAAACATACTTGCAGTCTCTTTACGTCTAAGAGAATTCGAGATTTTTTTCAGTGTAGGAGCTTATGTGGTGGTAAAATTGTGAGGAAAAGGGTTTTTCTACCTAATTGAAAGACCAACTTGTAGAAACCACTAAAACTTTGGTGTTGCAAATTGCATTTTATGAAAATATCAGCTCGCTAGCGCTAATGCAACAATGAATTAGAGGCATGCAACGAATTGTGGCAGCTTTAAATGTTTATGTTTAAGGCTGACCTGGACTGAGCCAGCTTGTGGAATGTTGGTTAGTTAGTTAGTTTTGTTTTTTTTTGGCAACATTAAGATTTGTTTCGTTTGGCTGCGGATAATTTGATTCAGATTTGGCTTTTGGCGGCAGCTTAATTGTTGGCAGTTGCCACAGCAGCAGCACCAGCAGCATCAGCAGCAGATCGCATCAACTATTTGACACTTTGACTTTTAGCGCGGTCACATGAACCGGTTACGGTAACGTTTACGGTTACGGTTATGGCTACGTTTATGCCCACTGTTAGCTATTATGTCCACCCATAAAACCGAATGCCTTGTCTGGCGCTTACATAAAAAATGAGTTCGTGTGCTGTATGTTGTAATTCATTAAAAATGATTCGAGCTTCATGCGAAACACGCCCCCTAAAAGACAAAAGCAACAGCCAGACTGACAAATGATTTTGAATGGCTCTGAAGGGCCGAGCAACGAGCCAGTGAGAACTGACTGATTTCTGTTTTGATTCGCAGCGAAGGCAGGTCCATTTGGCCTACAAAACGTGCCCCGAGGGACGCAAATGAGGTGCAAAGTTTTCTGTCAAATTATGCGCTAATTTAATTTCTTGGCACGTCGCATTTGTAAATAGACTCGACCTGTGCAATGTCTACGGGTTGCCATTTAGTTTGATTAATTAAAGTGATTAAATGCTACCAACTTGATTGATATTTAAGTGCTCGGGAATTTGATTTCAGGTGTTAAGTGTGCATTTGGAGAATATACGCCAGAGTTTTTCACTTAAATTTAAATTTAGCAAAAATAATTAAATAATAAAAATTCTCTTTTCAGGACAGTTTTCTTAAATCTTTAAATTTGTAAGCATAAGTTATGATACAAAACATAATATAAGACGAGTTAAAAAATATAGAAAAAAAAACATGTAGCAGAATAGTGCGCTTAGGAATTATATCCCAGTTATGCGAATAATTAAAATTTCACATTTTCTCTGAGTGTGGGTGTTCTCGCAAATGAAGAGCTTTTATTGTTATTGCGCCTGTTAAGTCATACGAATTGGACACGATGCATTACTCGAGCGTGATACATAACATATGAAGGCAGAAATCTGTAGTAACAATCGGATAAATGTCAAATGCAAAGTATGACGAAACATGAACAATAAGCCCCAACTTTCATCTTTCAATTGGCCAACCGAAAACAAAAACAAAGCAAAACTGATTTCCACTGATTTTTTAGGCATTTCTCAAAGGCTTAATTTCGGCAGCTGGCCAGCCAGAGAGTCGGCCAACCGTCTAGACATCAAAACTGTCCAATCAGCTGAACGTGAGTCCAAAAGCGGTCTCAACTTCCGCAACTGCCCCTACGCCTTTTGGCGGCGTGTGAGGCGAGGTAAGCTCTTAAAGCCGCTTGATTGCAATTTTTTCTCTTTATTTTTGGGCAAGTCCCGTAATACCATTGTACGCCTGTAGTCATTGTTCACGCCGCTTTTTTAGATTTACTTTTATTTGTTTACTGTCTGCGGCTGGGAACTGGCCATTGAAAGCGCAAAGGCAAGGGCAGAGGCAAAGACAAACAGTCACAATTATATTATAATAAAAAATTTAATTGAAATTTTAAGATTTCTTCTTTCATAAACAAATGCCAAGTTTAAGTAGAGTTCAAACCTTGCCCGAAATGTCATTTAATTTAATAATAGGCTCAGTTTGGACAAAGTGCAGGCAGCTTGCAGGGCGTTTGGTATGGATATAACAAAATAATATGCATACTTTTCATGCGTTTTAGGTCTAAAAAAGAAATAACTAAAACACTTGGAATATAAATTATGCAAATAATAAAGTGTGTATCAACTCAAAAGAATATTTAAGACAATTTTTTTTTTATTCTAAACTCGATACAAACAATATTTATTTTAAATATAAGAAAAAGGATATTGTATTAACAAAAAGTTGGTATTGAAAAATTGAATCTTAAAAAAAAACCAGTAAATGATACGCTTGAACATCAATTAAGTTATGGCAAAAATATACATATTAATTGGAAGCAAAAATAAAGAGGGAAAGAAAGACAATGAGAGCGTATGTGAGAGAGATAGAGAGTATAATAAGCTTTGCAGCTCTAGGCTAACAAAAAAATAGAGAAAACGCTTAATCAAAACGCAAATTGGTTTATAGAAATGAAACGAGCAAAAAAGTGTTGTATTAAACAGTTCATCACTGTCAAAATTGTATCTAAAGCTATTAATCAATTCATTCGCTTATCGATTAGCGCGTGCTCGAGGGTTGCCCCCGTTGTCCAAATGAAACTTTCTTATTGAACTGTGGTAACCCGCATGTCGCACGTCCCAAAGGCGTTGCAATGAAGCACAGTGTTAATTGCAAAACAATTACGAAAGACTTAAGTCCCCCTCCCCCACACAACGCATAAACATAATAAGCTAAAAAAAAATATGAAAAGCTTGTTGGCCCGTGAAAAACGCTTTGAAGTGCAGGCAACCCAGTTACAAGCGCTTTTCATCAAGTGATTAAACGAAGTGCAGCTAAACGTTAAACAATGCCGTCGCGACTTAAACTAATCAGCAACTAATTTGTTGGGCACAGTTTATTGCAAAAGTTGTTGGCCCCAAATGTCAGACAGAGTCTCGACTGGGCCAGGTTTTTACATTTAATTCGCCAGGTCTACGGCAAAATGAATATTAAGATATAACAAAATGATTGCAGGAAAAATAGCGTCGTAAAAATCCAAAAGTCATAAAAAATAATCATATTAAAAACAACAGCAAGGAGCTCTATTTGATGGAGGGAGGACACTGCTCCTGAAGTAGCCAAGCTGTAAATGGAATTTTTGTTGTGCAATTATAGCCGTGGCAATTTATGGGGCAAGAACAAAAGCTGCGTCCATTGACCGGACAGCCAGTCGGTAAACCATATTGGGCGATAAAACCAAATAAAATTAAAGCCAAGTATGGCAACAGTTTCTGGTGGGCGTGGCAGCTCAACTTTGATGCATGTGCACGGCCCTTGCGGGTCTTCCCTCGATGTACGTGACGCGACTTTTACTTTTACGACAAACATACATTATAATTAAGGTTCAACTGAGGTAGGGGGCGCAACGTGGGCGTGTCCACACCAAAAAAGGGGCTAAGGAAAACGCGCAATTAATTATAACGCCGAAAGTGTCATAAACTTAAAGCAGCAGCCAGCAGTGCGGTCAGAGGGAGTCAGATGCGAAGCCGCCCAAGAGCCGCCTGGCTGCCAATTAAATGTGGCAGCCGAAGCCGAAAATCCAGGTCCCCGATGCTGTGCCTCGGGTTGCCACCCAGCGCCGGTGGCAAGCCGAACCTCAAGGAAAGGCCACTTAAATAAGGGTCATACAGTTTTTCATCTATCACGCGATATTTTGCGCACGTTTCGGGTTTCTGTTTGAAGACATGACACAAATATTCACAAATGTTTTCTGATGCCCTCGCTTGAGGGCATACTAACAGAGGGTATACTGTGTAATGTAAAGAAAAGGTTCTGTTTGATATCTTACATATGTAGATATACAAAGTGTATAAAAACCCATATGCTCAAAAAAGGGGAAACAGGTGTGCCTCCCTAATGTTGCGGGCTAATGGAATTACCTTGTCTTCAAATTAATTATTCTTTCTATTGGTTTTAGTGACATTTTATGTAGTGTGCCAATAATTTAGGCTGTCCGACTCGCGCATAATATTAATTATTATTTTTGTATAAATAATAAGCAAGAAACAACAAAGTTTATTGGCATAAAATTCACAGAAGTTGAACTTTGACTTTGATCTTAACGTCGCTTGATGCTTATAATTCCCGACATGTTATAGCTGAGAAAGGGGGAAAAAGTGTTGATTTTCATAATATGCGTATGCATCGCTTAATATCGAGCTGAATTACTTTCTTTAGTATTCCGTATAGACGTTTCATATATAATAAATGTAAAATTATATTATTGCAATATATATATACAAATAGCAATATATTTTATAATATAATAATCTAATTGATGCTTAGCTTGTTTTAAATTTATTATATTAATAACTAAAGCAATTTATTGCTAAAAGAAGGGTATTCATGGTGCGTCAACTTGAATAGATCTATATGTATTTGTACTTCGTCTTTCTTGTTAGTCTTTTAACGGACCACAAATTGAATTTTAAGCATTTCCCTTGAAATTTCTAAATCGCTTGTGCTATTTTTTTATTTTATTTTATTTTTTTTAATTTTGATTGATTACTTTTGACAACGAATCGCTTTATTGTAAAATGTTTGCAGCTGGAATATGTTTCCAGTGAGTAACCACATTCTTGAGTCATTAGGGAGCTCTTGATAAATTAGCCAAGCTAACTGCTTAAATGGGAACATAGCTGAAAATTGTACTCGAGATGTCCAATACTAAATCAGGCAAATGCAAATGGATATCGAGGCCAAAAGCTTTGCCAAATGGCTCACAGACTGTTAAATGAATACATCGGAGGTGCAAGGTCCAAAGGGAGAACATATAAATTACAAGCACATGCCGTTCAACTATATGTATTTGGGGCAAAAGGACGTACAACACATTTTCAAGTGCCAAAAGCATGTAAGGCATTTGCCACAAGGGAAAAAATCGCATGAGTAATTTGATGCCGCCCATAGGAAAGGAACAGCCAAAGGATATTGGCGAAGTGCAGCAACAGCAACAACAGCAGCCGCAGTTTTGTTGCCAAATGCCACAATATAGAACGAGCCCGGACCGGGCTATCAGAACGTTTCCAACTACGACAATGTTGTGGTCGAAACTTGCCACACACACACACCCGCCCACATACATGTACGTATACACATGCCACCCGTAGCTGATTAATGTACGTCCGGCTATCTTGCAACATGCTAACAAACCCAACCAAAAAGAAAAGAGAAAAAGGAGTTTGGCCTTTTTTTGGAGCATGCAACACACTCGCAACTTTACGACCAGGCAAGGAATACTTGATTAAAGTGCGGCTGCTGTTATCAATTTAATTGTGCTTTGCCGCACTTTACGAGCGCCGCCAGTGTAATTAAAAATTTGGACCGCATAGTCAAAGGCAGCCCACAACAAACGAATTGGGTTGTGTCTGTATGACTGATGGCCCATTGATTAGGCGTACAGCAAAGGCAACAACAACAGCAACAACTTGATTGTTTGGGTCAACATTTGGGGCGTCACCTGTACAGTGCGAGATGTATATATGTAGAGAGACAGAGATCCGGAAGCCTGGCATGAGTAAGAGCACAAAATATGTGACTGGGAACACAAGCTCATGGCTTGGGGCCACCTACAACAACTGTTGCGGCCAAAGGTAACAGCAATAACAACAACAACAATAACAATAACAATAACAACAACCACAGGCAAAAGTGAAAGTGACAAAGTGTAGCGCAGAGGAGGAAACTGAAATTCGAGCGACAATGACAATGCGAATCGGCGGCGGCGGCGACGGTGTATAACGCTGTGTATTTAAAGCATTAAAAGCATTACACCAAAAAAAAAAAAAACAAAAAAAAAATAAAAAAAAAATCACAAAGAAACAAGCAAAATAAACGCAGATTGCAATGTTTAAAAAGTGAAACAACAACCAAACGAAACTTGATAAATGATAAAAAAGCAAAAAAAAAAATACCTAGAAAGTAAGTTTCAGCTTAAGACTACCGAATATGAAACACCCTAGGCAGAGCTGCTAAGCACGTTAACGATTTGAACCAATGCAGAAGTTCAAAACGAATGTGCAATCGTAAACAGAAGCTGATGTTGACAATCTTCAATTTTTTTAAACAGATTGAAACTGATTTACATTTAGAGATAAACATATTTTTTTTTGTGGCTTAAATACGATTCTTTTGTAAGCAGAATTTCTTCAATAGGGGCTTGTGAAATTATTTGTAGTCAATGGCAAATTCTGGTGATTATAAAACAGTTTATCTTTTGTCTTCGAATTTGAGGTGTCTTCGTTTAAAAATGGGTTAAAGCTTTACCTTAGACAGGTGTACATATAACAAATTTGAAATATTATACTTCCAATTGCTCATTGAGGTCCACTTTTCGATATAAATCAGGATTTTATTTTTAAAGGGAATTTTTTGTGGTATAACTACATTCAATCATATACATATAATAATTTATGGAATTGTTATATAACAATAATTTTTCTCTACTATTCTGAGTTTTGAGTATTCGACTGAAAATAAAATTACATCAACATCTTGAATTCTTAAAAGCTGAGCGAAAAACTTTAATGGGAAAAGGCCTTTGTTCAACGTATCTCCAAATTCGGAAGAACTGTTCACACCATAAAGGTATTAAATATTCAATCTAATGCAAATGTTGGTGGACTTGCTGAGGTTTTGTCGCCTGGCCTAGAAAAGTGTTTTGGAAGAAGCGGAGATGGGGGCGCTGTCACTAACTTTAGCTCTAGTTGCGGCTTGTTGCCAGTTGCCAGTTGCCATTTGCCAGTTTCTCATTTACCAGCACCTTTGGCTGGGGCTTCCCCGACTGGACAGCTGTGCTGGCTTTAAGCGTGGCAATCGCAGTTGGGCCAGGTCCTCTGGGCGACCCACACCATGCCCGGCAGTGCACTGTGTCTGTCTGTTGAGTTCAAACGGAAAACTTTCGGAAAATCATTCACACAAGTCAACTTAATTAAAATGGACTTGTCCGCCTCCAGCCCCGCGTACTTGGCCCTTTTGTCTTCCTTGTAGACCGCGTTGCCTAAGTGGCGGAAACCGTTAATTTACCTTCCCTTGCAAAAGATTAACCAAAACGAAAAAAACGGTCAAAGACAAATGACTGGCAATGTGGGATTAGATATATAAGTGAAAAAAAAAAACTATAAAAAATAAGTCAGGTTTTCTGTGGTTTTCAAACTCGATGTTTAAATTATAAGCGTAATGCTGAGAAATTACTTTTTAATTAGTTTCTAGTGGGCTTCCAGAACTTCTACACCAATTTTCCGTTCGCTTTAATTAATTTTTTCCCGTCCTGTAAGTGGGCCAAGTTTAAGGCAAGCCCGAATGATGCAAGGATAAATTGGTTTTTCAGCTGACCTAAAATCGGCCACACTTTGTGCTACATCTGCGTGAAATCAAGTTTAAAGTCGAAAAGCATCTCCCAGCTGGCAATGCCTACTGCCCAGGCATTGTTAAGGATTTTCATTCAGAGCTGAACGCACGTTCTTATCGCCTGGCTGGCAGGGACGTCCTATACGACATCATTGACGTCAGTAATCCGCATGTGGAAGCAATGCGTGCCCAATAGGTAAATATTAGAGAGGCGCACGAACAATAAGAATGCAAGGGACGAGCACAAAAATCAATTTCTCGGGCGTGTACTTTATGCTAATGGAAAAACGACTTATACACTTGGAAAATAATATAAGCCCAATTTAGAAGTTATTCTTGGCTTCAAAATAAACGAAAAGATTTCTAAATATCAGAAGAGCCTTCTTAACTTAAGAACAAATTAAGTAAATTTTTGTTTTTAGAAATTTATTTTCTAATTTATGATTCCAGTCTTTGCTGAAATTAGCCCTTGTGAGACAAAGTTTGTAGAAAAGAAAAATACTCTTGAACGATTTTTTTTTTTTGTAATTTTGTCACCGTTGTTTTTTTTTATTGTGCATAAAGTACTTAAATCTAATAATATAATTAATGTATATTTATATTTATATGTATGTATTATGTATTATGAATGGATTTATATCTCAACTTTCGCATTATCATCATCTATTAACTTCTGCTTCTTGTTCTTTTTTTTTCTGATGCCCGGATGCCAAGTGAAGTTCCCTTCCCGGGGAACTCAGCACTTGTCATCTATTAGCTAATTGATTTTTTTTCATTTTTTTTTCTGGTTAGGCAAGTGAGAGGGAGAAAGACAGACGAGATAGTGTGTTCGTGTGTGTGTGAGTGAGACAGAGATAGAGAGAGAGAGAGCGAGAGAGAGAGATGGAAGTGGTGATATATCGAATGATGGTGTAGTTAGGATAGTCGGAAACATTTTTTTATATACAAAAGTTTTGGACGAAAGTAGCGCCCAGTTATGTGAGCCTGAGGCGAGAAAATCGTCTTGTGTCGGACGTCTCTCCCGTCCAGAGATTGGGTCAAGTCGCAGTTTGTGGGGTTGAGTGTGGGCGTGTCTTTTTTCGGAAATATTCGAGTGTTAGCGCGTCAAAGACAGGACTAGTCAGCAGCTTGAGCCGAGTGTGTGTCTGATTGTGGTTAGATCGAGGTGAGTGTTCATCTTGTTGTTGCGGGGATGCTGCTTAGTAGGGGCCAGACTTGCCGGGTGGGCCGTAGTTGCTGGATGGCGCGGAGATGCTACCGCTATCACCACCAATGAAACCGCCGTCGCCGCCGCCAGTTGTGTAGCCGCTGCCAGTGTTGGTCTGAGTGAAACCACCGGTGCCGCCGGAGATGCCGCCGCTTTCCTTTTGGGTCTTGTATTTGATGAAGTAGACCTCGGGCTTGGAGGGTTGCGTGGGGGCGGGCGTGGGAATGACAATATCCTGTTGATCCTCGGGCTTCTTGACCAGCACATAGACCAGGGTCTTCTCTTCGTTCTGGGGCTGCAGCGGGATGACTGGAGCCTGGTACGAGGGTGGAGATGGCGCCTTAATAAAGATGATCTTGTAGTGCTTCTGGGCCTGGCCCACTGGCAGATTGGGGCGCTGACGCACTTCCTCTTGCTCTGGTGGTGGCACATGCACGTAAATGTGCTTCTGCACCAAGGTGGTGCCGCCGCCACCACCGCCGCCACCGCCGCCTCCGAAACCACCGCCGATGCCTGCAAAATTATCCAAGATTAGCTGGGAAGTTATTTAAGCTTGATGATTGTCGCACCTCCGCCGAAACCACCGCCGGATCCACCGCCGAATCCACCACCTGAGCCGCCGCCAAAGCCGCCTCCTGAGCCACCGCCGAAACCACCGCCGAAGCCGCCTCCTGAGCCACCACCGAAGCTGCCTCCTGAGCCGCCACCGAAGCTACCGCCACCTGAGCTGCCGCCGAATCCACCACCAGAGCCGCCACCGAATCCAATGCCAATGCCGCCACCGCCGCCGCCGCTGCCACCGTGGGAGCCACCGCCGCCACCGGGACGATTATAGTTGTAGCCGGCTTCAGGGCGCGCCGCGGCCAGCGCCAGGCAGGACATTAAGATGAAGGTTTTCATGGCTGCTCGAACACGCGCTCTCTTAGATGGATGTATTGTAATGTATATTCACGGATTGGCACGCACACACTTGCACTGTCACAGTAATCCTAGGTCTGTGCCGTGTATCGGTGTGTGTTGGGAGTGTAGAGATGGGAAGAGATACGATTGTTAGGGATGCCTGGCCAAACTGTGTATGTATGGCTGAGTGTCTCACGTTTGTTGTTTTTCTCAGTTATCCTCGCTGCACTCTCGACTCTAGACTCGGACTCGGACTCGGTTCACCGATGTTTATTAGACCAAATCAAATGCTTCACTGACGAACCAATGCAGCCGCATCATCAATTTATACAAAAAATCCAAGCGGCATAGATGCCACATTCGCACAGAGCCCGAAACACAGTCGGCCAGCGGCACACACAGATACACACACACACACACACACACACACACACATGGGCAGAGGTTAGCGATCATGATGATGCGACTCTTGTGCATGTGTGGCCCAGGCCCGTAGCTGGCCAGCGAGCTGGCCAATAATATCCAGCCCCCTGCCTCAATCTCTTCTCACTCTCCTTCTCTCTCGCTCGCTCTCTCTTTCTGTGTGCGAGTCTCTCAGCGTTTGCGGTGTAGGACGGGCAAGTGAAACAGAAATTACCGCACAATCAACTTATTACCGCACAGGCAAAGCCAGAGCTTCACGATTTCCCGCCTGTCGGATGTGGCGCAGACTGAGAGCTGCCTCTGCTACTGCTTCTCTCACTCTCCAGCTGATGAACCCAATGTCGTGCACTTTCGCTCTCGCTGGCAGCGAGACCAGCTCGCAGCTACCAGTTCGCAGCTCCCATCTTCGAGCTGCCACAGCGCTTGGGACGCGCACTTGAGCTGTGGCAGGCCAAGCGTTCGGCTGCGGCTTTCCTCGGGGGCAAATCGCAATGAAAATGAAAACATGCGCTCACGATCGCATTTTGGAGCTGGGCGAAAAGTGAAAATCATAAGAAAATGCCTTGGAAAACTTAAAGTCTCAGCCTGAAACCGATTCAGTTGTTCAACAATGGCAATTTGAATAATTTCGTGCGCGTGTTGTGGGTTTTCCTACCATTCGAATTTGGGTTGCCATTGTGCGGCAATCTTTACTATACATTCACATACTTGTATGATAAATGAGAATATGTGCAGAATAATGTTTACAACAAGAGCAAGTGGTGTGTGCTTAAACCTAACTCATTGTGATACTTAGCGCGTACTGCTCACCAATATACAGTAGAAATTGACTAAGTGCAATTGCAAAATGGCAATCAGCAGTTGCTTAAGAATGTAGCAATTTTTTAATTACTTACACATATTTTTGTGAACATTTATTTCAAGAAATTTTATTTTCATTTTAATTTTATTTGACATTTTTTTTATTGTTTAATATTTTTATGTATTGTTGCAGTTAACTTTTTTTTTATTCTTGCCTGTTGTACTTTTTATTTTACAGTCGAACAAATCATAAGTAAATTGTTTTATATGAGATCAGTGACAGCATGTTTATATACATATAAAATGAGCTTCCCAACCAACAATGGTCACTGTACACACATACATACACACTACAAGCATGTTATCACTAATCTTATATAAAATATTGGGTATTCATACCCAGCCAATGTCCACTGTACATAGTTTGCTCAAGTTATTTACAGATTCCCGACGCGTCTTCCAGATTTTCAGCACAGATAAAAACGCCAAAAACCCGAGTCGATAAAACAGTTGTGAAATGCAGCTAAGGGCCCGTCAACAACTTCTGCGAAAACTTTAAGTGAGGGCATTCAGCAGTCGTGCAACACTCGAAAACTTAATATTCTTATTTGTTAGCGTTGCTTTTTATAACTTTTATTTATAGTCGTATAGCTTTTACGATTTGGCAGACCTCACGCTTACGCATCGCAAATTAGCTTCTTGCGTAATTTGGCCATAAAAAATTCAAGAAAAATAAAAAAATAAAATAAACTAAAAATGTTTGAAAAAAACATTTTGCAAATTGTCGCCGCGAATCGACATTAAATGCAATTTTATTGTGATTACTGATTGCTCTCCTTGTTGTTATTGTTGTTGTTGCTGTTATCGATATTAAAACTGCGTTTTTCTTGATTTAAAACTTTGCCTTTTCTTGTTAATTTTCTGTTTGTTAATTGCATTGAGCACTTAACCGCATAACGAAATGGTCCAATCGATGGCTCGTTCGTTGAACTGCGCCAAAAATTGGTAGAGAAAATTGTATAAAGTGCCCAAACGGTTTTTTTGGGTTGATTTTTTTCAATTAGTCGGCAATTTTCGGGTCAACCAATTCAATTGTTATTTTTTTTATCAAAGCGATTCGTTGCGATTTTTAATTTTATTAAATGTTGTACAATGGTACGTTTTTTGCTGCCTTTGGCATTGTGCAAAAGGTTACAAGATAAACCCCTCGGATATATTGGATGTTTTACATTTCAAAAAACAATCGAACAGAATTTGTGCAATACCAAAAAATGTGGTAATTAAATAATATATCATACCTTACTGCAGGAGAGACACCACACAAGAGGTCTTTAGCTTGATTCTAGAGCTGTTTTCTAATATAAGAGAGATTCCCTTACAAAAAGTTTAGCTTAACAAGAAGCAAATAAATATAACATTATTAAAAAGGAGTTACCCTTATTTACTTAATATGCAATTTTCACTTAATATTTATGTTAAGTTAAAATCAAAACCTGATAACTTTTATCGCTTTGGGCGTCAAAGCCTAATTAATGGAATAACAACAAATGTTTAGTCTATGGCTAAAATAGATTGAGGAATAATCGTCGAAATTAAATGCAATTACAATAAACTGTCAATGATATTTCAATAGTTGTTAATGTCTGAAACGTTGCCCAGCAACTGCATTTCCGGCCTTTTAGCCAAAATGCCGGCGATTTCACCTTGAAAAGCGCTTGCGTAACCAGACTCCATCCACATCCAGAGTCAGTCACGAGCAGCTCCTCTTGGCCAAAACGTATGCAAAAAAAGTAAGCAAAAACTTTTTTTTGCTAACGAACATCGAGCTTCGAACATTGAGCGACTTTTCGACTTTTCGACTCTTTGGCTTTAAGTGCTTTTATTGTACGACAATAAATTGTGCGAGTGCGAGTGCCGCACAGAAATGTGGGAAATACTCAAATCAATTGAATGCCAAACTCCTTTGAAGTCGAGTTAACCGAGAGATGCTGCAGCTGTGGCCACCGTCAGCTCCAATCGTAGAGCAAACAGCAACACCTCCAAATGAGCCGCCGTTGCATTCCGATTCCGATTGCCAGTGAGATTTGCGCAGATTGCGGGTCCATTGAATTTACATTTACAATTTGCATTCAAGTTCACAAACAACACCAAAATTATCTGAATATTTCATGAGCCTAAACGTTTCACGTTCAATTTCCGATTCGACAATCGCCAAAAGCAGTTCATTGAGGAGCAACCGCTAGATAAATCTCACGCTTATTCAGTTGGAGAGACACACTCTAAAGGAAAGTTATTATTGTCTGACATTGACAGTTTCGGGGTTAGTCAGATCATTGAATTAAACATATACAAATTTCGGCCATGATGCAGAATTTAAGAGAAGTCACGGCATTGCAAACTTTAATAAATAAATACGTTGGTATATATTTTTGGATTGCCTGGCAAATGTCTTCTATATTCTTCATACATACATGTAAAGAAGATTTTTCCCAATCGGTGAAACACATAAATGTTTAAAAAAGGTATGCACAAAGCGAGTGCATATGTGTGTCAGCAGGCAGACAGGCGATTTTAAAGTGTATAACCTACTCGATTTAGCCACGTCGTCGATTTAAAGAATATAAGAGGTATATACTTGAGAGTTGAAACATAGCTTCATTTAAAAATAATCGATAAATTATCTCGGTACAATCAAATCGATCTAGATTAATCTCTTACTGAGGCTATCACTAGCTAGTAACAAAAAAATCTGGTATTAAGTCTCTCGTGTAGTATACACAGATCCAAATTCAGACTACTTTTTGCATATTTTTTTTGCATAACATTATTCTATGGTAAATTCGTCAATTGTTGGAAACCATATTTAGAAATACATTACTCCTGCTGTAGAAAAGTACTTCTGGGCTTTACTTAGTTCTCCACTTAACTTAGTTGCGTCAGTTTTATGGTAAGCGCTTATGTTTTATGCAAACGTAGATGTAGTTTTATTGAGTATGCTTTAGTCATTTAAGTTGGCCCCTGTTTATGGCCAGTCAATTAGCAGTTAACCGCAAAGGATTAAGCACAGCACGCAAATTGCATAAGAAATGGGAGGAAAGGGGCATCCTTTGCTACCGGGCAGCACGATTGGGGGTGACTGCGCCGTTGACACTGAAAGATGAAGATTGCAGCGATTCACGCAACTAGCTGCGCGCTCGGTGGGTGCTGTGCATCGCTGGGGGCCAGTAGGAGGAAGTTGGAGCCAATGAAGACGAAGACGCGGACGAAGACGACGACGACGGCAACAACAGTTGTTGCTTCCTGCATCTTTTTGTCGCTGCTTATTGCTGCTGTGTGTGTGTGTGTTGGTGTGCATGTGTGTATTGGTGTTTGTGTGTGTATGTCTGATGAGGCAGTGGCATCTCCAGCAAGAGCAACAGCCACGGCGCCACTTCCTGCTTGTTAGGCAAACACACAGCGACAACAGCGTGCAAATTTTTGAATTGTTGTAGACAATTTTTATTTCTTTTTTCTTAATTTATTTCAGTCAATTTTGTTTTTTCTTGTTTGCTTAAAGCTTGGCTGCTGCACTGTTTCGCTTTTACATTTGACATTTTTGTGGCCGTGTTGCAGCCGCAGCATCTTTTGGCGATGCGCGCTGCTGCTCAACGAACGACAGATCGACATGCTGTATTCATAGACTTGTTATTTATTGCACTTGACAGCATGTTTGTAATGTTCGAATGCTCGCCACTGCGCTGTAGTAAGTAGTTGCAGCGGCAACTTGTTGCCAACTCTTAAATGCTAATTAGTGTCAACGACTTTTTGCTGTGCTAGCCAAAAAAAAAAAAACAAAAATAATTCTATAACGTTTGACCATTTGGCAATTGCAACCTGAGATTGTCAAGAAATTAAAAGCTTACATGTTTTCGTTTTAAGGCCTTAACACTTATGGATTGCAGCTTAATTTAAATGCAACATTTAGTTGCTGTCAATTAAAAGTTGCAACCAGCCAAGTTTTCATCTGCCGCTAAGCCTTTGGCAAACCGAAAGTTTAATTTTAAATTAAGATTTTATTAACTAAAGAGTTTTCCCAAGTCTAACTTGCCTCAAGGCTAGATATGCTGTGTGTTTAACCCCACAGGAATCGATACCTTCAGTTTCTTACGGACTACTCAAGTGCGTCTCAATTTACTGCAATATTCTTTATTAACTTCTTGCTCAGATTTGCCGTGTCACTAAGGTATTTGTTTACAAAGTCTATTAAATAAAGTAACTTGATGCTAACGAATAGCATTTAAGACTATCCCTTTTTAGATTTAGAAAGCTTTTCGCGCACTTTTCTTTCTATTGAATTTGGCGTGCATTTTTCTAAATGGGAAACATTCCTGGAACTGGCTCGGCTGCCTCGTTAGCTGATACTTTTAGCTGCTGCTAGAGATGAGAAAGTTTCTAATTTTCTAAGCACGATGTGAAAGGTTTTATTAATTAAAATGCTAGATAATAAAACGAGAATTTAACGATTTGATTTGGCATTTCACTTGCAATGCATTAAAGTTTAATATTTTTTTAACTAAGCTTCGATTTTTCTTAAACTGTCGGTAGAAGGAGAAAAAGTCATATTGCATTTAAATTTTTTTAAAAGTATATTATGCCTAAAATTTCTTCGTACGAAGTAACTTCTAGTTCGGCTAGTTCGGCTCTCAAATATGATAATTGATCGAATATGTATAAATTTAAACAAAATTTTGAAATACATATTCATGCAGAGTGTTATCTGTTAATAATTTATCTAAATAAATTAAGTCACACTTGCAACGAAACATCGTTTGGCCTTTAAAAGAAATGCAATTTTGAACAATTTTGTCAAAAATGTTAAGCGATTTCTTGTCAAAATCTGGTAAATTTAGAAATCAAACATATTTTGTTCGCCTTTATAGAATTAGCCAAATTGATTTGAATTCTTTTAAGTAATAATATCTGAAAGTATCGGTTTAGAGAGAAAATGCAGCTCAACTTAAGTCGAGCATGCACGAAACTAGACTTTTTAAAACATCGTATAAGGTATCGTGTTTTTGTTTTTTATTATAATTAAAATGAACACGAGAAGCGGCCAGCTCTAACGACGCGAGCTGCAGTTGCTTTAACGTTTGGGTGGCTGTCGTCCTTTTAATTTAATTGCAAGGACGTGCCTCACATTTGCTGGCGTCGCGTGGTTTCCCCACTCGACATGTGCAAATTGTGCATTAAGTTCGCATGACGTTGACATTTAGCAGCTGTTGTGCGGGCGGTTGGGTGGTCGGGTGGTCGGGCGGGCGGTGGAAGTGCTTTTAATGCCATTTGCATATTAATGATATCAATTGTGCGCAAGTATTTCAATTTGCCAAAAGGCCCGGAGTCTGTTTAGGATCTGGCCTAATTGCTGGGAGTGAGCCTACAATTTCTTGGCGAAACATGTGGAGCCTCTTTGTTGGATTATTTATGATGCGGAAACAGTTCAGGTCTGGGCCTGAGTGCAGGTCGTGGCCGCGGCCATGAATGAGACGCAGCTGCTATGCATTTAACGCCAGACAGTTTTTTATTTACTTTTCACCAAATTATTTTCTCTTGTCTCGACAACGGCAAAACGCACTTTGGCGCAAGTTTCTTTGAAGTAGAAAGTAAATATTTCTTTGAAAACATTGAGGAAGTCAAGAGTTGTGGGTTGAAAGTGCAACACGCTCGATAAGAGATTTGGCAGTCTGTAGCATGTGTGTGTAACATTTGCTGCATTGCAATGGTGGGAATATTAAAGCTAACACATGGCAAAACAACAGGAAGAGTAAGGTGGAAATCGGGCAGGAGGGAGAGCAGGCAACCTGGTTGCCAGCGGAAACAAGTTTCAATGCTCTAAATCCAAAAGCGGGCGCAGAATGTGGGCCATGCGTTGTGTTGGGTTGTCGTCGGCAACGCTTCCAACTTCAATTAAGCGAATTACGAGCCAGTGCAGCATGTCTGTCAAGGCAACACTAGCAGCCACAACAACAATCACTGCAACTGACATAAACGCGGCCGCGTCTGTAAAACGAGCGAATTACTTGTTCGCGCACAACGCGTCGTATGCGTAATTTATTTTTTCTCCTATAAATGAAGCGCACAGCGAATGTTTAAAGCCCGTCGTCCCTCATTTGCCTATCGACTGTGTGAAAAGCACAAAACAAAAAGAAGAAGAAAAAAATAAACTTAACGTGGCTAACAATTGTTGCCAGCTATTTTTTTTTTTTATTTAAATCGTAAAAGTTGATGTAATGAACGCGTAAAGTCAACGACAACCGCCGCCGTCGCCGTCGCCTTCAAGCATTAAAGCACTGGAGCGAGTGTCGCCTGAGAAATGTTGCCAAATGAGCGGAAATGTCCAACCTAATGGTGGGCTAATTTAAAATGACAAAACCCATTAAAAATAAAAGAACACAGCGAAGGGCATGCCAGGCCTTGGCTGTGTCTTAAACAGCGGCAGTATTTTTATGCCCCCTGTAGAGGTTATCATAAATGTTGTGCGTCAGGCATTGGGCTGGGCACTTTCAACGTGAGCGCCATCAATTATATATATTCGAGTTGAGATACATAAGGTGTATATATTTATCCAGTAAACCGAGCGAGTGGGTCTTAAAGGGTCTTGTCATTTTGCAGTGTATTAGAAAAAGGCACTGGGCTGAGCCAGCAGATTGTTTTCTGCGACTAGAAACCTCTTTAATCCTTAAAATGTCTTTTCCAATAATTTGCATTTCTGCAGCTTAACCGACAGACTCAGAGATCATCAAGCTGATAAGCTGCTGAAATTAAAGGGCCCAATTTGGGATTCATTTTTAATATAAAGAAGATTTTTATAATTTGCTATCTCAGCATTATTTTAAGTGCAAAAAGATGAAGGCTGATATTTATTATTATTTTATGTACAAGCAAGAAATTGGTGACACAATATAAGATAAAAAAACCTTAGAATATTGCTACAAAAAAGGAGAATAATCGAAAACTGAGAGTGAAAAGGGGTAAAGAACATATGTAGGGAAAGTGAAGAAACGGAAGGGTTTATAAAATAAAGAATAGAGAGAGATAGAGAGAAAGGTTTGTGTAGTATGTGGTACTGAGGAATGTTATTTATCCTAACTTGTTTTATAACATAATTTGATTTGGTATATGAGAACATCTCGCAAATGGATCACTCATTAGTGGGATACGCAATTGTACCTGCCTAGGACTTGCCAGGAGCTAATATTTACCAATTTGCTTTAATCAATAACCAATTTGCATTTCATAACAATAATAAGCATATTAATTATAAAAGAGTTTTTAAGCTTTTGCGCACAACAGCTGGCAATTCTTGCTGTCCTTATATAAATTGGAAAAGTCAGTCGCTGTTTAGTTTGCAGTCTTATAAAGTTTTCTGTTTGCTTTCAATCAGTGGCAACTGCAACTGAAGCTGTCGGATTTGCCACAACCCCACACACACCCCCGCCCTGGTTTCGCTGAGGTTGCCGAGCTGCTCGGGTTTTCGTTTGTCAAAATTTTATTGCACTTAAAAGTGAATATTTATTTTTTTTTTAGTTTTTTATTGTTGTTTGTTTTTTTTTTTTTTTTTGCCCATTGTCGTGCGATTCGTGCTGCAGTTGGTTGGCTTTAGCGTAGCCGTTGGGAATTTTAAATATGTATGTTTCACAGCTGCTGCTTTGGCACTCAATCGAAGCGAGTCAACTTGGCATCCGCTCCCCCCTTGGAAGTGCCGCCCCCTTTTTGCTACACGGCTCAAATCTGCGAACAGCAGTGAATAATAAAAGTCGAACCCAAGTGAAATCGCGGAATTGGATTTATGTATATGTATATATATATATGTATGTAGAGTCTGGGCAGTCGTATAATTTATATTTACTGTGGGAATGCAAGAGATGATGAGCGTAGCTAAACTCCATGGGATCGCGGTCACAGAGAGGTGTTGCCATGGATCAAAGGTGATAATGTCAAATGGACATATTAAAGTTGGTTTAATGCTCCGATTATTTATATATTAAAATACGCTTTTATAAAACTCATCTAATACTCTTGCAGAACTTTTTATAATATGTAATGCAAAGAAGGAAACATCTCTGATCTTATCTGATCTCTGATATTTTCTTTGATCAGTATCGACAGCAGACTCGACATAGCCCATTGTCTCTGTGTATGTAAATTAGTCTGTCGATGATAGTGTAATCTTCATAAAAGCTTTCAGAACCGTTCGGATCGGACTGCTATATCATATTGTTGTCATGCGAATGATCTCATCAATTTCGGATGAATTTATCTATGTGAAGGATCGCTCGAAAAATAGGACATAGATTGAATTTTGTTTTTATTTACAAGAAAGCACACACCACTCCTGACATACCTGTAAGCTCCGAAGCCACTGAAAAAGGGTATTTTAGGTTCGGCGTGCCAAAACTAAAATCGTTCTTGGAAATTGTAGTTTTAATCATTTTGCAAAGCAGGTCGCGCTCAACACTCGCATAACTGTGGTATTATTTTCCCATTTCCTGGGCTCATTTCTTTGAAATTATCTGGTAATTTTTGAGGTGTTTCGACGCTTGCACGTGCCCAAACACAGGCGGACAACAACAACAACAATGGCTGCAAACATTAACAAAAAATCGACAACATTTGCATATCTGACGAAACAACTTGTCAAGACAACATCAAGCGCCAGTCCAAGCCCCCCCACACACATACACACCCCTTCTCGCTGCGTCGCTCTCCCCCCCTCTATCAGCTTTGTGCCCGCATCCCTGGGCTATTCGCTGCTTTTGTGAATATTTCGTGCAATTTGAAGAACTGGCAACTGATGAGGAAGAAGAAGCAGCGGCAGCAGATAATGCAAATGGTCATTAGACACAAAGCAAACGCTGTCGCTGGCCCACTCGCTGCAGCACTGACTGGCAAACTGACTGACTGACTGGCTGACTAACTGACTGACTGACTGGCTTGCTGAGTGAGCCCCCCGTTCATTGTCCGGCTATTGTGTAATCGTGTCTGTTTGTTGGAGCTAGAAGAAACCACAATTATTTACATAAATTGCGCGTGGCTTAAAGACCTCTTACTTTTTGCCATACTAGGCAACGTCAATTTGTATCTGTATCTCGGCGTTTGTATCTTTTATCGGCAGTGCGTGTGTGCGTGAGTTGCCTTGACATCCGCTCGAGTGATCGGCCCATAAATGACATGACAGCCAACCCCTGGCCTGGGGCAGCTCTCATTTGTAGTTAAGCTAACTGTTTAATTTATATTAGCTTCGGCTTTTGAGCCTCTTTTCATGCTGACATAAATGTCCTTTTTAATTTCGCCACACAGAACTTCATTTGGACTTAAGGAGCTTGTAATTGAATTTATCCAGCAGAAGTACTTCCGTTTCGGCAATGGAAACAAAATGAAATTAAGTGCACTTCAGTTATATATAAATGTCAGACCGCCTGTTTAATAGTTGACAGGGGCAAAGTTTTACAAATTTCGTTGGAATTTAAATTAAAGACCAACTTAATAAATAATTGTAATATGCGAAATTGTTTCGCTTTTTCACGTTTGTTTGCTTTTTGTTCAAGTTTTACAAGTCCTGCGTAACGAAATTATAATTTGCATATAATTTTAACACTTGGGCTCAAGATATCTGCCCGAACAGCCGGCTGGCCAAACAACGGTCAAAAACTTGAGGTCAGAAGATTGATTAAGCATAAAAAAGGCTCAAAAGAGGCAATCGAATGGAAAGCTGGCCAGCTGGCGTCCAAGGCCATGTAGGATTCGCACAAAAGTTATCAAAAAAACAAGAAAAAAAATACACAGAAACAAAAATGCAGGCCCAAAAGAACAACAAAAGTGTTTTTGGGAGGTGCCCGACTAGGAGATACCTTGCAGCCAGCGCAAAATGGCAATCCATATATGTGCATACATGCTGTGCTTCTTCTTTATGAAATTAATTCTAGAATAACCTTCGTATATATTGTCCGATTGTCATGAAATATAGGTATGAAATATGGTATCAAAACTTGTGTATATACCAAAAAACAGGCATTTTTGCCTTAAATACTGAAATATTTTTAAGCTGTGTGGCATACACCCCTAATGGCTTACTTGGTTTCTGTAGTTCTTCAACTCTTCGGTTGGCGTTAACTGATGAATATATAAACGAACCTGGCCAGATTTAATTGCATACACAATATTATGCCCGGTTGCACTCGGTTTCAAAAATGTATAGGGTATTGAAACATGCGAAAATAAGAAACTTATTCAAATCAATTAGGGTCAACAGCAGTAAAACGGAAAGTCAAAGAATGCCCCACGAATGACACTTCGTAAATTGATACCCAGGCTGTGGTTAACCTGTGGTCAACCTGTGGTTACATAAGCTTTTGCAGAATGCAAATAAAAGCTGATGCAACGATATATGTGTAAAGCCGCGCGCGATAATCAATGCGATTTATGGCGTCATGGCAAAAACGCGTGGCAAACGCGCTAAAAGGATGCACAGGCGGGATTGCCCGCAACCCGGTTGGGACCCCTCTCCCCCCCCCACAACACGCTGCTCCCGCACAAACGAAGATTAGGTAAGCGCAAATTGAGCCAAAAGATAAATGGCCATTCGACGGGCAGAGATTGAGATTCCCAGCGTTGTCGAACGGGCTAAGAAACTTTCGCTTTTTATTTTTGGCTGCACTCACGCAGAGAAGATGTTGCGGTTGTGGCTGCTACAGACAGCCCCGATCCCCTCTTCCCACTTCCATTAGCTTTTGCAGTTGTCCAAGATTAATTTAAATGTTCGGCGCAGGATCCGCTGTCAGCCAAATGCAAAGCAAATGAGCTGTGACTCTGCTTTGACAGCCGTCTGCGATTTATGCTGTTGTCTGGGCCAAAACACTTGGTCATGCCTGTCAATTGGGATGCATCTGGCATGAAAATGTTATTGCCAAAGTTTGCTTTATACTCAGTCTAAGAGTGAAAAGAGTATATTGGTTTTGTGTAGTAGCCTGAATTAGCCAACCATTTTATTTTATTTAAGCCAGAAAAATCTCAGGAACATATCCTTGAAAATACTTTTTAAAACAGAAAACTTAAAAATTAGTTTATATTTGAACACAATGACTCCGACGCTATAAAACCTACAAGTTTGATATTTGTAATATATTCTCTTGCATATTCCGTCCAGACAAACTGTTAAGCCCCAAATTTCCATATTTCCCAGAGTTGTCTAGCTTGAATCACGACATTTTTATGAACTCCACCAGCCTCCTGAATGAAGACTTCCGATGAACTCTCCTAAACAAAGATTCAAGCATATTTTGCAATGGTTTGACGATTATTCTGTTGCAAGCTGCCATTGGACTGTGAACGAGTACTGTGCAGTGGGTTACACCCGACTGCAGCATTCTTGCTCGTTTATTTTTACTGCTGCAACTTGGTACTGCATAAAATGCTTTTTAAGTGCCGCAACAGGACCTGTGACAAGAGCAGCAGGTGAAAAGCGACGCTTGATTTGATTTTTTCTGCTGCTCATTTTGTATGCAAAAATCACATTGTTGAAGCAGTTGTTGTTGTTGCTGTAGTGTTTGTTGTTTTGTTTGTTGCTGCTGCTGTTGTCATCGTTTGGCTTACAGCAACTGCTTCAATTGGCAGCGTAAATATTAATGAGCGAACGTGTTTGAGTTGCAGTCACTGCTGTTGGCACGACTAAACGAGGCAGCGAGGCTCGCATATGGATTTGTGTATATAAATTATGGGGTGATAATTATGCTCTAACGAAATGACTTCATTGAGTGCCGGAAAAGCACTGTTTCAATTGACCTGGGCCCCAAAGGGAAAACTCTTGAGTCATGCTGCTGCCGCCTTTAGATTATATGACATTACAGCTGTGGTAACAACTCTGTGGCAAGGTCGCACAACTTGTCTGCCAAACGGCTGGCTGCATTTGTGAAAACTTTAAACAAATTTTTGCAAGTTTCTATTATTTTTATATATTTTTTGTTTATACATAAACTATGCTTAGTTATTGATAGCTGTGGTTACGCCTCCGTCACCCTCGCCGACGCCGCACGCACCTGACATACGGCTTGATTGGAGGCATTTGCAATGGATTATGAAAATTGTGTGCATGCCGCACAAAAGGTCACTAGCTAAACTGGTTTGCTATCGTACATTTGGAGGCAGCTTGCAATAGTTAGCCCGCTTCCCCCCTGACCGACCCCTATCCCACTGTTTGACTCTCCCTCTTGGCTGCACATAAAACTAAAACAGCAACCGCAAGTGGTTGCCTTAACTAGCCGCTCGGCCAGCACCAACACACTTAACCTTGTAGGCCTTGCCACAGTTGCAAATGCAACGCAAACCACACAACAACAGCAACAGCCACTATAACTGCATCTACTGAGACTGTCTGGCCAAGGCGAAGGAAGTCAACGAAAGGCGCTTGGCGCTTGGCGCTTGGCTCTTAACCTTTCAACAGGCGCCTACATAACATGCCAGGAAATGCACAAATCAAGCACAAGGCCCAAGGCAAAACCAATTCGAAGCACATTCAACTGCCTAGACAGTACGCTAGATGCTTTTATTTTGCCAAGATAAGTCGTTAGCAATTGCAGGCTATATTGGCCACAAAAAAAAATTATTTAGAGCAAACGAATTAGCATCTGTATAATATATCTGTAAAATGTATCTGTATAATATATCTGAGTAAAATGAATAAAACAAATGCAACATTTAGCGCAACTAAGCTTTCCTTTTAAGCTGAAACTTGAATGTAAGTATCTTAAAGTTTTTTAATTCAAGAATGCTTTATAAGGATACTCAATTTAGATTTATAAATAAATAATATGGCAAAATCTTTCTATAAGATGCGATTTTTTTTTCAGATTCAAATGCAGTCATTCTAAATGTTAAATTAAGACACGACAGCAAATATATATATAGACATTTTATAAATATGTTTATCATTGAGATGCATTTGAGGGTTAAGCATCGTGCTAATCTTAGTTGTAAGGGAATACAGCCAACAACTAAGTGTTACAAGTATCTTTAAGATACATTTGAAAGATATGTTTTTTCCGAAGAAAGCCAAAGACAAATATTACATTTTGCTTATCCTTAATACATTAGTCATAGCATTATCAGTTATTAATCAGGGCAACTGAAAAGATATAAATATCTTTAAGACGCATTTGGGCAACAAGTCTCAAAACTGGTTTGTGCTTAAAAAAAGCAGTCAGTACCTCCAGACCAAAAGATATAAGTAATTTTAGGATATCTTTAGGATTTAGGTAATATGTCTCTTCAAAAACTAGTTCCTGCCTCAAGAAAGGCAAAACAGACGAGTTAAATTGTAATCAAATGAGTTTAAGTGTATTTCTGTTATAAAAAGTAATGCCTGATACAACCAATAGATACAAGTATCTCTAAGATACTTACAAGCAACAATCTACCCGCACTTGCTTTGCCGTGGATGTCTCATGCATAGAATGTATTTCAGCTGCGCTTTTGAAACTGTAACCGAATTTCCCCATTAAATTAAGAGGCCAAACAAAACCATTGTCGTGGACGTTACGCAATTTGGCAGCATATTTGCTTCGCAGTCGCACACAAGATGTATCCCATGGATGCAAATGGACGCCGCGCTGCTGCGCGCAGCTTATGCAAGTTGACTTATGGCCAGGGATCCATTTATTTTCGCACAATTACGCTAAATGCTCAGTTTGTCGATGTACTTAGGGATCCTGCTCTAATTGCCGCCATGAACGCAGCGCTAAGCTTGGGTCATGCGTGGCCAACGGCTCCATCTGTGCCAGCTGTTAATTGCAACTCATGCTGCCACGGCAGCAACACCTTTAATCAGGCGTGCAATTCATTATAGCAATTGCTCACGTTTTAATTAAACCGACGACTGCCAGCGACTGCGTTTCGTATCTCATGAAAACAAGTGTTTGTCCGACTGCGTGTGGAAAACGCAGAACTTTTATTTACTTGCGAATAAATTACTTGTTCGCAGCGTTTCCTTCAAATTAAAATTAAATATATGCATTGTTTATTTACAGTGCATTTCTTGGATTTTCATTACTACTTATCAAAAAAAAACCTTGACCTCATGAAAAGCAGACCAGTTCATAAATGTTTTAGTTCTGATTCGCTTAGTTAAGGGAACTCCAGTTTTGTATATGATAAGCCATATGTTGAATCCAAATAAGCCATACTCTTTACCAATTATTATATTTAAAAAACCGCTTGATCAAAATGTTCTATTGAAAATTAAAAGAATTTCGTCGATTTTCAAAGCCAGTGAACCATGATTTAACTAGAAATCATTTGCATTGCTACAGTAAACCAAATTTTATATAGACCATGGCATTGCCTGATTTGATCAATAAATAACAAAACATTTCTGTAGTTTTCAATTTTGTGCATTTCCTGCGACTTGACCTTTCGCAAGCAGAGAAAGCGTTATTTTAGTCAATTTAAATGAGTTTTTATTATGAATTAAATAACGATTTATGTACTTAAGTGCAATTGCTTTGCACTACATTTATAAAATAAATATTTATAATTTATTTAAAATATTTGTAATTTATATTTTCATTTCTTTGTTTATAACTGCTAGTCAGTAATTATTATTATATTTAAATAACATTCAGACAACTTAACAACAACAACAACAACAACAACAAATACAAGTTTCATTTATAAATTTAATTTCCTTATTTGTTTAGCAAAGAAAAGGCTATTTATTTTATATATTTTTATAACAATATATAATAAACATTTTATATAATATTTAAAGCTAGTTAAAAATCATTTGTTAAAAGCAACCCAAAAAACAAAAACTGTTGTTCAAATTGTTTACAATTGTTTTATTTTGCGGCCATTGCACATTGGAATTCAAAATTCAGCATTAATTTAAGAGCTCCAAGACTTGAAGACAACAACAAACACACACACACACACACAACAGCAAAAAACAAATGCAAATGTATATATTGTTTATTTAATTATATTTAGCTTTTATATACTTACTATATATATCTTTATATGTATTTTAACACTAGGCATTTGCAACTGACCAAGCAGCGTCGGTCAACTTAAAAATTATGTTTACGTTTAGACAAGAAAACAATTGATTTATTTTATTAAATATATATTGTATATTTAAAGAAATACTTAGCTATTTTTCGCAAGCAAATAAATTATAAACAGACAATACAATACAAAAAACGAGAATGAAAGGCTATCTTCGGCACACTGAAGATCTAATACCCTTGAAGACCCAACCTTTTCATAAAGCTTATAGTGCTTTGCCCGTATCTAAAAAGCACAGGGAAAATAGTAAATGCCGAGAAGGGCAAGATATCTTGATAAATAAAAAAGGTTTTTAATCAATAACCTAGTTTTTGACAGATCGTTTTTATGGCAGATATATGATATAGTAGTCCGATGTAAATAAGATTTTGCAAAAATTAAGGGAGCATAGTGAAATCTTTAAAATATCTTGAATGACAAATAAGTTTTCAATACAACAACTTAATTTTAATTTCATAAATATAGCTCTAAAACTGAGGGACTTGTTCGTATAGAAACAAACAGACGGACAGACGGTCAGACAGACGGACATGGCTCGGACAACTCGGCTGTTGATGATGATCAAGAATATATATACTTTATGTGCTCGGAAATGTCTCCTTCTATGCGTAACATATTTCACGTCAAAATTATAATACCCCAAATTTGAGCAACAAAATTCGAGCAACAGGACATATTTTTTTAAATTCGTCCTGTGTATTATTGATGCTGAATATGAAAAAAGGTCGCGAATTCGCTCTCCTTTTCAGCAGCCGACGTAGCAACTACGTGTAAGATGTCTGAAAATTTATTGAAAATTATATATTTAAACTTTTTCTTTTATTTTCAGGACCGTGCTCAAAAGATCATGGACTTTTGACATGCCTTTCAAGGCAGGACCTGTTTGACTGGGATGATGAATCAAATATTTCGACCGAATTGTTCGACCGAATTGTTGCCAACAATAAGTCGAACAATAATTCTTTAAATGAAAAAATTAAACCTAAGTAAGCTGTAAGCAAGAAGTCGAAGAGGCAATTCGTAATGTTTTTATTTACACTTAAAAAAATGTAAAACCAACATCTAGTATTGGCAAACATCCAATAAATTATGGATTAAATAAAAATAAAATGAAAAATAATTTTGAAGTCTTTTTTACTCTGGGTAAATTAAACAATTGCATAAGCGATAACGCTGTAGTTGAAAAAACGACATGTCGTTCTGAAACAACATGTCTTATTTCCGATGTTAAAACGGCGGAGATATGTCGTTTCAGAACGACATATCTTATTTTCGATATTAAAATGGCGGAGATATGTCGTTTCAGAACGACATATCTTATTTTCATTATTAAAACGGCGGAGATATGTCGTTTCAGAACGAAATATCTTATTTTCGTTATTTAAACGGCGGAGATATGTCGATTCAGAAATGACATATCTTATTCGCGAAAATTAAAACGGCGGAGATATGTCGTTTCAGAAAGACATATCTTATTTTCATTATTAAAACGGCGGAGATATGTTGTTTCAGAACGACATATCTTATTTTCGAAAATTAAAACGGCGGAGATATGTCGTTTCAGAACGACATATCTTATTTTCATTATTAAAACGGCGGAGATATGTCGTTTCAGAACGACATATCTTATTTTCGTTATTAAAACGTCGAAGATATGTCGTTTCAGAAAGACATATCTTATTTTCGATATTAAAACGGCGGAGATATGTCGTTTCAGAACGACATACCTTATTTTCGTTATATAATCGGCGGAGATATGTCGTTTCAGAACGACATATCTTATTTTCAATATTAACACGGCGGAGATATATCGTTTCAAAACGACATATCTTATTTTCGATATTAAAGCGGCGGAGATATGTCGTTTCAGAACGACATACCTTATTTTCGTTATTTAATCGGCGGAGATATGTCGTTTCAGAAACGACATATCTCCGCCGTTTTAATTTTCGTTTCAGAACGACATATCTTATTTTCATTATTAAAACGGCGGAGATATGTCGTTTCAGAACGACATACCTTATTTTCGATATTAAAACGGCGGAGATATGTCGTTTCAGAACGACATATTTTATTTTCGATATTAAAACGGCGGAGATATGTCGTTTCAGAACGACATATCTTATTTTCATTATTAAAACGGCGGAGATATGTCGTTTCAGAACGACATATCTTATTTTCGTTATTTAAACGGCGGAGATATGTCGATTCAGAAACGACATATCTTATTTTCGAAAATTAAAACGGCGGAGATATGTCGTTTCAGAACGACATATCTTATTTTCGTTATTTAAACGGCGGACATATGTCGATTCAGAAACGACATATCTTATTTTCGAATATTAAAACGGCGGAGATATGTCGTTTCAGAACGACATATCTTATTTTCATTATTAAAACGGCTGAGATATGTTGTTTCAGAACGACATATCTTATTTTCGAAAATTAAAACGGCGGAGATATGTCGTTTCAGAACGACATATCTTATTTTCGATATTAAAACGGCTGAGATATGTCGTTTCAGAACGACATACCTTATTTTCGTTATTTAAACGGCGGAGATATGTCGTTTAAGAAACGACATATCTTATTTTCGAAAATTAAAACGGCGGAGATATGTCGTTTCAGAACGACATATCTTATTTTCATTATTAAAACGGCGGAGATATGTTGTTTCAGAACGACATATCTTATTTTCGAAAATTAAAACGGCGGAAATATGTCATTTCATAACGACATATCTTATTTTCGGTATTAAAACGGCGGAGATATGTCGTTTCAGAACGACATATCTTATTTTCATTATTAAAACGGCGGAGATATGTCGTTTCAGAACGACATATCTTATTTTCGATATTAAAACGGCGGAGATATGTCGTTTCAGAACGACATATCTTATTTTCGTTATTTAAACGGCGGAGATATGTCGATTCAGAAACGACATATCTTATTTTCGTAAATTAAAACGGCGGAAATATGTCGTTTCAGAACGACATATCTTATTTTCATTATTAAAACGGCGGAGATATGTTGTTTCAGAACGACATATCTTATTTTCGAAAATTAAAACGGCGGAGATATGTCGTTTCAGAACGACATATCTTATTTTCATTATTAAAACGGCGGAGATATGTCGTTTCAGAACGACATATCTTATTTTCGATAATAAAACGGCGGAGATATGTCGTTTCAGAACGACATATCTTATTTTCGTTATTTAAACGCGGAGATATGTCGATTCAGAAACGACATATCTTATTTTCGATATTAAAACGGCGGAGATTTGTCGTTTCAGAACGACATATCTTATTTTCATTATTAAAACAGCGGAGATATGTCGTTTCAGAACGACATATCTTATTTTCATTATTAAAACGGCGGAGATATGTCGTTTCAGAACGACATATCTTATTTTCGATATTAAAACGGCGGAGATATCTCGTTTCAGAACGACATATCTTATTTTCATTATTAAAACGGCGGAGATATGTCGTTTCAGAACGACATATCTTATTTTCGTTATTAAAACGGCGAAGATATGTCGTTTCAGAAAGACATATCTTATTTTCGATATTAAAACGGCGGAGATATGTCGATTCAGAAACGACATATCTTATTTTCGAAAATTAAAACGGCGGAGATATGTCGTTTCAGAAAGACATATCTTATTTTCATTATTAAAACGGCGGAGATATGTTGTTTCAGAACGACATATCTTATTTTCGAAAATTAAAACGGCGGAGATATGTCGTTTCTGAATCGACATATCTTATTTTCATTATTAAAACGGCGGAGATATGTCGTTTCAGAACGACATATCTTATTTTCGTTATTAAAACGACGAAGATATGTCGTTTCAGAAAGACATATCTTATTTACGATATTAAAACGGCGGAGATATGTCGTTTCAGAACGACATACTTTATTTTCGTTATATAATCGGCGGAGATATGTCGTTTCAGAAACGACATATCTCCGCCGTTTTAATTTTCGTTTCAGAACGACATATCTTATTTTCATTATTAAAACGGCGGAGATATGTCGTTTCAGAACGACATATCTTATTTTCGATATTAAAACGGCGGAGATATGTCGTTTCAGAACGACATATCTTATTTTCGATATTAAAACGGCGGAGATATGTCGTTTCAGAACGACATATCTTATTTTCATTATTAAAACGGCGGAGATATGTCGTTTCAGAACAACATATCTTATTTTCGTTATTTAAACGGCGGAGATATGTCGATTCAGAAACGACATATCTTATTTTCGAAAATTAAAACGGCGGAGATATGTCGTTTCAGAACGACATATCTTATTTTCGTTATTAAAACGGCTGAGATATGTCGTTTAAGAAACGACATATCTTATTTGCGAAAATTAAAACGGCGGAGATATGTCGTTTCAGAACGACATATCTTATTTTCATTATTAAAACGGCGGAGATATGTTGTTTCAGAACGACATATCTTATTTTCGAAAATTAAAACGGCGGAAATATGTCATTTCAGAACGACATATGTTATTTTCGATATTAAAACGGCGGAGATATGTCGTTTCAGAACGACATATCTTATTTTCATTATTAAAACGGCGGAGATATGTCGTTTCAGAACGACATATCTTATTTTCGATATTAAAACGGCGGAGATATGTCGTTTCAGAACGACATATCTTATTTTCGTTATTTAAACGGCGGAGATATGTCGATTCAGAAACGACATATCTTATTTTCGAAAATTAAAACGGCGGAGATATGTCGTTTCAGAACGACATATCTTATTTTCATTATTAAAACGGCGGAGATATGTTGTTTCAGAACGACATATCTTATTTTCGAAAATTAAAACGGCGGAGATATGTCGTTTCAGAACGACATATCTTATTTTCATTATTAAAACGGCGGAGATATGTCGTTTCAGAACGACATATCTTATTTTCGATAACAAAACGGCGGAGATATGTCGTTTCAGAACGACATATCTTATTTTCGTTATTTAAACGGCGGAGATATGTCGTTTCAGAAACGACATATCTTATTTTCGATATTAAAACGGCGGAGATTTGTCGTTTCAGAACGACATATCTTATTTTCATTATTAAAACAGCGGAGATATGTCGTTTCAGAACGACATATCTTATTTTCGTTATTTAAACGGCGGAGATATGTCGTTTCAGAAACGACATATCTTATTTTCGATATTAAAACGGCGGAGATTTGTCGTTTCAGAACGACATATCTTATTTTCATTATTAAAACAGCGGAGATATGTCGTTTCAGAACGACATATCTTATTTTCATTATTAAAACGGCGGAGATATGTCGTTTCAGAACGACATATCTTATTTTCGATATTAAAACGGCGGAGATATGTCGTTTCAGAACGACATATCTTATTTTCGTTATTTAAACGGCGGAGATATGTCGATTCAGAAACGACATATCTTATTTTCGATATTAAAACGGCGGAGATATGTTTATTCAGAAACGACATATCTTATTTTCATTATTAAAAAGGCGGAGATATGTTGTTTCAGAACGACATATCTTATTTTCGAAAATTAAAACGGCGGAGATATGTCGTTTCAGAACGACATATCTTATTTTCATTATTAAAACGGCGGAGATATGTTGTTTCAGAAAGACATATCTTATTTTCGTTATTTAAACGGCGGAGATATGTTTATTCAGAAACGACATATCTTATTTTCATTATTAAAAAGGCGGAGATATGTTGTTTCAGAACGACATATCTTATTTTCGAAAATTAAAACGGCGGAGATATGTCGTTTCAGAACGACATATCTTATTTTCATTATTAAAACGGCGGAGATATGTCGTTTCAGAACGACATATCTTATTTTCGTTATTTAAACGGCGGAGATATGTCGATTCAGAAACGACATATCTTATTTTCGAAAATTAAAACGGCGGAGATATGTCGTTTCAGAACGACATATCTTATTTTCATTATTAAAACGGCGGAGATATGTTGTTTCAGAAAGACATATCTTATTTTCGTTATTTAAACGGCGGAGATATGTTTATTCAGAAACGACATATCTTATTTTCGTTATTTAAACGGCGGAGATATGTCGATTCAGAAACGACATATCTTATTTTCGAAAATTAAAACGGCGGAGATATGTCGTTTCAGAACGACATATCTTATTTTCATTATTAAAACGGCGGAGATATGTTGTTTCAGAAAGACATATCTTATTTTCGTTATTTAAACGGCGGAGATATGTTTATTCAGAAACGACATATCTTATTTTCATTATTAAAAAGGCGGAGATATGTTGTTTCAGAACGACATATCTTATTTTCGAAAATTAAAACGGCGGAGATATGTCGTTTCAGAACGACATACCTTATTTTCGATATGAAAACGGCGGAGATATGTCGTTTCAGAACGACATATCCTATTTTCGAAAATTAAAACGGCGGAGATATGTCGTTTCAGAACGACATATCTTATTTTCGTTATTAAATCGGCGGAGATATGACGTTTCAGAAACGACATATCTCCGCCGTTTTAATTTTCGTTTCAGAACGACATATCTTATTTTCATTATTAAAACGGCGGAGATATGTCGTTTCAGAACGACATATCTTATTTTCAATATTAAAACGGCGGAGATATATCGTTTCAAAACGACATATCTTATGTTCGTTATTTAATCGGCGGAGATATGTCGTTTTAATTTTCGTTTCAGAACGACATATCTTATTTTCGTTATTAAAACGGCGGAGATATGTCGTTTCAGAACGACATATCTTATTTTCGATATTAAAACGGCGGAGATATGTCGTTTCAGAACGACATACCTTATTTTCGTTATTTAATCGGCGGAGATATGTCGTTTCAGAAACGACATATCTCCGCAGTTTTAATTTTCGTTTCAGAACGACATATCTTTTTTTCGTTATTAAAACGGCGGAGATATGTCGTTTCAGAACGTCGTTCTGAAACGACATATCTTATTTTCGATATTAAAACGGTGGAGATATATCGTTTCAGAACGACATACGTTTCAGAAACGACATATCTCCGCCATTTTAATTTTCGTTTCAGAACGACATATCTTATTTTCATTATTAAAACGGCGGAGATATGTCGTTTCAGAACGACATATCTTATTTTCAATATTAAAACGGCGGAGATATATCGTTTCAAAACGACATATCTTATTTTCGTTATTTAATCGGCGGAGATATGTCGTTTTAATTTTCGTTTCAGAACGACATATCTTATTTTCGTTATTAAAACGGGGGAGATATGTCGTTTCAGAACGACATATCTTATTTTCGATATTAAAACGGCGGAGATATGTCGTTTCAGAACGACATACCTTATTTTCGTTATTTAATCGGCGGAGATATGTCGTTTCAGAAACGACATATCTCCGCAGTTTTAATTTTCGTTTCAGAACGACATATCTTTTTTTCGGTATTAAAACGGCGGAGATATGTCGTTTCAGAACGACATATCTTATTTTCGATATTAAAACGGCGGAGATATGTCGTTTCAGAACGACATACCTTATTTTCGTTATTTAATCGGCGGAGATATGTCGTTTCAGAAACGACATATCTCCGCCGTTTTAATTTTCGTTTCAGAACGACATATCTTATTTTCGTTATTAAAACGGCGGAGATATGTATGTCGTTTCAGAACGACATATCTTATTTTCATTAATAAAACGGCGGAGATATGTTGTTTAAGAACGACATATCTTATTTTCGATATTAAAACGGCGGAGATATGTTGTTTCAGAACGACATATCTTATTTTCGAAAATTAAAACGGCGGAGATATGTCGTTTCAGAACGACATATCTTATTTTCGATATTAAAACGGCGGAGATATGTCGTTTCAGAACGATATATCTTATTTTCATTATTAAAACGGCGTAGATATGTCGATTCAGAACGACATATCTTATTTTCGATATTAAAACGGTCGAGATATATCGTTTCAGAACGACATATCTTATTTTCGTTATATAATCGGCGGAGATATGTCGTTTCAGAAACGACATATCTCCGCCGTTTTAATTTTCGTTTCAGAACGACATATCTTATTTTCGTTATTAAAACGGCGTTTCAGAAACTACATTTCTCCGCCGTTTTAAATTTCGTTTCAGAACGACATATCTTATTTTCATTATTAAAACGGCGGAGATATGTCGTTTCAGAACGACATATCTTGTTTTCAATATTAAAACGGCGGAGATATATCGTTTCAGAACGACATATCTTATTTTCGTTATTTAATCGGCGGAGATATGTCGTTTCAGAAACGACATATCTCCGCCGTTTTAATTTTCGAAAATAAGATATGTCGTTCTGAAACATCATATCTCCGCCGTTTTAACAACGAAAATAAGATATGTCGTTCTGAAACGACATATCTCCGCCGTTTTAATTTTCGAAAATAAGATATGTCGTTCTGAAACTATTTCTATTGCCAAACAGTTCGCTATTTTTACCGGGAGTCCAGTAGATATACAACTTGGAAGCGAGCTCACTTTAATAGCTCTAATAAAACGTGCCGGCAATAATGGAAGCAGAAAAAACTATCTGAGAATGCAAGTTCCTGTAACACTGGCGATTAAAGAGAAGTGGCACCTCTTGAGGCATACAGCGCAGCATTTTGATGCCGGCCACACGCACTGTGAAAGAAAGGTAAAAAGCATTCAAAAGGGCAATGATAGCACAATATTATTTCCGTCTGGAGAGCCACTAGCGAACCGACAGACAGACCTGTAAGATGCGACAATGGAACGTGCGCGCAGTTGTTGAAGAAAGTGCCAACTGAAGCGCCACTGGGAGAGCAATATTTATGCTTTTATTTATAAGAAAAGAAATTATTTTTATACCCTGAGCCCATTGCAAATGGCTAAGATGGATATAACCTTTATACCAAGGAGAAGGAGACTTTTCCAACTAAATAAGGACTATATATAAATAAATTCCTGCCGAGTCGAGCTCTAAAATATCTAGTGCATACGTTTTTTTTTTATATGTTTTTGAGCTATTCACACTTTAATTTTCGACATTATAGTTCTTGGCTTTGGTACACACTCGGATGACATATTAATGGACTGAAAATTGTTTTACGATCGCACAACAAAATTTAGAGCTATTCCAGAACACATTTTCGATATTGAGGACTCAAAAAAAAAATAATCATAGGCTGCTCCGCGTGAGTCGTGAGTGATGATACGAAGAAGAAATGAGCATAGGTTCTAGTCGGATATACCCGACGTGTTGCTGTTAAATTGAGTTGAAAATAACGTGACGGCAGCACAGGTAATTCCAATTGTAATTCCTCTTCAGGCTTCAGCTCCACTAGCCTCGAACAGAGTTCACTTTGAGCTGCCACAAATCCCAGTACCACACGGCACAAACTGACTTTGGAGCCATTAGAGCCACAAATCATTTTGCAACGATGCGACTTTTTGGCTGGGATAGAGCTGCAGTTGGAGGTCTGCATTTGCCGCTGGCCAAAGGGATGGGCGACGTAATATAGCTGTGTGGGGAATTGGTGTAAGTATGTGTAAGTGTGTGTGTGTCTGCGCGTGTTTGTGTGTGTGTTTGTGTGGGATTAAGTAGAGCTAACTAAAACAAAAACTCAAAACATTAAGTGTGTTTTTGTGTATGTGTGTGCCTTTAATAGTATTACGACACATTGCAGCTCAAGATTTATGCCGCAATTACCGCAAGTGTAAACTAATTACGGCTTTCAAGTGGTTGCCGCTAAAATAATGCTCACAGAAAACAACAACAAAAACAAACAACAAAATAAATTCAAGTGAGCGTTAACTAAAAACCAATCTTGCGAATGATGCAACTTGCTTAAAATCAACTCCTGAAAATGTCTGCAGCATTTCTCATTATTTGGCGCTATAATTTATGTAATAATAACATTTTCATTGGCTCGGTTGGAGTTCTTGCATTTCGGTTTGTTTTGTTAAGCTCCAATACACTTATGTACTCGTTCTCATTAAATCGACTTTAAAGGAAATTCTATAGAGCTACTTTTGCTTATTAACTTTGATCAATCTTGTGCTTACTTTGAATATTGTTAATGAGTAAATATTGTTTTTAATCAAATGCTTTTTTCCACATAAAATTCGGTTCGGGCTCAGCTTTGATTGATTTGCTTAGTTATTAGCTGATTACCCGCCTTAATTTAGATTTATAGTTGTTTAATAATTATAACTATTCCGCCTGCATTTGAAGACTTAACGACATTTATTGTAGCCAGCTATAAAATGTATTAAATATATGCAACATATGTATGCAACACTATGTATAATGTTTTGTTGCACATACAAGCTATAAGTAAAGCTTTAATATCCATTATTAAATTTGTGGCCCTATATACACAGAAAACTCCACTCTAGGGAATCTATTGAAAGTTTGGCATGTTGGCGCGGAGAGGGGAAGGCAAGTAAAGCCCGCTTGAGTTGCGCCCACCTTTTGGACTTCTCTCAATTTAAAATGTACATCGATTCGGTAGCCTTTTGTTCATTTCATGGTGTTGTAAACATTTTAATTACAACAACTTTGACCCAACGGAGCGCTCCCCACCCTCAATGTTATTTTTTTCACTCGCACTTTTTCATTGTTTCCTGGCTTTTTCGAATGCCTCGTAAAAAACCGGGTTAATGCGGCGCAAACTGTTGGCGCCATTTAAGCTTTGTATAGAGCCTAAAGTTCGGGATTAAATCGCGAAAAAATATTTTTGTTTCGTTTTTGCTTTTGCTGTTCACAAACCGCAAAAATGATCAACTTCTGAGCTCAGTTTTGATAAGTTTTCTGTCTATGTTGCCTCCTCAATTATAAGTACTCTATATAATTGGATTTCAACTATTATAAATTGTGCAAGTTAAAAGTCATTAGAGGTAAATACATTTCAAGCTAAGCCATGATTATTGCAATGTATTGACCACAATACTCAAAGCTGTAACACTGATGATGTTAGGGCTCATAGGTATTTCAGAGGAACACAAACACAATTTGGCAAATACAACGCGCTCTGCCTGTCGTTTGTTACAATCTTACTTATCCCTTCTTGATTAGATTTTGTTTATATGTATGGAGCATGACAAAACACGCCTCTATCTCCATCTTTTCGCTATACATATGGTTGTATTTGCATACATTTTCCAAGATCTATCAAAAAGACTGAGCCGGACACGCCGGCTATGTTCAGATATTATAAATATGAAATACTGACTAGTTGCTGTCCCCGCTAGCCATTGAAATTGTGCTGCTGTTAATGTAATGAGAAGATGTGCAAAGTGTTTGCCATGACGATCGCACAGACTTGAAGCTGAGCGGTTTTTTTTTAGTGCGTCACTGACCCGAATTTGGCGGAGCTACAATCCAAAAAGTTCAGCTGCTAGTCCAAAGCCTTTCACTTTTCGCTGTAGAATAAACTTGTTCGGGCGTCCAAACAAACAGTCAAGATGTTTCTTTATGTAATACAAACAACAACAACCGCGGCACCAGCAGCAGCAACAACAACAGCAACTGCAACTGCAACAACAACATCAACAGCAGCAGCAACAATGAGCAGATGTAACAACAAATGCACCGACAGCTGTCTGGCAAATGCAGCTACCAAAGTCGCCCCTGTCGGCTCAGTCAGCTCTCAGGAGCTGCTTCTGCTTCTTTATTGAAATGGTGCCAAGTCATGCTGATGGGCTTAAAGTGAAATTATATATCGGGTATATAAAAGAAGTTTTTACGTTTGTATACGCGTATTTGCAGAGTAACTTATGACAGCTGTTGCTTGATTTACTGCAGCCACTGTTTAATTTACGGCCATTAATTGACTAATTTATGGGCCAATAGGCCATGCAAAAGCTCACATTTCATGTTTTACTTAGCTAGTCATTGAAAAAGGTTAACCTACGACAAAAAAAGAAATACAACTCAAATATCAATAACAATTTAATTATTTCATAATGGCTGCATTAATTTATTTACAGAACTTATGCTTCTAAGTCACCATTTAATGACACAAATGGCCAGAAATTAATTTGCTTAGTTGGGACTGACCATAATAAATTCACAGGAAGCAGAAGAAACTATTAAAATGACTGAAACGAACTTTAGGTTTGGTAGGGATTGATTTAGATAAGCATAGGGCATATAGTTTTCAAGAGCTATTTAATTAAGATGGGGGGAAACTAGCTTAGAAACTTGAGCCTTATCCAATAAACTGCTTATAAGAATATTTTTTCTTTCTTTATTCTGGAGTATTAGATATATCATACATCTTTTTTAAATTCTTAGGTGTAAACGACATACGAATACCCTTAGGTATCCTAAGTTCAGGCGATTAATCGGTTAATCGATGCTCTTTTATTTGTCTAATGTCTTCACATTTATCAGAGCTAGATGACGTTACAGAGAATATAAGTATCGGGTATGTACCTGACAGTTTTTCTTTCTGTTTCTAATAAGCCTTATTTTATCTTTCTCAAATGTTTAATTAGTCAAAAATAAAATATTAAGTATCCAAAGTGTAGGCAAGTTATCTGTTAATTCTCCGATGTCTGTACGTTGCGTTCACCAGAAATAGATGGCTTTGCAGGTAACTTTGTTAATATTAATCGAATATGTTTAAAAAGATAACAGACATCAAAGAAAGCGAGCTGTCGATTAATCGAAGCGAGTTTCTCGTTCCGATCCCTCTGCCCAGCTTTGTAAGCGCACCTTAAAGACCACAAACGGGTTTAAATATTTAAGGCTAGGCAAACCTGACTTGGTTTATATACATAATATATAGATATATATGCATATGCACGTGCTGATGTATGTCGCTGCAATATCCTCTGCAAAAAATAACTTATCCCATCTCACAGTTTGTCACGTAGCCCTTGGGCGATGCTTTCAAAGCGGATGTTTTCAATGGATTTGCAATAATGCACAGAAATGTTGCTCAAGTAATTTTTGCATTGATATATTTGCAGACATTATTTAGGAGACGAATTCCAGTTATGAAATGTTGTAGCAACATTTTTGACAACGAGACAAATTTCAATTGCATTTGACTGGAACAAATTGCAACGAAATGAATCAGTCAAAAGCCAAGTGCAGCTCTGAGGACTCAGGAATGCGCGAAAACTTGTGCCGCGAGAATGAACAGCAGCCAGCAGAAAGATACAAATAAAAGCAAATGTGTATGTGCGTGTATATCTGTGTGTGTGTGTGTGTGTATGTGCGGGTTGAAGTCTTTGTGTGGAGAGGGGGACAGCTAATTGCAGTCTGTGTAACTGTTGTCTGTAGTCTGCCGCTGCGCGTCAGTGATATCTTTTAATTTGCCACAAAACGCACAAAATGTGCAAGCCATGTTGTTGTGAGACTGTGTGTGTGTGTGTAAGAGTGGGTGTGGATGTGGGCAGTCAACAGCCAAGCAGCTGTAGCCCTGGCCAAGCCTGGGAATCCTCTCACTTTTATTCCCATGCACATTGCCATTGTCTGCGTGAGTGTGTGTGTGTGTGTGTGTGTGAGTTTGTTTGTTTGTGTGTGTGCAGCGATGATGAAGATGATGCGACTTGGGAGTGCAACAGAGACTCAAGCTGCTGTTGGCCCAGCCCCTGCTCTATGCCCCGCCACAGCCGGGCTGCCCGGCTGGCTGGATATGACACAGATTACGTAATGCGAAATTAACATTTTAACACAATTCAAGAGACGAGGTTGCAACTGCAGCAGAAGAAAGAAATTGCTGCAAAGAGACAACAGCAGCAGCAGACAAAGAGGGAAAGAGTGAGTTAGAGAGAGAAAACAATACATGAAATGAGCCCGTTGCCGCCTCTGTTTGGGCATTTGGCCATGTCTGGCTGATCATCAGTCTTTGTTGTGGCGTGGTCAGCAGACACCTAGGATCAGGCATATACAGACTGGCCAATACACATACACATTGGCACACACAGACAAACTGAACAGCCGGTTGCGCCTCATGTAGCCAATTATGCAATTAAAGATTTACATGCGAACAAGTAGCAATTGCAGCCAAATGAGGCAAATTTCCAATGCGCTGGCGTCGATTTGACAAAGCGACAGCTGCTCTAACACCACAGCACCCCTACCCCCGCCTCTGTCTCTAGTCCCCGCCCTGTCACTGCTCCTGCTGTAGCCAACTATCAATGAGTGGCCACGGGGCAGCATTATGCCTCTTGCATCTTGTTGCTTGGCAGTTATTATATACATATTTTTTTCGTCTTTCTTTTTTTCGTCCGACTGACTGTCAACTGTGACGTGTCATCGCCGTAAGTCAGCGGTTTTATTATTACTTTTAGCTGATTGTTTTTATTGCATTATTTTTGGCTGTTGCCGCTGTTTTTTCCCATGACCAACAAAAACGGCGCTGACGCTGGATCGGCTGGAGCAATTAGTCCGTCTGTGATTTGCAGCTCGTGCAAACGATATTTTGGAGGCATTTCGAAAAATATTGAACAGCAAGTTAGAACAGTTACAAGTTTTAATATACTTAATTAGAAACTACTTCCGACAGTTCCTTTAACAATATGATATAGTAGCCGGGAATCTCCGGCCTTCAAATAAGAAGGATTTTTCACCCGTGTTAGAAACATAGTAAAGTTAGTCAAACCTGAGCGTGGTTAAGAGATATGGATAACAAAAAGTATATTTATAAAAGCATTCATTAACGGCCTGATTCTTAAACTTAAACCGCATTAAATAGTATCCCGATTTTGACAGGATTTCGAAAATATGTAAGGAGCATTACAGAAGGAGCATGAAGTAAATTCTGATTCTCGGATTCCGAACATTAATGCTGTCTGCTCATAGTAACATACAGTTAATATTATCTAAGCACCATAAATTCATTCACACCCACTTCCCAGTCTATTAGGGGGTACAGCTCACCCAAGAGTGTTCACTGTATATATTGTTAAAATATTTTAGATTTTAGCCCCTTCACATTTAACAATTTGACAGCATTTTAATCCACTTTGCCCTTGCGGCAACAATTTGGCAAGGGGAATGCAGAAGTCGTTTCATTTGCCGCATCACGTATACGCCACGTGCATGGCACAATTTGGCAATTTGAGCTTAAAAATAAAAGTAGCAGCAGTTTTTTTTTTTGTGTAATTTTCATACATTGGCTTTTAATAACAGTCTGATGGCTGTCATCATTATTATCGTTAACAAGATGATCGCGTTGCTGTTGCCGTAATTTGCTAATCATTTCAACTGCCGCTTGGCCAACTATTTGAACAAGGAAGAAATTGTCAACCGTTCAAGTCATGAGAAAATGCCAGTAAAATCTTCAATGCTGGTTATTTATTTGGTGCCACCAAAGGATGGTCTCCAGATTGACCAACAGTCGACAGACAACAGCAAAAAGTGAATGGCAGATGCGGCTGCCGCTGCTGCTGCTGCTGCCTTGGGCTGGAAATTGGGCAACATTCGCGGCAGTGGGCGCAACTGTCCAGCATTATTATGGAGGAATCTGTCGCTATTGGTATTTACTTGTGTTTAATCAGCAGATGCACATGCCTGACTGAGCCAGGGCAAAATCTGATGACCATAATTGGTCGAGTAGTGGATGGATAGATGGACGGATGGATGGATGGGTGGGTGGATGTGCTTCACAATGGACATGTCTTAATTAAGCATCGGCAAACGTTAATTAAAATACGCCAAAATTGGGCAGCTGCTGCTTTTACTCTGCGTGGATGACTGGCAGAGGTCAAGTAGATAAATTTGGTACCCTAACTGGCTGTGGCTTTCTTTGTGGCAGGCGTGGAAATTGTGGAAATTCCACAATTCGATTGGCCATAAAGCGCAAAGGCTCGTTTAACAACTAGTTACGTGGTCGTCGTCACCCGCCGCCAAAACGCTTCCTGGAAACCGCAAACTGATCACCGTCGCGACAAAGGTGGCATCTGCCACCGCCAGCTGCCGCCTCAGCTGTTAGGCGTCTCACGTACTGGGCAACAGGTAAGCCTGCTGCTGCATGCGCTGCATAAATCTTTTCTCATTTATTTATTTCAAATACAATATATACACTGCAAATGCATCCAGCTGCTTGGGTTGGGTGTCTGCCAAAGCTGCAGATGCGCTTGGGCCTCAGACGGTTGATTATATGTGCATTTTATGCGATTTGTTATGCCGACAAGCTTCACCTTCAGTCGAAATGTTACCTCCGCTGGAGGCAGTTGAACTCTTCAGGATATAATTGGAAACCAATTGACTTAATGTCTAGCATTGACTTTTGCCTGTACAATGACATTTAATGTAAGTTGTGATCTTTTGCATTAAAATCTACTGGGCTTAAGCTTTTTGTAAGAGACGCTTTACAACTTATAAAAATATTAAACACAAAAATCACTAAATCTATTCATAGAAAACTGTTTGACTCAACTGACTGAGCCACAAATAACTTTTACTCAGTGTTAATTTTTGAGAATTTCCAAAAAAATCTTCTCACTAGCTTGTCTTACAGCTAATCGTTGCCAACTTGTAACCTTTCTTCAAACTTCGAAAGTCGAAATTCATGTTCGCTAATTTCTCGTTCAAATTCGCGCAGCTTTCACTCAATTATTCAAGTCATCGCCCTAACAATCTATAATATTTGCTTCAATTATCTCAGCTATTCTCAGCTCACGGAATCTGTGCTATGTTTGATACAAGAGCGGAGTACAACAAAATGTTAACTGGTCCTGGAAATATTTCGCATTTGAATAAAAGGCAAATGCAAATATTCAGATAATCGCAGAGGGGTATTCAGTTGGAAAGTGCGCAACGTAATTTGCATGAGGCGGTGCGCGGTGTGGAGCCGGGAGACATGCTAAGTATTTAAAATAGAATTGCACAAGAAATTTCCATAGCTAAATATATATGACGAAACACTGTGCAATGGGTAAAGGACTAAAAGGATTGCGAGTGGTCATTCCCATTTGCAGTTTATCTAATAGGAATTTTGGTTGGGTTCTATCCTCAGCTAATGACCAAATCCATTTACCCACAAATTAGTTTTTGTGGTTGCTATCTGAAAGTGGTTTTTGGGCTATCGGTTTCTGAGCGTGGGTGGACTTACCTTGCGCTTGGAGCGCGCCATGCGCTGGTCGCGTGAATTCTCCGCCTCGCCCGGCGGCCGCTTGCCCCACACGGCGATGGCAATCCGAGTATAGGTGAATATTAGCACCAGCAGTGGCACGATGAACTGCAGCGTGAACAGAGCCAGCGTATAGTAGTAATCCTGTTCGGTCGAGGGCCAGACCTCGCGACAAATGTATCTGATGTGGCAAGGACAGAGCAGGATGCAGCGCATGTCGTTGTTGTTTGTGAGTGGCATGCAAAATAAAAGAGCAAAGCCGGACGCGGCATAAGATTGCGTTTATTATATGGCATGCAGGCGGTAAGGGAATGGAGGGGTGCACAAGTGCTGTCAGTTTGTGCCAACCATACGAGACGTCAAATGCAAGCACACACTCACACACACAAGCTGGCGCAATTTTATTTTATGTTATGTGCCTGAAAACTCTTCACTCTATTATGGCAGAGAGCAAATGCGCCAGAATTTCGCGACCATTTCGCAACTATATTTTGTTGCTCTTTTGCACATTCATTAATTTGTTTCTGCATATTTTACATTGGATTGACCCCTCTTAAAGGCCTCTCAACTATAATGACAAATAAAGAAAAATGCCACAATTTCAAAATAATTTTATTAAATTTGTTTTCCATATTTCAGGTCTCAGCCTCTCAACTACAGTACAACAAAATCGTCCACATGCTCACTACCATTTCGGCAAAAATTCGGTACCTTTAGTTAATTTGTTTTCGGCATTTTGTAAGTCTTAAGCTAGTCCCCACTTTCAACCCCCCTAAGAATAGTGGCAAGAGCACAAAGTGAAAAAAGCGAAATCGTCACAATTTCGACACTACTTCGACACTACTTCGCCAAAAATTCCCCAATATTTTGCGAAAATTTAATTAATCTTCATATTGTTCGTCGAACTCTTAACCGCCTGAACTTAAATGGCAGGAAAACAAGTGCGTTGCCATTTCAACACCATTTCGTAGAATACTACTCTCAACCGCCTCTACTTAAAAGGCAGCAAAAGGAAGTGCACCATTATTTCGCCACAATTTCGCTATCATTTCCCCGTTGTTGGTTAAATTTTCAGCATTTTTTACAACTTTTGACTTTTGACGTACAAATAAAAGAGGTGTTTTATTTTATAGTGTGCATCGTTTGCATAATAAACGCTGCCATTTGCCCTCCTATTTAAAGTGCACTTTATTGCATTTTATGCCCATGGTGCTGTGTCAGCATTGCCTGTTTTTGAAGGTCCACTAAACGAAAGCTTCTTTTGTTCGCCGACCAGCTGATGTTGCGGTAATTAGGCACGTTCTTTTACAGCACACGAACGCCCGCAGCTGTTGCCATAATTGTGCAACAAACTAAGCTGCCCGGCGGTAATTGAATGCGAAATGAGGCGCAACTTTCGCTTAAAGTCAATCTAAATTGTATTTGGCCAGCTCAAAGGGTTTCGCGAAATTCGTTTTATTTGCAATTCTCTCGACAGTGTGCCACAAGCTACAAGGCATCTTCAACTGTTGACACGAATGTGGCTCTTGGTTTTGAATGCTCACTGAGAGTGTGGCAAGTAGCCCATTACAGGACAACAACTGCAAAGTGCTTGTCTACTGACTATCGATTTCAGCATGTGGCAGATTTAGTTGCATGCCACCATCCAGCCGGGCTGACGAGCGGACCAAAGGCACGCGCTGCGTATGACTTGAATGTGCCCACATATATTTGCCCAAGCGCCACTCGTCAGACAATGCCATGGTCATATCTTTAATGCTACACTTGAAGCACACACACTCACATAAGCACGCACACACAGTATTTGGTTGTTAATGGTTTCTACTCACTTCTCGCATTTCTCGTGCCATATGGAGCTGGGCACCATCAAGCGGGAGACGACGGGAATGGGAAATGCAGTTGCCAGCGCAATAAACCAAACGCCAGCGATAATAAATTTGGCGTAGCTGCAAATAAATAAATATAAGGAAAAGAGTTATATTAAAATATTTAAAAGGAGACCCAAAATTACGCTGACGCACGCATGTGACGCGCGACTCCTGAAACGTGGCGCATGACGCGTAGCGTGTCTCTTGCATTGCGCATACGCCCTGAGTGCCAGAATGCGATCTTCGTGTGCCCGAATTACAGCCAGCCTGGATAATTATAAACCGTATTTATTTGGGTGCCACACAAATATTTGCACATGCCACGAAAGCCTCGCTCCTTAGCACGCACTCATTGACAGGGCGTGACATAAATGCTGCCGGTTCCGCACCCCTGCACGGCCCCTACACACTTAGCCGCCATTAGCCATAGCAAAAGTCAGCTAGCTGACAAGTGGCAGCAGTGAAGGGGAGGCCATTCTGTGTATTCAGTTACAAAGCAAATTGACGTTCAATGGCAGCCAGCGGCGCGGGCTTGCAGGATTTGCAGCAGAAGCAGCAGCAGCAGCTGCCGCACTGCGTCCGCCTCGTGTCTTGGGTTACTATTTAAACCAATTAACACGACACAGTTCGCCACCCCCTTGTCCGCTTCCCCTCCTTGCGTCTAGCGTTCGTGCTGGCATTGCGTGTTTTTCAAGTCTCTGGGGGCGAGGCCTTCTTTCGGTCAAGTGCGGCTGGCAGCCAAATGCCTAAAGCACCAAGCACCAATGCAAATACGCCGGCGGCCACTTTACGGCGCCAATGTCCCAAATACCTACAACAACATAGAGCAACAAGAGCCCTAGCAAACGGCGGGCTTTCAATTAGTTTTTATGCGCCTTCAATTAACTCAAATGCCAGCTTTGCATACTTGACTAAGACTCAACACAAAAGTAAAGAACCAAGTTTGTAATGCTTAATGGGCGACCCGCAGTCAGGCTTGACTTCGAAGGATTTTTCGCAGTGTTATCTACATTGTTATCTAAAACTCTTCTTAGCGCAATTTTCCGCTTGCATACTTTTTTATTCAAACTGTGACAGAATCTAATATTGGAGAGGACTCGAAAATGTTTTTCAAAATTTAAACTATCATCTGAAATAATTGAATTATTGTTAATTAATTGTTAATTAATGATAGTTTTAAAAAAAAAATAATAATAAATAAAAGTAATTTCTAAAATATAATTTCTAAAATATAAGGTGGCATTGAACAGATTTTTCTGATCAATTTAATTTTCATCCACAAGATGTCCACTTAATTTGATCTCTATCAACGATTGGATTGGATTAAGGTTTGGTTCGTAGAATGCAATGATTGGATTTCTGGGCGCGAACTGGTTTAGTTTAAATACGGCTTGAAACTTTTTTCTTAAAGATGAATTGACCGTAAGTTCCTTTAGGCATGATATTTAACTCCATCATATATCGAGAATTTAATATTTGTATTTGTTTAATTATAAGGCATTGTTAAAAACTTCAAGTTCAATGGTACTTCTGTAGCATGAGCAAACGAACAAAAAATGCATTAAATCTAAACAGCCAAGCATATCTGTAAATCCCAATTACCCACAGTTATCAAAATTTAAATAGATAAATATTATACATAGACATATGGATATACATTAATATACGCACCGTTTTGTGATGCGTGGACGCAGGGGCCACATGATGGCTATGTATCGATCAATACTGATGGCCACAAGAGTGTAGGCGCTGACCAGGACGGAGACCACCTGCGAGTAGTTGACAAAGTGGCACAGGACAATGCCAAATGGCCAGTAGTTGAGAATGTACTGCGAGATAAACGAGGAGGGCACACAGAACAGCGACATCAGTATATCGCCCAGCGCCAGATTGGCTATAAAATAATTGGTAACCGTGCGCATGCGCGGCGTGGACTGCACAATGTAGCAGACGATGCCATTGCCCAGCAGGGCAAATATAAAGATGGGTATATAGAGCAGGTAGACGACGCTCTTGAAGTAGTCGCTTGACCACAGATCATCCGAATGGGAGCTGACATCAGTGCAGCTAAAGTTTAGCAATACGGTCACATTGAAGTGCTCCGTTGCGGGCGTCGACGATATGTAGTCGGCGTCCTCAGCGCCCAAGGACAACTCCGTCGAGCTGCTATTGTACATCAGCGCCCCAGCTGTATCCTGATAATCATCCTCGTTGCGCAGCAGCGGCTGCTGTGGCGCAATATAATACAAACGCTCGTCATTTAACACGGTCCGTTGCAGGTCCAAACGACGTCGCTGCCAGACAAAACTGTTAAACTCCATTTCCAAGAATGTTTTTGTTGTTGTTTTTTTGTAAGCAAAGTCCTTGGACTTTTTTGTATAAGCAAACAACTTTTGCTCTTGTAACTTAATCTAAATACTTTTTTGCATAAGCAAATCCTAATTGCAGCCTCATTATAATCAAGCAGCTGTTATTGCGCTCGGTTTGCGGATTGAATTTAATTTCCACAGCCAGCTGAAGGAGCCTGCAAGTAAAAGGATATGAAATATGTAACGGCATGTTGAAAATATTATACAAGTTTCAAGGCATTTTTTGTGTGGATAGCTCTATTTATCATACAATTCAATCAAGTATTATATACAGCCTCTTTCAAAAATCACATACGAGAGGTTAACCATTTTTATACTCTGAACCCATTAAAAATGGGTATAAGGGTATATTGTATTTGTGCAAAATCCAAATGTATGTAACAGGCAAAAGGAAGCATCGCCGACCCCATTAAGTATATATATTCTTGATCAGCACCAACAGCCGAGTCGATCTAGCCATGTCCGTCTGTCTGTCCGTCTGTCCGTCCATCCGTCCGTATGTATGTAGGGATGACCATTCGATGGCCTTCACAAGCACTTGAGTTCTTTATGTTCATATTATTTTATTTAGAGAAATTGGTGAACAAGCGTAAACTTATGATTATTGTACATTTTCCGACATGTATTTCAAAGACAACGAGCAACAGCGAACACATCTTTTCATTGACTCTTCTAGCTTACCACTGAGCTTCTCCTTCTTGTATTTTTATCGATAAATCTATCGTTGATTAAATATCCATAGCAGGGTTGCATATGATAAGTGATTTTATATTACCAAATGAGTATAATGCCAACATTATACTCGCCTGTTTAATTTAACTGATTGTAAGTTCGACCACTCCTAGTTCTGTTTCCAACTCCTACACTCGGCCATCCTGACTCTTCATTCGACCCGAATGACGACTCTTCTGTTAAATTAGCATTTGGCTCCCATTTTTTCATGTATTCTGCTACAGTTGTAGTTTTCCCTGGACCTTCGTGGTCGCCTACCTTTTCTACGTCATATCTACCATGGTTTTGAATCTTTACTATTTTATATGGACCAAAGAATTTAGGTTTCAATTTTAAACCAGTACCATACTGTGTTCTCTTAATGGCTACAAGTTCGTTTATTTTATAATTGGACTCTTTTTTGCGATGTTTATTAAAAGATTTTCGGTTTTCCTGCTGTATTTTTGCTATATTTTGCCGCGCTTCTTTACGAACTTCTTCTCTTTCGTTACTTAGCTCCTCTATAGCAGCTTCTTCTAATAGTTCTTGCAAGTCCGATATTCTTTTAAGTTTCATCTCCACACCAGTCAACAATCTAAACGGTGAAACTTTAGTGCTTCTTGGCGGCGTACTGTTGATTGTTTGTTGAACGATATCAATATGCTTATACCAGCTACAAGGATTTTCACGACATAGTTTAGACAACATTGGTATTACGATTTTGTGTATACGTTCTACCTGGCCGTTTCCTCTTGGAACTCCTGTAGCTATCGTAAGATGCTGTATACCTTCTGTTTCACAGTACTCCTTGAACAGGTTTGAAACGAAAGCTGCACCCCTATCTGATATTATGCGCTTAGGATTTCCAAACACTGCTGCCTGCCGTCTTAGTCGATCTACAACTCCTTCTGCGGTGGTATTTTTTGTTGGATAGAGCCAAACAAATTTTGAAAACGCATCGACTATCACTAGAATATAGTTATAGTTTTTACTTGTCTGTTCTATTGGACCGACATGATCCACATGGTACGTGCCTAAGGGCTTGTCTTCTTTGTCAATTGGTGCCAAAAACCCTTCTTTCTTGCCTGATTTGCTCTCAGATATTATGCATTCTACGCAACTTTTTACAATTTTTGGCACTTTTGACGATAGCTGCGGAATATAGAATGTCTTCTCGATTGCTTCTTGAGTTCGTTTTGCTGAGAAATGCCCTTGCTTGTGTGCAATTCTTATGATTTCGTCTTCCATCAGCGATGGTACTACTATAAGTTCCTTGATGGGATCCTTGTATAAAATACCATGCCTAACATAAAAATCTTCGTATGTGCTACAATCCAAAACAGTTAGCACCGCTCGGACCCAATCATCTCTCGCTTGTGCTTGCTGCAATCTGTGCTGCAGTGAGTCTTCAAGCATAAGACAGGATACGCGGCTTAAAGCATCAACATGCCTCATTTTGCTGCCATTTCGATGCTCAATACTGTAGTCAAAATCTTGAAGGAAGAGTGCCCAACGCGAGACTCTCAATGGAATATCTCCACGTTTTTTCATGGTCAAAGCGAAAGCGTTACAGTCGGTCACAATCTTAAATTTTATGCCAAGTAAGTAAACGCGCCACTTTTTCAAGGCCTCGACTATAGCCAGCACCTCAAGCTCATAAGAATGATACTTCTCTTCTGAGGGTTTTGTTTTCCGACTTAAATATTGAATTGGATGCAACAATTGATCGTCCGAGTCTTTTTGCAAGAGTACACCACCATAACCATTCATTGAGGCGTCCGTATGCACTTCAGTCTTGGCTTTCGGATTATATAATCGCAATACTGGAGTACTAACTAATGCTGATTTTAATTGCCTGAATGCGACTAGTTGTTCTTCATCAACTTTAAATTGCACGTCTTTCCGTAACAAATCGGAGAGCGGTTTGGCTATCAGCGCATAGTCTTCTACAAAGCGCCTAAAGTACGATGTTAATCCGAGAAAACGCTGCAAACTCTTTCGGTCATGCGGTATAGGAAAATTTTGAACTGCCTGGGTTTTTCTTGCAGATGGTCTTATTGTGCCTCCCTGTATAACGTACCCTAAAAAGTCAACTTCCTTCATGAGAAACTGGCACTTGCTCCACTTAATACGCAAGTTAAACTCTGCTGCTCTGTCCAGTACGCGCTTTAACTTTTGGATACCTTCATCTATATCCTTGGAGGGAATTATAAGATCATCCATATAAGTTACGACTGTACCATCCTGTACCAGATCTACAAGAATTGCATGAATGAATCTGGAAAATACAGCTGGGGAGTTCGATATTCCAAAAGGGACGAACAGGAATTCATATTGCCCTGCACTTGTTACAAATGATGTAAATTTTCTCGAATTTGGCTCAATTGGAACATGAAAAAATCCGTTTGCGAGATCAAGTGTAGTAAACACACTTTGGCCCTGCAATCTCTCAATCACATCGTCTATTAAGGGCATTGGAAAATTGTCCCTCGCGATCTTTTCGTTTAAACGCCTGTAGTCACAGCACAATCTTTTGGTACCATCTTTTTTCGGAACGAGGACAACAGGAGATGCATACTCCGATGTACTTGGCTGTATGATCTTTTCTTCTAGCCAAGTTTTGATTTGCGAATCGACAATAGACTTGTCCGCATGTGATATGCGCCTTGGGCGTTCGAAAACTGGACGCTCATCATTTAACAAAATTTTCATTTCAATTGGACATTTCTTCTTCATTTCAGGTGAATAGTTTTTAATTATTGCTTGAACTGCGTCTGCAACAGGTTTTTCTAAGTGATGTAGATCGATCTCAGCCTCCTGATTTTCTGCAAAAAAGCATACATCTTTGAATTCTTGTAAAAGCTCTATGTCTGGCTTCTTATTTTCGACAGTATCTTCTGTTATTGTTGATGTCTTGTCAATTACTCTCTCGTTTGCATTGTCCTTCACTTTGGGTCGAAATTCTACGAAATTTTCCGATACTATTAAGTCCGCTTGCTTCAATACGCTGTTTCCTATTACAGCTGAGTATTGGATGTCGTCTCTGCTCGTAACATGAAAGGTTATATCCAGTAAGATACCATCAACTTCGACTTGAGTGACAAAGCTTCCCAGTGTATTTAGCTCACTATTACAGATACCAACAAGACACTGTTTTTCATTATTCAGTTCAACTTTTCCTAGCTCTTTAAGGATATCATCGCGTATCAGACAGAGGTCACAGCCTGTATCGATTAATGCAGAGAAGCATATGTTCTTACAAGACAACTCCTTAAAAATGCATTTTCCACTACTGTTGGCCTTGTTTATCATCGTGTTCGCGTTTTGGCCTTCTTTCTTCTCCACTGCACGCGATCCTGAACAGTTAGCTGCCTTATGCCCTGGTTGAGCACACTTGTAACATTTTATTGGCTGTCTACATTCTCTGGCTAGATGTGATGGATCGCCGCATTTGAAACATTTCTTAATTCGTTCTTTATTCAAGTCAGGTTTCTTTTCTTCGGTATCGTTATGCATCCTACCCGTATTAGACGCTTGAGGGCGACTACTACGGATTTTCTCATATACCTTGATTTGTTCTTTTAGTTGCTGCAGAGTCTTGGCCTGATACAGATTACTTTTGTTACTCCTCGAGTCAGGTATTCCCTCAATAAAATATTCTATCAGGCTTGAGTCATCCAGGTTAAGAGGTCCGCCAATTTCCATAAGGCTATACAGATATTCTATATAATCTTCACCTTGACGCTTACGCCTATTCCGCAACATGCGGTGGACGTCTATTGATGAAACTACCGTCCCAAATTCTTCCAATAGCGCTTGCTTTAAAGATATCCAATCTGAAATTCCATGCTGACTGCGCACGAATAATTTTGCTGCACCTTTTAGTAATTGCTTTGAGTAAATAAATTTCTGAAGGTCGTTCCACTGCACTGCCAAAGCGTTATCTTCAAATTCATGAATCCATTTTTCAACAGCTGGTTGATTTGACCCATTGAATTGCGAGAGTGAATCTTCAATGTCGCGTAATGTAAACGTTGTTCGGACTATCTGCATTGGTGAGCTTTGACGGGTATGAGCCGACCCAGCATCGTCATACTCAGATTCATTATCGTCAACCTGCAACCCATAATATTCTAAAAGTCGGTCTTGCAAAGTTTGCTTTCTACCTGTTGTTACCAAACTAAGTGCCGATAACTTTTCTTTTAATTCGTTAACTCTTAACGCCAAAATTTCGTCTCTGTTCATTTTGTTATCGTCGTTGCTCGCTTTTCACAATGCTTAAAATTGAATCTTACAAATAAACAATTCAATGTACTTAACTTAATGGTATAAGTAATTAAACTCTTATGAATCAAATTTTAGTTTTTTTTTTTCAGCAACTTTAGAAATTATTAAATTATTATATTCGTCTGTCTTAACTTATACTTTCACTTTGTGTTTGCTTACACTTAATTTCTTCTTTGTTATAATTTGATTCTTTGAAAATTTTTTACTGATTTAACACTCTTTACTCAACAACTAGTTAATTATTTTCATATAATGACGAAATAACATACTCTGTTGTTGATCTGTAACTTGATACACCCTGTGATCATCGTTGTCGTGTTGAAGCACGTTCCAGTCACACGCTCTTTTATTGAAAGATTCCGCGCTCTTCGCTCTTCGCCTCTTTGATCTGCAACTTCTTATTTCATCACGAAGTGAAAATTTTGCGCTATCCAGCCTTTGCTACGCAGAATTTAAAACATCGCCTTCTCGCTTGCGCTTATCGACCACTGTCACGCAATACACGACTGTTTGTCTCGCTCTTACTAGAGCTCTCTAGGCATACTTCGCCGCTGTCGCCATTAATCCTAGACGATTCTTGACTTTTTCCATTTTTTCCAGGGCATACGAATTTTACTGAATTTTCATGCACCCGCTTCGTTTTATGCTCCGATTAATAGTCTTGCATACGTTTGTACTCGTTAATCAATTTACGAATTTCACAATTTCTGTCTATCCCACTTCTGACACCAAATTTGTAGGGATGACCATTCGATGGCCTTCACAAGCACTTGAGTTCTTTATGTTCATATTATTTTATTTAGAGAAATTGGTGAACAAGCGTAAACTTATGATTATTGTACATTTTCCGACATGTATTTCAAAGACAACGAGCAACAGCGAACACATCTTTTCATTGACTCTTCTAGCTTACCACTGAGCTTCTCCTTCTTGTATTTTTATCGATAAATCTATCGTTGATTAAATATCCATAGCAGGGTTGCATATGATAAGTGATTTTATATTACCAAATGAGTATAATGCCAACATTATACTCGCCTGTTTAATTTAACTGATTGTAAGTTCGACCACTCCTAGTTCTGTTTCCAACTCCTACATGTATAAACGCAAGGATCTCAGAACCTAGAGAAATTTTAGATGTAGGTGCTCCTAGTGCCCGCGCAGATCGAGTTTGTTTCCGATAATCGATAAAAATCGATATCGATATGCTGTTATTTGGCCAATTTTGGTAAATAATAAGAGCTAGAGTCCCCAAACTTGACATATAGCTTCTAAAATAGAATATATATATATATGCATTTGATGTTGGAAGAAGAGGGTTCAGGGTATCCCCTAGTCGGGAGCTCTTTAATCTTTAATTATGACTGCAGACTTTTAGGCTTAAGCTACAAATCAATCAGTGTAGCCAGAAAATAATTCAAATAATTGCAAGCTTTTGTGCTGCACCCAAAACTGACAACTTATACATTTTTTGCAAGCTCTTATACTTGCCAATTCAACAAAAATATAACTCAACCTTGGACATATCCTTGCGGTATTCTAAAAGAACAAACAAAAATAACAAGGTCCAACTTCGTCCAAACACATTCAAACATAATGTGCTCAAAGTTGCATGCAGTTGCAGAAAATTCGACAACAGACTCGCCAGCATTTTGGAACTTGCCCAATTACTTCTTTATAAAACTATCTTTTCATATCATTCAGGCAGACTTTCGACTGTGACACAGATGGTAAGAACTTGTCATTGGCAAACAAACAATTTAATTTTAAACATAAATATAAATTTAAAACTTATAATTTTGTATAACACTATGAATTGATTAATGGTCCTGAAGTAAAAGACCTACCTCTGTGCAAGCAACAAAACTGTTGCATACTTTTTCGCGCGTTGGCAGTATAAGACTTCACTCTGTACGAGCGAACAAATGGATGTGGACAAAACAGTTTTGGCCACTTGAAAAACGTGTGTGGCATGGCCAAAACGCATGTGAATAAATCACACAGGCAAAGAAAATTGCGAAGAAACCAGAGAGCATAACAACTGCCCAAAATACAAACAAACCGCTTCAGGGTGCAGAAGCGGTTGCTATGATAAATGGGCCGCAATCGCATGCCATTTTATGCTGAAGAAAAAGGAGAAGCCTTTGAGCGATGAGAAAGTAAAAGCGTTGGGAATTGCAGAAAGATTGCCAATATGCATAGGTTTTTGAATGCCCACATATGAAACCAGAAATTTCAAAGTCAATAAGCTAAAAGAGATTATTCCAAGTTACGCCTTCTCAATCCAGCCAAAATGTTGTGTGCTGCATAAATTGTACTGAAAACTACATACATTTTTCGAATAACTAACCAAAGCATGTTAGCAAAAGTAATGCTAAGACGAAATAAGGAGAAGCAAATACCTTTTTTGTTTATACCCCTGGATCTATTAATGATCATCAGTATTAATATCGGCAAACAAGTCTCTTAGTTTCAAGCTATCAATGATAGTTTGCATATTTCCTTACTTTTATTCTATAGCTACTTAAGGAACAATCGGTAACATTTTTCCTTATATGAAAAAGTTTTATTTTATTATTATTATGCATCCTAGATTTAAACAAAATTAAACAAAACATATATTTCAACAAGGGTATTTATTCTTCGACGTGGCTAAGATGGCAATTTTCCCTCACTCTTCTCACCAGCTTGAATTGGAGAAACTGTGGCATATTTTAACTTTAATGTGCCGCAGGCGGGCGGATGCTGTTTGGCTGGCAAACAAAAATTCAGCCGATTGGAATGCATGGCTGCTAGGCCTACTTTATATATATTTATATACATATCTATATCATTTAGCTATATGAACATTTCTATTTACAACAAGGCATTAGGCAAATGAAAATGCGAAGCAGATTTGCGTGCGCGAACAATTAAGGCCTGGCAACAAAAGACAATTGTTAAAGATAATATGAGAGCTGTAATTTAATTGCCAAAACTTATTATTGTGTGTGCGAGAGTGTGTGTGTAAAAATGTGTGTTAAAAGAAGTCATTTCAACTTTTACTGTCGCATCGTTTTAATGTACCGCTAAATAAACTCCGACACTGACGAAGTTACGGACGGACTGACAAAGCACCCTCGTGTGTGTGAACGCTTGCTGTAAAAGCCGGATAAGGATATCAGGCAAGTAAATTGCTTATCTCAGCGCAATAATGAGGTACTTGCTGAGGTTCAGACCGTACGCTCAGTGTATGCATGTGTGTGTGTGTGTGTGTGTGGGCGGGCTGTGGGTGTGTCTGAGTGTGTGCGTGACTTGAGTTTTTGTCACAGCTAGTAGGTCTACTCTTTCTGCTGCTGCTGCTGCTGCTGCCATACTTTATCAATTATCTGCCCAAATTCCGAAATCCCTGCGAGGCTTCATAAAATTTCAACAGACGATTGCCTGCCTAAGGATTTGTTATTGGCATTTTTGTCAGGCATGCGAGACACAAACAAAAAAAAAAAAGAAAATAATAAAATAAAAGCATTCTCCTAATTCCTATTTGCAAGTGATTTATTTTTTAATATACGCATATATTTTAACATTTTGCACATAACATCTATTAATTTTTAAATTAAAAATCGACCCAAGGTGAACGACATGCGCGCCAGCAAATGAGAAATTGGAGCAGACTGAATCGCTTGACAAGCGAACAAAAATATATTAAAATAAGTACGAGTGCTAAGTCGGGTGTGCTCGACCACAATATACCCTAAGGACAAACCGTTGAACAGCCACGTACTCTTTAGGCAGCGCCACTTCGGTGTTCTAAAAGTTAGAGTTCTCTAGTTTTGTTTTGATTTTTAAATCGAATCAAATATAGCTAAATTTTCTTAGTCTCTGGGTTTGATAAACAGTTTACTGGTTGAGAGATACCTTTTTCTGCCTGTTATCTACACTTGCACTAGCCATTATACCCTTCTTATTCATCTTCAATGGGTTCAGAGTATAAAGAATTCATGAGATTTCCAGATGTGCTTGCCAGATTTCAATTGCAGAAAAATTCGCTTTGATTTGGCTTCAAAAAAGGAAAAACCTCACGTTCCCATCACTCTCCAAGAGCTGCGCTCGCAGTGTCCCGGTCGAATGGCTCATATACATCTCATTAAACATGGGCCCCGGACTGAGTGTATTAATGAAAAGTCATCAATTTTATATTAGGCCAACATGTTCATGTGGATGTGAGCGGCATGCCCAAGTAAATAATTAACACGGGCAAGCGAATCCCCAAATAATTCCAATGCATTGAATCCTCCGGATTGAAGGACGAACATCGAATGCAAAATGCGGGGTAAGGCAAATCTTTTCGATATAGAAATCTTTTGCCGCAGACATAAAACACGCAAAAAAAAATTAAATAAATACTGCTAGGAAAATGGCAAAAAAATCACGTACAAAAATGTAATCACAACACGTGATGCAGACGAGGGCTGAGCACAGAAAGCGGTAGCTAACATAGCAAAAAATATATTTACGCAGAGTATAAGACGGGCCCGAGAAAAAATTGGGCCGAAAAAAGCGGCAAATCAGATTTGATCGGCTTAGTTGCATGTAAATTCATTTAGCGCCTTTTTAGGCTGAACGCGGAAATGGAAAAGGAAGGCGAGCGGCAAGCGGCAAGCGGCGACAGGCGGGCGACAGGCGCGAGACGTCACCAAATCAGGTGCTACGCACATAAATTCAATTTACAAAAGGCGATGTGCCAAAAAAAAAAAGAAATATGACTGAAGGAGGCAAAAAAAATTATTAAGCCCACAGTAAATCTTCAAAGAGAGCTAACCATAGCTCATATTTTCATTTGCCATCATTGTATTTCAGGCTTATGCTTTGGGATTAGCTTGCGTTTTATGTCCGGCAAATTTCGAGGCAAGACTTCTGCGTGGAGCATCAGAAAAAGCAACATTGGTAAAAAGGAACCCACAAAAAGCCAAAATGCAGCAGTTTCAGCTTCAGCTTAACCAGACCTGAGCACAGTCAAACAATTTTGAGAGCAGAAAGCCAAGCGAACATTTGCTTTTGGCAAATTGCTTTTGAAACCGCCACAAAGTGAAAATAGTAAAGGTCCCTGCTCGGGCGCCACACCGTGCAGTGGCAAATATTTTGCCAGCTTTCGCTACTGTTTGTCTCTACTTGTCGATGGAAGAGATGAGCGAAGCAAACATTATAAATCGATCCGAGTAACAGGCAAAAGAGCTCTTGTCGGAAGTAACCGACTACCAGAAAACTTTCTATATTTCATATATATTATATCTGTAGAAAAATACCCACGCATACACATCCTCACGCACACTTTCGAAAACGTTTTCCTAAAGGGGAGTTTACAGTCCGATCTTTGGGAAATTTTGATGAGCCGACAAAAGTATATACATAAGTATATACCAAAGCGCAAAGGTGGGATACTTTTAAAAAAAGTATTTCTACAAGATTATGGAGACACTTAATTTATTATTATATTTGTTGTGCTTGTCCCTTTCGGTCAGGTTTCTTTATGTTTTCGAGTTGATATTCTCTGGCTGAGCAACACGAACACGTCGTGCTATAACGTCTCAGGCCACGTGCCCAACTCTAGTCTCCTGTCATATGACTGATTGCCTGCTGCTAACCACAATGTCGTTGTTCCTTTTAACCTCGTATACCACAGTCTCCGTTACCAACACCATCATATTAGTCGAGTCAGTAGGTTGCGTTTTTCCGAGTGCTTGTAATTATAATTAATGAGCTATGTGAAGCGCACTTGCCGCTGCCAGAGCTAAGTCAAAGGGCAAAAGGCAAAGGTAAGGGCGGCATACTTAGCGAAGGCATTGTCACTTGTGGCATGCCGTGGCATGCGTGGATGTGGGCGTGGTCGTATCTTAGGAGTGTTTGTGATAGTTTTTATCATTTGACTCATATTTAAATGGGCAACCAACAGCGCCAAGAGCTCAGCAGGAAGTCACCCTTCATATGTGTTAATTAGCACAGCTTCAAATGAATTGCAGTGTTTGTGTGTGCGTGCCTTAGCCTTGTTAATGCTTTATGTATTTGTTATTTGCCTCGAGACAGACATTTGTAGTCGTGTTTGTCGTTTATTATTTGAGCATAGAATATTTTGATGTCCAGAGCTTATTGAAAATGCTCTTTAATCGTGGCAACTAAAAGAGCGAGGCACTTTAAATATTAAATATAAGTGCACATCTATTGCAAAAAGAGTTTCTCATTTTGTGACAATATCGATGCGTCCTTTTGTATTTTGTATGTGTGTGTGTGTGTGTGTGTGTGTGTGTGTGTGTGTGTGTATGTGTATTGAAGGAAGCTACGTTCGGAAAATCTGCTAGTCGTGCACTCCCGACTAGAGCACACTTACTAGAATTTTTTCTTGATATTCGTACGCATTTAGCCATGTATGAATACGGCAAATGCTTAAATTCTTTCGCTTCAAGCAATCCTTAGAGCCGCATTTTATTTGCTGATAATGCTGATTTATGCGTTGGATTTAAAAAAAAAAAAAGTTGAATTGAATTTTATGACGGCCACAAAGTCCACAAAGTCCGCTCAGAGCGTTTGTAAGCATTTAAAACCAAACTCGTGCCGAATGCTCCACAAGTTCTTGGCCCTGGGCTGACCCTAGCTTGGGTTGAGCCTACCCTTGTCAAATATTATGCTGACTTCATGCGCCGTTTCTGCGACAATGAAATTAATTAAATGCATTCGATTTCAATCGGGTGTGAGTATATAATATGTAAATAGGCGCCCCATTATGGCATATTAATTTGGTTAATCAAATGCGAAAAAAGCGTTGTGAAAAAGCTGTTAAACGAGACGCATGCCACACCCCCATGCTCCCCTCCTCGTGCTCACAATCAGTTTGAAATGTGACACTTTTAAAAATGCGATTAATTTGAATTTCATTGAATTTTGTGCGCGTCACCCCTCACTCCCCTCAAACACCACTCACAAAGGCAACTCCATAAAATATTTAACATAATTAAACGAACGTGCCTCCGGCCTGACCAGCTGCATACCTTGTCAAGGACCTCACGCGGGTCAGAGCTCATATTTTAATTGAGTTATTTTTTTTTAATGGTGTGCAACAATAGGTGCAAATTCAAGCGAAATGTGTTAATTAAATGCAACGAACGCCATGCGACAATATTTAATTAAGCGTCTGCAACTCACTTATAGCGGGTTGCCACTTGCAGGCGTCACTCTTCATTTTTCATTTTTTCACACCGCTGCAATGTTTTTTACACATATTTCGCCAATTTTCTTTAAGTATACAAAGTATACAAATCCGAAGGGCTCTTCGCCGCAGAGTCATTGGAATTGTGCCTCCAAACTGCCAGTATATATTATTCTAAGTCTTCGAGCTCTAGCAACGCCGATGAAAAGAAACGTTTGAGCTTCATGACATTTCAATATTGTATTGTTTCTGCATATTATAAATTTTTTTTGTTGTCAATTTATTTCATTAATATTAGCACAAGTAATGATTATATGTCGAGTCCCAAGCTGTTTCAAATTTCTGTTTAATATCATGGCCAAAAATTACGACAATTTCAAGCTTGTAAAGTTCAGTCAAAACTCAACCGTCTATTCGCTTTTTTGTCTTTTGGGCATTTAATTAAACTCTAACTTCTGCATCAAAAATATACTTATTCAATATTGTAAAGTTAAATTTTTTATTTTATCCCAATGTAATTCACCATATTTTAATTGTGGAACGAAAAAAATTAAACATTTATTATAAGAAATAATAATAATAAATAACAGATAAATAATAATTTTTACTCAATGGGGAATGTCTGCTATTCTGCATGCTTTTAAATTTTTAGGGTGACCATATCCTCGCCAAGTAGCGCCAAAAAGTATGCCACGTATTTTTTATAGGCACACATATTTCTTAAGCATTTTCGCAAGTCATTTAATTCATGCGCTCAACCAGAGGCCAATTAACACGAACAGGATAATCAGCCATGGAAAACTCATTAGCGGCATAATGCAAGTGCAATCCAAATATGTAAACACAAAAAGTGGCTGCTGAACGGGGGGGTGGTGGTAAAGTGTTAGGGCGGAAGTGTCAAAGCACATTGAATCATTATTAGCCGGCTTTTGTTGGGACAGCCGAGCAAATGTTTACTGTGCTCGTTGACACTTGCGATTAGCCAAATAATAAGTATATTAAAATATAGAATATTTAAGTTCTGGCCGCTGTCAGTTTTGGCACAAGAGCTCGCCCACATACTCAAGCGATAAATCGAGGCATTCAAGGCATTCAAGGGTGCCGGCAATTAAGCCCATTTGAGAGGGTCACTTACAGCCGATTAACGAGCATTAACTGTGGAGTGAGACCAAATGTAATCGATCTTGATAGGGTTAAGGCATGGGCCGGACATGTAATGCTACCACCTGATAAGGCACAGCTCGCGCGGCTTGGCTGTCGATTGCGTCAATTCCAAAATATGTGATATTTATACCTTTAGGAACATTTAATCACAGCTAAGGCATCTAAAGCACATTCAGCTTGCATATATTCTAATCAGGGAAAGGTACTTGACGGAGCCTATTTTTAACACCCACTGTACCCCAGCAAAGTCCGGTAATAGTACTCGTCTTATTGCGCGGCATGAAATGGCAATTAAAAGATAAATAGTTTAAAAACACTTGGAGAACTCATTGCATAGCTATCAGATGCTAATTTCTGTGCCTAAGCTGGTTATCGAGTGCCTGATTAGATGGCTATGGACATGCGATATGGCCTATAAAAGACCACTGTTGCTCGAAACTCCTTATCAGTCGAAAGACACCCCCAGCAAAATGAAGACTATTTGGCTTTTGGCTTTCTGTGCGCTAGCGGGTAAATGTTACCATTTTGTTGGATGAGAATCCTTAGCAATTACTTTGAACTCTGAAAAGCTTCGGCCTATGCTATCGAGGAGTCCGACCGTGTGAATGGCGAGAACGGCTGGTATGTGCCAAAACTGGATGGCACCTTTGAGTGGGTTGATATGGATGAAGCTGAGGATTGGCTGGATCGCCAGGAGATGATGGAGGATCGTGGACTTTCCACCACACCTGTCAAGTTCTATTTGTTCACCAAATCGAACCCAACCAAGGGCACCAAGATCACAGCCACCAAGAAGTCTATCGATGCATCACACTTCAACCCCCAGCACCCAACCAGGTTAGTTTAATATTAAATTAAAAAAAATGCCGATTATCCCGAACTTGGACCACATATTTTTACACCTGTTGATTTTTCGAAATTGTTGGATCTTGTTCTATTGGATATTATTAATTTTTGCCCATCTTTTGTCCGTGCGGTAGACGTTTCAAAATTATGTCATTTGGTTTAGTAAACAGAGCTTTAAGAATTCCAAGCCCAATCCAACATGATATGAATCTTTGCACTTACAACCCTTGAACACCTGCCAACCCAGTCAGCTATCTTGCTGTCAAGACAAACAGAATTATAAATATATAAAATATAAGCATAGATAAAGCCCCATTTTATTAATCTTTAACACAGATTCATCATCCACGGCTGGACTCAGAGCCGCTCATCTGGCATGAACAAGGAGATTCGTGATGCCTGGCTGAGCCATGGTGATTTCAACATTATTGTTGTGGACTGGGCTCGTGCCCGCTCAGTCGAATACGCTTCTTCCGTTTTGGCTGTGGGTACGGTGGGCAAGAAGGTCGCCAACATGATCAACTACCTACACTCTGACCATGGCATGTCTCTCGGCGACCTTTACGTCATCGGACACAGTCTCGGCGCTCACGTGGCCGGCTATGCTGGCAAGAACACAAATGGCCAAGTGCACACCATCATCGGTCTGGACCCCGCCCTGCCTCTGTTCAACTACAACAAGCCCAACAAGCGTCTGAACTCCGACGATGCCTTTTATGTGGAGTCCATTCAGACCAATGGCGGCACCTTGGGATTCCTCAAGCCCATCGGCAAGGGCGCTTTCTACCCCAACGGTGGTAAGAGCCAGCCTGGTTGCACCCTGGATGTGACTGGTGCCTGCTCCCACGGACGCTCTGTTACCTACTACGCCGAGGCCGTTACCGAGGACAACTTTGGAACCATCAAGTGTGGTGACTACGAGGCGGCTGTCAATAAGGATTGCGGCAGCACCTACAGCAGCGTTCGCATGGGCGCCGACACCAATGCCTACATGGTCGAGGGTGACTTCTATGTGCCCGTCAACAGCAAGGCTCCCTTCGGCAACATTCACTAAATAACTATGACGCAATTAAAGAATTTATTACAAAAACAATCAACTCGTGTTCTGTTATGGGAAATAGGTGCCTAATACCTAATCTAATAACGCGACTTACTAATCTAGTTGCGTTTACGACCTTAATCATAAACTTGAATGCCATACCTTGAAATATAAATCCCTCGCTTAAGCTTATATGCCTAGAAGTGAAACTGTAATTTTAGCAAACGATCAGAAATCACTTTATTCCCAGACAATATACGGATCTGCCGCCTGCCACAGAGTACTTAAATCAGCCCAACATCAATGAATGCTTCCATTGATAAAGATTTATTATCAGTCAAATTCACGGAGGGAAGTGTGATTTTTAATCAACACAATCAACATTATATGACTAAATTTAATCAATCTGAAGTACTTTGAAAACGGCGTAGATGATGAGTTCAATTTTATTTAGAACTGGGACTATAAATAGGCAGGGACCGCATTCTCTATGACAGTTTTACTTCTGTTTCCAAGATGAAGGCAGTTCTTATAGTTGGGCTAGTAGCGCTATTGTCTGCAGGTAGTTGGCCCTTTTAGTCCAGTAAGTAATTGCAGTTTCTGAAGAACTCTGTTGCCTTTCAGTGAGCGCCCTACCCGTCGATGATCGCGTCAACGGTGAGAATGGCTGGTACATACCCAAAGAAGACGGCACCTTCGAGTGGATTGATTTGGACGATGCGGAAGATCTGTTGTCAAAGGGCGAGGATATCGAGGGTCGCATCAGCACCAATGCAGTCTCCTTCTATCTGTACACCCAGTCCAACCCTACTAAGGGTCAAGAAATAAAGGCCAAGGCATCATCCATAGATGATTCGCATTTCAACAAGGATCATCCCACACGCATTGTTATTCATGGCTGGACACAAAGCTATAAGGACTCGATGAACACAGAAATTACGAAGGCATGGTTGTCTCGCGGTGACTTCAATGTCATCATTGTCGACTGGTCACGTGCTCGTTCCGTGGATTACGCTTCCTCTGTGCTGGCTGTGCCCGGCGCTGGTGCCAAGGTGGGAAACATGATCAAGTATCTGCAGGAGAACCACGATATGTCTCTGGACAGCCTGTACGTAATTGGTCACAGCTTGGGTGCCCAAGTTGCTGGTTACGCTGGCCAGACAGTTGGCGAAGGTAGAATTCACACCATTATTGGTCTAGATCCTGCCTTGCCTTTGTTTAGTTATAATAAGCCCAACAAGCGCCTGTCCTCCGATGACGCCTATTATGTGGAGTCCATTCAGACCAACGGCGGCAAGCTCGGTTTCCTCAAGCCCATTGGCAAGGGAGCCTTCTATCCTAATGGCGGCCAGAAACAGCCCGGCTGTGGATTGGATGCCACTGGCTCCTGCTCCCACAGTCGCTCTGTGACCTATTACGCCGAGGCCGTCACCCAGGATAACTTTGGTACTATCAAGTGCGGTGACTACGAGGCAGCCGTCAAGAAGGATTGTGGCAGCACCTACAGCAGCGTTCGCCTTGGTGCCGACACTAATGCGTACATGGTCGAGGGTGACTTCTACGTGCCAGTGAACAGCAAGGCTCCCTTCGGCAATATCAACTGAGCAATTGTAACGCAATTAAAAAATTAAAGAATTTTTAACAAAAAAATATGAAATCAAGTTTGGTTATGGGAAATAACTCGACTATCTAATATAGTTGCGTTTACGACTCTATTCATAAAGCTTAATGCCTTGTCTTGAATTAGAAAACCCCTTTAAGAATGTGATCCATTTATTGTCTGGGTATAAAGCGATTTCTAATCGTTTGCTAAGGTGACAGTTTTATTTCTAGGTGTATAATTAGATATAGGTATATACTTATAAACCTAGAAGTAAAGCTGTCATTTAAGCAAACGATTAGAAATAACTTATAATCACACAATATATGGATCTGTCGTTTGCCACGGAGACTTTAAATCAGCCCGGTATCAAAGTATGCTCTCACTAATAAAGATTATTATTAATAAAAATATTATCAGTGAAACTCATACAAGGAAGTACAACTTTAAATCATAAGCATCGACGTTATTGGAGAATGCATTTCCCGCACAATGCAATATGACAGCGTAATGTGAATATTTGTTTAGTGTATAAATGCACACTAAGAAGCTAGCATATTGACTATGGCAGCTCAAACTGGTTGTATAGGATGTTAAAACAACATATGCCTTAATCAGCGCAAATAATAAAATTGTAGATTAACTTAGCCAAGCGTAGAGTCAAAGGTATTGAATCAAATTAGTTATACATTTGCAACGGTTGCTATTATGAAACCCAACACTTATATCTACATAAGGGGTGAAGTTGCCAACCAATTCGAAAGCCTTGTTTACGAGCCAAAATGAAAGTATTGCTTGTACTAACTGCTCTGCTAGTCGCTGGTTAGTTACACTTTTATTTTTACAAGCAAATGCATTTTCTTATGTATCAGCCACTGCAGGCACTGCCCTTTCCATTAAGGAGCGCATTAATGGCGAGAACGGCTGATGACGCCTTCTACGTGGAGACCATTCACACTAATGGCGGCGTTTTTGGTTTCCTGAAGCCCATCGGCAAGAGTGCTTTCTATCCCAACGGCGGCATCCGACAGCCGAGGTGCGGTTCCATCGGGTACAACAACTGCTCCCACAAACGCTCTGTCACGTACTATATCGAAGCCATTACCCATAAGGGCTTTGCAGCCATCAAATGCAGCGACTACATATCAGTTATCGAAAGGGATTGCAGCAGCACCCACAAGCACGTTCGCATGGGGGCCGTTACCAACGCGAATAGGGCTGAAGGCACCTACTACGTTCCTGTGAAACAGAAAGCACCGTTTGGCTACAACAAACTACCAACTGATTTATAGAAGAGTGTATTTTTGTGAAACACTTCGAATATAATAGTTTTAGTTATGGTATAATTCATAATGTTTCTTCATAACAATCAGCGTAACTAACTTACATTTAGTCATGGCAGAAAGAAGCATCCCCAACACCATATAGTATATATACTTATTATTGATCAGCATCAGTGGCCGGTTGTCTGTACGTATTAACGCAAGGATCTCAGAACCTGTAAGAAAGAGACACTTGAAACAAATACTTCCCGGAGATATGACGATATGAAGGCGACATAGCTCTGCCCAACTAAAAACTACATTATTTCACACGGAGATATTTCATGCTACCACTGAATTCTAGGTATAGCTGTGGAGTGTGAAGCGGAAACGAATTTGAATGGAAGTTTTGAGATCGAGTCCGATAAGAGAGAACAAACTTTTTTTTAATTTTGTATGTGCTTAAGTTGGAAGAAACGTGCTCAGGATCTGCCCTAGTCGGGAACTCCCGACTAGATTCTCTTACTTGATTAATTTGACATTGATTAAATATTTTTTCAATTTTTGTCGAACTGATAGATGCGTGTTTGTGGTGCGATAGAAAACACAACACGAAACCACTTTACATCGTATCTAGGGATTGGGTCAAATAGTTGGCTAGACTTTGAGATACGTGCATGGTTTTGAATATCGTGGCTCTTTAAACTTGTAATAAAGTTAAATACAGCGGCCAGAATCAGCCCAGCTGTGGATTGGATGCCACTAGGGCCTGGTCCCACAATCGGTCTTTGAGCTACTACGCCGAGGGCATTCCCCAGGATCACTTTTGAGCCATCTGGTGCGATGACTACCAGGCGATAAGAATTGAGGCAGCGTCTTCATCAGCGATTGCCTTGGTGCCGACATCATTGCCCACCATGGTTGTGGGTCATTTCTATGTGCCCGTAAACGTCAATTTTCCCTTCGGAAAAATCAACTAGATCATTATATACTATCAGATCAAACTTGTTGCATAGGAAGTTAAGACAACATATGCCTTAATCAGCGCAAATAATAAAATTGTAGATTAACTTAGCCAAGCGTAGAGTCAAAGCTGTTGAATCAAATTAGTTATACATTTGCAACGGTTGCTATTATAAAACCCAACACTTATATCCACATAAAGGGTGAAGTTGCCAACCAATTCGAAAGCCTGGTTTACGAGCCAAAATGAAAGTATTCCTTGTACTAACTGCTCTGCTAGTCGCTGGTAAGTCACACTTCTAGTTTTATAAGATAATGAATTTCCTTATGAATCAGCCCTTTCAGACACTGTCCTGTCCACTAAGGAGCGCATTCATGGCGAGAACGGCTGGTATGTACCGAAAATAGACGGCACCAGTAAGTGGATGGATCTGCACAAGGCAAAGAAGCTGTTGATCAACGTAAAAAGATTCGTTTTCGATGCTGATGTCTCCTTCTATCTTTACACCAATTCAAATCCAACCAACGGCAAGAAAATCAGCGCCTCGAAAGCATCTATTTATGCTTCTCACTTCAACCAAGATCATCCGACGCGTTTTGTTATTCACGGCTGGACGAAGAGCTATTTGGACTCGTTGAGCCGTATAATTACCAACGCTTGGCTGTCACGTGGGGATTACAATCTCATTGTTGTAGACTGGGCGGGTGCTCGCACTATCTACCTCGCCGCTGTGCTGGCTGTGCCCGGCGTTGGCGCCAGGGTGGGTAAAATGATCGAGTACCTTCACGATAGTCACGGCATGTCCCTGAAGAGCCTAATAGTCATTGGTCACAGCCTGGGCGCCCATGTTGCTGGTTATGCTGGCAAGACCGTTGGTAGTGGTCGTATCCATACCATTATCGGATTGGATCCTGCTCTGCCCCTCTTTAGCTATTACACGCCCAACCGTCGTCTGTCTGCCGATGACGCCTTCTACGTGGAGACCATTCAAACTAATGGCGGCATTTTTGGTTTTCTTAAGCCCATTGGCAAGGGCGCCTTCTATCCCAACGGCGGCATCCGACAGCCCAACTGCAGTTTACTCGGCTTCTGCTCCCATGTTCGCGCTGTCATCTACTATGCTGAAGCTGTCACCCACAACAACTTTGCAGCCATCAAATGCAGTAACTTCATAGCAGCTATTGGTAGGGATTGCAGCAGCCCCTACAAAGAAGTTCGCATGGGGGCCGTTACCAACGCGAATAGGGCTGAAGGCACCTACTACGTTCCTGTGAAACAGAAAGCACCGTTTGGCTACAACAAACTACCAACTGATTTATAGAAGAGTGTATTTTTGTGAAACACTTCGAATATAATAGTTTTAGTTATGGTATAATTCCTAAAGATTCTTCATAACAATCAGCGTAACTAACTCAATTTTAGTCATGTGTAACGTGTTAATAAATGCTTCAAGTTAATAAGTTGACCAATATGCAGAGGGTATTTGAATTTTGTCTCTAAATGTGCAACACATAGAAGGAAACATCTCCGACCCAATAAAGTATACATATTCTGGATCAGTATCAAGAGCCGAGTCGGAATAGCCATGTCCGTCTGTCTGTCTATCCGTCTGTCCGTATGTATGAACGCAAGGATCTCAGAACCTTTAAGAGCTAAGGACTTGAAATTTTAGATGTAAGTGCTCCTGGTGCCTGCGAGGATCGAGTTTGTTTTCGATAATCGAAAACTTACTCCGTTTCCAAGCAATCGCTATCGATATCCTGTTTTTTGGGCAATTTTGGTAAATAATAACAGCTTGAGTCACCAAACTTGACATAAAGCTTCTAAAATAGAATATATATATATGCATTTGATGTTGGAAGAAGAGGGTTCAGGGTATCCCCTAGTCGGGAGCTCCCGACTAGAACCTCTTACTTGTTTTAATTTCTGTCGTACTGATATATGCGTGTTAGTGGTACGATAGAAAACACAACATGTAATCACTTCACATCGGATCTATGGATCGGATAAGACTTGTAATAAAGTTAAGCATGATAAAGCCCATTGATAGTTTGTCATCATCTATCTATCGTGTCAACGAACTAATTTAAAGATGCACTCAGGTAGCGACCTTATCAGCGTACTTGGCAAATGGAACTGCCAAAGTGGGATTTCCTACAGAAGCATAGGAATTATCTGATTGAGCGATGACAAGTTTAAAGTGTTATCAAAATCTGAAAGTGATTAGCTTTAACCGTGTTTGGGGAGTAGCTATAAAAGGGAGCGAACTGCCAACCAAATATCAAAACTAGTTGAGATCACAGAATGAAAGTATTCCTTGTTCTAGCAGCAGTGTTGTCCGCTGGTAAGTCCCAACTTTATCCTAATAACTGAATGGAATTCCTTACGTAGTTGGCCTTTCAGTCAGTGCCCTGCCCATTCAGGAGCGCATTCATGGCGAGAATGGCTGGTATGTACCGAAAATAGACGGAAGCAGTGAGTGGATGGATTTGGATGTGGCCGAGGAGCTCTTAGCCAATGGTGAAATGATGGAGGGCCGTATTAGCACAAATGCCGTCTCCTTCTACCTATACACCAAATCAAATCCCACCGACGGCAAGGAAATCAAAGCCTCGGAATCGTCTATTCATGATTCGCACTTCAACAAGGATCACCCCACGCGTTTTGTCATTCATGGCTGGACTCAGAGCCACTCAGACTCGATGAATACCGAAATAACCAGGGCTTGGCTGTCGCGAGGTGATTACAACATCATTGTTGTGGATTGGGCGCGTGCCCGCTCTATTGACTATGCATCCTCGGTGATTGCTGTGCCCGGTGCTGGCGCCAAGGTGGGTGAAATGATCAAGTACCTGCACGATAGTCACGGCATGTCCCTGGACAGCCTGATGGTCATTGGTCACAGCCTGGGCGCCCATGTTGCTGGATATTCTGGCAAGACCGTCGGTGATGGTCGTGTTCATACCATTATTGGTCTGGATCCTGCCCTGCCCCTATTCAGCTATGACAAGCCAAACAAGCGTCTATCCTCCGACGACGCTCATTATGTAGAGTCCATTCAGACCAATGGCGGAAAGCTGGGTTTCCTCAAGCCCATCGGCAAGGGTGCCTTCTATCCCAACGGCGGCAAGAAGCAGCCTGGCTGCGGTGTCGACGCCACCGGCTCTTGCTCCCATGGCCGTTCTGTGACCTACTATGCTGAGGCCGTCACTGAGGACAACTTCGGCTCAGTCAAGTGTGGCGACTACGAGGATGCAGTGGCTAAGGAGTGCGGCAGCACCTACAGCAGCGTTCGCATGGGTGCCGATTACAATTCCTACATGGTCAGCGGTAGCTTCTACGTGCCCGTGAACAGCAATGCGCCTTTTGGCAAAATTGAATAGGTTTTCCTATCTGTATATCTGAATAAAGTGTCAACTGAACAATTGAATTTTGAAAGTGTGTACTCCTAGCCGTATCGCCATCGAGATACGATACTCTGACAGACCACTTGGGGTCCGTGCGCTGCGAATCAAGTGCACGGGCACACGTCAGAGATTAGCGAGACGCGTCACTCGGTGGGGGCATGAATGGGGATTAGTTTGTTTTTTTTTGCGTTTAGCACATTCTATAAATACAATGGGAGAGTTGTTTACGCTTGCATTGCTCGTGCTGACAGGTAAACTGATTGGTTTGGAATTCATCAGGCGATGAGATTTTTGATTGCGAATACTGATAAAACCCGCTTGGGCCAGTGAATGGGAAAAGAGTTTAAGCCTTCTCGGAACATGGCATTAGGCGAAACAGTAATCCCGTGAAGGGGCAACAGCTCAACCAGCATGGTTCAACTATTAGTAGCTCACATTTTCATGCGAAGCATGCAGCAAGTTTGTCAAACACAAGAATATCATGAACTACAAGAATATCAACGCCTGGCTGGAATGGGGGGAGCTCAACAGGATTGCTTTGGATTGGGTAGACGCTCGTACAGAAAACTCTGTGAGTATAGCGACGGCTGTGGCAGGCTTTGGAATGGAACATAGGATGGCGGACTTGCCAAAGCTCTACGAGATACAGCTGGACAATCTGTGACAGTGGCTTGCTTTGCGTGGCCACAAAATGCACATAATTGTGGGCTAAGACCCGGCTAAGCTTCTTCAATTCTGCCTCTGCAGCTATAGCAAGCCGGCCTATTCTGGCCAACACAGATGCGCACTCTTTGGAATTGGACTGTTGGCACCTTTAATCCCAGCTGTGGGCTGTGCCAGCTGGGACCAAGGACTGTGCCAATCAATTTGGGGGCTGACTTTAATGTGCTCCTCAAGAATGAGGCTCCTTTTGGCCGTATTTGCTTAGCTGGCGAAATAAATCAATTTTCTCTATCTGTTAAACGATTGCGTTTACCTATCAGCGCATGGGCGTAGGAAGAGGGTGAGAGCCCCATTTGAGGCCTATTTTTATCGCTAACATCCCAATCAGACACGTGTCAGTAGGTGAAGTGGCCAAACAATCAGAACACATGATCTCTACTGTGTAGAGTGCCCGGCTAAGAGATACCCTCTATCCAGCTACTGTAAGGCTCAGCGCCTTACTTGGGCTCCCTTCACTTCGAACAGGCATTCTTGAATAACTGATGTATTCATATCCGAACAATTATTTGGCTTAACGGACTCTAAGAGGGCATTCACATTCGGGTATATAATAAAAAACAAAACTTTTTTTTATGTGTTTTATTTTTGCGCTAGAATCGATGAGTGCCTGCTGATTTCTACCAAGCGCTTGACTAAGGGAATGATGTGTAGTTATTTTAATGTAACTCAGTGATACACACAATGAAGTTTCACAATGATGGGAAAGGATACGATTAAATAATGCGCCTCGTAGGTAAGTCATCAGGGTGCAGCTTTTGGAGCCGCGTCAGCCTGGTCAACTTAATGGTTCCTCCAGCGAACCGTAGCCGTTACACAGGCGGACGTGGAACGGTTTATGAAAACTCAATGATACATTATATATCGTGGGAAGAATCCAAAAGCGCTATTGGAGATCAAATTATCAATTGCTTATTGAATCCACTTAAATTACACGTAATGAAATATCGAATAAAATGTAATTAACTTGATATACGAATGGTAATCGAGAGCGTAGGAAGATTAAGAACATGCTCGTCTGTTGATTAAGAACATGCACATTATGTATTCGTAGGTGCATCCTGCACAGATGTAACATACCCTATATTAATCATTTAGCCTGGGTATGGGGCAACAATGGCAATAGCAAGAGTCAATGTTCATTCGATTTTAAACTTGCTTAATATTTGCGTTCCGATTACGCGTCCAAGCTGCTCGTTATCATACCTATCAATAGAAGGAGGGGTGGGCCACTTATCAATCAATTGGCCAAATCTCAAGTGGCTCTGCAGAGCCTGCCTGTGATTTGATAAACGGCGTCCATATAAAGCCCCAGCCAGCGACAGGTCGGAACATCAGTTTAGGTGGACTTTTGTTTAGCGTCATGAAACTGTTTTTGGCTCTCGCATTCTGCGTGTTGGCGGGTAAATTTCTGGAAGGATGTGCGTAGTAATCCATAAGTGCCAATCCAATCTCTTTAATTTATTCACAGCCAGCGCCGTGGAGCATAAGATCAATGGTGAGAACGGTTGGTATGTGCCCCAGGCTGATGGCACCTTCGAGTGGGTAGACAAGGATATGGCTGAGGCCTATCTGGCCGCCCATGCGGAGCGTGAGCGCAGCTTGTTGAATCCCGTTACCTTCTATCTGTACACAAAATCCAACATGCACTCACCCCAGGAAATCAAGGCCACCAAGTCAAGCATCTCCGCCTCGAACTTCAATCCCAATAATCCCACTCGCTTCACCATCCATGGCTGGACCTCCAGCGCCGATGACTATGTCAACTATGGTATCCGCGATGCTTGGTTCTCGCACGGCGACATGAACATGATCACCGTTGACTGGGGTCGTGCCCGCTCTGTGGATTATGCCTCCTCGGTCTTGGCCGTGCCCGGAGTCGGTGAGCAGGTTGCCGACCTGATCAACTTCCTGCGCACCAACAATGGTCTGTCCCTGGACAACACGATGATCATTGGCCACAGCCTGGGCGCTCATGTGTCTGGTTTCGCCGGCAAGAACGTAAAGAACGGTCAGGTGCACACCATCATTGGTTTGGACCCCGCCCTGCCCCTCTATAGCTACGACTCGCCCAACAAGCGTCTCAGCTCCACCGATGCCTACTATGTGGAGTCCATTCAGACCAACGGAGGCACCTTGGGCTTCCTCAAACCCATTGGCAAGGGCGCCTTCTACCCCAACGGTGGCAAGTCCCAGCCTGGCTGCGGTGTTGATTTGACCGGTTCCTGCGCCCACAGCCGGTCTGTGATCTACTACGCTGAGGCCGTCAACCAGGACAACTTCCCCACCATGCGCTGCGGTGACTACGAGGCTGCCGTCTCCAAGAACTGCGGCAGCACCTACAGCTCTGTGAAAATGGGCGCCGTTACCAACGCCTATATGGTGTCCGGTGACTACTATGTGCCCGTCAACAGCCAGTATCCTTATGGCTATGGCAACTAGACTGAATATGTTTATTAAACATTAAAATTGTATAGCAAACACTAAAGTTTATTGAATTGAGTTTCATTGTGACATCCATCAGAAATGCGTTAAATTAACGCAGGTCTATTTTTATTTCAATATATATTACAAGTATACTTTGTCTACCCATGAAGCAGATATAGATTAAGTTTACTTGTTCTATACATAGGACAATCACGATAATTGCATGACATTAATAATACTCTACAGTGTCGAAGATTCTGTCAGTGCATTTATTCAACCCATTAACCACCACTAAACATTTCTCTACTACAGGGTATTCATATGTTGAGCAGAGCCTTACTGCTGCTTTAACTTATACAAGCTTTCGCAAAGCTTTCACTCAAATAAAAATTTGAGTCATTTCTGGCCATTGAGTGTTAAACGTATGATTTATACTCAATATGAATAAGTACACAGCAAAAAATTTGATCAATATTCAATGCATTATTCTTGTTATTCTTATTAATATTATTATCAATATTTGTTGAAATATTATTAACACTAATATTATTGTTATTATTATTACTTTTATACAATATACAATATACAATATCCTGGAAATTCGAAGGTTGGGACTCTCATCCTAGAAGTGGAAGTCGACGGTCTACTCGTTCTCTCTCCCTTTCCCGCTCTCTATGTTAATCCTCTCTCTCTCTCCTCTCTATTTTTCTCACTTCAATTAGGATTAGAAGTTGAGTTTCCACTTTGGCGAACAAGTGATTTATTAAAAATGCATCCACTAGAAAAATAAGATGCATCAAATTGTGCACAATTATTTCTTCTCCCATACTATTTAACTGCTACATTTTAAACTCTTAAGTTTTGGTTTTTATTTTAGAGTATAATTCCGCCCTGTGCATTGAGTATTCGAAAGTGCTCAATGGATATTACAAGCAATCTAATCGGCGTTTGCCAATCTATCGTCTAGAGAGATTTGCACTTGGATTTAATTTATGGTAGCCGATCCAATTTGGCAAATTCCTATAAATACTGGCGTTAGCGGCATTAAGTGTATCAATATAAAAGCAACCATGACATTGTGCTTGTTCCTGACAATTTGCGTGCTGACTGGTAAGTACTTTGCGCTTCCATAAAAGTTCATTTGAGTCATCATGATTTCAGTCAGTGCGCTGCCCATTGAGGAGCAAACGGGACGCATCCACGGCGAGAATGGCTGGTATGTGCCACAGGTGGGCGACGATTTCAAGTGGCTGACCACAGACGAGGCGCAAGGTCAACTCGCCGCTTATGAAGCGCTAAATGACATGGAGATCGCTGAGCGTATTTCCCTGAACTCGGTTAGCTTCTATTTGTATACGCTGCGTAATCCCAAGGAAGGACAGCTCATCAAGGCCACACGCAGCTCCATTGATGACTCCAACTTTAATGCCGCAAATCCCACCAGGTAGTGCATGTCCGTGGCACAGTCGCCCGTTTGCTCATGCTTGGATTACATTTTCAGATTTACCATACACGGCTGGAACTCCAATTACAAGGATGGTGTCAACAGCGGCGTACGAGATGCTTGGTTCCTGTCCGGCGACTACAATATGATAGCTGTGGATTGGTCGCGTGGCCGTTCGCTGGAATATGCCTCTTCGGTGGCAGCCGTGTCGGCAACGGGCAAGAAAATTGCCAGCCTAGTGGACTTTCTGGTGACGGAGTACAGCATGTCTCTGGAGACGCTCGAAGTGGTGGGCTTCAGCCTGGGTGCACATGTCGCCGGCTATACAGCCAAGCATGTGTCCAGCGGCACTGTGCAAAAGGTGGTGGGTCTCGACCCCGCCTCACCGCTGTTCAGCTACAACAAACCGGAAAAGCGCCTGTCCAGCACTGACGCCATCTATGTGGAAACCATTCAGACAAATGGCGGCACTATGGGCTTCAGTAAGCCTATTGGCCGTGCTACTTTCTATCCGAATGGTGGCAAATCACAGCCTGGCTGTGGCCTCGATATAACCGGCAGCTGCGCCCACACACGCGCCGTCTCCTACTATGTGGAGTCGCTGCGAATGAACAATTTTCCCACCGTCAAGTGTCCCTCATATCAGGAAGCCCACAAAAATGATTGTGGGAGCACCTACAGCACGGTGCGCATGGGTGCAATTGAGAATGAATATATTGCCGTTGGAGACTTTTATGTGCCTGTTAACAAGGAATCACCTTATGGATTGGGTGAGCCCAGCGAAAATGGTCAGGATGCGAGTACAACCCCGCAGCCCACTACGGTTACAGATGGAAATGATGTGACAACTACGCCAACCGATGATACTACAAACAGCTCCAGTGCCACAACCCCTGAAGAAATTATAACAACGTCCGCGCCAGAGGATGACAAAGACAACGGTAGCAAGACGAACATTTATATCCTCAATTTAATATTCGTCAATGCGCAAATCAACAAGCGCAACGACTAATAGCCCAAAAGTGGGCTGCCAAGAAGGCTTCCAAGTTGTTCAATAAAGTGAAAATGAAATCGAACCGAACTTAATTGCAGATGGATAGCCTTTGATGTGCGCTTAGCAGCAGCCGACTTGCCACGCCCACAGCTCAAGTTTCTTACAATTCAAGGCAAGGGTATAAGAAATATCTACGCCGCTCACAGGCAGGAGGAATAAGCTTGGTGCTCAACAAATATAAATGTATATTCCTGACCATCAGTCTATTTAGCCTGTATATACCCATGTCCGTATACGGACATATAGTTATGTCTATTTAATTATTTGAATTTATCGATAGCTGCCACCATTTAACTGATTTCCGTTGATATCGAGCACAGTTCTGGGATAAACAGGCTTAGACACACAACAATTTATTCGTGAATTTTTCGTTGAGCATACGTAATTGAAGAACATTTAGGTTAAATCTATGTAAGAAGATAATTCTTAGAGATACTGTCTGGATATTTGGCAGATACATTCACTGAAATCCCACTTGTATGACCTGGTTTATTCCAAAGGGAAGCCGAGGAAAGCCTAAGTGTGTGTCAAATGGGTACTGTATGTGTCGAGTACAGGGTACTTTCTAGTCAGCCACTCTCGAGTAGAGCACTCTTACCTGTTGTTATCTATGTTTGTGCCCGGCATTAATTACGAAATCCTCGCTGTAATCGAAAGTACTTTGATGTATTTTACTGCAAGCTTAAAGCTAGCAATTGGTTAGAGGCTGCACTGCGGGAATTCTCTTAATTAAGACCAGATTCAATCTGATGCCCAAAGACATTGAAATATGTGCATAAGTAATGTATAACAGCGAGCCATGTTCTTCCTTTCCATTGGCTTTAAGTAACTGCCAATTACCGAAAAGATCCAATCTCTAATCATCTTATTCCTAATTAGGACACAGCTGATTTAATACCAAGCCGAATTAAACTGCTACTAGTTAACGCTGCTTACATTAAGTAACTGCTGCCATCTAGCTATCTAGCCGGGAATTGGATTTATATGCAAGCTACTCATTCAATTAGAAACACATGTTATAATTCTTGTTTTCCATTAACCACCACCAGAATAGCTCAGTTAATAATCGCAGCTGTTCGAAAAGCTATGTCAGCAAAAACTTTGCATCCAGCCTTATGGAGCATATGAAAAAAGTCTCTATTAACAATACCCAGGGAATATATTTGGCTTATCGTTCTCTAGGCCATAATTTGTTTCGTTGTAACTTAATTAATATAAATGTATGTGTGAAGGAACTAAAGAAATTTAACATATTATTTATTTAATCATGGAAAACTGGTATTGCCCTTAGTTTGCCTGCGTTATACAAACACATTTCTCATCCAAAATACAGGCTTTTATATCTACATCAAAGTAAGTGCCATTTACACATTTCTGTGCTATGAAATCGCCAGCGATGCACTCCATATAGGCGGCACAGTCGTCAGGGTCTGTCTCACGTTCACCTTCCTCACATTGATCTGACAATGGAGTGCAAATACCTTCATCGTCCACGACACAGCTCTGAAGAGTTGTGTGAAAATAGCTTCCATATGAGCAGAGTTTCTTAACCAATTCGCCGTTGATACACTGCAAATAGCCAGAGCAGTCCTCGGGATCGTGTCTAACCTCGTGATTTGCACATTTGTTACCAGCCGACAAACAGATTCCATTCTCATCGATAAGACAGGTTTTTAAAGTAGAATTATAATAGCTACCATTAGCACATATCATTTCTACCAGGACTCCATTGAGGCACTTTAGATATCCACAATTATTCTCGGGATCTACCTGAAGCTCACCCTCTGAACATTTTGCTGGAATAGGAAAACAGATTCCATTTTCGTCAATCTCACAGGTCTGAAGAGTAGCATTGAAAAAGCTACCACTGGCACACTTCTTTTCGATGTAGCTTCCATTAACACATTCCAAGTAACCAGAACAATCCTCAGGATCCTCTTCCAGTTGACCTTCCGCGCATACAGGAAGGGAAGAACATATTCCGTTCTCATCGATCTCACAAATCAGGAGGCTGGAATTGAAGTAGCTACCAATATCGCACTTCTCCTCCTCAAGGCTGCCGTTAATGCATTTTAAGTAACCGCAACTATTTCCGGGAATCTCCTTAATCTCATCTTCCAAGCATTTTTCATGAGTAGAAATACACACTCCATTATCATCGATCGTACAGATCTTAAGTGTGGAATTAAAGAAGCTACCATTGACACACTTTTCCTCGATAAGGCTTTCATTAATGCACTTCAGGTAACCGGCACAATCCTTAGGATCCTCCTCTAGTTCACCCTCTAAGCATTTTATTGGATTTGTAGAACATATGCCGTTCTCATCGATCGCACAGATCTTAAGAGTGGAATTAAAGAAGCTACCATTGACACACTTTTCCTCGATAAGGCTTCCATTAATGCACTTCAGGTAACCGGCACAATTCCCAGGATCTTCCTGCAATTCTCCTTCCGAACAATTCCCGGGAAGGTTGGTACATATTCCATTCTCATCGATCTCACATATCAGGAGGCTGGAATTGAAGTAGCTACCAATATCGCACTTCTCCTCCTCAAGGCGCCCGTTAATGCATCGTAAGTAACCGCAACTATTTCCGGGAATCTCCTTAATCTCATCTTCCAAACATTTTTCAGGAGCTGGAGTACAGACACCATTCTCATCGATTTGACAGATCTTAAGAGTGATATTGAAAAAGCTGCCATTGGAACACTTTTCCTCAAAGAGACTTCCATTAATGCACTTCAGGTAGCCGGCACAATCTTCAGGATCCTTCTGCAGCTCACCTTCCGAACAATTCCCAGGAAAGGTGGAACATATTCCATTTTCATCGATCTCGCAGATGCTCAGACTGGCGTTGAAGTAGCTACCAATATTACATTGCTCTTCCTTGAGACTGCCATTTATGCATCGCAAGTAACCGCAACTGTTCCCGGGATTCACTTCTATCTGGTCTTCCGAACATTTTCCAGATGCGGAGGCACAGACCCCATTCACATCGATGACGCACACTTCGTAAGTTGCATCAAAGTAGCTGCCGTTGGGGCATGCTTGAATTACAATTGCTGAATTTAGACACTGCAAATAGCGGGCACAGTCATCTGGATGAGACTGGACAGCGCCCTCAACGCACTCATTGCGCTTGTCTAGATCGATGTTCAACGCTAACAGTGGACACCCAAAGCCGAGTACGAGCAATAAAAGAAGTACTATCCAATGATAAATATTATAAGGCGTTGCCTGGCTAAAGCTGCAAAATTTCTAGCTTACCATTGTTATTCTTCCAAACTGGATGCGACAACATTTTCAAGAACTGAGTTTATTTCAACTTGGGGGCTGCTTTTATATTTTCTAATGCTCTTAACGTAATGAATTTTCCTGTCGAATTGTTGTGCTTTGATAAGAGAATGCCAATATGGGCCTTATCAAAGATTTTTAAGTGTTGCATGTGTCTAGTCATGCCAAAGTAAACACACCTATTGCTATTTGTGCATCACATCGGAAATTACACAAAAACAAATATTAGTAATATATCATTTGTAAAGCAATGCATTGCTTATATGGCAGGCGAAAACGAAAGCAAATGAATTTACTGAGAAACAATATAGATCCACAACAATTCCTGTGTGACAAGTTTTTAAGCCTAATAATTCCTCTAAGGTTTTTCCACTCCCCAGGCAAATTAAGGAATTTCAAACAGATTTAATGGCTCAAAGGTAAAAGGCCCATACATATATAAGGATCACTTCGGACCTTTGTATGATGACGTTGGTTTTCTTGCTAAAAAAAAAGAAAAAATTCATTTGAATAGGAACTTAGACGAGCCTGAAATTGTGTGGAATGCCAGAAATTCGTGTCGAGTGATTTGCATATTTCTTTCCTGCTTTCTCCGTCAGTTTTTCAATTTTTCACTTAGCCTGCGCTGAGGTCCTTGTCTCGAAATGCCTCGCATTCATATTGTTTTACATTGCCCCCAATGTCCCACACACATACACCTTTAACGCCTCAACTTGCCTTAAGGGCAGACCATCAATAATGCAGGGAACAATATTAACATGCCTAACGGCACCGCTGAGCGTTTGTTGCTTGCCCCACCAACAAAACACCAAATAAAAAAAAAATAATAAAAATAAAGAAAATATAAAAAGACGTATGCGAAAAGGTCAGACAGCTTAACGGCCCAAATGGAGTTCCGTGCAATGCACCGACAGGAGACGTAGAATACACGGTTCGACGCTTGAGAGCTCATTACTCACCATTGCGAGGAGCTACACGTGTGGTAAACGGACTTGCCTACGGCGTGCTTAAAGCCTTTAAGCCCACGCAGCCATGCCACATCATTGTTTGTAATATTAATTTATCAAAAGCTGTTCACAGTTGAACGCCTTCGGTTTCACATGCCAGCATACGCAGGCTTCTGATACCCTGTACATATACCCAGTATATGTAGGAAATGTAACTGGCTAATTTAAAAACTTCCCGGCTCTATCATCGGCAGTCTCAGTGTCCCCAGTGTTTATTATATTTAATAAATTTTCATTTTAATAATGTTATAATTTATTACAGCTGATTTTTAGCCGAAACGTTTTCTGTTTTGCGAGCGAATACTGCAATAAGACCCAATGTTATTTGAAAATCTACAAAGTGAGTCAATGTACCACAGTTTTGTACACAGAGAGTATTCCCTAAGCTTGGCTCCAAATATATATATAGTCTATGGTCTCAAGCGTATAAAGAACTAAACGTCGGCAATAAATATTAATGCTGTTTGTGCTGATTTTCAAAAGGAAATTGTTTGGCTATTTTGAGTGCAAGTGTTTTTTATACCCTAAACTCATATAAAATGGATATATTGTGTTTGTGCTTATATATGTAACAGACAGAAGACAACCTTGTACATGTTCTTGAGCAGGACGATGAGCTCTCCATCTGGCAGTCCACTATGAAATCGCTTCGATTTCGCTAACTATAAAAAGTAGACGATGAGATTTCAAATAAATATTCTAATTTGTTTTCGATATTTGCCATGTTCATAATATCTTTAAATACCGATTGGTTGTTTTAAGGCATAGTTCGAGCTATATACCCTAAATTTCGTATGTGTGTTCTTGTACAGTATGTGCAGATTAAGCACCGAAGTTATAAAGCTGAAAATGAAGCTACACCGTTTATAGGGTCAGCCTGACGCTAATTTCAGGGCATTTCCTAGTCAATACTGGCTCTTACTTATTTGGGCTGCCAAAAAGCTGCCCGACGTTTGGCTGAGTGGCCACAGCGGCTAATGAGGGTTGCCGCCGACCGCCGCAACTAACACAAATGTGTCAACTGGCCATTGTTCTGTGGCGGTCCCCAATGACTTGGCCATGGAATGTGGTCGAGCTCGTCGAAAGGTGCACTAAAGGACAACAGAGAATGCTGCGTGAAGGGACATTTGCAGTAAATGAAATTGGCAGCCGTCGTTTAAATGGATTGTTATGGTAAAGCATGCTAAAATAAAGGTAACATTACAAAAACGAAGTATCTAGATTTGTATTTGAACGCTTGAACAATCTTTTAGGGCCGTTGGGTTTCTTCAATTGGCACACCAGCGAAGTGTTTCACAAAGCACCCCCCCCCCCCCCTCCCTCTCTATCTTTCCCACCATTTAAGAATAGCCTGTGAATGCTGTTTACCCATGTCTTCAGCTTGGATGAAGCTCAATAGAAAACTAAAAGCAATAAAACCCAACTACTTATCTGTCTGTCAAAAGGTCCTGCGAGGCATAAAGCTGCTGCGGCCTGACGCATTCCCAACCCAAATCGCGCACAATACGCATAAAATTTCTAATTTTATTCGAATTAATTTATGATTACATTTTATTTTATAGTAGTCGACCCCCGAACGCCAGTCAAGCGTGCAGATCGGGACGCAGTGCAGAGGGCCGTCTGTTGCATGCCTCACTGCACTTAAGCACGGGTATGTAAATGTTTATGATGCATTGGAAAAATGCGAAATGTCTGAGAAATAAATATAAAAAATGGCCGAGATAAACGCGACTCCTGAGCCAGCAGTCAAATATAGCCGAAATTTCAGATGAAAACAGAAACAGTTCTGTTCGAGGTGCCGCATTTTAAATACCCTTTTCAAATATATATCGAACAGACATTCAGAACTTTTATACAATATACACAATGGAGTGCGTCATATCTATGCAGAGCTCAATCTACTCATGACCGCCTATGCAAATAACTTCCTCTGTTGGGAAGCTATCATGCTGAAACTATATAAAAATTTGACATTTTGTGGAAGTTCAAATTAAAGGCGATTGGGTCGAACCAATTTATCATAGGGTGAACATAATAACAATGACTTGAAAATGGAGTACTTGAACGAAATGAGTTTTTGTTTTTTGAAATATGTTGAGAGAGGAAGGTGCGGTAAAAGATACTTGATCTATATATACTATTCTAATGAAGAATTTGGTGACTGTAGCTCTTTAAACCTAGGGGATAAGGTCAAATGCAGGATTTCAAATCGTTTATTATCGACTGCTTTGAAACGGGGCAACTTAACGATTACCGGAAATAAACTCGTACTGCGCTGGCACTGGGATGAGGTACGTTCAAAATTTCAAGTTTCTAGCTTTTATAAATTTTCAATGGCAATGTGTCAATGGGTTGAGGGCTTAAAATTATGCCCGGCATATGCTTTATGTCAGCCAGGGTATTTAATCTTCGATGCTCCGAATGGTTATTAAGTCAGCTTTTGACAATTGGCTGATATGAAGCAAAATGAGCTTTATGCGAAATTCATTATAAAATTGTAATGTGCCATACATGTTCACATAATAAGCAAATGGAACTGCAATCCGATAAATCCATAAGAATAGCCACAAGATATAAGCAAAATAAAACATTCAAATATGTTTGCTTAGCTCAAATCGCATTGTTCGTGATGTGTGTAAGCAGAGCATAGGTCTGATAAACATGCTCAGCCGGAGGCAAACAAACAAAAGGTAAAATAATGACACATTCCGCATACGCCATGTTGGCCCAAGCTATCTGTCGAAGTTACTTCCACAGACTCTTACAGTTATACACAATAATTCTAATCACATTTCAAAAATAAAAATAAATATAATAAAGAGTATTTCGCCCTCACAACCAATGACCACGGAAAATGTTGAAAACACAAAGCAGCTGGAAGCAGAGATAATAAAAAATGACAAAATGAGAGAAAACTTTGCCGTTTGCAGAAACACACCCGCAATAAGGATAAAAGTAAAGAGTAAACTTTGTCAAGGAATTTTTAATATGGCCGCTTGAAAGTTGTATCATTTCGAGGCGGTTTCATCGTTTTTTTTCCCCCTTGCAGCTGAATATATTGAAAGGAGCTCGTTGCATCTGGCAGATTGTTTTTGGGATTATTTTTAAAGCAGTTCTAAATATGTAAAAGCAAACCACGTGCAAAAGAGTTGTCTCTCTCTCTCTCTCTCTCACTTCTCACTCTGTCTCTCTCGCTATGAGTGTTTTTCTGGCAAGAAAATTGCATTTTATAAACACCAGACCGGTTTATTATCACGAGTTGCCAACTATTTTAAAGTTCTTTGTATTGAGTGTGTTTGCTTGTGCTGTGTGTTTTGTATATGCATGTGCAAACAAATTGAATTTGTTGCTGACGTTCTAGCTATTGCTCAGTTTCAAAAGGTGTTCTTGCTGCATATTGTTAAGTGCTTTGAAAAAAATTTAACTAAAATCAAGTAAGGCCGCACAGGAGAACCAGGTATGGCCGGGAGTGCTCGACTTGAATATGTCTTATGTGCAGCGTCGTGCCGCCTGCCAACATTCTAGCTCACTTCAGGCACGCACCAACACACACACAAGCAAGCAGGCGGTGTGCTTCTTCTTTCCTTGGCCCACTATGGGAAATGCATTCCTGATCAACTTAAATGTTTTTGGCGACAGCCAAATTTATGGAAATAGCACAGCTCAAGAATTTGATTTTTTTTTAGTGGAAATGAAAGGCTTTCTGCAAAATGAACTGTTCCAGATGTGTACGTAGCTCTTCCTATTTTGTATATATTTTTAAAATGCAGGGAGATATCGAAAGGAAAGGATAAGCGGACAGACAGACACGCCGACAGCCAGGCGGACAGACGTACTCGGCTAAAGCAACTAAGTTCGTCGTTCTGATCATAAATAAATGACTGTTACTTATTTTTGCACAAAAACAATAAACCCTTCTTAAGGTTCAGGCTGTTAAAAAGTATTAAAAATAAAGTGCTGTTAAATTAGGTAAACTTCCAAAAAAATAGATCATGCTGTAATTGAAGCAATTTTTGCCAATTTTCAATTTACGCCAATAAAAGTCTTCAAACAATACAAATTGCCCAATTTAATGCCAAGCATGGATTCATCAATGAGCAGGTCTTTAAAATTAAAATTTAACAAATAATCTTCTTCGAATAGATGCTAATTATAATTATATAAAAAATGAGATCCATGACATACAAGAGCTGGCACACTTCTCAAGGCGAATGCCTTGTGTTTGGAATATATTGATCAAAATTTGGAATTAAACATTCTAAAAAACAAAGAACAAGTTTTTTTTTAAACATTAGGCTCGAAGCCAAACAAAATTTTTTACCTAATTGTGCTTTAATTGCTGCGCAACCTGTATTTAAATGATTTATAAACATTTTTCATATTTTCAATCAGAAAATAGAACAGATTAATTAAGTGTATTTTTGTTTTAGCTAAACAAAAGGAATTCAATAAGCGGAGTATGAAAACTTATACCCTCTCTGTGATAGTTAAATATAGATATATATATATATATGTGTAAATTTTATTTACTCAAGCTAAACTGCTCCGAATTCAAATTTTATTTAAAGCATATTATTTACTCAAGCTTAAATGCTCTGAATTCAAATTTTATTTAAAGCATATTATTTAAGTTTTTTAAGCTTTGCCAGATTATGAAATATATAATTGAACGCATTTCCCTTTCACCCATTTAAATTAATTGTCACGATCTTCCAGTTGAACTATTAATAGACAAACGTGCAATATTATTGTTGCCACCAAAAGCGGAAACTCTGCAGCAATTTTTTTTGATTGTTAAGTATTTTTTTCGCGCTACTAAAAAGTTTTATAATAATGATGAGGCCCAAAGATGGATAGCGAAAAGCTACCGGAAGCGTAATAAACATTGATTAAGTGTTTTATTGATTGAAATATTGATTCAAGTAACGACTGTGCTTTTGAATATTTACAAACATAAAAGGCCATAATCTGCTTTTGTAAATTTAAGCGCTGCAACACATTTATTACAAAAACTCAATACACTAAGAAAAAAAGTATTTTTTGCCTACATCAAAATTGTTTAACAGATCCGATTAAATTTGCAACGCCAATATAATGCCAAAATTACTTTAAACTTTGTCTTTGATATAAGAAATGTTGTAGTTTAATAAACAAATTTTTTAAGTTTTCTAAATATTTGCGTAATTATTTTACGTGTTCAAATGATTAATTTAAGCTCAAGACTGATTCAACTCTTATTACTCAAGGTCAACATTCTTTTCTGCCAGTGTAAATGTCTGCCAAAAACAGAAACGGCAAGCTATAAAATCTAAGGCAAACAGATGAACGCCCTCATGACACGCATTGACATTAAAAATGGTGCAATAAACCAAGCCAAGTCTTTGAGGAGCAAGCCAAACAAAAGAAAACAGCCAAACAATGGCCAACGAGCCGTTTAAAGACCAAAAGCCAAAGGGCATTAGGCGCGGCTCAGACAAAAAAAAATAGCCGCAGGCATTTAAGCCAAGGGGATTCAACGGTTAATTGCTGATAAAATATGCGCTCACCTGCAGTAAAAGCAGCAGCAGCAGTAGCAGTAGAAGCAGCGGCAGTAACAAAACAAACATATGTGTCTGGCGCTGTGCAATTGTCAAGGCAGCGGCAGACTTTCATGTGCCGTCCAACACCTCCTCCATTCCCGCCCCCTAACCAACATTCCCGCACGGATCATAATTTATAATTAACTAACTGCTCGTATTTTGTTGCCAGCTGTCGGCACACAAAGTAGCCAAGGGCTTAAAAGGCTAAAAAGGAAAACTCTCTCGCTTTTTTGCAGCCCAACGCGGCGTATGCGTAATATACCAAATACTATTTTCCTATGTCACTTCCGGTGCTCCTTCACAATTCACACACAACGCAAATGCAACAATAACTGTAAATTGAGCAGAGCTGATTTATCAGCTACCGATTGAAACATATATCCGGCTCAATGCAATCAATAAATAAAGATATACAAGTAAATTTAATTATAATAAATGGCTTTTGCCCCGTTGACAGATATCAGCTTGCAAGGAGTGCAGAAATTGTTGACTTGGTAAACACATTCTTAGAGCCAATTGATATAAACAATAATCAACTGTAGAAAAGAAAATACAAATCTGGTCTTCAAAAAACTTAAAATGCTGCACAGAAATCACTTTAATATCAACAAATATTCCTTCAAGTCTATAAAAGTTTAATGGTGTATGAAATTATAAACATTTATATTTCGAAAATTTACAAGGTACAATTCTTAAACATTTTTGTCATATTAATTAAATTCCGTTAATATGAACTATTTATAAAAACTTAATATTTGAATTTAGCAAACAAGTTTCACTCAAAAATAGGAACGCAAAACTAGTAAAAATGTCTATGACCCTAAGAACTATTACAGGTGCTCCTATACCCAGGACAACTATGATATTTATTAAGACCTAAATATGCTCCGTGTTAGTTGTGCTGTGAGCTATGCAAAAAGATTAAAAAATTATAAAAATAACTTGGCTCAGAATCTCTTAGACAATAAAGGGACAAACAGAGCTTAAATAGATTATATGGGCTGGATCTTTCCCACATGTCATAAATTTACCAAACTAAACTAACTAAAATATAATATAATCACACATTGTCTGAAACTTTTTTACATATCATAAATTAAGCCTAAATAAACAAACTAAATTAGAATATATATTGTTTGAACTCATTGCTAGCTTAATTTATTTTCCAAGCAATTTGATTATTGTCCTAAGACAGATTACAAATGAAAGCCGAGTAAAAAGAAAACTTTAACCTAGAGGAAAAACTCTTACAAAAATTTCTCTTCATTTTTAATGCAAAATAAATTAAATTAGCACATTTATTATATTTCACCATATTCTATAATACATAATTAAAAAAAAACACATTTTTCTCTTTTTATGGGCTTTGGTTGAAGATCGGCTTGCGGTCTATAACTTAACGATTTACTATAAAAAGTAGCCAAACTTGTTTATTTAATTATTATCTGATTTATTAAAATTAAATGTATTTATGAGACTAAGCTGCACAATCACAATTTATTTGCAGTTAAATAAAAAAAAAATATGAAAGGCAGCAAATGAATTTTGACAACTAACCCACTTATTAAGTGGTTCAGTGACAAGGGTTGACCACAAAAATGTCTAATCTAGGTGCTCCCCAGGGTCGAGCCTAGTTTATTACTCGCTGCATTAAAATAGGAGACCGACACGTGTTAACGGCTGACAGCTAAGAACTGACAGCTGCCAAGTGAAACCGCACGAGAAGTGAAATATCGAAATAATATCTGAAATACTTTGGCATTGTTGTACAGTGAAGCCTTGATAGGCGGCAGCGGAACTAGAAAGTTCACAATGTACTTATTGAAAAGTTTTTCCGTGATTGCAAACATTGTGCAAAAGTTATGAAAACTAGGCAAATGCCAACAATGGTCGAGTTGAAAGAAAATGTTAAAAGGAACTAGCCAAGTGCAGGGCAAAGCTTAACAGGGCTCATTAAAGTGTCACTTATAAAATGCAGGCGCTAACAGAAAAAAGAAGTGGTAAAATTAGTTGAAATGTTGCAGTCGGGTGTCACCGACTGCGCAATAATCTGTTGACAGTGTACAAGAAGCTGATTCGATTGATTTCAGAGCCTTCTTGATAAATGGGTTAATGTTGTCTTCTAAAGTGAATGTGATCAATAAAAATTTAGTTGTCAGACCAACAATCGGCAAGACGAACATTAAACAGAACTTATATACTCTTCAACAATGTGAGAACAGAGTAACAAAAGTAACACAGAATGTGCAAAAATATGGCAACAGGAGCAACAGCTCGTTTAGCACTTGAATAATGACAGTGACATGGTAGGTGGATGTGCTATATGGTATATAGAGGCTGTACTTACCGCCCCACAATACTGACACACAGTCTGGCTTGTCGAGTTGTTGAGCTCCCAGGTGACAAAATTAGCATTTAACGGCAAAACACAAGTACGGCTAACTCACTCGACATTTAGTTATGTGCACAATTTTTTACTTATGCAGCAATTGCTTAAAAGACGCACACACACACACATATGCGCAAATTGTTGTTACAACACGCATACGACTCGTTGGCCGCCTCGCACCTTTGGCAATTGCAGAAAGCGTCTTGATAAACAGTCAATTAATTGCGGCGTTTATTGTGCGCATTGTTCGCGTGCTGGGCACACTCAAATTGGCATTTAAAGTAAACAAATCGCCTGAATTGCGCGAATTATGCGTTTATTGCGCCCAAATAGTTTAATATCAAATGGAGCAAAGCACGAGAAATACCCGCTTAACGGTCAGCGGCCAATTAGAACTGAAGGCGTTTCGAAATGACGCCAAAGCCTCAGGCAACAACAACGGCAATTCGAGTAGAACCAGCAGCAGCCGCAGCAGCCGCTAAAACGTTGCGTCGCGCCCGAACACAAAAACCGAACTGAATGCGGCAATCCGTGACTGGCGGAAGCACCCGCAATGACGGAATGGAGATCAGCCGGCAGCAAAGTTCTAGGCGACACGAAGTAGGGACACGAAGTCGACACACGAAGTCGGGCGTTCAGCCTTCGGCTGCATTTGTTGCACACTCTGCGCAATTGCTAGGATTTTGGCGCCAAAAGCAATCAACTAAGCAACATGTTGCTGAGCACATTCTGCTAAGGCACATCGCATGTTGCTAGTCCTTCAAAAGTTTTATTCAAAAATGTGGCGTTTTTGCCAATTCTGGGACAGTTTCTTGCTGTTTGTTTTAAACTAATTGCTCAGCAATGTTTGTTAGTATAATTATTTAGCCAGTTTTCTTGACTGAAGCGTCAGCACCTGAAGACCCTTGCAATATGTAGCTGGCAGCATGTTGCCAGTCAATTTTCAATTTCAGCCGCGAGGTGTGTTTTAAACGTAAATCAAAGTTTTTGAGCTCAGCTGGATAATGAGTCTATTAGTCATAACATAGTGGCAGTTGCGCTGTAAATATTTACCAACATTTTTTTAAAAGTTAACTACAGAATAGACAAATCATAGGGCTAAATATTTGCAGTTCCACTTTAGAAACGTTCACATAGTGGAAGCCCACACTTTCGCAAGGTTCTACAAATTTCTAGAAGAAAAATGAGAAAATATATTTACTCAGATATTGCTGACTGAATGGGAAATAATTTTTGCAGACAGACATTGCACAGAACCTATATACCCTTCTTATTTAATGACAGTGTACATGAAAAAGTCAATTGGAAGCTGTACGTACTTAAAAGAAGTTTCTATTAGACAACCCACCATTTTTGACATAACTATTTAAATTGTTAATAATTTTTGGCTTTATTGTGGCACGCACAATTTTTTTGCATTTCGAAATAAAAATGCCTACGCGGAAAATCGTGAAGCAGGTTCAAAATTAACAAAACGTAACCAATTAAAAAAAAAAAAGAAACAGAGCTCATAACGACGCGACTTCAAGGCCTGAAGGTCAAGTTTTAAGCGTATGACAGGGCCAATTGTCGTTAACTTTCAATAACGTGTTAATAAACGGCTTAAATAAACTCGCTTTTTATGCAATTGCAAAAAGGGAAACGCAAAAAATGTTTAGTAAATTCGAATTTTATTGACTACAAACAGTTTAACAAACAATTTAACAAATTTTATGGAAAAGCAACACGCGGCGATATGTGCATGGGTACGGAGCAGTGTGTGAGTGTGTGTGCGCTTGTGGGCGTGGCACGCCATTTAGACTAACTACAAGATTCACTATGGGATTCACTATGGGATTCACTTGAGCTTCTTCAGGAAGTAGCGACTTGGTGGACCGTAGTTGGAGGCGGGCACATGGCCGGACGTCGGTGCTGGCCCCTCTATGGCCTGGCGCTGCTCGGCGGGCTCCTCGACAACGATGGGCGCCATGGAGGGATCCTCAATGTTGCTGAGAGCAGCGGATGCCGTTGCAGGCGGCAGATATTGATGGGCGGGTGCGGTCAGCGTTGTTTGCACCTCCTCGCCCGTGTAGGCGGGTGCGGTGGGCGGGCCGTAGTTGGATGAAGGCTGCTCGGGCTGCTCCGACTCAGGTGCGCTGGTTGTGGGCAGCACATCGGCCACATCGGCCATGGGTGCAAAGTCCTCGGCGGTGGACTGGCGCGGTTCCATATCGGCAGGCGGTGGTCCATAGACGGGCGCCTCCTCCTTCTTGGTCTTGTACTTGATGAAGTAGACCTCGGGCTTGGATGGTTTGGTCGGTGGCGGTGAAGGTATGACAATATCCTGTTCCTGATCGGGCTTCTTGTGCAGCACATAGATCAGAGTCTTCTCCTCGTTCTGTGGTGGCGGTGGCACAACTGGTGCACGCAACGCTGGTGCCGATGGCGCCTTAATGAACACAATCTTGTAGTGCTTCTGTTTGGGTCCCAGCTCATGATGCACACGTGGCTGCACCGCATCCTCTTCCTCAAAATCCTTGGGCGGCACATGCACATAGATGTGCTTGTGGACGCGCGTCTCCTGTGGTGCATTGTTATAGCCGCTGGCATGTTGCACGCCCGACAAGCGATGCGCCATGTTGTAGGAGTCATCATAGGCGCTCAGTTGCTCAGCGGCGGGTGCCAGCTGCTCTTCCAGCTGCGGCTGCAGGTGCTGCTGCTGCTGCTGCTGCTGAACGGGTGGCAGGTAGTTCATTTGTGGCTGAGCAGGCTGTGCGGCAAAGTTAGCGAACGATTGCTCCTGGGGCAACGCCTGGTAGATGTGTGACGGCGCATTATGCACTGCAAGATCCGTGATAAAAAGAGAAAGAGTTGGAGAAGGCAGAGCTAGGATGCGGGCTCAGCGGCTGGGTAGTGTCACGGACACACTCACCATTCAATGGCAGCGCACGCTGACTCTGCTGCTGTGGTAATCCATAGTAGGGCGATGGCGGCTCAGGACGGGCCTGGACAGCGCCGAGCAGGGCGACGCAGCCAACAAGGAGCGAGAAGGCACGCATGGCAACGGCAATGACAATGGCAAACGCTTGAGTCTTTGGGTCTCTTTTACACTTAGCTTAGATCACGTAATCCTTGACTTGTCAGCGGGGCAACTGCTTCTGCTGATGTTGTGGTTCGATTGGAAAGCACAAATCTCGACTGATGCCCCAGTGAACTGAGCGTCGAGCATTTATATGATTCGATTGGGAGAGAGAAGCGAAGCAGTCAGCAAAAGCAAAGACAGCAACACGCTGAGCAGCAACTGGCCAAAATCTCATTACAAAAGGCCGCGGCAAAAATGAATTTAATTAAACATCAAAAGACGCTAACACACACGCGTACACGCACACACTCACACTCACACGCGAGCTCAGCTACAACAAAAAGAGTTCGACGCTGGACAGGAGCTAAGCTGAAGCTCTGTCAATGGCAGCCCGCTTGTCTTTTGATGTCTCCAAGCGAGAAATTGAACCAAGTTGCTAACTAAATGCACAACAAAAACTGGAAAAATACATTTATTTACCGCTAATCGAGTGTGTGTGCGTGTGTGTATGGGTCAAGCGAGTGTGTTCCCAGGGTGGCCACTTGAATGTTGCCCAGGGTCTGTCAGCCTGGCAACGACACCAGCTCATGCTTCCTTGGGCTCACACTCTGATCTTAAGGCCATCAAAAAACGTGCCACTTTTTACTACATACACTCAGCGAAAATTAAATCAAATGTGTTGTGCTTGAAAGAGACACAAAATGTGTTAAAGCTTAAAACATCTTATGCTGAAAACGAATAAAAAAAGCATTTTATTCTGAAACTACTAAAAACAAGACTGAAAGACAACGCATCCCAACACTACTGAAATAAAAAAGAAAATATTTGAAATAATTATACATTAAAAAAATTTATGGTATTTAGTACTTTCACTAGAAAAGAAATTATTGATTCAAAAATTGTTAACTCATGAATATAAGAAATACTTAAAAATGATAAATACTTAAAAATTATAATATAATATAATATTTGGGTATAATAAATAATGTGTAGTAATATAAATTCTAGATTCGTGAATTTATTAAATTTAACTCAAAACCCTAAATAAAACAATTTTATGCAGACAACTTAAGAAGCTGCAAGCTTTCAGAACGAACTTCTTGCTCTGATAAGTTCATATAAATTCCAAACACTTAATTTCATTAATAATAAATAAATACTATAAGTAAAGTCACAGCCTTAAACTTAACATCTTGTATTTATATATATTTATAGGACATTTTTCACGCTTCATTTAAAAATTTAGTTTTTTCTCTCAGTGAATCTATCAAAAGTTTCTTACGGATGCGCCGAGAGACAGACACACACACACTCTTACACACAACAACAACCTTCGCCTGAGTGTGCCAAGTGTTATTTTCACAATTGGAGCACTCTCAAAAATGTTGTCTTGAAAACGAAAGTGACCCACGATTACACACTTGGACTGTGTACAACATGCCACCGGGCCCCTCTGCCCCTTCTCACATGGACAACATGCCCTTCCATTGATGAATCTTCATTCATGACCCGTTGTGGTTTGCCGCCGTTTAGCGGGGATTTACTTTAACTGTTAATCAGCCAAACACTAAGCAAATATTTGTGCCAACAGAAAAGTGAGTCTAGTTTAATCTGAGCTGGAAATGGCTGCCTAGACAAGGCCGTTGCGCATACGCCAAGTAGGCCCGGCGCAGCGTTAAAACTGTCAACTGACAACACTTTCAACACCTACAACAATAATTTTAAACAATTACGAAACAATCAAAACAAAACCAAATCAAAGTTTTATAATTGCGGCCAAATTATTTCAAACAAGAGGGCTCTTTTCACGAGAGTTTTCGACTTGGAGATACCCTGTGCGCAGCTTTATAGCCGCCACAAGGCCACACATATGCACACACACATTCGCACGAGTCTGTTTCAGCCAAAATTTGTTGCCTCTTGGTCTCAAAATATGCGAACTATGCCAAAAAGCCGGAGCTGGCCATCGATTTAGAAGAAATCGAGAGTGTTCTCGTAGGTCTTAGTTCTTTAAGATTAACGGTCTCATACAAATTGCAAGATAGGTTTAAGAGAAGCAGAGCTGGCCATCGATATCTATCATAAAAAACTTTTTCCCTTATATTTTTCGAGAATGTTTTCGTAGGATCAATAATGCCGCCAGAAAATAAATGGGTTCTGTCTGTAGATGGAGAGAACAGAGATGCAGACATGACTAGATGGACTCGTCTGTTAATACCAATTAGGAATAACTAAATCTTCCTATGCCAGTAGCATATATCAGCTTATTACTTAGTATAACTATTTTATAGGGTATAAAAAGAAAACAAAGCTACCAAAACAAATAGATTTGATAGAGACAAAAACTGAGAAAGAGAGGCAGCGTAGCTTATAAACGAATTTAAACACTTGTCATCCACGCTGGCCACAAATTATTTAACATAATTGCAGCTCGTCTCTCGATGGGATGACCAGAGAAATTTTGAATCCATAAAATAAATATATGTGTGTACATACGTATCGTATTTAGCTGGGGCGACAGGCAACAGGTCTGCTGCTGCTTTACGTCATCGACATCAACAACGCACCATTGAAATTGGTGCACTTGGACACACTGAGGAAGCGAAGTGCCCAAAGCGACATGGAGCAGAGGGCGCACAAAGATTGCCACAAATGTAACAACAGCTGCAACACGAGGCGTCGCGTCGATTGCGACATAGCTGAGTGGGGAAGGGGGCAAGGTGGACAGGTGGGGCAGGGCGAGAGTGTCTTTAAAATCAGGTCACTTGTGCAGTAGCCACCGCCAAGTGGCAGCCAGTGCGGCGACTTAAGCGTCTCGCTGTCGGTCTTCGACTTGGTCTCCACATTGGCATTGGCTCTGCTTAACTCCGACTTATTGGCATTTGTGTTTGCCCTTCGTTCGATTTCGGGGTATGAGTTGAATGTTGCCAGCCCATTCGGTTTTGTTTTTTTTCTCGGGTATTTCCACAATATCTAGCAGCTTTAAAATAGACTGAAACTCTGAAGAATGCACTTGAGACCCGGCGTTGTTGCCACTTGTTGCACTCAAGTGCCAACTGGCCTTTCAACCAATTTTTGGTTTATCATTGCCACAGCGCATTCATGCTTTGTGCTAGTTTGCGAGGGAGCCAAGCGACGCTTTGGAGGCCCCGTCATTGAGATGCGACCCTACAAATCGATTAGTTGGTCAATGCCTCCAAGCCAGCTCGTTCAAAGATGCCGATCTCAACTCTTTTCAAATGGGACAGTCTTCAGTTTAACTGATTATTCTTATCATCAACAATTAACCCTCTGTTTCCAAATATTCAAATAAATGTATTTAACGCTTATATTAATTGCCTTAAATTTATTTTCCCTTCAATAAATTCCTAGATGTTATTTATTTAACTTTATAAACCTCAAATATTTTACGGAAGCTATTTTAATGAATTTATTCAATTTGTTTATTTTTGCTGTCTATTGTCAACAATAAACTGTATGCAAATCCCAGAAATTGTTTATAAAATTTAATTTGTATTTATTTTATTTGAATATCATGTTTATACACTTTACTTTAAAGCATTTTATGAAGTTCCCAATTTTTGTATTTAAGATTTTTATTTTATTTTATTAATTTAACTCTTTCGCTTAGCTCCAAATAAAATATAATGGAAATCATGGCAAAGTGTGTTACACATTTAAATGCTTCAACCTACATTAAACAAATTATCACAATTTTTAAATGAGTGTCATGAACGCCCCCGGCCGCCCCGCTGGTACCACCGCCGCCGCCGCATCACTCAACTGGAGGAGGTAGACTAAGCCGGGCCGGCAACTTGAGCCGGCGCGTCGTCAGTGCAAAGCAAGCCAAAATATTTGTTGACAAACCGTTCGAACAAATTACTTAATGGCTTAGCCAGTTAATGACCATAATGATGACAAACGTGATAATGATGAACAGGTAGCTGCTCGATGGGATGCTGCCTCGATGCCTCGATGTCTCGATGCCTCGATGCCACGTGGATGCGCCGCACTGTGTGCGTAGACAACTTAAAATTTATTGCATTTTAAAAGCCAAGCTTTAAGCAACTGCACTAAGGCAGCTTAAAGCGCAATTAATTTATTTGTGACCAATTAATTACTTATATTTTGCTAATATATATAAATAACATTTTATTTGATATAATTAATTAAAACTAACCGAGCAAGCGGTTGGTTGGCGCCTGCAATCAAATATATGTATATATAACAAATATTTTATTTTATATTGAAAATTTGTTCAGAATATTCTTGAATGTATTCAATTTATTTTCAAAAGCTTGCATTTATCTTAATATTTTTTAGGTAACCCACATTAGTTATCTTCATTGCTGTTTTCCAATGACCTTCAATCAGTGTGCAGCGTCTCCAACGATTATCTTGTTAATTAACGCTCAACAGCAACTGGCTTGATTTTTGTTTTTGTTTTTATTGCCGTCTCTTCATGTGAAACACTTGGCGTGCTTTCGCGCCAAGGCGAATGGGGCACAGTGGGCGGCTGGGCTGACCAAACGACTGGCGAGCGCTGCACAAGGTCATCCAATTTGCCGCTAAACGAGCACAATTATCGAGCAGCTTATATAACGTATACGACCCGTAGGAAGTCATTTAAATTCGAGTTACACGCGCACTTCTTCTTCTACATGTTAATTTTACTTTGCTGCGCCCACCGGCTCCAGCGCTGCCTGGCAATGGCAATGGGTGGGTGGGTGTGCGGCTGATGTCATGTGGAGTATCCATGGCTTTTCAATTACAATGAATAATGAATGTTAATGGCGCCGACTAACGGGCCTTAGCCCTAAGCTTAGTCAAAAGTGCTAATGGAACTCAAAGTAAACTCTATTTATAAGCCTGCATTTCCAGAGAAAGTTCTTAAAGTGGTCAAAACTAAGTAAATGGGTGGTTGGGCGTTTGACAATTGTCAAGACTCTAGCATACACTTAAAAAAAAAGGCAGTCAAATCGATCACAAGACATAAAAAAGGTTTTAATTTAAGATACATAAAATTATACTAATAATAAAAAAAAATTATAAAAAATTTATAAAGATCAAAGAAGATTCAGGACGATTTAATACCCTTGTAGACATTTCCCTTTTGCCTTTTGCTTGAGTAGGGAGCAGAGGTAAACATATAAAAGTTTTTCATACAACAAACTGCCTATGGACCGTTTGCTTTTGCAGCAGCTATACATGGTCCGATTTGTGTCGGTTCCTTCTTGTGTTGAGTAAGGCGACACAGTCACATTTGTAAGTGTACTTAGGGCCGAGATCAATAAACTTTAACGGCCCAAAATGACGCATATCTAAGCTAAAAATGCCAGTAAAAAGGTGAAAGTTCAAGAAGCGTTCTTTAAATAATTACAATAATTAAGTGGGCAGTACAAACAAACAAACAAAGGCCAATCGAAATGCTGTAGCGTAATTAAGGAAAGAGAAAACATTGACATTGAATTATAATGCCGCGTGTAGTACACAATAATAACAATTAATAATTGTTTTTTTAATGCAATGAGTGCGTATAAAAGAAGTGAAATATTAATAAAGATCAGCAAACACGCACATAATGTGCTTTTATTAACGGGCTGCTGACCATTAAAACAAACACCTCCAAGCACAGGTGGGCGGCGGGCATAAAATTCAACCAAACAACAAATCAATGAATGCAACAAAGGCAAATTGTGGACTATCTGGACGTGGGGCGTGGCACATTGTCGCCTCTGCCAGAGACTTTAATGTCAAAAGGCAAACGCGCACTTACAAATCGGTTAGTTTCACAGACGTATCTCATGGATGCCCAATGCCAGTGCATGTATCTGCAGTTTGCTGTGCCCGTGTGCGTGTGTGCGTATGTGCGTGTGTGTGTGTGTGTGTGTATGTGTCTGTGTCATGTTTCATTGAATACAATGCCCAGTTAAACACTGCTGCCGTAATTTGTATCTCGCACTTTGTTTATTTACGCTGTCATCTGCTATTGTTTGGCGCTAAGAGTGCACCCCTCCCCAGGCCGCTTGCTATTTCCCCTTAGCCTTTTTCTGTTTTGGCCAGCACACACACACATGAACACATTTACAAAGCAGCATTTTGTTAGCCATTTGCAGTCAGTCACATTTTGTGGGGCCCCGCAACAACAACAACAACAATAACAACAACAAATTCGCTTGTCAGCGCGCCCCTGGTTCAGTTTTGTTTTTGGGCACTTTAGCTTTTTGATTTTGTTGCTGTGGGGCACTTGGGGCTGCTTTGAGTCTCGACCATCATTTTTGTTTACCATGGCGCGTTTTCTGCGGCCTAACTGGCAATTAAACATGTATTTGCTGGCATTTTGCCATTGTGGCGCACACTTAAACGCAAGCCACGCCCCCTTTTTGCTGAGGGACTTATCACAATGTCAGTGCATCACAAGCGCATAGTCGAGCGGACGTTGAGCTGGCTATAGGGGAGTAATTTATATGGGCATTAGATGCATTTATCTTCAATTAAAAACTGGTGCACTTGTCGTATACGTGATGCTGTCGACAGGATAAGCTACGATGTACTAAGCTGTAGTCAATTAAATAATGTGTTTATGTGAAATGCAATAGTTGTGCTCCCTTCATTTTCTCCTATCACTTTCAGCTGATATGTCTGTCAAGGGTCAATAGTTTGTATATTTCCCTGTCAAATGTGCATATGCATTTCTCAACTAACATCGACTTTTCCTTTTGATTGTACTTGTAAGTTTATCTGCCTGTCAAAAATTAGCAGTATATTTATTTAGTGATTAGGCATGTCTTTGCACAAACTTGTACAATTGGCCACTTTGAGCTGCATTTTTTTTATCTTGCTAACGGAGAAGTCCGCTAAAGATGAATGTTGAAGAAGTATCCAATATATGTTTTTATCATTTATCATCATCTCATTGGGTTTTCAATTAATATCTTAAATATTTTTGAGAATTATTAAGGTACATATCCTATTGCTTCACGTCTTGAGACAAATTCAGTTTTTCGCTAATAAACTATCTGCTGAAAAGCTTGATTTTTTAATTTACACACAATTTGAAGGTTGAGTCAGGTTCATGTAAACGAACTGTACAGTTCGCACAGCGGCGCCATCTGTGTGTCGCGCTTGTGCGCTTATCAAAAACTCACAGCTGTGCTGCTTCGTCTTCGCCTTCCGCTCTTACTAACTACCTTGAACAAGTTCAACGCAAAAGCTTCGCGGCCGAACCTCAAGAAGCCACAGAAAATAAACAAGAAAGAGGCAGAGCGTAAAGATTGTAAAAATAATACACAGTAATACACAAATGCGAGCAGTTATCAACTGCAGTTCCGCACGAGAAGATCCACACGACGGTGCGCCTGATAAATCCAAAGAAACAACTTTCGCTCTGGACTTTTGCTAGGAAAAACTCCAAAGAAACATGGAAGTATTAGATGACGACGACAACTACAGCGAACAGGTGGGGTAAACTGTAGCTTATCTCGCCACATTCTCAAATATAAATTCTGTGCATACTCTGTTCACAAAGTGCAAAGGGGTATATTGCATTTGAGCAATGTTCAGCCAGCCGTCCGCTTGAAACATGAACATTTTTGAGGGAAGCTGTAAAAATGTATATCCTCTCCAGTTTTTTAAGCTAAAGTCCGTTTGTGCACTTCTCACGACCTCTTCTATAAGTCAAGCCAAAAAAAATGCGGTCACGCCCAAGTCTGCTTTCGACTGTTAAAAAAACAGTTATTGGAACATGGACAGAGTATTGCTCAGTTGATTAGACCCGCCTTCAACAGTTTTTATTGCTCCCTTTCGCCCAGCTCATTCTGGTGCAACAGAATCTGCGCTCGATGCCCATTGAAATTGTGCAGCGCTATGCCGAGAGCACCGAGCATTTGGATTTGAGTCACAATTGCCTCAAGGATCTGTCCTGGCTGTCGGAATTTGAGCAGCTGCGTTATCTGGTTCTGGACAGCAATCGGCTGCACGAGTCGCAGTTGCGCACGTTGCAAGTGCCACTGCCACAGCTGGAAGTGCTCATGCTGAACAAGAACGAGGTGAGGCAAGCTAATGTGCCCCGGTTATCAATTATTATATAGGGTATATCAATTTACAGTTCAGCGATCTGGCGGCAACGATTCGACTTATCAGGCGGCTCTTTCCCAACCTGCAGTACCTCAGCCTACATGGCAATCCCATTTGCCCCGACGGCCTGCATTTGCAGCCTTTCTCCAGCTACTTGGATTACGATTATACATACTACAGGTGGGCATATTTAACAGCTCCTAAGCTAATAATATATATACATATATATTGAATACTTTATTTTTTAGCAATTTCATAGCTCAGTCGCTGGGAAAGCTAAAATTTCTGGATCACGCCCCGGTTAAACGTTCCTTTAACTATGAGAGTTTTCCTATCAAGGGCCATGATAGGTCTGAAAATACACTTGTAAACACGACAAAACTTTGAAGAAAAACACATGTTCTTACCAAATTGATAAAAATCTCAATATTATAAATCATATACGTACCTGTATTTGTGTAGAAAAAGCTCTTAGCCATGACAGGCACCCATTATTATTGATAAAAGCTCAAGGTGAAGAGCTTTTATCAACAGCCGAAAAGGCGCATAAGACATAATGCACAACAATTATCATAGCACGACTAAGGAATACTTCGCAATGTCCTACAACTATTCTTAAAGGCTGACAAAATGTAGGATATCTTTTCTACATCAAGGACTTAAACGATGCAAAAATATTAAATAACTTAAAAGTCAGTATAAAATAATATAATAGGTTTTTGGTAATATATTTTTGATAATAAATGTATAGCAAGTACTAATATTAATAAAAAGATGAAGTACACTTCTAATAACAACTTGGGTTACGCAAAAACAAACGACATAAGAAAAAGTTTTGATTAGAAAAAAAAAAATATATTCACCAAATTTAATGGGTATTATTGAACTAACACAAGTATAAAGCATAAAATAATTGAAACACAATATAAAGTGGTAAAAATAAATTCTAGATAAAAGAGAGATTAAATTTGAAAGATAATAATTTAAAAAAATACCTGCACGAGAAATCAAAGATAATGATATATTAAATATGTGATAAGGTGCCGTAATACAAGAGGTAGGAACAAAAAGCACAAGTAGGAACAAAAAGCCAGCCTTAAACTTTGCAGGGTATATAAACATGCATAACAGTAGGAATACACACACACACACACACTCACGTTTCTGTTAGCCTGCGTCGCCGGCCGGCATATGTTTTGCGGAGCGAAAGACAGCACAAAAGGGAGACAGCGTTAAAAGCACGCGCAAAGGCAAATCAAATAAACGAACGCATATCAAAGGCAACCATAAAACGAATCTAGAATCCAATTGCAGCTTCAGTTAAGTGCGAACATTCAAGCAGTCAAGTTGTCAGTCGCTCAATTGCAGCTCTTCAATATGGCCAATCCCAACGCGCAGCCCAAGTACACAAAAGTAAGTAAACAAGATGTTGTTCTAATATTCAGAAGTATTTGATACTGACGCCTGCTGCTTAACGAGTGAAGAATTTCAGTTACCTGACTACAGGTGACTACTTGGTTAGGCTAAAAGCTTAAAGCCTTGAACTGCATATAAGAAATTCATGTTTTTTCTTATCGCAAATTTTAATTGTAGCACAATTTATACAACTCGAATGGTTACACGATTTTTTTGTGTTTGATGTCAGTTTAAAAAACTTGTTTTTGCCAAGAATTTACTCGCTTTCCCTTAATATATATGCATGTATGTATATCTTGCATACATATACACCTTTATAACTGTGTGTGCGTGTGAGACCGCAATATGTTTAAGGTGTTATTGTATATTTTATATAATTAATTGTGGATCCATCTGGCCTATTATTAGCTTACACTCGCTATCACACCCTTTAAGCACTATCAGGTGGGCTCTTTGTACTTATAAAAAACATTTCAGTCTAATGCATATATGTATGTACATGTCCGATTTGTATAGCTGACACGCCTGCAATATCAATTGAAAATATAATTATAAGCTTACATTGGTTTCCTATAAAGGTATTAATGTTCTTATGTATTTAGGCTAAATCACAGCTATAAAGGAATTAATGGTCTTATGTATTTAGGCCATATCTCAGCTATAAAGTTTTATTATTATTGTTTTATTGGCATATGTTATAAAAAGAGTTATCCACAAACTAAATAAAACAAATATTTCTAATCGTCGTAGATATTCGCAAATTCTATTTTACTTTCACGCATTTCCAGCTTATCTAGCGAAATGGAATTATTATTTTGTGACTGTTTAAGAAAGCAGCTCAAAACTTAAAAATATATATAAGCCGCATAATCAGGAATTTATTTAATAAATATACATCACATAACTTATGTCTGGTAATATTATACGCTACGATGCGTAAACTTTTTTATTTTTAAAGTAACCAAAGTGCTTACGAATTAATTGCAATAAGAAGCTTAGTTTTATAAATAAACATAAAACACCCTCTTAAAACATTTCTCAACAAATACTTTACAACAATCTACTCTGGGCAAAAGCAAAGTATTTCTATTCTTGAATGATGAACTCTTGAACTTTTTACAGGGTATTATCCCATCAAAATGCTTACTCTTGTTTACATTACCATAATTTGATAATCGCTGGTGGTGCTCTGATAATGGCCATTTCTGATAAGGGACGAACACAATATTAGATTAGTTGCGCTCGACTGTGGACTTTAATTGTCATATTTAGAGCACAGCACGAGTTGGCAGCTTATAGTTGGAATTCCTCTTGAATGCTTCTGTTATTCCATCATTTTATTCGGTTGCAATCTTGACATTCCCACATGCATAAACTCCAAATTAGCTAATTACTCTAAATAGCGTCAATTTCATATTCGTTTATTTTTTTCCCCCACAATCAGAACTCGGAATTTCATTGACAATGTCATTATTTGTTGAGAGTTTAATAAAGTCTAGTTAGATAGTTTTGTTTACATTGAGCGTAACTGTCGCGTGTTTGGAGACTGGCAACTGACAACTTGTTAAGTCCAAGTCAAGCGGCTGTTCGTTAGGCACAGGGCAAAGGTCGTCCATGAAGTGGCGCCAATTAGTGGCACGCCAGGTGCTGCAGCTGCAAATGCATTGCAGCAGCTCGAGCTATGAGCATTGCCCACCCGCGTATAGTCAGGTGAGGCGCACAGTTTGACAGGCACTGACACGTATATTACGTATAATAATTGCCGTATAATCTTTATTTGATTGCAGCTGTTTATCAACAATGAATTCGTTGATGCCGTTTCGGGCAAAACCTTTGCCACCCACAATCCGGCAACGGGCAAGGAGATCAGCCAGGTGGCCGAGGGCAATAAGGTGAGCATGAGCTCGCACTGATAACGTTTGCGGCAGGCGCTAATCTTATTCGCTATCTTTCAATCCAATCCCACCTAGGCTGATGTTGACCGCGCTGTGGCTGCTGCCAAGAAGGCCTTCCATCGCGGCTCCGCCTGGCGTCAAATGAGTCCGCTGCAGCGCACCAATCTGATGAACAAGTGGGTGGCCTTGACCCTTGATCCTTGCATAGTCATATAACAACTGCTCCTTTCCCCATTCCGTTGCAGACTCTGTGACCTGATGGAGCGCGACAAACAGTTTTTGGCCAGCATTGAGACCCAGGACAACGGCAAACCCTTTGCGGAGGCACTCTTCGATGTGACCATCTCGATTATGACGCTGCAGTATTATGCTGGCTGGACGGACAAGTTCTTCGGGGATACCATACCCGCCGGTGGTTTCGTTGCGATGACACGCAAGGAGCCAGTTGGCGTTGTCGGTCAGATAATACCCTGGAATTATCCACTGTTGATGTTGGCCTGGAAGTGGGGTCCCGCACTGGCCGTTGGCTGCACCATTGTCATGAAGCCCGCCGAGCAGACGCCACTCACAGCCTTGCACATGGCCGCACTGGCCAAGGAGGCGGGCTTTCCGGCGGGCGTCATCAATGTGATAAATGGCTTTGGACCCACCGCTGGCGCTGCAATCAGTGAGCACCCAGACATTGCTAAGGTGGCGTTTACCGGCTCCGTGGACATTGGACGCATTGTTATGCAGGCGGCAGCCACATCGAATCTGAAGCGCGTCTCCCTGGAGCTGGGCGGCAAGAGTCCCGTCGTCGTTTTTGAGGATGCGGACAGTAAGTGGCATAGGATCCGAGACATTAGCGTTGAGTAAACCCATTTCATGTGTTTGCCCTGCAGTTGACTATGCTGTGGAGACCGCCCATGAAGCACTCTTCTCCAATCACGGCCAGAGCTGCTGCGCCGGCAGTCGCACCTATGTGCACGAGAAGATCTACGACAAGTTTGTCGAGAAGGCGGCCGCCAAGGCCAAGGCACGCACAGTGGGCAATCCCTTCGAGGAGAGCACTCTGCAGGGCCCCCAAATCGATGAGGAGATGATGACCAAGGTATTGGGCTACATTGAGAGCGGCAAGCAGCAGGGCGCCAAGCTGCAGGCGGGCGGCAAGCGTATTGGCAATGTGGGCTACTTCATCGAACCGACCGTCTTCTCCGACGTCAAGGATGACATGCGCATTGCCCAGGAGGAGGTATAACCAGCACATTGATTAACCTAAGCAAGTGTACTCATGTCCTGCTCTTTCAGATCTTTGGACCCGTTCAGTCCATCTTCAAGTTCAGCTCCATCGAGGAGATGATTGAGCGTGCCAACAATGTGCAGTACGGCCTCGCCGCCGGCGTCATCACCAACGACATCAACAAGGCCATGAAGTTCGCCAATAGCGTCGATGCCGGCTCCGTTTGGATCAATTGCTATGATGCCGTCCTCCCGCAGACACCCTTCGGTGGCTACAAGCACTCCGGCATTGGTCGCGAACTGGGCAAAGATGGTCTGGACAACTATCTGGAGACCAAGACAATTACCATGAAGCTGCTGTAAGGTGGAGAGCATCTGGTCCTTTATGATTTTTGTTTGTATATGGAATATTTGTATTTTATTTGCACCTTCTGGCTTTATGGTTAGACTATTGCATTTCAATTAAAACTATTTGTTGGAAACTAAAATCGATTATATTATAAATTAAAACGAGGCACGAGTTTACTTAACTTAAGCTTAGATAATATCATTCAATTGTTCGAAACCTTTTTTTTTTGTTGTGTTGGAAGTTTAGCAGACTTCAAGTTGGAACTTGAAATTGCCTTTACCCTTGCAGAGAATGCTATTATGCTCACGGGCAGACTTAAAACTGATATATCTATACATTTATCGGAACATCATATAACTATATCATATAGCAGCGAATCGCCTAATAAGGGAAAAGTTTTTTCTGTTTCAAGATATCTTGACCAAACTGGAACTTACTGTGCCTAAAGTCTTATCCACATCAGACACCTATATCATATAGCTCTATAAGGGCTCCAAACAAGCTTAATTATTGACCGATAAATATTACCTTTACCAGGTACGTGTATTATTAAGTAAATTACGCTCTAGGGAAAAAATCTTAAAATCCACCTGCTTTAGCAAGGACTTCTGAAAAGTTGGGTATGTCAACATTTTTGAGTTTCAATATTAGATTCCGAATTGAGCGCAACATTTTTTTAAATCGGACTACAGAATTAATAAGCTTCCTTGGGAAGCCCTCTGCAAGGGTACTTAATATTCGGCAAGCCGAATGTAACTTCTCTTGTTCGCTTGTTTCGTTTTGTTCTAGTATTTGTTCTTAATCCCTGCTTTGTTCTCCAAAACAATCGTATATAAAAATAAACCTGAGATTTCTGATGTGCTTCAGTTTGTGACAAAGTCAAGCCTTAGGCGACAGTTGTTAAGTGTGTTTGTTGCCGTTGTTGTTGCTGTTGTTCCTGGGCTTTCAGCTCGAGCAGCGGCATGGCCACATCGCTAAGCCGTGACTTGGCGCTCTGATAATCATCCTCCGACCTGGGTCTCAACTGCTGCTGCTGATGCTGTGGACTGGACTGCAGCACCTTGTTATAAATGGGTTGTATGTGCTGAGCGCCAGCTGGGCGATGATCGAACATATCATCGATATCAACCAGCTGGAAATCAAAGGCATATATGTAACGCAGCACCATGACCAGCAGCGCCAAGAGCCACAGGATCATGCTAATAATATAGCTGCAACGGAAGAGGTCCAGATACACATCGTGCGAGACGCTGTGGTCGTGGATGAGCGGCCGCAGCAGGGCAATCGCATCGCCACAGCTAAAATTAAAGGTTACTTAATTTGGTTTAATCAAGTGAGACACATGTAGACCCACCTGATGGCCTGGGGATTGGTGAGACCCTGCCGCAAATGCCCACACAGACGTCTCAGATAGCCATTGGTCAGTATCGTGTATGCAGCGCTGCCCAGGCTCATCAGCGTGAAGATCAATATGGAGGGCACCACAATCCGCCAAGGTTTGGGCAGTACACTGAAAAAGTTTAAAGAAAACTTAATTGTTGCCGACTGCCAGATACTCTATTCACAGTGTAAGTAGAGCTTATAATCAATTGAAAGGAATCTTCTGAATTGATAAGATTGTTAGCTCTGCGCAGTTGCAGAAGATTTTACTTTATTGTAGAAGTGCCCATCAATCGGCTCCCTAATGAATCTAGCTCCTCTCACGGGTAGCTCTACTCCCTATGACACGACTGTATATCTTACAAGTTTCATGAATAAGTGAATAGATCAATACACGCTCTATCTCTTTGTGAACAGAGTATAATAAGACAAAAAGTCAGACCTGGCTAGAATGACTGAGCTGGTTGTCCTGATCAAGAATATTTCTACTTTATGGGGTTGGAAATGCTTTCTTCTGTTAATAAGCACGAGAAACATTGGACCACTAACTCATTTTGAATGGGTACAGGGTATACAAACTAAAAGTGGTAAGACACTCACGATGTTTTCTTGTTGCCTGTTTGATAGATGAGACACATGGCCGTCCAGATAATGGCCACAGCCTCGGATATCAGTGGAAATGTGTAAACAAACTGGGCGCCAATGCCGCGACTCCAGCGAGTGGCATGTGTATCTATGGACTCTGCAAGCAATCAAATCAGATCAGATGCCGAACTTCTCTATGATCTTCTCACTATCTACTCACGGCTAGCCAGAAATTTGCGATCCGCTTCCGCATTGGGCACCATCTCAGGCGGTGCACTTGTTGTGGTTGTTGTTGCCTGCAGCGCATTTTCCTGCTCCCTTTCGCTGACCAGCCGGGCCAGCAGGGGCGCATTATCTTTGGGCTCGTAGATATGTTCGAATTTGTATTTTGGCTTTTTGGTTTCTGCTAAAGGGAATAATACAAGTTTAGTTATTTGACTTAGAACATGCGCCAGTTTACTTACGGCTGTCGCTCTTCAGCGATTGCGGCGTTTCATTTAATTCATACGGAAGCTGTGCCACTTTTTGCAGATCCTGCTGGAAGATCTCCTTGCTTCTGTTATCCATTTGGCCATAGTCGCGATCCTTAAACATTATTTTGGCACTGATGATTCCATCGTAGAAATCGCCGGATAGCACATGCAGTGAAACGCTCCACATAATGGAGAAAATTGCCACGAGCACCAAGAGACATATTACTAGAACTGCAAAAAAGAAAAATTAAATAATATTTCATATCCATTTAGACATTTTCCTTTCTTATGTGAGAAAAGTGAAGCTGGTAAATGCTCAGTTTAATGAAAATATCTTTGAAAACATGTTTTGCCATATAAGAACCTACTTTTCGACCGAACTTTGGATGTTGATTATTAATTTTGAGAAGGACTTTGAGATCCTAGTGGAACTAATAAATCGCTCAAGTTATCTTTTATTGAGAAAGGGCGGCCGTTCATTTATCAGCTTTCTGATATGGCAATCAGATCTGGTTAATTCTGAAATATATAACACTGACAACTCCTTTTGGGTTTGTTTAAATGGTTCTTAATTAAGTATTTATCCCAAAGTTTAACATTTAATATGTTCTTGAGCAATGTTTGTTAATATAAATATAAATAATTCTATATGTTTAGACCTCCGAAGCATTATCTATGACAATTATTTTCACCTACTCAAACCGTTTGCATTTTTTGTTTGATAAATATATTATAAGTTTTGAAATGATGATCTATTAACAAAACGAGAAGAAAACTATGTTTAGAAAACCTGAGAATTATGTGATGTGCTTGGATTCTATTACAACTATTTAAAGATAAAGGTTAAGGTCTGAATAATTTCAGATATAGAGGTAATACTTTTGGGCGAGCTTAAGCACAGATGATAAATAGTTGGCCAGGCCTTGGCAGCATCCATTTACAATAGAAATAGGTGGGGCTTGAGGTTGTGGGGGCGGGGGGCTGCCGTGGCAGAGACGTGGCGGCGTCTACTTTTGTATACAGATTCGTAAATTTACTAGAAGACATCGTGAAAACAAACATAGACAATGCACAGTCCATAAACTAGCTGGCCAGAGTTTATATTGGAGGCATGATATCATGGCAGATGTTTTATATGGTTTGGTTAACGAGCCACGAAAGCAACAACAACGACAACAACAGCAACAACAACAACGGCAACAACAACAATTAAAAACATTTGCCGATGACGTCGAAATTAGCGACGGAGCTGCTCAATAAAATCCATTTCAATTGATGCTAAATTTCCGACATGCCAAGTTCACAGAAATGCCGAGCAAAATATAAATTTTAATGGAACGAAATGAAAAATGCATTGTGGCTAAAAGTCAAGAAACATATTTACGAATTTGATATATATGTTATGTGTGTGAGCCATCATAAAAGTCGAAATCAAAATGGGTTTTTATTTTTGTTGTCACGCCAAAATGGGAAAGTTTTCATGTTCCAAGCTCCGAGCTCATAAAAGATATATATTCTTGATCAGCATCAACTTCCGACTGCCAGAAAGAACAGGTAGAAAATAAAATTGATATTCGAAAAATTTTTAAAGGTGAAAGCCCGCATTAAGTTGAGCTACTTTATTGTAGGTTCCTATGGAAACAATCGACGGGAATAAAAGCTTTTGTTTTAAAGAACGTCTATGTCGTGTTCAGGGTATTCAATAGTCGTCGAGCCAAAGACAGCGCTTGTTTCATTTATAATTTTGCCCATTTTTATGATTTGCAAGGATTAATAAAAAAATCGTAAACATAATGACAAATAGACGGACTGTCAAGTGCACCCGTGAATGGGGCGAGCAAATGAATAATGAATATTTTCATGCACAAGCGAACGCATAAATTAGAGAAAAACATGCATTCATTTATTAATGCTGTATTCATAAATGTGTGTGCCACTCGATATTGCGAGTTGCAGCAACAGCGATGACATCATGCCCCATCTCCAGCTGGGTGTGGACCAGGGTCGCGTACCGGAACGTTAATAGAACCATGCCTTGGGGCATTGTTGCTGCCAACAAGAGACTACTTCATCTGCCCGAAATCAGCTGTGCTTCAGAGCGGGGGGGGTAGCACTAACAACTAACTGAAATGCTAGCCCAGAGTGTCATTAGCGATGATGGCAACTATTTTCGGTCAGTCAAATTGGCGATTTGTGTAACTGAATATGGCTCACCGGGGGCCAGACGATGGCGTAATTCTATAAAGCCAGTCGAGCGAGTTATAAATAAATATTACGGCTCGAAACTTGATTTGAAAAGAAAACAGAATACAATTCAAGTATTGTATTCATGAGCCGCCAAATAAATGTGCGCCTAATATTCATAGAATTCAATTATGCATAGAAAATAAACCATGGATAGATTCATCACAAGCCCTTTGGATTCTTTAATAGCTAATATTAAATCCATGTGTATTACAAATTTCTATCTTTAAGTGCTACCTATATATAAAAGTCCATTCTCACTTGGCTGCATTACATGCTTAAAACATACAACTCATCGTCTTGATCAGGAATAAATATATGCTTTGTAGATTCAGAGATGCTTCCATTACATGCTTAAAACACATTTTTCAATGGGCTTAGAGTATAAAAACATTTTGCTTACATATATACAGTCGGAAGCTGTTTCAGTTTATTTGCAGTTGCCACTTTAATATGAACCACATGGCGTATGCGCATTCTTTTATAAACTACGCCCACGCAGCACTTGGCGCCATTAACTGCACAATCTTAATTGTTTATCAATATCTCAGCAAACATAAACAAATAGACAAACGTCAGAGCCGCCGAAAAGTGGTCAAAATGCGAATGGCCAGGAATGAAAGCGAGGGGCTAAGCAGCAGAGGGCGGTGCCTCCATTCAGTGGCCAATTAGCAGTCCACATAAAAAGCAGCACAAATTAACACATTTGCAAAGCCTTTAGGCCAATTTAGCACCTTAAACTATTTGCTTACGCCTATGGAAAGTCTGTGAGTACATATGTAATGCTAAAAGTACAAGTTCGTAAAAGGTCTGGCACATATGTATTCATATCTAATTTGAAGAATGAGGCCTCAGGCTCGTACTGGTTGTTGGTCGTACCTGTTCGAACTTGGATTTTCAATTTCAAAATCATATTATTATTAATAATACAAATCAGAAAAATATACACATAATTATTTATATTAATAATAATAATATTAAAAAAAAAGAAATTTAAATTAAAATAAAAGAAATTATTTTGAAGTAGAGCTGAAGGACTGGACGCTAGTTGTTGTAATTAATTATAGTATTATTTATAATATGAATGCATTATGGTTAATCTTGATAATCAAAATATCAATATCATCACCATCATCATAATAATAATAATAATAATAATAATAATGATAATAATAATAATAATAATATTAATAATAATAATAATAATATTAATAATAATAATAATAATAATAATAATAATAATAATAATAATAATAATAATAATAATAATAATAATAATAGTAAGAATAAGAATGAAAATGTTGTTGATTTATTTCTAATGGCTAACAAACTCAAGTGCGTTCTTGTCAAAATGTCAAAGTCATTCATCAACAATCGTTTGCACATTTTCGTAACATTATTGATGAAAGGCGCATTCCATACACATGACAGACGTGACGGACGCGACAGACGAGAGTCGTGAGAGGCGACAAATGGGAAGGGGGAGGACAGAGAAGGGACAGGCAACATGTTTGCCATAATTGATAAAAATATTTTTTCTGTCAATTTGTTAACCAATGAAGGCGCCTTCTAAAAAAATTCAATTAGTTATGTCAACGGCACGCACATACTTTTATATCTATATATCTTTCTTTCGGAATTATATATTCGGCCGAAGGTTGTTTTCACACAGCCCTTTGTGGGCTAAGGCCCTAAAAATGAAAGACTCGTCTGTCTATACACATATATTTAAATTACATTGTGACGCATTTACAATTTGTGAATAGCGAAATACTTGGGCTTATAAGAATAGAAATTGTGTTAGAAATTGTTAGAAAAAGGAAAAGGAAACATACGATTCAAGTTGCGCACATCGCCAGTTGTTAACTTTCCCTGCTTGTACTTTTTTATCAGCTCCATTGTGGCATTTTTTTATTTATATTTATATTTATTTAGTTTTTTCTTTTTGGTTTGCGGTTTGTTCTTGGATTTGGCTATGCTACGCGCGGAACACCCGATAAAAGCACTTCCTATAGCAAATTTTGCATTTATTTTTAGAATTTATTTCACACACACACACTTCATTCGTTTTTGGAATTATTTACATTTCTTTGAATATTTTATGGAGCACAATGTTTCATCAATTTTTCAGATTTAACGACTGCTAATCAGCTGTTTGGCAGGCCCAACAACACAATAAACAATGTGAAGCGCAATAAATATTAGCAATAGTCATAAATGAAATGAATTTTGTGCTTGTTTGGATTTAAAGAGTCGAAATTCAATAGAGCAGGGACAATTAGGTGCGGCTTGTGGATGCACTGGAGCGAAAAAAGCTTTATCTATGTAAGTAGAAACTGACTGGTTGACTGATTGACTGACTGACTAACTGACCGATCACTGATTGATTGATTGATGACAGCAGAGGACATTAGAACTAACCCAACTGATGTCAAAGCACAGTTAGGTGAATTCCACGCGTAGCTGCGGAAAATAAGTGGAAATCGATTGTTAAAAACTTTGTTGTTTAACATGCGAACAGGCTTAATATTTGGGATAATTCAGTTGAGCAAATTCAGTTAATGCAGGTAGCTTTCCACGAGCGGAAAACTGCTTACCCGAATTGAAAGCAAAAAGCTTGTTCCAGTTAAAACTGGACAATGCTCGCTACTAATTAAAATGAATGTAAAATATAAAAAACAAACAATAATTAACAATTTTTGCCTTTGTTGATATTTTGTGTGCTTCTTAATATTTTTACGGCATTCAATTTGTATGTCATATTACGTATACGTCGTGTAATTAACACCTATTGTTAGCTTTGAGCGCGTGGCTTGGGCTCCTTAATAGCTATGGCGTGTTCTTAGGCATATAAATATAGCTTTATTTGGCGCAGACAATCAAGACGCCAACTCCTGCCATGCAATCGCACCGCCGCAGTTCAGGGTCAGTCAAACGACCCCTCGCCGAAAATACAAGAGAACAAAATTGGTTTCATTGAATATTTATGCTATTTACATTATTGTTGTTTACTTAATTTGCATAAACGCGCTCAAGCGTTGGAAAAACAAACCGATTGCCGTATCGAAATTAAATAGAAGAAAGAAAAAAAACGAAAAATACGCTCCGCACGAGAAACATCAACCGCAGCTCGACGCAGTTGCTCAGACACTGAGGCGGCGGCAGCATTTGGCAGCCAGGCCAAAGCATAATATTTCTCCAGCAAATCACTCAAACAGGGGGCCAGAGCGAGAGAGCAAGCGGGAGAGCGGTTGGGAGAGTGAGGAAGCGAGAGCGTTGGACAGCGCGAGCGAGTTTCTTTTTGAGTTTTGTTTTGATTTTCTCAGCCTGCAACTGGTTATTCAAGTTGTTGTTTTCACGTTTTGTTTTGCTTTTGTTTTCTCATTGTTGTTTGTTATTTTTCGCATAGGCCTGTGCGGCAGCTACCTATTGTTGTTAGTTTTCTTCTTTAATTTCGAATACGATTTCGGTGCGTTGGAGGGGGCGTATGCGTAATATATGCTTTGTCTTATAAATCTGAGAATATTTGTAGCTATGATTATATTATAAATTTGTCATCAAATAATATGCATTATATATACATTCTCGGCCACTATCAACGACCGAGTCGATATATCCATATACGTCTGCCTGTTTCTATGCAAACTTATCTCTAAGTTGGAGAAGAAAAAATACTTTAACAACGCTACTTACACATTAAAGCATATTATCTAGTTCTGTAGACTGCAACGGTCTAAAAATTGGTGTTTGTTTTTCAAGTTTTGAAAAAAAAAATGTCAATCAAATTTAGACACTTACGACTTTCACAACACTGCAAAATATTATTACCATCAGGTCATTGTATCATCTTTTTCAATAGAGTGTATTGGTTGTAAAAGGAGTTCTTACAGGAGATATTTTTATGTGTTTTGCTTTTAAAGCATTTATTCGTTAAATTCTGCGTGCTACAACTCCTTGCTGTTGATATTTGTGAGTTTTTACGGGCGCAATTATCGGCGATGACCTTGAAAACGAAAGTCGCTTCTAGGCTCAAGGTGAGCTTAATTAACAACCACAATGTGTGTGTGAACCTGAAAGGGATATATGTGTATGTACTTCCATCGCGTGCTAGGCAAACGTCTAGGGTTCTTTGTTTTACACCAACTACAACTGGCAGCCGCTTTATATTTCTCTAGATTTCCAAGTATTGTTCTTTGCATTTTAATTGTATTTTTTTCTTTTAAATTTACAAAAATATCTTATCGCATACAATTTGTTTAACTGGCAATTCTAAGTATGTTAACATGAAAAAGGAAACATTTAATGATACGAGTTTTATTTGAATGGGAATGTTTAATCTCTAACCTAATATCGTACTTCTTGGGCACTCGGCAATTTATATTTATTTTTATACATATAATATGTGTGTATAATAACAATAACAAAAAAACCGCACACGCAATATAAACATGTCGACATGATAACACAAATGTTTTTGCCAAAAAGCATAATCTTTCGAGCATTATAATACCATATCTAAACAATATAATCATGTATTTGCAAGTTAAACCAAAAATTTCCAACAGTCAGCAGGAAGTATTACCTGAATTCATATAAGTCAATTGTTTTATAGCCCGATTAAATATGTTTCATTCAATTTCACTTGAAGGTATAAAACACATTTAATAATAGGAAAACATTATGATAAATACATGTTATCACATAGTTCCACACAATATATGACCTTTACATATGCCTACAATATGAAGATATATTGTTATTTATATATTCTATTAATATTTTCTGTTTACCTACGAATATGTGCGAAGCCCGTAATGTGGCTTTTAAATGGGCGATGACGTTGTTCGCTTATGCAAATTAGAAAATGCTGTGAGTAAGCTTCATAAATTTGTTACAAAGTTACAGCCAACGGATACATAGATACAGATACGAAACAAAAAGATACACAGCACCAAGACAGTAAATAACATTTGGCGATCAATCACATTGGCATGATTAAATGCAAATGCTGCCACTGAAGGACATAAACCGCTCAAAATAAATAAGAATGCTCTAGACGGGTGAGCTCGACTAGGAGATGCACTATTCTATAGAGTTGGAGTTTACTTTGTTTGATCTTAAGGGATGAGTAGGGAGCATCCAAAAAGTTACATGTTCTTAATATCTGTATACTCTACGGACACCTACATCTTATATTTGATATCTCTAGCTCCTTAAAACTTCATAATATCCCAAAAATATAATTGCTTGTTAACATGAGGGTTAACAGACGGATCTAAGTTTTAAATTTCAAGTGTCAAGCTTAAAACATACTTTATAGGTTCAAATATTCTTCCTACTGCCGGTTATATATAATATAATAGAATCAATTGAAGAACACTTGGTGCAAAAGTTAACATGGCGTATGCTTGATATTCATATTTATGGTTTAAAAGCTGTATGTTTGAGCCTAAGTAGAAAATCGAATACAAATTTAAGACACATTGACCAACTATTACTAGACTCTAATCTGATTTTAGCTTTTTATCTTTTTTTTAAGATACCTTTCACAATTTAGGTATTAAATTTATCGTGAGGATAAAGTACTTACGCTCACAGCGTACGACCCCGTGATGCGCCTCCTTGGTCAACATTGTCAGACTTTCGCCTATCTGGCGTATCCTCTTCGGCGTGCTCATTAGCGCACTTGCGGTCATTCTGAGCTCGTAGATTTAACAAAACTGCTTCAGTCATATTTTCCACTTCGTTTTTGTGCCCCCTACATGAGGCAAACAATTAACAAAATGGCAATGCAAAAACTTAGCACTTGGCTGCGCATTTTTCTAAAGTATTTCTGAATTTAGCGGAGCACTCGAAATACAGCCAACACGTTGACGACACGTTAAATGGAAGCGAGCGCGTTCAAATTCACGTTCAAACGAAGCGAATGCTCGATGTGAACTGCGCGCAGCAGAAGAAGCGCGACATAGTGGGCACGACTATGTGTGTGTGTGTGTGTGTGTTGTGTGTTGCTTGTGTGCGTGTGGCAAATTCAAATTTGGTGGCGTCACTAGCCTGTGGTAAGTAACTGAGCATAGATGCCAGACAGTCAGGTATTCTGTCAGTCTGGCTAGGCAGAGCAGCTGTCTATAGGGTGTGTGTGTGCGTGTACGTGTGTGTGAGTGTGTGTGTGTGTGTTAGTAACAAGTCACCCCTAAAGGACCTGCACGCACCGATGCCAATGACCGACCCAGTCCGCGTTTTGGGACACATTTTTCAATCCCCGAACTGGGTATTACGTGTGCATTAGAGTGCCCAGCTGAGTTGACTGTTAATTAGCACAGCCCTAAAAAACAACACCTGGCGTTTGTTTGGGCCACTTTATAAAATAAAAACAACTGTTAGTCAGAAAGGCTCGACTAGAAAAAGCACCGTGTCCTTAACCAACATTTCCAATTAATTTTATACAGACTAACTAGGCTAAATCGAATCATACGTTAATCCTGCTCTCCTTAGGTATACTAAGTTATCCAATCGACAATAAGGATTCTTGGCCGTCTGCTTCTCTATAATATCCTACATAAAAGTATAATATACAGTAGCTGTAATGCAGATAGCTGCAGGACACTAATACAATCTTAAGCTAACATTAGATTTTATATCATTTGTCAGATTCCATAAAGTAAACGATAAAATAAAACTATATACATTTTTAAGCTATTTTCAATGGATACAGCGCATAGAATTGAATTGCATTTTTATTTTATGAAAAATACTCGTTTGTTTCTTAAATAAATTAGTAAGTAGATTTATAATATTAGTTTTTGTATAATGCGTGGTGTACTTGGTGTTAGTTACAAAAAATTGTCGTTTGCATTTTGCTTAGGTTACGATATTTTTGCTTTGTTTTTATTGTTTTTGTTTTTGTTTCTTTTTTTTTATACAAAAAATCTTACACACATAGATAATTACTAAATGTTATTGGTGTTAATTAGACTAAAAATTTCATAAAACATTTGTGCAACAAAAACGCATTGCAATTAATTTGTTGTTGTTGTTTTTTTTTTTTTTTACTTGCCCGCTCGATAAATAAATATAAAATTAACATATATATGTATGTATATATATAAATTTGATCAATTTGTTGAAATTATTCGCCGAACAATATAGTAAAAAGTGTTCGCATTTCTTTAACAATTTGTTGCATATAATATTACATATACATATATAATTAAAACCCGATTGTTTGAACAATTGTGAATCGATAGATCGACTCTCACTTTTGGATACTTATTAGCTAGATTGTCTATACATAGAGCTCGACTACATATAATACTACGAGTAAATCTTGCTTGATTTAATATGGATTCTCGAATTGTAAAATGTATAAATAAATTTTGATTTTGTTGCTTTTATCAACGAATTCTACGAATCTATAAATCAAACATTGAAATAATGCAATTATATAACATATATATAGATCGAACTTGAACGAGTCCTGGGAACTCCCTGATTCATCAAAAAAAAAAAAAATATGTTAGTGCATGTTAAACAAAACTACAACAAACAAAGCTGTGCGAATAATAAAATCGAGTTAATTATAAATTGTAATATAAATTATGCACTCATATGGGTAAAGCTCAAACTATATAAAATTAATTAAAATCAATAATGTTATTAGATTAAATTTGCATAATTAGATTTGAGTGGACGCAAGTAACATGGAATTGCTTTTGAATCGAACAATTTTATGAATTAATACCTAACTCTTGTAATTCCAGTGCGCTTTGCAGTTTAGGGAATTGGAATTTTGGCAAATAAATAGTTAAATACAGTGATAAGTTAGACTAAATTAGCAACGAAATGAGTGAAATAAATTACAATATAAATAGGAAATATATAGGAAATTTATAAAAACATAACAGGAAACGTGTGTGTATGCGTGTGTGATTTGCAAATACTATTCATGTTTCAATAGAACTCCGCGATGGCTATTCCAGTAGCCGCCTTGGACAGGCTTGCTTGCAGCGGGGAATGAGTTGAGTTAGGGGATGGTATTATATAGTAGTAGTAGTAGTTGTGGTAGTAGTAGTAGTATTTGTTGTTGTTGTTGCAGCTATAGCCAGTGCGTGTTATAGTCTATTTGATGCGACGCAGCGGCAGCGTGGGACTCTCTGGTGGTGTATCGCCGCCAGCCGCACTGCCACCGGAACTGCCGCCCACGACAATATGTTGCAGTGAGTGCTTCTTGGTAACGCCCTTGAAGGGCGGACCCAGCTTGCGTGGACCACGTGGCGATGCAGAGCTTATGCTGCTATTGGAATTGGCCTCCATGGCCGCTGTGGAGCCAGCTGAGGCGGAGGGCGCTATGCCAAGCGGCGGCGCCACATCAATGGATGCCTGTACCCAGCCTGCAAGCAAACACATGTGAGTTTAGACAAAGATTCGACATGTTCATATGGCATTGTAGTTACCTTTGACAGAGGCGCGATTGGGATCAATTAAAGCGGCTGCAAGGGGCGCGCCAGAACTACTCGCATTCGACTCACGCAATGTGCTTAGCGTCGACAACGGCATTGGATTGTAAATGCGACTGGCAAAGTCCTCGAATGTAGTGCTCTCCTTGTAGCGCGACGAGACGCTGTCCAGCGAGCGATTGCGCTCCTCATAGCTGTCAGGAAGAGAGCAACAATCACAATAATTACAACAATTTGTCAAAGTTAGCTTAAGGTCGATTACTCACAATTGCTGGTAGAGCGGCAGGGCGGCGCGCTTGGTGCGACTCGCATTGATGGCCGTCGCTCGTATGAGCGTGGCCAAGCAGGCGCCACTGACGACTGACTCATTGGCAAGTGGCCCAAACCAGGGCACCTCCGGCTTCCGATTGACCGTCACACGAAACAGTCCATTACGCAGAGGATAGACAACGATGAGCACATCGCAGAACTCCGTTGGCAGAATGTCGCGTCTGTAGTCGCGATGATGCTCGCTCCAGACAATATGCACCTCATCGTTGCCCAGATGACGCGTCTTCAGCAGCATGGCCTCCGATGAGTCTGAGGGCATGCGCGTTGCCACATGATAGACAACCTCCAAAAAGGGCGTAGCATAATATGGCGCCGTAGCGCCACAACCCTGACGCGGCAAGCCGCCCAGAAAGCCATTGTGCGTCTCCAGCTCTATCTCCCAGCCGAGCGCCGAAACGAACATCTCGTACATGCTGCTGCCATTGGTGTTGCGCAAGATGCTCGTCTTGTCCTCCTGCCCGGCGGCCACATAAATGACAGCCATTTTGTGCGTTTCACGGCACTTTTGCAAATCAACGTTGCGCAGCTCGCGCAACAATTTCTCGCTGCGCTGCAGCAGATGGGTGCGTGAGCGTCGTTCCCAGCCGGCCAGGCCCAGATGGGCAAAGAGCAGGCGACAGTATTGAAATGGCGTCTCGACACGACCCGGCAAACTACCACTGCCGCCGGCGCCCGTGAACGAGTCAAACGAAGCGGTTGCACTGTGCAGCGAACGTTGATCCGGTTGCTGCTGCAGCAGGGATGAACTGGAGCCCGCATGCCGCAACGAAGCAGCCGTGGGCGTCTGTTGTGATTGGCGAGCAACAAACTCCTGTTCCAGCACACGCTGATTGAGTATGATTGATATGGCCTGCGCCTCCTGGGCGCTGCTCAATGGACTGCAGCTGGGCGCATTCAGTTCGGCGACCGTGGGTGGCACACATTCCGGACTGGTGTGACCAATATAGGCCAGCATATCGTCCAGCTGATCCAAATCGGGCGCCGCATCCTTGGCCAGCGGCAACACACCGACTGGACGATGCCGCAGTGTGTGTCGCGGCAATTGCGGGTCCTGGTGCGCTAACGAATCCATCGGCTGACACAGCTTTGTCAGCCGCGACGGTCCATCGTAGCGTTCCGAGCTGTACTGGGCGTGCGCGGGCGCTGGCACAGTTTCAGCCTTGCGCGGCTCCGAATACAGTATGGAGGCATCCCAGCAGGCTTTGCCATTCAGATCGCGCATGAGCACACGCACCTGCTTCTCGGCGGTAACCAAGCCAGCCGTAATGCCACCACCAGGCAACTTCAACGTGGGCAGCTCTATAAAACTGGCTACCAGGCCCGAGTTAAGCATGAAAAGCTGCAGATTCTGTGCATTGACCACCGAGGGTAGCTCCATGGAGTCACGACGCTCCAGCTGGCTGCCGCCGGCGCCGCTGGCGCCATTGCCGACAATATCATCCTGCTCCTCCACCATGGAGCTCAGGCGTGATGCACCAATGCCCATGGGAAAGTGGCCCAGATGCGTAACCAGATGCATAGCAACCGCTCGGGCGCACAGCCTTATGGCCGAGATGCAGGCCTGTATCGTCTCCGATGTTTGATAGTTAGCCTCCGGCAGGCGTCCATCGCCCTGCAGATCATCGCTGGCAATGTGCATATCGAAATCCTCATCCGAGGTCAGTTTGACGCGTTCGTGACGCGGCGCACCGGATGCCACCTGGAGCAGGACGCGCAGCACCTGCAGCACCAGCGTATCGCCCTGGTCATTGTAGGGCGTCAGCATCAGGGTAGCTGGTATGGCCATGCAGAACTCGCCGAGGCAGAGCATCAGCGATGTCAGCACCACCTTGTCTGCATCCTTGGGCTTGGACACGTTCTGTATATCCAAGGCACGACACAGTGCCGTTATAATCAGGTGCGGCACACGTTCAATGGCCGCCAGTTGACGTCCGCGCTCCGCGCACAACTTGAGCGCATCCACTGCGATGACAGCGATGGTGTGATGCTTGAATTGTAGAGCCTGGAGCAGCACCTGCAGCACCTCCCGTATGCGCGGATGAAAGCTGTGCGCATGCGATTCCTTTGGCGGCAGCACATCCTTGGGATGCGGCACCGATTGCTGAAATGGAACACGCTGCTGAGCGTTGCGTGTGGGCTGGGAGAGACGCAACAGCAGCCACTGTCCCAGCTGGCAGAGCGCAATGCAGCGCGCCTTGGCCGAGGGTTCGCGACGTGCACAGCGCAGCATTATGTTGAGTATATGATCCTGCAGATCGGGACATTCCATCAGTTCAAATTGCTGCGGCGTTGGCTGCAGCACGGGCCGCGGCAGCAGCGTTGCGGGATATGCCAGCAGCGAGCCCAACAGGGCGGCCACCTCAGCGCGCGGCGTTGTGCGTGTAACCTCAAGGGAGGTCAACAATATGGCGCTGGCATGCACCAGATCCAGCAGCAGCAACGTGTGCCCCGGCAGCAGTAGACTCAGCAAACGCGGCCCCTCCAAATGCTTCATAATGGCATAGATCAGATCCCGATCCTCGCCGGTGAGCAGCTGATGCAGCGCATGATAAAACAGCGGCAGCTGTTGCATTCCAATGGCACCCTGCAGCGCCAACGAGCAGAGCAACTGCAGCGCCCACAGTTTGCCCTTTTTGAAGGAACGATCCAGGGTGAGAGCGCCGTAGCACCAAGGTGCTACCACAGCAATGGGCGGCACCAGCGGCGGCGGCGGTGGTGTACTTTGGTTATCCGTCGAGATGCCCTGATTCTGTTTGATCTTGATGAGGTTTTGGGTCATCTCCAGCAGATGCTTAAACACTTGCGCATGCAGCTCCGATTTAGGTATGCGATTCACATCGCCCAAGGCGCCCAGCATGCGTTTCCACATAATGGACGTGGAGTCGGGCAGCCAGCCGGTGGCCGTGCCGCCGAGCATAATCGAGCGACGCTCAGATCCATAGCCACCGGTGCCAAAACTGCCGGAATTGCCATCCTCCAGGCTGCCCGAGTCCGCGGCTAGCACATCGATCTGCAGCTGGGCATCCTTAATGGAGCCGCCTTCAATGCCGCTGCTGGCCGTGGGCGATGGACTGCGCGAACCGGCTCCACTTTCAGTGTCCTCCACCGCATCCTGATAGCCATCCACATCGTCCACCGCCTGCTGTGAGCCGCGACGCCGCCGACTTTTGCGTATGGGCGCTAGCGAATCCAACGACATGGCGCGGCGCATATCCTGGACAGTGCTCTGCGCCTCCAAAGTAGCGCGTATGCCAGCTGCCGCGGCGTCTGTCTTAGGCGGCACGGGTCGTCGTCGGCGTATACGTGAGTTGCGCGCCGCCGACGCCAGGCTGCCCTCGCTATAGCTGCGACTCAGCATTGGGGTAAGCGGCACAGGACGTACACCATGGCCGGTGCCGCCATGTGATTGCGAGTGCTGGTGATGGGTGCGATTGTTGGGCTGCAGCAACGGCGCCTGGCTATTGCCGCCCGCCTGCGAGTTCTCATCGGAGCGACTGCTATTAGATTCGGCGATGCTTTCACGCTCGCGGTGGAGCGCGCTGGTCGCCACGCTGGCCCCGCTGGCACTGGCACTGCCCGATCCCTGCCAGACGCTGCCAATGCGTCGCCGCTTGCCACGACTCTCGGCCACACGGTCCAGCGGCAAATCTAGCAGATTAATTCCATAGGTATAGCGCGAAAAGACGCGCGTCAATGTTTGTATCGTCTTACTCCACTCGACGATGAGCTCCTCGCGATGCGTCAGCGACTGTAGAACGGTGAGAAACTTCTCCCAGAGCATCACATTAACGGGCACATTGGTGTGCGCCCGTATCCAGGTTACGATAAGCGTTTGAAATATGGCCGAGCCGAGAATGCCGCCCAGGCTGGCGCTCTTGGAGCCACTGGGCGGCGGATTCTGATGCAGCACAACGGCGGTCACCTGCAGCAGCACAAGCAGCATTTGTTCCCACGTGCGCGACTCCATGCGTGTGTTCATCACCATGGTGCGATACACGTTTAGTACCTTCTTGCATATCTCCGTCTGCTCCTGCAGCGGCGTCGATCGATAATCCCGCGAGCGTGTGGGAAAGCATATGTTCAGATTTGCCGTATTTACAAGGAACACATTCGCCGCATTGGTAACAAACACCTGCAGCACATTCTGCATGCCCGCACGCACCACCTGCTGCTGCTCCCTGTTGCCCTGCATGGCGCCCACGTAGGAGGGCGTGCGCAAGCGTTGGCTTCGCGGCGTGCCACCAGGCGGCGCCGTCGGTGCGCCCTGTTGTTCATCATTTGGCTCCAGCAGAAATGGTGGCGGTGTGCTGCCCGTCATCCAATCCCGATAGACAGCAATGGCCGTGCGTATAGACTCGATTTGCGCTTTTGATGTGAAGTTCAACAGAAACGCCTGCCGATAGACCTCGTGCACAAAGTTGATGTTCTCACGGCTCACATAGAACACATCGCGCACAATGAGGCCCTGCTGATAGCCCAGCAGCCGCGCATGATCCACGCCCTCGATGTGCAGGGCACAGTCCAGGCGGTGGCTAAGCAGACGCTCGTGTGTGAAGCGTGATACCCAATTGATGAGCACCACCACGCAGGAGGCCATAACCTCCTCTTTTTTGTGTATCGAACGCATGACAGGCATCTCCAAGCGGGGATTGTATATCGAAGTGCTCGCATCAAAGCTGGGCGAGAAGACAGGCAGAAATACGTCCTTGAAGCGCTGCAATAGAAATGCAAACGCTCGATGATCCTTCTGGGCACGATTGTCGCGCCAGCGCAGACAGGCGGCCGTTTGCACCATGCTATTGAGTAATATTTCCAGTCCATCGCGTGGATCCGGTGGCGCTGACTTCTCGCTGGACGAGGGCGGCAGCAGTGCAACCACCTCAGAGCTCTGCACGGGATGTGAGAACGTATTGTCATGGAAAACGGAGGCCATGCCGCCGTCTGCCTTCATGTTGGGATGTGTGAGAAAATCCGTAGCACTGAACTCCGTATCGGGCCCCACAATGCCCTTCTGTGGCACAATCAGGCCGGGTATCAAATCCGCGTACATGGCGTGCACATAGCCTGGCGCATTGTCGCCCAGAGTCTGGTACCACAGCAGAAAGTATCTAAAAGTTTAAAAGGATTTAGTTGACTTCCAAGCTCGTCAAATTTCTAAAACTTACTTCACACCCTCGCGTCGCAGCTTGGGCGAATTGCCCAAGTGCAGCAGCTTGGCCATGATGCGGCTGAGCGAGTGGCATTGCCAGCGGCGAGCCAACAGCTCCGGCAACAGGCACAGTATCTTCTCCAGCAGCCATAGCGAACCATCCAGTTCCTCGCGATGCGCTTTGTGCACTGCATAAAGATAAAGGATAATTGTGGATTAAAGAGCCAATCTCAGCAAAGTAAATTCCTGGATCACACAATCTGAGAGAGTCCTAAGCAAGCACATGCCAATGGCGGGACAAGCACAAAATGCAACGAAGCGAGTGCGATAGAGACGAGGCGAGTGGAAAAAATTAATGAACAATTTTATTTCATTTAAGATAATTTACACTTTAAAGAACAAAAAATTATAAAAAAAAAAGCTTAGAAAGCTTTTTTACATACAGCTTTAAAATGAAATATTTTTAAAAAGCTTTAAGAAACACTGGAATTAAACGAAGCAATATGTGATTGAGCTAAAATAAACTTTTAAAATGAAGCAAATGCCAATGGAAATGGAACAAATTCCCACAATAATTGATATGTAAATGCTGTTAGGAACGCTGGGATAGAACACTGTTTCTACTAAATGAAACATGTTCATGAAAATTACACCATTTTCAAATACCTAGATAGAAATGGAATAGACTTCTATACTATACTAGATATTTATAGAATGGCATGTGAAATTTTTAAATATATTTCTAAAAGGCTTCTTAATTAAAATGCAAATTTAAAAAATGCCTAATGGAATGTTGGAATGAAACAGACAATTCACGATGGCACATGTGATAATTTGATTGTTTACTTCTATCAAAATCATATGAAATAAAAATTACACTTGATATTCTGACATGTTCTTGTGACTGGAATGGAACGGAATGGAACAGTAACAAGCTCTGTAAACGTAGTGACAAATAGAAAACAGAAAGATGAATAGAATGAAACAATAGTAAACAATGTAGGGGAAATTTAAATTTAAAGCAATGTCGGAATGTGATGAATTTTACTGGATAAGTCAATAGAAGACCACGCCGCAAACTTACCAATGTGAAACGGAAGTTCTGCCGGTAAAAAGTTATACAAAAGAGAGGGCAAAAACAAATTTAGCAGGAATTGAAATTAGAGTATTTCCTTAAACATAATCATAGTAACTTTATAATTCTTTTGTTTTTTTTTTTAATGAGAAGTAACGTATTAAGCAAATGTAGATACGTACATATATTTGTAGACAAAAGACACAAACAAGAAGCAACCATTAATTTTAATGCGGTTTGCTTTCTTAATTGGTAGGGAAAAGATTAACAAGTTGAAAGCGGACAAAAACAAGTAAAAGTGCTCTAGTCGGGAGTGTCCCACTAGCAGATACCCTGTACCCTGTAAAAGCTAAAAATAAAAACTATATTTATCGTAGGAGGTTAACTGTGAAGAAAAGTTAACTTCTTTGTCCCACCTTAATTTGAAGTTTTTGTTCTTATAGAGTCTGAGGTCCACAGACAAGCGAATGGTCGAATTTCGGAAATCAATTAAACTTAGTGATCAAAAATATACTCTATACTTTACTGTATCGCAAATGTCTCTTGGCTGTTACAAACATTAGAGCAACTGCAACACACCCCCTTTTTTTCAGGTACAGGGTACGTAAACTAAACGTAAACGTAAACGTTTTTAAGATTTGATGTGCTTAATTACCTTTTTGCTTAAGATTTGCCTCGGCCTGAATGAAGGTGTCGTAGAGTATAAAATAGACATGGCTATAATTTGTCTCGAACAGCGACTTTGACTCCTCATAATCCACATTATCTAAAAAGAGAAAGATATATAGGGAAATAATTTAGCACATGCTGTATGCACACATATAAAAACAAATCCGAGTAACCCAATTCCCGCTCTGATCTGATAAGCACAGCCCGCTTCCCACTTGAGCAACAGGTGGTGGACGCTGACGCAACGTCAACATTGATTGGCCAATAAACAAAGAGCATATCGCCGATAACGATAGACATGTCTGTACGCATATGTAAGTATATACATACGCATGTGCATATGTATATTTGCATGCACTTGCATGCAGGCGATTTCCATAGTTCCGTTCTGGTGCAGACTCGAGAAAAGAAAACCACACATGACGAATGGGCGAAAACCGCAGAAGCGGGCTCAAAAATGCGTTGAAAAAAAAAACCAACATTTGATGAATCAGTGCCGGAGCGGTAAAAGGGTTGCAGGGGGTGGAGAGGGAGCAGGGGGGGCAGGTAGCTGCTGCTGCCGGCATGTGTAGCTGTCATCAGCGAAACGCTGCAAAACAGAAGAAAGCTAAACGTTGAGCGGAAAGAGTAGGCCAAGAAACCTTTAAAACTGGTTTCATAGAAGGCCAAATGCGAGGCGCGCTTGTTGATAAAGTAACAAACAATTGGAAAAAAGAACTAGCTACATATGTATGTATGTATGTATGTATGAGTGTGTGTGAGTGTTTGTGTGTGTGTGTGTGTGTGGCACAAACTGCGTGTAATTTGCCGAGTAAAAACAACAATAACAATGGAGCCGAGCGGGTGGGCAGGCACCTGTTGGGTGCTTTTTTTTTTTTTTGTAAATAGCTGCGTTCAATGACACAAAAAGAAAGTTACACAGCCACATACATACATACATGTACATATGTACGCAAGTATATACGTAGGCATGTGCATTTGTATATGTATTGCATGCATGTTTTTTGGCTGGTGTTGAAATTGTAGCAACAATGTTGCCACTCAGTCAACAGTTGCCGCCAGTTGGTAAGCGCCGTAATAATTGTGTGCCGCGTTTATCATTTGACGTTTTTTCACACATTGCGCGTTAGGTATACATGTGTGCGTGAGTGTGCGGTGTGCGTTTGTATGTCTCATTTTTGCATACATTAGAGTGTGGTTGCCATTTGTTAAGTTATGATATTTAGTACGCTGTTAAATTTAACAGTTGGGAGCAGAATAACAAATTAAGTATTACAATTTAGTTTTAAAATAAAATGTCTGTGTGTGTGATGTGCCTGTCTACTTATGTACAGCTATATATTTGCCATTTGATGAGTTATGCCTTTTTTTTTATTTGTTTAACGAAACATCAACATTAGCTAGTTAACAGAGTTTGAACAAAACAATGAACAGTGGGAGTAAATGTATTTGCATATGTAAATATGTACGAATTGTGTGTGCTCCAACAGGAAATAGCATTAAGCGCTGTGGGCCGCAGCTATAAAATAATAATCAACATTTGTCGCTTAATATTGCTACATTTTAAATGGCAGCGACCACGGTCAAACGCCCACCTGTCCACTCCAGCAGCAAAAATATTAATATACATATATATGCACATATACAACTCGTTTGCATAGTTTTTTTTTTTTTTTTTTTTTTTTGTTTAATAATTTATAGAGAGGCGTTAATTGGTATTCAAGTACATTACCTAATATTGTGCGCAGGTGGCGCAGGCGGGAGGCCGAATCCTTTTTGCAATCTTGCAGCTTGGCCGTCGACTTTTTAACATCCGCGTGGGATTTCTTGGTAAACATTTTAGCACTTTTGCGTTTCTTATAATTAATATTTGCACACAAACATTCTTAAACTAATTCGTTTGATTTCGTTGCTAAACAACATAAATAAATCGCATGCACGCACGCACGCACACACACACACACACACATATACACAGCCGCACACTCGCACACTCACTGTATATACTTTCTTTTCGCACTTTGTCCAGCGGAGCACCAGATGCGCGAGAGCCCCCGGAGAAATTATTAGCATCGACCGCCCGACCAAGCAGCGACCATCCGTCCCAACGAAGCTGACGTTGCTGTTGGGTGCGCTGCTGCCGCTGCTGTTGCTGCTGCTTTTCGCAGTTCGTTGTAAATTTTTGCTTTTATTTCATGTCTACACATTCGCTCTCCCAGCAGCCAATTGCACATAGACGAAGCGGAGTCGCGCAATTGCCAGATTGCAGTTGAATTCATTAATTTTTGTTAAATTTACCGTTTCACTGCACATTATTAAACATTTTTCGCTGCAGCACGGACACGGAAGAGCTGGTTTTATGCGTTTTTACGAAATACAAATTCATCTGCGACGCGTTTGTTGGACTAAAATAAAAATTCGGCCAATCAACCAGGTGGAATGTTATTTAACAGCTAGACATAACATTGGCAAGAGCATTAACATCCGCTCGTCTGTTATTAACAGAGAACGATAAATACTTAGTATGTTTTTAAGCTAACACTGGCCCTGTATATTTATTAATTTGATGTAAGCTGTTGTTTACCTATAACTACGGTTTGTTACTTATTTTTATATAGAAATAAGAATTATAATTTCAAATTAGAGCTCAAACTTTGGCTGCAATACTATCGTTTCTTGTCTTATACTGTTAAGATACGACTAGCAAACATATCGATATATAAAATGCATAACTTATATTTTAGTTCTGCTTCTTATATTTAACTTATTGAACAGCCCGCAAAATAATTCAAAAATAATGGCAAGAATAAAACTAGCGATATAAAAACTTAATAAATGTATTGCAATTTATTTTATTTAATGCTTTTGTAGGCACTATACAGCAGGAACTGCTCTATATGCACTTACTGCACGTCACACAAATTTTACAGCTACTGCTGACAGTTATTCAAACTGCTGAGCATCTACTTTCTCAAACAGTTGGGCAACCTTGTTTCAGCTGTCATTTGCAAAGACCGGTGTTCTAATTTCGTTCCTTTGCTTTTCAAACGTCAAAATCGTTAGACGTGATTTGCAGTTTTAAGTCCGGTGAACGCAATAAATTTGCTTCCAATTGAAATTTGAAAAGTCAAGCGCTATAAAACCAACGCGAAATGTCATCCCAACCAGCTGGACGTCCACCGCTGAATGATGAGCGCGTGAACGCGTTATCCAGCTATCGCACGAAACTCCTGGAGCATCGCGAGATCGAGTCACGCTTGAAATCGCTGCGTGACAAGCACAAGGAGCTGCATTTGGAATTCCAGAAGTCCGAGGATGACCTGAAGGCACTGCAGAGCGTGGGCCAAATGCTGGGCGAGGTGCTCAAGCAGCTGACGCCGGACAACTTTATAGTTAAGTCTGCCAATGGGCCGCGCTATGTGGTCGGCTGTCGCCGGCAGTTGAACAAGGCGAAGCTTAAGCCTGGCACACGAGTCGCCCTGGACATGACCACATTGACCATAATGCGCTATCTGCCACGCGAGGTGGATCCACAGGTGTACAATATGACGCACGAAGATCCTGGCAATGTCGACTATTCGGCCATTGGTGGTCTCGGTGATCAGATACGCGAGCTGCGCGAGGTCATCGAGCTGCCCCTAATGAATCCCGAACTATTCATACGCGTTGGCATCAATCCGCCCAAGGGATGTCTTTTGTATGGCCCGCCCGGCACTGGAAAAACGCTGCTGGCACGCGCCATTGCCTCCCAGCTGGATGCCAACTTCCTGAAGGTCGTCTCCTCGGCCATTGTGGACAAGTATATTGGCGAGAGTGCACGTCTCATACGCGAGATGTTCTCCTATGCACGCGACCATCAGCCGTGCATCATTTTCATGGACGAGATCGATGCCATTGGCGGGCGTCGCTTCTCGGAGGGCACTTCGGCGGATCGTGAAATACAGCGCACACTCATGGAACTGCTGAACCAAATGGATGGCTTTGATGCTCTCGGCCAGGTGAAGATTATAATGGCCACCAATCGTCCGGACACTCTGGACCCGGCACTGTTGCGTCCCGGTCGCTTGGATCGCAAACTGGAAATACCATTGCCCAATGAAATAGCCCGTCTCGATATACTGAAGATTCATGCAGCCCCTCTATCCAAGCAGGGCGAGATCGACTATGAGGCGGTTGTAAAGCTATCGGACATGTTCAATGGCGCCGACCTGCGCAACATTTGCACCGAGGCGGGTCTGTTTGCACTGCGCGAGGATCGCGAGTATGTCATTCACGAGGACTTCATGAAGGCCGTGCGCAAGACTGCCGACAACAAGAAGCTGGAAACCAAATTGGAGTACAAGCCACTTTAATGCAGCAGATACATCTGATAGACAAACGACAAATGTAATTTATATGTGACATAAAATTTAGAGCTAGACGGCTTTACTTTCTTTCTTTTTGTGATTTTAGTTAGCGAATTTCACTCTTAGGCATGGAAAATGCATGGAATGGGATTGACACTCAACATAAAGAGGTGGAACACAGTTTTCTACAACATAATCTACTTAAAGAGATCTATATGAAAACTGATTAGGGACATGATTACCATTCACTGTCATGGAAAACAATATTTCATCCATTTTAGATAATTCACTGTTAAGCGTGGAAATGCCAAGAGAGATGAGGATTTAGGTTCCATAAGCGAAAGTTTAATATTCTTTCATAGGGCTTAAGTGTATGCCCAGAGTCTCTACATGTAAAATGGAGCAGTACTAGGTTTCGCGAATATTGGCATAATCACGCCTACAGGCGGAAAATGGGTGAGAAAGCAGACTTGCTAGAATTTTAATAAAAAACTACTATTTAATATGACATTCGAACAGATTTTTGTTACTTGTGACCTTTAACTACGACAATACAGTGGATACCGGATTCTCATTACTCCGTAATTAACCGTTTACCAAGTAAGTCAACCTTAATTTGTTAAGTGCCTTAATTATGCATCGCATGAGATAAGGACACAGCTTAATTAAGGTACAATTAAATCGTTGCCGGTGCACGTCAGTGCCATGCAACACCTGAAGGCGGCAACACGCCGCATACGCGCCTCCTGGCGGACGCCTCGACTGCGCAGCTCCTGGACGCTGACCAGCCGCGTGGTGATGGGCTGTTTGATAATTGCCATAGTGCAGAATATAGTGTATGGGATTTTTCCGTGTTGTTTCGATTTCAAGCACAGGAAGTTTGTGTTTTGCAAGACTTTGGCCATTTACTGCTTTTCGGTGGCCACGCTAATTGGCGCCTTCTATGTGACCCAGATTTGGGTGGCATACAGCGAGAACAAAATCGATCTGCGCGATCCCATTCAGATCTATTGCTATATGAATCTGTGCGTGGCGCTGCTCAACTATGTGACCCAATGGGCCATCATACCGGAGATCTTGAGTTTTCAGAATAGTTTGCCATTGTTCAGCACCCTCGACTCTTTTACCATCTCGCTGAGATCGGTGGGCCGGGCCACGTCTCTGGCCAGCCTCAAGATGTTTGTCTGTCCGCTGCTGATGCATTTCACCCTGATTATATACCAGAGACATAGACAACCCGAGCTCAATTGGATGAGCACGGGCAAGTTAATGCTGCCCATCTACTTGGGCAATCAGCTGAACAACTGCTTCTTTGGCGGCATTGTGATCACCAAGATTGTGCTCGTCGAGATCAACAGGCGATTGCGTGAGATTCGCAACGAGGTGAACAGATTGCAAACACCACTGGAGTTGCTGCTGCAGAAACCCTACTATCGTATGCAACGCTTTTGCTATCTGGCCGATCGTCTGGATGAGCTGGCGTCCAAGTATGCGCTCTCAACTGGTCGCTCCATGACCTATATGCTGCTAACCGCCTTCTCACTGGTCTCATCCATGGCCATTAATTTGATTATCACGACGCTGGGCTTCTACACGCAATATCAAGCCTTTGCTGATCACATTCTGCTTGAAGAGGCCTATGATATAGCCCGAGCATTGGCACATTTTGTGTTTCTAGTGGTTCCCTTCACAGAAATATGTTTGGTGGCGCGCGTCAGTCAACAAGTGCTGGACGAAGTAGTTGGCCGAGCTGTCTGTAAAATTTAAATACAAATAAATATTGACTTTCTTGCAGGCTAAGGAAACGGGTAACTTGCTGCAGCGCATCAACTTGGAGCACGCCGACGTGCGCTTCAAGCAAACTGTGGATGCATTATGGCTGGAAGTGATCACAATTAAATACAAATTAATGCCAATGGGTCTGCTTGAGCTGGACGGTTCGCTGATCAACAAAATATTCTCAACAGTTGCTGGCTTTCTATTGTTTCTCATACAAAATGATCTAACACAGCGATTTTCGTTAAAGTAATATTTGTTAATTTATCAGCCTTAAATTCAAAACTTAACTGGCGTCTATCGATAAAAGCGCACTTATCGCTTGTGGTGGCTATGCGATAGGTAACTAGGCACTTACCAACACTAAGTTCTTGGGCTACGCAACACTGTTTGCTTGTATCGAACGGCTGATTGTAAATAAAAGCGTTGAAATGCAAATGCGCCTTTTTATTATTAGTTTACAAAATAAGAGCATAAGTTAAAAGTGAACACAATGGTGCGCATTACCTGGCGCACAAACTCCACACAGAGTCTAGTGTAAGTGTTAGACCGCTTGTTCGATTATCTTTCTGAAGTAAACCTTGTTATTCTCCCGGCAGCTCCACATTTCGCCTACGCTGGAGCTATATGAACCACTGCTGGCACTCGCTCACCTTTAATGCGCACATGAATTCCAGCTATGCCACCGACGTGTGCATGACGCCCATCTTCTGGGTTGTGGACAACTATACACACTGTCTGGGACCAGTACGTAATGGCTTTTCAATTTGTTTACAAGCAGCTCATGGGCAGCGTTGCCAACTGCCTTTTTAAAAAAGCTGAATTGGCTAAACCAAGCTAAATTACTGACAGCCAAAAATAGTTGTTTCTGGCTAAATACATATGAAAATAGCCAAATTCAACTGGTAAATAGCTTAACTAAGGCAATGGGCAGCACTGCTCGCAGATTATATATTCACTCAGGTCCAATTGTTCATAAATTCTCTTGATCTGTATAGTTACTAAGTTAATTGGCTAACCCCTAGCTAAAAGTGATTTCTTGTTTGTACTTTCAGTTCTTCGTTGTGGGCGTGGCTATACTGACTACTGCCGTGGTGGGCATCGCCTATTGGATTGGCCTGCCCTTTTGGTGGGCCAAGAGCCAAGTGGCAACAATACTGCTGCTTATTGTGGGCAACTGGCTGCTGCTAAACATTATTTTCCATTATGTGATGGCTGTGATAACGCCCGCTGGACAGCCACCAGAAGGTGTTAGCCATGTGGAGGCCGTCAGCATGTGTACCAAATGCATTTCCCCAAAGCCGCCGCGCACGCACCACTGTTCCGTGTGCAATCGCTGCATATTGAAGATGGATCATCATTGCCGTGCGTATTGGGTCTGTCTCCGCTGTTTATACTGTTTACAGTAAAGTTTACTTTTAGCCTGGCTTAATAACTGCGTGGGTTATGCGAATCATCGCTACTTCTTTCTATATATGCTGTACACCACGCTGGGCTGCCTGTTTCTTATTGTGTGTGGTCTGGAGATTGGCTACAAATATCTCTGGCTGGATCACAGCGAGCACTGGACGGAATTGGAACCGCTCGAGGGTCATCCAGTCAAATTTAATCTAAGCGGACATGCCATACTTGTTGTACGTTTATTCAATTGAAATATTATTTCAACTCCTTTTATATATATACATATTTATGTGGTTTGCAGACGCATCCGCATGAGTACGATGACATCCTGTTGCCAGCAGCTGTACATCATTTGCCCACGCCCATCGCGGACACGCTGGCCGACTCCACGCCCACACGGCGTCGCATTTTGTGGTTTATGGCCGTGACCAATGTAGCTGTGGTGATTGCCCTGGGCACCCTTTGCACCTGGCATGCCAAGCTGATCACGCGCGGCGAAACCAGCGTGGAGGCGCATATTAATGAGGCTGAACGCAAAAGATTCTTACAACTCAAACGCATTTACATTAATCCCTATAATTTTGGCACCAAAAAGAATTGGAAACTATTTCTGGGCCTTGTGCGTGGCAGGTAATTCCTGTCGTTAAATACATTCGTCACTTCTTCTTCACTTACTCAATGCGATTTCTTTTCAGATCGTTTTGGCGCACCGTGTTGCTGCCTTCGTGGCACAGACCCGAGGGCAACGGTCTTAGTTTTCATACTGTGCACGATGCAATCTTCGAGGATGAGTGGCCATAGTCCGTGCAGCTTTTGTGATGTCATCTTGGCGAATTAGTTAAATTATTAGGCTTAAGTCAAGCATTTCCATTAGGGTGGCATGCCAAGAATATTTATTTAGTCATCTATTAGTATAAGACTTGATTAGCGTTTCCATAGAGCTTGTGAGCTAGCTATGTGTATCTTCTATCCAAATAAACAGAACTGCCGTAATTTACAACCTTAAAACCTGTTGATTGAATACGTTGCTAGGATATGCCTCGCGATATGCGCCGGTATGGCAACTTGTTGCCAGGACGCCAATTTATATACTTTTGGGTTTAGTCGATACGAAGAATTAGCTGAGTTGAAGAGAATCAAATTTTATTTAGCCAAAAATGTCCAAGGCTTCGGGTTCGGAAGACGAACCGTTGGTGCCAGACGACTTTGATGATGACTTCTTCAGGGAGCTCAGCGAGAAGATACCCGAGGTGAGCAGCAGCTTAACGAGAATCTGGACGTTCTAACAATTGCGTTAAACATTTGCAGGCAACTAAGGCGTTACGGCAAAAGGATACGCCCAACAATGCGGACAATGTGCAGCGTCTGCTCATCTGTGGCACACGCTACAAGAATGATCTGCGCATGGAGGAGGGTCGCTCGCAGGAGCTGCGCGAGCAAATAGCTGCGCTCGAGGAGCGTCTTGAAAATGCGGCGAACATAAGTAAATTGGATATGGCCACCATTGAGCAGCTGCGTGGTGTTATAGGTGAGTGTTTAGTGAGAAAGAGAGTGGAAGAGAGAGAGAGAGAGAGAAATATCTATCAAATACCATGTTACCTGCACAGAGGGCGCCTGGAAGCAGAAAGATGCCTCGCAGATACGCGAGCAGTCCGCACAGGACGAAGTGTTGAGTCTGCGCCAGAAACTGGATGCTGCCGAGCAGATGGTCATGCACCTCAACGAAAAGGGTCGCGCCAAGAGCAACAAGCGTGATGATAGCAAAGAATGTGAACGGCTCAATGATGAAATTAAGGAGCTAAACAAGCGGCTTCAGCTGCAACGCGCCTACGCGGCGGAGGTGGAGGCCACCATACAGGCGCTGGAGGGCAAAAACAAGGATATCCTCAAGCTGCTGGATGTATGTATGAGATAAAGCTGATCACCAAACTTGGCCTATAACAGATAATTGCTCGCTCAGGAAACCTCCAGCGATGCGTGCAATTTGAAGCGCAAGAGTGATGCTCTGTCCAAGGAGCTGGCTACCATGAGAAGCGAGGAGACCAAATATCTGGAGCAGATAGCACACATCAAGACGACCAATGAGCATCTGACCAAGGTCAAGGTGCGTCAGAATCTGCAAATACTCTCGCTGAAGACGAACATGGAGCATCTGAATACGTTGCACAACAGCACCTGCAATAAGCTGGCCAAGATTACGGTGGATCTGGAGTATACGGTGCAGGAGCGGGACAAGAACAAACGTGCCTTAAATCAGCGCATCAATCTGCTTAAGGTGCGCGAGGATGAGCTCATCAAGCTGCGCCAAGACAACGCCAAGCTGGCCAAATCACAGGAGACCATCGCACGCAAATATGGCGGTCTGGAGATGTCCAAGCAGGAGGTGGAGCAGGAGAATATGCGGCTCAAGTAAAACCTGCCACATCCTCTATATATAAATATGGAGTATCTGGAATACATTAATTAATTTTGCCTTTACAGAACCCAGCTGGGCACCCAAGACAAGGAGCTGGAGTCCATGCGTCGTGTGGTGCATCATTTCGAGAAGAACAATGAGAATCTGATCAAGGAACGCGATGTGCTCAAGCGGGATCTGCAGGGCGAGCATCAGAGCGCTGAGAAAAACGCCGCCCTATATCAGGAGTCCCAGCACGAGGTGCGCGCGCTTAAGGACATCATCAGCAGCATGGACTTGAAGCAGAAAAAGCTGCAAGAGGACGTGAAGAAGCAGAAAAAGGAAAATGCCAAAAAGCTGGACGAGATTCAGCAGTGGGTTGACAAAGTCGATCTGCTGCAAAGTAAGTGTGCTGCTGTATGGGAAATTTAGATTAAAATTCATGTCACGTCCGCCCACAGATGAAATTCACCTGAAGGAGAATCAAGAGATCGAGCTGAAGCGCACAGTTAGCGATCTGGAAACCAAGTGCTCCAAGTTCCAGCAGCAGCACGATCTTTTGTCCAGCGAGCGGCAGAATCTACAGCGTTCGCTGCAAGCCGCGGACGAGGAGCGGCAAAAGCTGCGGGATCAGTTAATTAATCTGCAGTCACAGATCGAGACGCTCAAGGGCAAGATTAGCTATCGGGATGGGGAGCTGAGCAAGCTGCAGCTGCAAATTGATCGCATGGAGAAGGAGCGTCGCCTGCTGCGCAACGATGTGCGGCATGCGCAGTTGGGTCAGCAGCACACCAAGGCGGAGCTGCTGGACAAGCGCAAGGAGAACGATCGTCATGCCAAATCGCTGCAGGAGGACGAACAGCGTTTGGCACGCCTGCGCAAGGATGTCGACAATCTGATGAATGAGAAGAACTCGATTAGTGCGGCGCTGACCAGGCGCAACGAGGAGTACTCCAAACTCCAGCACAATTTGGAGAATCTGCAGACCGCCCACGATCAGACGGAGCGCCAGTTACTCCAATGCCAGGACGATATGCGTCTAATGGGCGTCGAAATTAAGAACTTGCGCACGGAACGCAATGTGCTTCGCGCCGATCGAGAAAGTGCCGCCGATTTGCGTCAGGAGCTGCTGCAAATGCATCGCCTGCTGAACCAGGAACGCATCAAGGCGCGCGCCCTGCAGGACGAAATGATGACGCCCATGAATGTGCATCGCTGGCGTCTGTTGCGCGGCAAGGATCCGGAAAAAATGGATTTACTCGAACGCATACACATCCTGCGCAAACAGCTGCTCAGCCAGAATGTGGCTGCCCTGGAGCAGGAGCGGGCATTGTCCGAGGCCCAACAGCTCTATGCGGCACTCAAGGAGTTCATGCTCAAGCTGCCCAGTCACAAGGTGCAGGCGGAGCTCAATACTGTCAAGGTGAGCGTGGTTAAGGTGTGCCTATTGGGATATTTACAGTTTACTGAAGCTCAAACCCGTTTTGGTTTCTCCATGGCCACATTATTTATCTTTTCTGTATATTGTTTTCCTACCTTTTATCTTGATTATTTTAAAGAATTACCCAAATGCATCACATGTCACATGAAATATTGACCCTGGCAAAGAACAAAGCCCTCTTCGTATTAAAAATATAATCTGTTCGTAATAAATAATAGTTTACAAATCTTCATATTCTGCCGCAATTGTGGAATTGTGTGTTCGCCTGCAGGCCTGCCTATCCGCCAAGGATCGTAAGCTGAAGGTGCTCATGGCCGAGCTGAGTGCCCGGGAGGCTGGCGAGAAATGCAACGCACAGCAGCTGGTCGAGCTGCGCGGCAGCCTGGCGCAGACCAAAACGCAGCTGCTGGAGGAGAAGCGACGCAAACAGAAGCTGCTGGAGGAGCGTCAACTATGGGAGCAGATGCAGGCGCATTGCTACTCGGCACCGGCTCAGCTGCCACGCACGCTGGGCGCCGGCTTTAAGGTGATCAGCACGCTGCTCTAGAGGATTGGCCTAAATAAATGCACATATGTATACCAGTAAAAGCCACAATCGTTGGGGTTTCCTTTCAAGCGGCAGAGTATGCAAATTCGCCGCATTGCACGCTGCTATTGGAGCTCATGTGGAAGACCTGCTGGTGCTTGTTGGCATGGCTTTTGCGCGATACGGAGACGATTTTAAGTAGCTTATCGATCGCTTTGTTGGGCTGCTGCAGCAGCTGCTCCTTTTTGATCACCTGCTGAAACTCATCAATGATCAAATCCCGCGACTTCAGATCAATCTCATTGATGGCCAGCTCGGCTTGCATTGCCTTCACCTTGCGTCTCTGCCGCTGATTGGCGCGCTGCTGCAGCCAGAGACGGTTTACGGTATTGGGATCGGGCATATGCTGCAGCTGCTCCTTGAGCGTATCGTACAGTCGCTGTATGTCCTGCAAGCGACGCTCCATATTGACACGCTCAACGCTGAGCCGTATGTTGCGCTTGAGCAGCACCTGAATTTTGCGTATCAATTGATATTTACCCGGATCCTTGCCGATTAGCACACGCCAGCGATGTATGCGATATGGATACTTCATCTCCTCCGTGAACGCGGCCACGTGCAGGCGTTCACGATTGAGCTGACGCTCGAGCCGCACAACCTCGTGGCGCATGTTAGACTTATCGTTGATTGCACGCTGCAAACACGCATTGGACATGGACAGATTGGTGATCTCCGTTTTGAGCAGCCGTATATCGTCCACCCGTTGATTGTACTGCATGGTACCGCGCTTGATGGCCAGCTGCATCATAGCGAGCTGCTCCTGCTGGATGCGCAGTTCGCCGTTTCGTCGCACCATTTGCTGGCCGACCAGTGACTTCTCCTTGTTGACCTCTTCCAGGCTGATGGAGATCTGTTTGAAACGCTTCTCATCCTGCTCGATGGTGTGCTGCAGTTGCTCCGCATGCATTTTCGTCTCGCTCAGATCGGTACGCACGCGCTCCAGATGGCGATCCTTGGCGTGAATCTCGTTCTGCTTGTGCTTCAACAGATTGTCCAGCTGATCGATGCGATTCTTATGGGCAGTTATTTCCTTCTCGTTGGTGGCCAATTGCTGGCACAATTGATTTATCTGAAAGCTGAGCTTGCCATTGATATTCTGCAATCTCTGTCTCTCCCGGCCGCACATGTCCAGATTCTTCTCCAGCATTATCTTCTCGCTGTGCACGATTTCCATTTGTTTTTTCGCCTTCAGATAGCTCTCGTGCTTATGATCCAGCTTCTCCTTAAGTTCCGTCACTTTCTCCGTTTTTCTAGCCACTTTTGCTGTAAGTCAGTGAATCGGTGTGACTGAGTCTTTGTATGTTTGTGTGTGTGGGTGTGTGTGTGTGTGTGTGTGTCTGCTTACCTTCCAATGACTCGATTGTCTTGTTCAGCTCATTGCCCTCTGCCTGCAGCTCATTGACCTCCCTCTTGATCTTGTGTATCATGCAATCCTTGTCGTCCAAAAACTTGTTTGCACGACTCAGCTCGCTCTGCACATCATGGGTGCGATGCCGTTGCAGGACCAGATCGTGCCGCAATGCAGCCATCGCATCGTTATGAGTGGACACCTCCGTTTGCAACTTTTTATGAGTCCGTGTGATATCCTCCTTCTGCCGTATCGTATCCTCCAGTTGCCCATTGGTCACCAACAGTTTCTTTTCGAGCGCAGTCAGCTCGTTACTGAGAACAGTGGGGAAACAGTTGGAGAGCTTTTAATGGAGATTGATTGATTGAATGACAAGCCGGATTGGTTGGCTAGCTGACTGAATGAATGGCTGATTGATTGAACGATAGACTGACTGACCTTGATTGACATACTGGATTATATACTGATACACTGATTGATTGATTGAGGCTCTGACTGACTTACTGCCGAATTAGCTCATTGACTGATTGACTGACCGGCGATCTGACTGATTGACAGACTAACTGACTGTCTGATTGACGGACTAACTGACTGTCTGCTCGATTGACCGATTGACTCAGTGAATGTCGGACTGACTGACTGCAGGAACTATTCGACAAAATGGGAGCTCAATTGACTGATTGACTGACTGATTGCCAGGATGTTGATCAATGCACAGCTCGAACTAAAGAAGCTCACACAACGACAGTGTTTTGATAAATTGCTCCCTCAAATCTATCTTTATGTTGATTGACACTTACTGTAGGTGCGCCTCTTGCTCAGCGTATTCGGCGTTCTTCTTAGACAGCTGATGGAATCGACGATTGAGCAGCAGATAGATATCGGCTTTCTTTTTCTTATCGGCCAGACTTAGTCGAATTGATCGCTCCAATTCATCCCTTTCGTGCAGCAGCGCTTTATTGGTGGTTTCCAAATTTGTGAGCATCGCTTTGAAGCGGCGTTGCTCCTCGTCCATTTTATGATTGATCTTTATCAAATTGAAGTTCTCATTCGAGAGCCGATCTATTGTCTGTCGTAGATTATTATTAATGGTCGAGTGCTCATGAAATTTTTTCTCAAAAACGCGCAGTTCCTGATTCACTGTATTCATATACTCCATTTCCTTGCGCTGGCTGATGACCTTATCCTGCAGGCTCTCCACAAGTTGACGATTCTTGTGCTCTAGGCCAAATAAATCCGATTCGAGCTGCTTGACACGATTTTGCTGAGACTTGATCGTCGTGCGATGATCTAAAATGATGGCCTCCAGCGAAGAGGCATACACGCGATTCGTTTCCAGACGCTTTTGGTATTCCTTCAGCTCTCTGGCCAGACGATCGCGTTCCCGAAAGACAACGCCGCGTATGCGCATTTCCTTGCTGAGGGAGATAGGACAGACAGAGGCAGAGAGCACGTGAATGGAAGAGATATCTTATCTGGATCTTTACTTACGTACGACGACTGTCAGTGGAGTTCATTAACCTGGCATGATTCTCCTTCGTGGTATAGTCCCCTTGAGCGTCCCGCGACAGGGCCTCGCGATATTGGGCCGCATCAGTTGTGCGCCAGGCCTCGGCCAACGATTCGCGCAGTCGTTCCATCAAATTCTGCGAATCGGCAGACGCCTCAATGGCCAGCTGTAGCTTTTCATTTGCGGAATCGACCTTCGCCTGCGTATCCTTGGCAGCTTTCACCTCATCCACGTAGTATGCATGCAATCTGGCCAAAATGTCAACGAAAAGCTTCATCTTGCTGGCCAGAAAGTTATTGACAGGCACTATATTCTGCACTAGCTCGTACGATATGGCAAAGAAATCATCGTTTAAATCCTCAATCAGATTCAACTGTGCCGCTTCCACCTGGTCATCGTACTTTGGATCGAGCATCAGCGAACGCCAATGTGCCGAATCTGATTTTTCAACGATTTTCTTTTTGCGCAACTTCCGGTCCGGCATGGTCGCTCTTTAAGTCTGGCGTGCGGCGAATATGAAAATACGTGAAACTAACGCAACAGCAAAAATAACTGCAATCCAACAAATGAAATTGGTAAAAAGCGTGCAACAAAAAAAAAACCCAAAAAAATAAAACACGCCTATGAAAAATTCAAAACAAACAAAACGAACAGAATTAAAATGCAAACTAACTTTAAAATCTCCAAAAAAAAATACAAATATTTGAAATTTGTTTTTACTGAAAATCAGGATTGGCATTGGATTGCGTTAAAGTTGGTAACTACTATTAACGTTTGGTTGAACTTTCTATTTCTCGCTGAGTAAAAAATACCCTATACAAAATACCCGTAAAGGGAGGGACAAGGCACAAATTGACATATGTTCTTCACCTTAGACAAAGTGATTAATGGAACGCGGTAAATATTTGAATTTTTTAACTAATTTTAGTACATAGCGATTGCTAGATACATATGCTAACTAAAGCCTCCTTATTTCTACTATATATATTTTTATTTATATAATTATTTTATTTTAATTAGATAATTTCGTTCAGCCTTCAATTAAGACTAAACAGTTTTCTTACGAATACCTTCTGATTCCTGGAGCATAATTTGGCCTGGCATCTTACAAAAACAAAATTTATTTCCGATTGTGCCTATTGAAGCCTCATATTCCAAAAATATTTTTAAATACAATTTTTCTCAATTTTTGAGCGAGTTAGACAATTCTTCCGGATTATATAAACTTATTATAATACCCTCGACAAGCGTGAGCAAAATAACTTTCTATCAATTTTCATTTCAACAGATTTCTTTAAGATATATTATTAACATACTGAACACCGCCCAATTATTTAGAATTTCGTTTTATTGATTTAAGCAAAATATGATATATGTATTTATTAAACAGTTTTTTTTTTATTAGTTTTTATTTCAAGTCAGAAAAATATATATGTAGGCATATATGTATATTATGTGTAAAACTGTGTTTTATAAAGTTGAAATCAATTTTCCGCTAGCTTAAAGAAATGTTAAACATAAAATGGATTTCGTATAAAGTAAGAACACAATAGTCGGTTCATGCCGACTATATATATATATATCTGTATATATTTATATGCCCTGTACATAAAGTAAATGTTATTTTTAAATTTAATTGTTAACGCGTATTGTTGGTGCTTTTTGCGGAAAAATAATCTTGGGACTAATACAGGGTATATAAATAACAATAAATCACAATAATGTTATGCAAATTTTCGCTAGAATTTATGTCTATTATTCTGCTCAGTTTGCTGCACATGCTACAAAAATATATATACATTATGTACTAAAGTCTAGATCTTAAACGTGACACGAGAACAATTTCAATTTAATAGCTACCCCAGTCCCAAAACCGAAAATGATCTATTTGAAATGCAGGCCATCATCTGATGTAGACATATATAGAGAAATGGGTGTGTCTGTATGTATATATATATTCTATATGTTGCATTGATACATATGATATGAGCTGAAAGCATTTGTTTGCAGTTACATATTTATAGGTTTACCGAATGGTACATATATAAATATATCTATATATAGTAACATGGATAGTTGCGTATAATACATAGATCGAAGCTTTATTGTACAGTTTTGATACGACACTCGGATTGGTCAATTCGTTAAAAATAATAGAATTTAGCGGTATATCTATATATATATCTTATATATATATATATATATTTATGGGGTATATGCGGACTTGTTGTCTAGGAATTGAAAATCTTTCTCTTTTCTTTTATGTTACAAAATATAATAAAAAACGAAAACAATTTTGACGAACGATTGCGTTTCACAGTTTTGCTTTTCCCCCCATTGGGGCGGCGCCAGTGGAGCTGGGCACATATTTGGTCTCGGCGTTGGCAGCGCCAATGGCCACTCCTAAGAGGCGCTCGCCGCCTGCGGCCTGCTCGCCTGGCTGTGCGCCTGTGTACGGGACGAGCGCACCTCACGCACATAGCATTCGCGGCAGACGCGCACCGCTTTGGTCAGACCATATTTGGGCAACGGTGCGGATGCATTCGAGCAGACGCCGCAAAAGACGCCGCCGCAGTTGCGGCAATGATGACGTCGCCGGAAGGCAGTGAATGGCGTCTGGCAGGACATGCAACGCGGTGCCTTGCCATCGGGTATCCAGGCAGGTGGCGACATTGTCGTTGTTGTTGTTGTTGTTGTTGCTGATGTTGTTGTTGTGGCGGTGGCTGCTGCTGTTGCGGCTGCTGTTGTCGCCGTTGAGCCTATGGACGGCATCGATGCCGAGTTGCTATGCAGTCGCCGCCGGCTGCCACTGCGCGTGCTTATGGGTGAATTATGCTCCGAGCTGGAGCTGCTCGAGGAGGAGCTAGAAGGAGAATTGCTGCCAACGGAATTGTTGCGCTGTCGCTGCATTTGTAGCTGTAGTTGCGCCTGCTGTTGCTGCTGCTGCTGCCGTTGTTCCTCCTGCAATGTGCCGCTGGTGGCTGCCTCCTGATCACCCAAGCTGCGACTGCGCGCCACATGACTGCGTGCCACTGTCGAGCTGTTGGAGCTACTACTGCTGCCGCTGTTGTTGTTGTTGTTGTTGTTGTTGTTGTAGCCGCCACCGGACAAATCTATGGTATTGTTGCGCTGCATTGCGGCGCCCGCGGAGTGGCGGGCTGCATTGGTGCCACCACCGTTGCCGTTGCCCATGTTGAACACATTGTCTAGCTCCGGATTGACCTCCTCGGCTGAGTAAATGCTTTGATTGGAGCCGGCGCTCTCCTGTATCACATCGTTTTCCGAGGCACGAAACTCGAATAGCTCCGATTCCTTTGTCTTTTCTGGTATATCAATATCCTCCTGGGACGAGGACATATTGATAAGGAACACGCTGCGCAATATCTGGCGCAGATCAGAGGCAAAATTTGTCTGCAGCTGATCGGCAACACCAGCAATGCAAACGAACAGACGATGCAGCAGATTCTCAGTGCTCCTGTGGGCAATATGATGATAATAGGTTACGAAATTGCCGCCATATATGCCAATATATATATTAGAAGGATACTCACTTGAACTTAAGGCGAGCTGTGGTATTGCGCATGGCCAGCGACACATCATCGGAGAAAGACGAGGCATTGCTGGTATCGGCACTGGCCAGGCCATGGCCATGATCAATTGTTTGCTGCTGCTCAGCGGTCGTCGACTCCCAATGCTCCTGGCTGCAACGTTTGCGTGCGCTGCGACTTGTGCGATGCGGATGCGTCTGATGGTGATGATGATGACTGTGCTGCTCCGCTTGTGCTGGCTGATGCTGCTGCTGATGATGATGCTGGCGGTGATGGTGATGGTGGTGATGGTGTCGATGATGATGGTGGTGACTGTGGTGCCGTTGGCGTTGGCTTCCGCTGCGCATTGGCTGCCCGCCGCCATTTGGTGTTTTGATTGTCGATTGCTGATTGCTTCCGGTCGTTTGCTCGTTCTCGCTGCTGCTGCTGGGCAAACGCAGACGCTGCAGTGTGCGTCGTGCGGCCAACATGGCAGCACTGGTGCTGGGCTCCTCCTGCTGCTCTGATGATGGCTGCAGTTGCTCCTCTCGTTGCCGCTGCTGCTGCTCCTGCTCCTGTTCTGCGCCAAACTCATCGTCTTCGCTGGCCACGAAGTTGTCCGTGAGTGGCGCCGTTTGCGGTTGCAATAGATTGCCCAGATTTGTATTGGGTATTAGATAGCCGGAGGCACAATCTGCTGCTGCCACAATGGCCTTCAGTTGTGCCTCAATATATTCATCCACGTCGCTGTCGCTATCATCATTCAAGTCCTGCTCATCGCTGTCCAGCATACCACACTCCTCCTCATCGTCTTCCCTCTCCTCATCATCATCATCATCATCCTCGCTCCAGTTGGCCGGCGGATTTGTGGACGTTGTGGCCGCCGAAGAGGTGGATGCTATGGAATGCGAGGGTGTCGGCGAGGGCGCTGGCGAGGCTGTGGGAGTGCTGCCCGCTGAAAGCGACAACATGGACGGAGAGCGTGCGACGGCCTGTGTGGCTGCACTCGCACTGCAGCTGCTGCTGTTGTTGTTATTGCGATGATCCACCAGGCGTTCGACGGCTTTGTGCGGGCTAGTTGTGCTGGTTTTTGCGCTGCCGCTGTCACTGCTGTTGGAGTTGTTATTGTTGTGGTTGTTGCTGCTGTTGGGCTCAGGACTGGGTGCCTCAATGCTGCTGTAGCCTAGTGGCACCTGCAGGCGAAATCAGAATAGATAAATATAGGCTTCAATTAAAAATTTAATGAGCTGCCTTACCTTCGTGTTGATCTCCTCGTTGGTGCAGAGCAGTTTCTCCAGCTGATACAGTTCCTGTTTGCTCAGGTTGCGCAACAGATCCCTGATCTTAATAAGTATTGTGCGAAATGGACGAAACATCTCAGAGAGCTCATCGCCCGGCATATCCATATTAAGCGGACCCTTTGCATAGATTACTAAACCGGCCACAATAGCCAATCGTGGTATGGAAAACATAAGGCCCGGATCGAAAGCATCCACCATGTCCTGATCGAGCAGTCCGATCTTCAGGGCACGCTGCAGCGTTTCCGAGAAGAGCACACCAATCCATTGCTGCATCTCGTATTCGTGACGCGACTTCACCTGCACCATGGCGCTCACATAGCTCAGTTCGAACTCGGCGAAGAGATGATCGAAGATCTTGAGACTCTCGTACAGCTGCTCGGTGGTCGAATCGTTAAAGTCCAGATGAAGCGTCTTGCTGTTGGGCACATTGTTCCGCAGGCATTGATCGCGCAGCAGAACTCGCACATTGCTCAGACTTTTGGTGACGGCTTGGGCCAGCGGACGCATCTCTTTGCTCTCGGATTCGCGATTCAAAATCGATGAGCCGGCGGCAAGGCACTCGGCACCAAACCACAGCTGCCCGGCCAGGTTCTCCTGCAGCACTTCTTCCGGGAATTTGGCGCGAAAGGCACGCGGATCACGTTCTTCGCCCAGCAGCTCCTCCATAATCAAGTTGGTTATGGCCAACACTTTGTCCTGCAAGAGATTAAACATATTAATTATGAATCGTTTACTAGTAGGCGTGGCACTCACCTGATTCTGGCGGAGTCTGCTAACCAGGCGCGTGCACCGATCCGGCTCGGCGCGTCCATCGAAGCTGTCCAGCTCACTGGCCACGGCGGTCAGCGATCGATCGGCATGGTAGAAGCGTGCCAGCAAGGATTTGTCATCGGCCTGCAAGGAAGCAAGTGCAGACAGATGGGCATTACAAAAGGTGCTCTCTTATCAATGCAGTAGGACGCAAGCAAAGTGACGCAGCATCACACACACATGCACACACACATACACACATCTACACACACGTACATTTGCTAAATGCGTTGCGAATTCATGTATTTCACAAGCACCGCATCACGTAATGGAACAAACAGCCAAACGCAGCTCAGGTGAGTAAGCGCCAGGTAGCGATAGCTACTGGCAACTTCTGACGATAAACATGTACAGTCCTCGCTCGATATAATGAGCTACAATGGTAAGATGTGATACCCTTGCGAAAGGCAGTGAACCCGAAATATGTAATATATTACTGCCTACTTTATAAAGTATTTACAAAAATTAAAAGTAAATCAATTTGGCTTTAATTATTTTTTTTTCGATATATCTCGACGACGATTCAAATCCATAAACATATATGTATATTTTTTATAGGTTATAGGTTACATCTATCTTTCTCTCTCTCTCACTCTCTTTCGCTCTCTCTCTTTCTCTTTAAAACCTTGTTGATGAATGATGAATATTAATAAAATAAGTTTTTCAAAATGCAACGATTTTGAATAGATAATCGACGAGATGAATGTCATTAGCTCTTGTCGAAGAGTGGAATCAGAAAAATGACCGTTTACCTATGAGAAGTATCTTTAGATACTTTTTGCACTGGATCCAGATCTTTTTAAAAAATCAAATGCTATGCATAAAGCTTATTTATTTTAATTGTGTACAAATCCCTTTCAATCTGATAATTAAAATAAGTTAAGCATTCGTTGCAGCCAACTTTTGGCATAAATCTGGAAAACCTCAGTGAGAGAGGCACTCTTCACTCTTCTGCTCCTCTCTCTCTCTCTCGCTCTCTCGCTCTCTTTCTGTTGGCAAGTTAACGGCAGCTGAACTTGTTTAATTTTTGCTCTGCTGCTTTTTTGTTTTCTTTCCTTTTGCTTTATTTATGCATTTGTGATCTGTTTAAATATGAAATAAAAAGCGAACGAAAGGCAACAGAGCTTAAATGCTAAATGCGTTGGAAGGAAACAGAAAACGTACGACAAAATGTGTTTATTATAAAGACAAACACGTCGAAAGAAAAAAATCGTTGACTCCGTCGAAAACTGCGCAGTTCGACAAGCCAAGTCAAGAGCAGAACAGAGCATTAAGAGTGTAAGGGGGGGCAGCAAACGGGGCGAGGCCAAGGCAATTGGAAAAGTTTTGCGTAAAAGAAAACTAAAGCAAAATAATGTTTAAAGGGAAATTGCGGCAATAAGAAACAACCACGTCAGAGAGAGAGAGAGAGGGAGAGATAGCTTAATTACCACGTTTCCAGTTAGTTTTTCAGTGAACGGCAGCGAATGTCCAATAAGAAAACTAAACCAAAACTGAAAATGAATCACGCGCAAATCGATAAATGTGGAATAAGTAATAAAAACGTATAAAATGAAGTTAAGAAAACGATATACGTACATATACAAAAAAAAAATTGAACCGAAAGCGACTCAATGCCGACGTCAGCGTCAGTGCCTACGTTGTGTTCTTGTTGTTGTTGTTGTTGTTACATGTGGCAATTCCATTTGTTTACACAACAATTAAACGTGCAATAAGCGAAACGCTCTGTGAGTGTGCGTGCGTGTGCGTATTCGTGTGTGTATGTGTGTGTGTTCGTTTGCTTGTGGGCCTCTTGACTTTCGGTTCTTTGGGGCCATGTCTTAGGTAGAAGCATTATGTCTATTATATATGTATGCAAGGTCGTGAGTAAATAGTTCAATGACTGCCGCCACACAAGTTCTCACAGCCGTTCTCGCCCCACGCTCCCTCTCATTAACGTTCTCTCTCTCTCTCTAACCGTCTCTTTCTGCTTTTGGTCAAAAAGCGACGTCGCAGTTGATCGACCATTTGTTGCTTAGCGCCAGATTTATTATGGACATTCACTCCACGCCATTGCGACACTACGCAACACGTTTTTATCGAACTGCGCATCGGCTTGGCTGAAACACAACTTGAACGTCAATCAAATTTGATTGATAAAGAGCGTTACTTTGGTGAGCAGTGCTCTTCTAGCGGATGCCAACAACCGTCCCAAAGGTCCACAGCAAACACGTAATTAATTAATTAATTAATTGCACTTAGCTTATATTAAGTTTAATGCACGAATCTCAATTGCAATTAAAAGCAGAGAGTCGCAGGCCTCGTACAAAAACAACAACACACGGATGTCTAATTAAATATTCCAAGTGTGTGTTTTGGCCAAGTGTTATATCGTTAGGTACAGCTAATGCCGGTTAAGGCGCCGTCAGGTACACATTAAAGATATTTTCTTAGCTATAAAATTGAGGAAATCCAGCTTTATATTCATTATAGATATATGATAACGCCTTGAAGTGTGTCATTTGTGTGTGTGTATATTTCCAACTGCCATCCAAAGTGTACTCTATATAAAATGTTTTTGTGTACAACTTACACACTGGCTCATCGATTTTCTTAGGTACAAAAGTATTAGAGTTCCGCAAATTTCTGATAATAGGGCTTAATGGTAATTTTGTAATGTCAATCGCATGAAATCAGTTTTTTTTTAGTTAATGATTGCATTGTTCGAACCAAGTAGACTTCAATTGGTCAATTGCTTTTCCGGATGCTCAAACATGTATTATAAAAATGTGCCACCATATTTGAACTTTAAAAATTCCAAAAAATTATAAGAGATCAATTTTCGGCATGTTAGCTCAGTCCTTTATTCAATCTAATCAAACAGTATTTAAGAATTTTCACATTTAACTATAACTAATGAAAGGGGCAGCATCAATGTTGGCAACATCAAATTCTGTTGCATAGTGTAATTAGGGGTATTCCCCATTGCCCAATGCTATATTAATTGTAAATATGCATGTTTTTGTTTTCTTTAGCAAACATGATAACAAACCGAGATAATATATAAACAAATGTGCAGAATGTACAAATTCAAACTCTTATAAAATAATAGAATTTGAATAAAATCATGAAATGCAAAAGAAAATTCGCTTCCATGGAATGCGAATGGATGGCAAAAATCGATATCTACACACATTTGTGTAGCCCGATATTGAAATGCTTTAAAATAATACTGCGCATAGAAGGCCCGCAGAAGTCTTATAAATACTAAAGCCCATATGTTTGGGTAGTTTCAGTTATTTTTGGGAAATAATGCACAAAATATTTGAATTATAGCCCCAACTGGTTGATTGCAGCTTATCGCAACAACAGCAAAAAATAATAAAAAAAAGGGGCAATAATAATAAATTAAATGTGAGTAAGCGAATCGAATGTTGCCGATAATATGCACACACATACACATACACATGTATATATATACATATATATAGCCACACTTGCAGTAAACATATCAAAAGTCCAGACAAACAAGACAAGTGTTTGTGGGCGCATGTGGACGACTTCGGGTGTGCGATTGCAATTCGTATAAAAAGCATGAAAATGAGACAAAAACGTTGAATGCCAAAACGTTAGTCAATCATTTTCAGGCAACAGCAGATGTTAAGGACACCATTTCTGACGTCACACAAGAAGCGACCTCGCTGCCACAAAATGACCAGCAACAGGCAACTGACACAGGTCCTTGAGCCGCCCGGTACGAGGACGAGGACGAGAACGAAGGCGAAAGTACGAGCACGGGCAGGAGCAGGAGCCGGTGACAGGCTTAAATTGCACGCAGTTTTTAGCCTCGAATGCAGCTGGAAAAACGAATGAGGTGCTCACCGAGCAAATCCCCCTGCCCAGATTGCACTCATCAGAAGCCTCATGCGGTGGCGCCAAGTCGACTGCGAGTTTCCTTTCAGCAGCTGTTCGTCTATCTATTGACGCACTTGACATTGAATACATGCTGTGAGGTCGCATCTTTTCTGGCACTCAATCAGTTTAACAATCGGCAGGGGGTGGGAAGGGGGCAGGGGTACAAGTCAAAGAAATAAGAGAAAAATATTAGCAATTGAAAGCCTTGATTACACACAACAACAAGAATGCGAATGAGGTGGAGACCCAATGTTAACCCCACAACATGACCTTACGAGCATGAGTGCACACACACACATATATACATATATATACACACATATCTGAACGATTGTATAACAGAATAAAGCAATATTTTGTGCGCTTCCCTGAGGCGCTGGCACCTGCCCCAAAACGGTTAATTGCCAATTAGCGACGTGTGTGAGGCCGGGGAATAGGGGTGGAGGGGGTGTGTGATTTCTATTGAAAAATCAATTGAATTTAATTGCTGTACAATTTATAACTAGAATTAGAATAGTGTCAAATTTAATAGACTCGCCAACGGTGAGAAAATTATCAAACAACTAGCAGCTGTTCTAGTTTGCCACAGGCCCCAGGTCCCAGATAACTGTTATCAGTAAGTATGCTACAAATACACACACACAGACACACACGTGTATAGATAGATTTGCATTATAATCGGCATTCGAAGCAAAACAAAGAGCTTCAAATTTAGTAATCACCTCACACAGCACTTGACAAAAGCCAAACACAGATAATTTTGTAGGCTTACTTTTATGAATTTCAACTATGCTCTTACCATAAAAATATAAATAAAATATAAAGTTGAACAACAAAATGCGTCGCAAATAAAATAAGCCAAACAAAAGTAATAAATTTGAAAGTGAAATCACGAATTAAAAGCATGCAACTTAATAGAAAACTAAGACTAAGAAACAGTGCAAATTATCATAAAAGTACATTTTTCAGTTGAGAAAATAGAAAAAGGAATTGTCCAAAATCTAGAATATACCAAGATCAAGACGGAATTGTGAAATGTGTAACGCTTAGAAGAAGACATCTCCGACCCCATAAACTATATACAAATATTCCTGATCAGTATCAACAGCCGAGTCGATAAAGTCATGTCCATCTGTCTGCCTATACAGAAATGCCTCTTTCTGTTGCCGGATCGGACCACTATATAATTGCCATAGGCAGCAGCTCGGCATTGACTATTTTCTCTGCCCTTACGGGCAGCATGAACATTATAAAAAGGTTGGGGGGTCTGCAAGGGTATTAAATCTTTGGCGTGCCGAGTATTTCCCTAGTTTCTCGTTTCGATTTACGAGGGACTTCTTTAGATAAAAATAGGTCAAATATTTTTCATGTGTGACTTTAATTGAATGTCTTTTTAATTACAAAAAGGCATCAATACAATTCAAATAATTATACAATTCTGACTAATATATGTCGCGAGAGTCGCTTGGGGAAACGAGGTTCGATTTAGTTCCGTACCTGTTCACGATATCGATCTAATTTATCGATTACATATGTTTATCAAACAATCGAAAGTTATCGACTACAATAATAGAAAATATAATCGATTTAATCGAAGGTTTCGATAATAATCGTTAATATATAAAAATATATATAAACCATCATAAAATATAGGTAAACCTAAATGAATAATTGAAACTAAAATAAAATAAATCCATAACCGAAAACGTTTGTTATCGCAGAAAAGTTAACAGAATTGGGCATATCATTGACCCATGTAATACAAATTTCTATAGCATTTGGTAATTGTTTCTAATTACGATTGTGCTTAATGAGGGCTTCCGAGGAATTAAATTAGCTTTACAATTTGATTTGCAGGCATTAAGTGGCACGCAAGCTCAACTGAAATTGAATTGAATGTAAATACATATAAATGTATTTATATATATGTTTTGTTTATATGCACACAAAATGTATGCCTAGATATTCGAACATATATATAATATATGTTTTCACTTTCGATAAACAGGCAATGCACGAATTCGAACTGAGTGAAAAAATACAAATGCGATTGTGAAATTGTCGCCTTTGGCAATGGTGTCGATAATTGGGGAACTGTCTCAACAAGGGAAATGAGCGCAATTTAATGAGGCGGCAAAATGTGAGTCATGGTCAAATTAATTATATAAATAAATGATAATCCCTATATGCATATATACATATAAATATATGGACGAATGCACAGCAGTAGCCACTACAAAAGATTAACAGAAACAAAACAATGCAAACCCCACCTCACAGCATTTGTCTGGAACAATTTATAGGCGCAATATTTAAGCCGAGTGCAAAGACAAAGACAATAAGAGAATATTGAAGCAAAGCTGAAAAAATATAAATAAAAACATAATGTATGAAACGAGAAAAACGCATGATTCAAACGAATTTGTTCATTATTGATCTGATACAAAAAAAGGCAAATAAAAAAGTTTTACTTTTATTTCCGGGCAATGCGTAATGCATTGCCTCCGGATTGCGAGTGCATTCAACTTGCAAAGCGAATAATATAACTATAAAGGCAAAAATAAATGAAGATTCCCTTAATATTCGACAAGCATAAAATGCCGAATCCGGTAAAAAGTAAAACGGAAGTAAAGCTAACTCTCAGGCATATAACTCTCTCGATTCAAGTTCTATTTGCCGAAATTTCAATGCAGCCCTGTTTAAAAGTCAACAACAAGTGGCAAAAATTAAACATTTTATTATGTCACAATTTATTCAATTTGTTAACAAATAAAAGGTCACATTTGCATACATTTCCAAACAAACATGCAAGCGATAGAAAGCGACACACAAAGAAAGAGAGAGAGAGCGAGCGAGAGAGGTAGAGATGGAGCGAGTCAGAGAGAGACAGTCAGAGAAAGAGAGAGAGAGAGAGAGAGAGAGGGAAGTATAAAGAGGGCTTGAGATAGACCGAGTAAATAACCAAACAAACAAACTAATGCGGAAGAGGCGACAACAGGCGAACAAACAGGGCCAACAACAAAAGCCATTCCAATAAATTGGATAATAACCGCGTTGGGTCTGGGCCAGTTTAGGCCGCAATACCAGCTGGGCTAACCCGATTACATATATTCATGAATCGTAACAAGGGGCGACGACGTCTTCGATCATATTATTCTTATGTCATTTGTTGAAATCATTTTAACTTAAGTAGAGTATCTAAGAAAAGACATTTTAAATAATTTCTGAAAATTATTGCCTTGCCCTGGTCTAGTCGGGAGTCGGGAGTGCCCGACTGGGAGATGCCCTATAATCCTTCCAGATTCCTAATAAATTTATATAGATAGATAACTACAAATACTTTTCGCTAGTTGCGCCTTTCCGCACACTAAAAGAAATTACCTTCGGTGTTTATTGTCCGATCTTTTTTGGAACATATCTATGTCATCAAAACGAGCCTAAATAAAGGGTAGAGTTATGGGCATCCCAGAAATCAAATACTTTGTTCAATAAAATATGTATTTACGCTTTTCGAACTTTAGAAATAAAAGCTGTCATTTGTCTGTCCAGAAGAGATTTGTTTTTGCTTGTTTCATAATATAATCATTGAAAATACATTCAAAATAGTTTTCATCTTATCGCCTGCATTTTTGTTGAATACTTTTAATAGCTATCAGTACATTGAGACTATTAAGCACTATGGCAATCTCTTTATATAGAGACAACAATTGCACATCAGTGTGCATTATCAGATTTGCATGCCAAGACACACACGTAAATATAGATAAATTATATAGGTTTATATTAATAAAGGTGGCGCATTCGCAGCTTAAGCTACTGCGTGAATATAGTATTTTATTAGCCCCAGGCCTAGTCAGGCAAGTTTATAGTTTATAAGTAGTTGTATTAACTAAACGTAATAAATTGTATTTTAAACAATACTGTTTTCTTCACATTCCATCTTCTGGCATGACCTTCCTGCGCGACTGGCGACCCACTTACAAAGTCGCCTCGAGTTGAAGTGAATTTTGCAAGCCTGAGACAAAAAGCGGGTTAAACCAAACATTAACTGGCTCAGGGGCTGCTCGGTTCAGCCGCGGATCTGTTGTGTTTATAAGGCAACGCTTTATTCCCATCCACCAGGCGCCACAGTTTGTTGCCCATTGATGACAAAGATGATGAACCGCAAACGCTTTCACTTTTCTTTACGTTTTGTTTATTTGTATACCCTGAACCCATTGCAAATGTTTAAATGGGGTATTATGATTACGTACAAGAAGCATCTCCGACCACATAAAGTATATTTGGTTTGTTTCATCATTAGATTGGACCGTATCCAATAAATCGCTACAAATCGATATCAAACTCCTGCTTATTAATCTTTTAACCCAGCTTTTATGAACTAGCGTATAAACAGATCCCAAATATTTCACCTGTTGGATGCCTCCCTACTTTTCGAGGAACAGTCTGGGGCTTTTAATTTTATACACATTTGAATTTCAACGTTAGGGCCTGAAAATTAGTTAAGCAGGAGTGAGAGCCTAAGCAAAGAAGAAGCACAGCAGCGTACAGTTGAGTCAGGGTATCTCCTAGTCGGGCACTCTCCACAAGAGCACTCTTGCTTGCTTTTACTTGGGCCCCTCACGTGGGCTGAGGTTAGAGTGCACGCTACGCAGCGTTTAATCATTCCACATGCGTTGTCCGCACTCGGAAGTGACGCGTCGCTAATTGAATAGCCAGAGATATTCTCAGTTTAGCCAGCAAGTGGTCTGCGGGGAACGATGGGGGGGCGTTGCTTTGTTCGCAGCACGCGCAGCAGTTCCAGTTCCACAGCACCAAATAGAGCTCCCCCCACCCACCGACCCCCTCTCTCTCACTCTCTGGCTAGCTTTCGCATCTCATTGATATGCCGGGCAGAGCGCGTGGTCTTATGCAACTGCCGCTTTAAGCTATTGATAAGGCTGCTCTGTAGGGCACACTGTCGGGCAGTCTAGCCTGTGCCTCACTCTGTTCGTGAGGATTAGGTAATATATGTGTATGTACGAGTGCCTCGGTGGCTATTCGAAAGTAGGAGATTGGCTGCTGGCCAGTGCATTGCACTGCTCGCAATGCAGACGCCGACGACGACGACGATGCGACGAGATCGATTCGATGTGAATGGTGAAAATTTCACCGCTTTTACTTTTCCCATTGCACACGGTCAGCGGTCTGCTTGGCTATAAATACTTATATATATATATATTTTTATTTTTTGGTTGGAAAATGTTGCTGTCAGCGCGCGTCGGGTAAACACGTAAGCCGTAAACGTAATAATTGACATATTGGCGCAGACAACGCTGCGCCAAACCACCTGCAGAGGTGGCCAAGCCAGAAGATGGCCCGGACTGGTCGCAGTAGTGAAAAGGAAAAGGGGGGCTTTTACTTTGGCATAAAAATGTATTTAATTGTAACGTTTACCGTTTGCAATCAGATCCCAACTAAGTAGGATCCATCAACAATCAAGCACAGACAGCTGTCGGTGTGAGCGTGAGCTGTATGTGATAACGGAGAGCTGTCAAATAAGCTCGGCAATTTCAAAAAAAAAAAAAACTAATGGGATTAATTTCAGAAATCAAAACTCAAGTTTTATGACTGACAAACTGAGATATACAACGATAATGGCTGGCGAAGCCAACTTAATAGGTGCACTTCATGTTGCCAGATCGGTGTAAGAAATCAAAAATTTCCTTTACTTTTTTGTGCCGCCTGTAGGCATGGCGTTGCCCAAAGGGTAACTTTACAGCAAAACAGAAAGCTTGGATTTGTTGTAAGCGTACTGGCGCAGCCAACTTAACACAGACACACTGTTGCCAGATCGATAGAAATTATAAATTGTAATTCATATTCGTACATTTATTGCTACATTTTTTTTCTCCTAACACCCGCCTTTTACTTTTCAAAGTAGCCGAATGAAGCTCAAAGTTACGACTCTCACAATCGCCACTCTCGCATAAACTTATGAAAATGTCATGAAACGTTATTCAATAGCAACGTTAACAATCTACCATCGACTAGACAACTTTCGTACCTTGCATTATCGCATTAGATGCAAGATTTATGTAGATTATGCCAACAAATCGCAGCTCTACAAAAAAAAGCAAACAACTTTGCCAGGCCAATTAACAGCCAAGGATTTTGTTCAGTTCGAGATTTTCACTCGTCAATCGTAGCTCGTAAATAACCGATTAAACATTCACACTCTGTTAATTTAGCCTATGTATGTCTAAGTGTATACACATGCAATATATTTTCCGAAATGCTCAACTGACTCAGATGTGCGCTGTTTGCGCCTCCTTCATTCATTCAATACTTTTCACAATTCATCAATTCTAAGTGTTGTTATCACTTGTTTTCATAGTATTTGAGCCGCATGCGTCACAAAGGGCGTACTAAACAGCGCACTAAGTACACATACACACGAACACAATTGATTACTTTTATTAATATGCATGTGTAGGGTTTTCATAGTTCCCAATGGAAAAGTTACAGATACGCAGAATATTTTACACTGGTTCTTGTCACTTTACACTTCTTCTTTGTCGAGCTAAAGCCTCAACTGTATGTACATTTTATTTGGAGATAGCGACAATTAAATACCCTTTTGAGAATCTTTCTATTGATAAGAGTGAGCTCACATGGTGTCAAAATAAACTGAAAACTTGGTGAAGATATATTGTTGAATTGTTGAAGAATAAAGTTTTTAAGAAACTTGACTCGTAGTTAGTAAGTATATATATATATATAAAAAGACCTTATTGAAGCTCAATATTTAAACATACACTTAAACATTTCTTATCTAATAATAATCTGATTATCTTATTAGGAAACTGTTCGGAAACAATAAGGTTAAACTCCAAAAGGTAAATATATAAATTGTTGATAGGTTCAAAGATGTCTTCACCAATGCGTTACATTTCAAGTGAAGTATTTGAAATACCCCACTGGAAGTGTATTAAGAAAACACTTTAATTCACCGTCGTATCACAACAAATAAAATGGTTAAACCGCTTACGAAATTCTTTACAGCGTTAAAAATCACGTGCAAATCATTTGGGAAAAAAACACAGTTCAGCGAATTAATTTGAATGATATCCAAGTGCAAAAGCATGTGAAACACTCGTGAATACAACAAATCAAAATCGTGCATTTCTCTATATTATTTATGTGCGTGTGTGTCGTAATATTCAGATAACATTTTCTGGGCTTTACTAGAAGAACCAACCAAATGGGGCCAGCTAAAACGAGCGCAGAGCAAAAGTTGTTAACAGACGGCGGCGTCAACAGTGGCACATGTCAATATGGCCCAAATTGTATGAGCCAATGGATAACAGGTTCTTCTTCTTGTTGTTTCTGTTGTCGTTGCTGTTGTTGTTGTTGTTGCTGTGGGCACGCGCAACAGGCCGCGTCCGCCATTCACTTGACGACACCAATAGCAGACGCACACACATGCACATAGACGCGCACACACATGCACATAGACGCGCACATACATACACAGAGACACGCACACAGCTGCTGAGGTCTCATTTAGATTAACGGTGCGTATGCGCATCGCACTCATTCATAAAGTCTATTTGCTTATTGTAAGCGTACACTGCAAGAAAATCAGATGCACTGCGTTTTTATTAGTCGAAATGTGTTAAAAAAAAAAAAAATAAACATAGTCTATGTCGGATTGAAACAATAAAAAACACAGTTTAAATCGGACTATTAAGAAAATTAATATAAACTTAGTTTAAGTCTGAATATATAAAACTAAAAACAGGGTTGCCACTCGTTAGGCCAAAACTCTCTGACACTCTTACAAATGACGAGTTCTTCTCTTTGTTTTCTTTCCAGTGCATAAAATAGTTTCATTTCTGTCGCGTGTGTGTGTGTGTTTGTGTGTGTGTAAATACAGTAGCTGTGGCAGTAACATTACCAATATTAAGTATACAATTAGCAACTGTACTTTGCCGCTGGTCTTGAGTATTTCATTTCATTTCATTTCTATATTGTTTCATTTGCTTCCTCAACATCAAATATACATGTTGCGTTTGTGGTTGCTTTATAAAATTTTCACGCATTATGTTGTTGTTTTTGTGGCTGATTTTATAGGGTTAAGAAAGCGTTACGAAATGAATTTTCAACAGGCGGTCTCGGCGTTTTGAGAATGACATGCAATTCGACCTCCATTACCCTGCAAGTCAGTTACTTGCAACATCTATCTCTCGTCTCGTCTCTCTCTCTCTCTCTCTCTCTTTCTCTCTCTCTCTCTTTTTCTCTATTGCTATCTCTTCAGCAGAAAGAAACCTTTTTGGGCCACCGACATTTGTGTCAAAAATGACTGTTAAATGTTTTTATATTTATTTTTTTTTGTACTTTTTTCTTATTGTAATCGTTGCCATTCCGCCTGCTCATGTTTTTTCTTTGCACAAGCAGCATTATTATCGCGGCAGGCAGAGTTTACTGTGTTAATGGACGCTTTGTGCTGATGGCGCGAACTTAAGTGTTTTACCCTTGCAACATACCCCGAATTGTAATTGTGGACAAATTAAAAAAAACTGTATGTATCTACATTTTTGTATAAACGAAAACCTTAACCAAGACCAAAAATAAACCAAATATTAAATACCCGAGATAGCGGAGTATATACTATAACTATCTCCTTCCCTGAACATTTTCTGCCAACTTTGTAATACCCTATAAGAAGCAATTGAAGCCAGATTTCACTTTTTATAACTATCTTTTTTTTCGCTGACAAGCTATAATACAATTCAATGCCAACATTAATCGAGTTAATGACACACAATTCAAATAGGCAAGTTTTAAGGCAGTATAAAACGTTGAATGCGTATTACGTATGTATAATAAAGCAATTCGAACAGATCCCAACAAAGTGTAAAACTAGAGAATTGAATAAAATCGCAAATTGTGATTGTTCACATTCCGTGCTTCGTAATTAGATCAACAACAGGTAGCAGGCGGTCCAAAGACGTTAAGGTCGGACAGGTGGAAGGTAGCCAGATCGACTCAATTACTGTTATATATTATAGTATTTATTCGGAATCATCACACCCACAAGCAACATATAGGCTTATGGATAAATAAATATAAGCCACGTGTACATTTCATAATTTGCATATGCATATGTGTACATAGAAGAAAAACAATATCTATTGAACAGTTCTACACTTTTAAGCATATACACGTAAATTACGATAGAGTGCACATTGAACTCTAATCTTGTTTATGACATAATGCTTACAATAATACATCTAGCCGGAGTATAGTAGGTGTATTTACGATTGTGGCCATTTGTTAATCAATTTCAAAACCTGGTTGCAATTGTTTTAGCTTTTACTGGATTTGTTTTGGCTGTGCTTTGTTTTTAGGTAAATTTGCAATGTGTTGTTGTTCATTTTTAAATATAGCGTTGCCACATCGTGAAAATGTCATTTGGAAAACCTAAGAAATCCGGCAACTATTGCGCCGAATACTTAACTACCAACAACACTTGTATTTTTAAGTGTGTGTGTAAAAATAAACAAACTTACTTTGGCCACACTTGCCTTAATTTATTAGCCAGTGTCTTCGCTCAGAATCGCAAGACAAAAGCAAAACAAAGGAAAGTTGCCGCAAAGCCACAAAAACATAAAAAACAAGACACACACAAACAATAACGGCAACAATGAAGCACCAGGAAGCATCTGACGGATTACACATGTGCAGTCAATGAAAGAAAATGAGTGAGAGGGCGAGGGAGAGGGAGAGGCAAAAACTATGCTGCATTTTCTATTTCATTCATTCGGCTGCTGATTTTGCCGCCTCTTCTACTGCTTTGATGTTGGAAAACGTAACGTTATTTACGAGGTTTCCAAGGCAAGAGTAGGCAAACAAAGAAGTGTGTTAATGAACAGCGCAAAAAGAAAAGCAAGACGAAAAAGAAATTGCAACAACAACAACAACAACACTAGCGAAGCAACCGGAAAGTGAAGCAACTCAAAAAGCTGCTTTATTTTATTTGTATTATATACATAAATATGTGCAAAAACCAAATGGAGAGAGAGAGAGAGAGAGAGGAACAGAAATTAATTCCATGATGCATTAGCATGCGCATGCATTCGTACACACATGCACATACATATGTGCCTTTCCAGTGGCTTATGTGCATATAAAAAAAACTTTAATGAATTTATTACATTGCAGTGCAGCAAGCGTAGAAATTTTCAATTAAACGCAAATGAAAAGTGCACTATAAAAACAGCTATAAAAATTGGGTAAAGCAGCAGAAATTGATAAATGGGAAATGGGAAGCACCTAAATCGATTGAGCCATGCTTGGCTGAACCAAACTGATGCGCATGTGTGTGTGTGTGCGCGATATTAACTTGGACGTAGGCCCAACTTGTGGGTAATACCGAACGAATTGACCGTATATGCCGTTAGATAATCACGTATATATAATCTAACTGCATTTGCCATACCCTCTAATGTTCCAGACACAAATTATTGAGATGTTTAACTGTACCTTATACATACGTACATATTTATAGCTATGCATATGGTCTGTCATATCGCATTTAATCAGGCGAGCTCTATTCCATTGAACCGATTTTAAATCTTATCTAATCTTTACAGTTATTTTCTACGCAAGCGAGATAGAAGCAAATCAATATTACAAATACATAACGGACTGTCGATAACTTTCTTATTTCTGTAAGTTTTCAACAATTATCAAGTTAGGTTATTTCTTTACATCATTTCGAAAATGACCTCGAATTGGCGAGGTCACAAATATAAAACTCTGATTTTAAACTGATTTTTTAATGGATTTTAGCGTGTAAATTGTTTCTAATTTTATTTCATTTTATACACTCCACATTTATACATATATATATATATATATATATATATATATTTGAACATAGCTTGTGAAACGAGCAGAGCGTACGGCAATCAAAACGTCAAGCGGATTGATGGATTGACGTGCGATTGCAGTTAAGAGCAACAGGGGAAGATACAACACTTAAATCGTGAGTGTAAGGGGGGGAGTGAAAACTTATTTTTGGAACAGTATAAAATGAAAAAGATCTTAACGGGACACATTATATTTCCAGGCAGCACCGTGAGAGCGTCAAGCGATTCGTCTTACGCCTAAATTTAGAATTCAATGAATTTGTATTTGGAAATTTCTTTTATTTTGAGTGATGTTTGAGGCTAAAAATAACTAAAACTGAAAATGCTCGCTATCTAATGAGACGCTAAGACGCGAGTCGATTTGTGCAATGCTTATTATAATTGGAAGAGTTTTCAATTGGAAATTCCAGGTTTTTTTCCATTGAAATGAGCTGCCTGGCAAAACAACAAAAATTCCCAGTCAACGCGGCCATTTTCAAAGTCGTCTCAGGCAATTACATACGTACATACGTATATATACATATATATACGCGTATTACTAAATACGTATACAGACATACATGCCTTTATTAAAATCAAGAACAGAATCAAAATTACTATACGTAGTTCGCAATTTACAACACGAACAGACCGATGGCTACTGTTGTTTCTTTTTGTTGTTTTTGTTTGTGCTGTATCAAGTGTTGTGTTCCGCACATGTTGCCAATTTGTATAGTGTGGGTAACGTATGCAGTTTTCACATGTTAATGCAACTGACTGCGCGCTAGTGTTGGTAAATGTTGCGACTGTTGTTGTTGTGCTAGCTGGCTTCCAACTTCTGCCAACGTCAGCGAATTAATCATGCAAGCCCCACTGCCAGCGATTACAATAGCTAACTACGAATGAGGGAAATAAAAATTGCGGTTAAAACGCAGCTGGCCGTGTGTGTGAGTGAGAGGAAAAGAGACTGAGCCAGCCAGGGCCAAAGCAGCGCAGCGATGACGTCACAAGCACACACAGCCGCACGCTACATCTCGCTGCTTGACACCATTTGCGCTATTGCTCTTAATTAATTACAGGTCTCCTTCATTGTGTTTTTTCTTTGTAATATATTTTTACGTGATAAGCAGAGACCAACACAAAGTGAGACGCACCAACTATTATCATAATTATAGAACTGAACTGTGTGCGTGAGTGTGTGTGAGAGTAGAGACAAATGTAAATTAGGTTATCAGCAATTTGATGTTGCTTTCTGTTGGCATACGCACCTTTGGTTTATTTAGCCACTTGCGAAATGTATCCATGGTTCAGCTTGGCCGTCCCGTTACCGTCAGCTTAACAGCTGTTAAAACTTTAACTGAGCCACCGTCTCTCTTCGCTCGACTACTACACACCGATGACAATTAATCTGTGTGTAAGCAGGCTGTCAAATGACTAGCAGTTGGCGCCGATTTGCTCCAATAGATGGCGTCGTTGTCGTCCTTGCCCAACGCGCGCGGATCGCACACAACAACAATAACATAAACGAAATGGCGCGTATGACAAATCCAAACAAAACAATAGCAAATATGCAAGAGAGCACAATAACAACTATGTGTCTGGGTGTGCGTGTGTGTGTGTGTGCCTGTGTTTTGTTTGTGTGCGTACGATGTTCTGCTAACTGCTTGGCCACACTGCGTTCAATACAAGCGCATATGCATGCGTGTGTGTGTTGTGTGTGAGTATGTATGTTCGACTTTGTGCGCTACTGTTGCATTCGCGTTGTTGGATTTTCACTTCTCGGGCATTTCAATGCACTTTATCGAATTTTACACTTTTTGTATAATTTGAAATTGCTTCGTCTCATGCTTCCTTTTATTTTGTAACTTTACAAGTGCTAAATTAATTTTCTTTTCTTTTTTTAAATGCCTTTTGCACTTGGCTTCGTGTATTCGTATTGGGTTTGCTTTCAACACACACGCGTGACTGTTGCGTGCTCTTTCACTATCCAAAACTCATTTGAACTGCATTTCTTTATGTGGAAATTGCGTCGATTTGTTAAAATTCTTAAATTAGGTTGAATCTATACCAGAACACAATGGGAAAATATGTTTTTTTGCGAAAAAACCATTAAACTCGCGCAACACTTATCCGCCCTACCGTCTAACCAAGCGATGCATGTACGTTGCGTTCAAAGATTTTTTTTCGACTAACATATGTTAAGATTTTTTGTTATTTAAAATAATGTAAACGGAATGTTAACACGCTAACCATCGATAAGATATTCGATAGCTATCGATGATAATGCATGTTGGAAATGGTATGCTGGTCAAACATAGATTATCGCCTACTCAATTAACTTTGTTTGGAGAATATTGCTTGCTCAAATTATGTTGCTATTCGAGTGGTTAATGACTGAACATTGTTAATTTGTTAGCGGATTCCGATTTATCACTTATACTTTACTCGATGAATGCTAAAAATATTGTGAATTAACAGCTTCTTAACATGCTCTTATTTGCGTTATCTACTCATATTTGCGTTTACATGCCCCTCGCGTCAAAATAACTGTTAAACACCAAAACGAAATTACGTTCAAGACCTATCAGTAGAATATTATATATATGTGTGTGTACATTATGTATATATGCAAATTGTAGTGGATATAATGTGTAATGGCAGATAACTTTTCTTATTAGAAATTTGGTTTCGCCTTGAATCTTAAACATGCCGTATCAGTCCACTTAGAACTTTCATTGAAACAGCTGGCAACTACCAGCGAAAGGTGTGCGAACGAGACAGCTATATGATGTGGCGCCAATATTTGAAAGATTAAATATATTATGCGGCCATTAAATGTATTTCAATGTACAAATTGTGTGCAGAATATTCTAAGCTAGCGAATTCTATTTACTGCAAGGCAATGCGTCGAAAATGATTGTTGAGCGGACCTTCGTCCGAGTAGCCAGCGATCTCCTGTGGTATAATACCCGATTCTTCAATCGAGGTGCACGGGCGGCACATGCACTCCAGCGGCGCCTTGGTGAGGACTTTCTTGAACTTCCGTTCACCATGCTTGACCTTGGGACAGAACAACGAGACGGCCGCCTCACGCTCACCCGACTCCTGGCAGCACATACAGGAACGCTCCATTTGCCAGATCTTGCTGCCCGACACCTGGCAGGGCAGAAGAGAGTATCCATGGATTGTGATTGAATTAATTGATTGATTGTGATTCGATGCCCACCTGTATATAGCTGGCACAGCGCCCTACACATGCAAACGAGGGTATGGGCTTGGGCACACAGCCCGGATACTGCAGGACATGGATGACGGGCGTTACCTGGCAATCGTCGCCCAGATGTCCGATATCTGCAGATGCAAGCAAAGCGGATCTGAGGGCTATAGATAGAACCATTAGCTAAATCTATATCATATATTTTTACCGTTATCGTTGGCACCCGCCGCCGCGCCGTCCGCCTGGGCCATGCACAGCTTCAGTAGGCTAACCAGGACGCAGTACAACAGAATCAGCACGAATATCCTGTTGTTCTCGTGGCGTAGCACATGGCGCAGCATTTTTCTGTTGTCCAAGTGTCCCCCAAGTCGCGACGCCTGCAAATGGAAAACGCTGCCAGCCGCCCAACGCTTTTTATAGTTGCCGCTCCAAAGTGGGCACCGTGGCCCGCGGCCGGCCGCAGCTGTCGCCTTAATGTCCTCTGCCGGCCCATGACTTATGGCCCAATAAAGGCGTCGCGGCCGGGGATAAACCTTTTTGCCTAGTAATTGCATACATGAAAAGGGCATTTGTCCCGCTGCGCTGCTCTCGCGCTCCTCACGCTCATTTATTGCCCCACTCCCAATCACAAATCACAGCTTAAGCAAAAACCCGACCAGCGTCCACATCATCATCATCAACGGCATCGTCAGTCCAGCAGCTCCATTCCTCTGGGCCAGAAAGCTGACCAGCTTGCCCAAGCGCTGCTCTGCCCATTGCACATTCGAGTCCACCGTGGCCAGTGCCTGGCTAAGTGTGACCGCGGAGCTGCCGAACAGCGTCTGACTCTCCTTGTAGAAGTTCGAGAACAGCTGCTGCTGCTCCCGCGTGGTGAAATAGTCCGTCAAGTCGCTCAGCGCCTGGGCAGTCTTCGGCCAGCTCTCCAAGCTGCAATTGATCAAGTGTTATCTAACTAATTTGGAAGTGCCAGAAACTAAAGCTACAAAAGAACTTACGCCTCAGCCAGTTGTGCGATGTCCTCGGTTATCATTTGGAAAATGGGCGTCACCAGGTCGGGATTCTGCTCGTACAGCTGAGCCAGGCCAGCAATCTTCAGGTCCACGCTGTTGCCCTTGCCCAAGATCTCGTTCTGGTAGTGCGTCCGATAGTCCCTCGTACAGCTGGCGGCGCGCCAGTATATCTCTCTGTCTATATAGTTAGTTTCCTTTGCATAGTATTCCAATATGCGAGAATATCCGCCAGATCTGGAGGCTGCGCAGTAGAATGTCTCCCGATAGTCTGGAGATGGCTTTTCCATGCCGCCTTCAAATAACTCCTTTACCTGGTTAGTGCAGTTGGAATTCTGGTACTTGCAGAGCCAGGCGACCTGCTGGTTGCGATTGTAGACATCCAACACCTTGTCCCCGGAAGTCCAACCGACACCCAGTTTATCGAGGACCGTAACTGCGATATCACTTAGATACTTGTTAAAGTTGGGCAGCTGCTGTGGGGTCAAACGCTTTGCTATCCTTTCCATACCCACATATGCCGCATACCAGGGTATATATTCGGTTTCTGTGCTCATGTACTCCATGAACTCGAAGACCTCCACATAATCAATCAATCCAGCGAGGGCAAAGTTGAAGAGATCGTCAATAATCGCTGCACGATTCTCGACGGGGATTCCACTATGTTCAGTCTTGGTCAGGGCTACTTGAATCCGTCCAAGCAGCGGTTCGTTGTAAAAAACTCGGTAGTAGTTGGCTTGTTTTAGATTAACGATAACCCAGTCAATGGGCTCGTCCGACCAGTAGTTGTAATCATTTGATTTTTTTATGTAAAAAGCAGGCGTTAGATTTTGGAAATTGGGCGACAGATTTGTGGTGTAGGTGATGGGCACCGTGTAGCGCAGTGTGGGATCGCTACCATCGCTGGCATTCAACAGAAAGCGTTGCTGTTCCCAAGATAACATATGGTCTTTCAGATTCAGGCTCACTATGATCCGTGGGTAGCCCACCTGTATAGTGAAGTCGTAATAGGATTGATTTAATACGCTCTCCTGCACAGGCCAGTGATCGTTGAGAAGTACATATAAGCCAGTGGGCGACGTACTGCTCAAGTAGCTAGTGAAGAAAATTCAAGTAAGATATATTGGGCTTGATTTAAGGCATTTGTACTTACTAATGCTGAAGGAATTCTTGGATGGCCAAATTAAAGTGCTCCTCACCCATTGCGATGCGCCACATACGGATGACACTAGCAGCCTTATCAAATGTGAGTTTGTCGAACTTGTAGTCAATATCCGCAGGTGTGAGGATGCTCCCTAACGGGCTGGTCATAGGCTGTGTGAAATTTTGAGAATCCCTCAAAAGGGCATTATGAAGCTTGTGCACAAGAAATTGCTGGTCAAGCTGATATTCCGGGTATAGCTAAAACGAAATTTGTGGTATATTAAAGACATTTTGATATCTAAGCTTATAGACTCTAAGGCAACCTCGTGTCCCATAAAGAATTCATAATAGCGGGCGAATCCCTCATGCAACCAAATGTAACTCCACCATTTGCATGTGACGCTGTTGCCGAACCACATGTGCGCGTTCTCATGGACTATGTTGCGAATGGTGAACTCCTTCTGCGTCCAGCCATCCGTAACGCCTGGCTGTTCCAGGACGACCTTATCCCTGAAGCATTAAAGGAATTGTATGAGCTTAAGCCGCGTTCGTCATATTAGTCCCTGGCTAAACCTACTTGAATATGACCAGGCCCCAGTTCTCCATGCTGTTGTGGGGAAAACGAGGTGTGGTTGCATACTGCAACAGCTCGTTCCCTAGCTGCTGATAAGATTGCTGGAACAGCTCACCGAATGCGGGAAGAACGCGCTCAGCCACGCTGTAGCTGAACTCCGTGTAGTTGTAGTACGCCGGACGGGTTAATATGGACAACGAGCTGTTGCCCCGTGCCTGGTACTCGGAGACCACGAAAGCCAACAGATAGGTGGACATGATGGGCGTAACCTTGAAGTGATCCGTAAAGCGATTATTCCTGCAATTTTAAATTGGTTTAAATGTATCCTCTGAAGGAACTATCCGTTGAAGCATACCCCTCGTCTGTAGTTCTGGTTAATTCCGTGTTACTGACGACGCTCAAACCACTTGGTCGGCCAATATGCACCTCGAACTTGGCCTTGAGGGCGGGTTCGTCAAAGCAGGGAAAGACCAGGCGTGCGTTGATGGGTTGCATCTGAGTCAATAGCACCCATTTGGTCTTCATCGTAGCCTCGTCTATATAGCTGGCGGAGAAAAGACCCACTGTATCGGACTGAACTTTCCCGGTATACTTGAAGTACAAGGTGTAGTTGGCCTCGACAGCTAAGGACTGCGTCAGGGGCACTGTCAGCTGCTGTGTCTGCTCTTCAGTCGTCAGCCGAGCGTTAAGTCCACTCTCCACCAGCTGGTCAGCAGCATCATAGAGTGAGCACTCTTCTATATTGATGGATATATCCTTGTGCAGCGTGATTTCCTTCACATCTGCCAGCACCGCCTTCAAAGTAATGAAGACCTCGCCATCGAACTGCGTACCAGGGTTGTCGGCATCGCCGCGTAGACCTATGGTTAGGTTATAGAAGATAGGCACTACGCTGCCTTCGAGCCGATAGTTGAGGGCACACTCATTGCTCCCGATCCAGGCTAATGAGAGAAGTGCTATTAAGGGCCAAATTCGGATTCGACAACTGTTCATATCGAAGGCGGTTCCAAAACTGATTTTTGTTTCGGTCAATTCTATTCAGATTGGCTTATGAAAATCTTTCCAACAAAGGAAGATAAGATTAAAATCTGATCTACGATGAGCAATCGGCCAACTAGTTGACTATAATAATTAGTAGATAGCTGTTTCCAACTGGGAATCGGTATAAATGGGGGATATCTGTGGGGTTCCAAGCTACTGATACGAGATATATTTATGAAAATTGATTAGCTTTATAATTATCAGAATTGATAAGCAAAACATTACAGCTGAGACGTATATATGATTAATTTGCCTTACTAGAAATCATATACACTTTGTCAAAAGATTAGATAAGGTGAATTATGGTTTGTTTTCATGTTTTTGTTTTTCAATCAATAGGGGGCGTGTTTGAATAGAACCATAAGCTGTTTGGCGCGTCTAGTGTAAAGGATATCTAAATATTAAGTTACGATATAGCTTGATATACAAATATAGATGAAGATATATATACATATATGTACATGTTAAGCTTGATATTGATCTGAATATAATTAATTATGAATGAAAGTATAAGTATTTTTGTTTTATTTAACCGGAATTGCCCGGCCTTGCCTGCGGAAGGGTTTGTGCTACCAATTTTAGAAGTTATCTTATCACGTCACGTATCTAATGATTCTTCTTATAGATCTTTGGAAATAAGTTTGAACACGAAACGGAAAATTTCAGCTACTTAGCTCTGACAGTTTAAAAACAAAATCTATCTATCAAAGTCAGGAGAAGGCATTTTTCGTGCAAGTGAGGAAAACATTCCAATCGCCTTCTTGCCGCCTTACAATAGCCTGAAGGGACTGACCTGTAAGAAGTTGGAAAGGAGGGAAGGTGGAAAAACTTTATGCCCCAAGAATTCATACATTCTCACTAGACATTAGTGAAAATTTTAAAGCAAAGCTTTGCAGGGACAGCTAGACACCAGAAAATGCGAAAACAAGAAGACTTTTCTTTAAGAAATGCCGCAGTAGAACGTACTGGACCAAAGTACTGGAAAAATCGACCAGAAAACTCCCCAAAACAATTACAAATTGGGCAAGAACTTAAGTTAAATCTATTATGGTCTCAACATCTACGAACCACAGGCTTAAAGACAGTTGATAATGTTTTTCAAATGAATTACAATCTTTTAAAACTATTTAAGCCACAAATTCCAAAGTGTGCACATCATCATTAATAAAGAGGATACCAACGTCAGTCCAGCAGCTCCATTCCTCTGGGCCAGAAAGCTGACCAGCTTGCCCAAGCGCTGCTCTGCCCATTGCACATTCGAGTCCACCGTGGCCAGTGCCTGGCTAAGTGTGACCGCGGAGCTGCCGAACAGCGTCTGACTCTCCTTGTAGAAGTTCGAGAACAGCTGCTGCTGCTCCCGCGTGGTGAAATAGTCCGTCAAGTCGCTCAGCGCCTGGGCAGTCTTCGGCCAGCTCTCCAAGCTGCAATTGATCAAGTGTTATCTAACTAATTTGGAAGTGCCAGAAACTAAAGCTACAAAAGAACTTACGCCTCAGCCAGTTGTGCGATGTCCTCGGTTATCATTTGGAAAATGGGCGTCACCAGGTCGGGATTCTGCTCGTACAGCTGAGCCAGGCCAGCAATCTTCAGGTCCACGCTGTTGCCCTTGCCCAAGATCTCGTTCTGGTAGTGCGTCCGATAGTCCCTCGTACAGCTGGCGGCGCGCCAGTATATCTCTCTGTCTATATAGTTAGTTTCCTTTGCATAGTATTCCAATATGCGAGAATATCCGCCAGATCTGGAGGCTGCGCAGTAGAATGTCTCCCGATAGTCTGGAGATGGCTTTTCCATGCCGCCTTCAAATAACTCCTTTACCTGGTTAGTGCAGTTGGAATTCTGGTACTTGCAGAGCCAGGCGACCTGCTGGTTGCGATTGTAGACATCCAACACCTTGTCCCCGGAAGTCCAACCGACACCCAGTTTATCGAGGACCGTAACTGCGATATCACTTAGATACTTGTTAAAGTTGGGCAGCTGCTGTGGGGTCAAACGCTTTGCTATCCTTTCCATACCCACATATGCCGCATACCAGGGTATATATTCGGTTTCTGTGCTCATGTACTCCATGAACTCGAAGACCTCCACATAATCAATCAATCCAGCGAGGGCAAAGTTGAAGAGATCGTCAATAATCGCTGCACGATTCAGTCTTGGTCAGGGCTACTTGAATCCGTCCAAGCAGCGGTTCGTTGTAAAAAACTCGGTAGTAGTTGGCTTGTTTTAGATTAACGATAACCCAGTCAATGGGCTCGTCCGACCAGTAGTTGTAATCATTTGATTTTTTTATGTAAAAAGCGGGCGTTAGATTTTGGAAATTGGGCGACAGATTTGTGGTGTAGGTGATGGGCACCGTGTAGCGCAGTGTGGGATCGCTACCATCGCTGGCATTCAACAGAAAGCGTTGCTGTTCCCAAGATAACATATGGTCTTTCAGACTCAGGCTCACTATGATCCGTGGGTAGCCCACCTGTATAGTGAAGTCGTAATAGGATTGATTTAATACGCTCTCCTGCACAGGCCAGTGATCGTTGAGAAGTACATATAAGCCAGTGGGCGACGTACTGCTCAAGTAGCTAGTGAAGAAAATTCAAGTAAGATATATTGGGCTTAATTTAAGGCATTTGTACTTACTAATGCTGGAGGAATTCTTGGATGGCCAAATTAAAGTGCTCCTCACCCATTGCGATGCGCCACATACGGATGACACTAGCAGCCTTATCAAATGTGAGTTTGTCGAACTTGTAGTCAATATCCGCAGGTGTGAGGATGCTCCCTAACGGGCTGGTCATAGGCTGTGTGAAATTTTGAGAATCCCTCAAAAGGGCATTATGAAGCTTGTGCACAAGAAATTGCTGGTCAAGCTGATATTCCGGGTATAGCTAAAACGAAATTTGTGGTATATTAAAGACATTTTGATATCTAAGCTTATAGACTCTAAGGCAACCTCGTGTCCCATAAAGAATTCATAATAGCGGGCGAATCCCTCATGCAACCAAATGTAACTCCACCATTTGCATGTGACGCTGTTGCCGAACCACATGTGCGCGTTCTCATGGACTATGTTGCGAATGGTGAACTCCTTCTGCGTCCAGCCATCCGTAACGCCTGGCTGTTCCAGGACGACCTTATCCCTGAAGCATTAAAGGAATTGTATGAGCTTAAGCCGCGTTCGTTATCTTTGTCCCTGGCTAAACGTACTTGAATATGACCAGGCCCCAGTTCTCCATGCTGTTGTGGGGAAAACGAGGTGTGGTTGCATACTGCAACAGCTCGTTCCCTAGCTGCTGATAAGATTGCTGGAACATCTCACCGAATGCGGGAAGCACGCGCTCTGCCACGCTGTAGCTGAACTCCGTGTAGTTGTAGTACGCCGGACGGGTTAATATGGACAACGAGCTGTTGCCCCGTGCCTGGTACTCGGAGACCACGAAAGCCAACAGATAGGTGGACATGATGGGCGTAACCTTGAAGTGATCCGTAAAGCGATTATTCCTGCAATTTTAAATTGGTTTAAATGTATCCTCTGAAGGAACTATCCGTTGAAGCATACCCCTCGTCTGTAGTTCTGGTTAATTCCGTGTTACTGACGACGCTCAAACCACTTGGTCGGCCAATATGCACCTCGAACTTGGCCTTGAGGGCGGGTTCGTCAAAGCAGGGAAAGACCAGGCGTGCGTTGATGGGTTGCATCTGAGTCAATAGCACCCATTTGGTCTTCATCGTAGCCTCGTCTATATAGCTGGCGGAGAAAAGACCCACTGTATCGGACTGAACTTTCCCGGTATACTTGAAGTACAAGGTGTAGTTGGCCTCGACAGCTAAGGACTGCGTCAGGGGCACTGTCAGCTGCTGTGTCTGCTCTTCAGTCGTCAGCCGAGCGTTAAGTCCACTCTCCACCAGCTGGTCAGCAGCATCATAGAGTGAGCACTCTTCTATATTGATGGATATATCATTGTGCAGCGTGATTTCCTTCACATCTGCCAGCACCGCCTTCAAAGTAATGAAGACCTCGCCATCGAACTGCGTACCAGGGTTGTCGGCATCGCCGCGTAGACCTATGGTTAGGTTATAGAAGATAGGCACTACGCTGCCTTCGAGCCGATAGTTGAGGGCGCACTCATTGCTCCCGATCCAGGCTAATAAGAGAAGAGCTATTAAGGGCCAAATTCGGATTCGACAACTGTTCATGTCGAAGGCGGTTCCAAAACTGATTTTTGTTTCGGTCAATTCTGATCAGGTTGACTCGTACTCTTTTCCGCATAATAGGTGATTTTGTTGAAAGATAAGATTAAATTCAGAGCCACGATGAACAATAGACCAACTAGTTGAATTTGACACATGGTTGCTAACTGTGAATCGGTTTTCTTACAATCTTGGGAAGGATTACAAATCGGTTGTCAGTATCAGAATTGATAAGTATTTACGTCAATGTATATATGCTAACGGATGTTACTTAGAAATAATATTGTCACCTTGTTGGCTGATTAAATTATACGAATTTCGCCGATTCGTTTTTATCGAGGTGTATGTATTGTCTTAGAAGCTTAAGTTATATGCAGAGATATAGGTACTAAACATTTATATGTCATTATTAAAAATATGAATATGGATAAGGGCGATAAATAAATTAAGCAATTGGCTCGATTACACAGATTAAAATATATATATATATATATTAAAATAAATATATATATATATATATAGTATATATATATATATATATATATATATATATATATATATATATATATATATATATAGCAATCGGAACATCGACAGTAAATTTGTGAAAGGATGTTGGAGTTTCCTTAAAGTAGATGTGCGAGGCAAAAGCTTTTGAAGAACTTTGACCTAACGCTGACAATTCTTTACTTTCAGCGAACTAAAGGCGTCATGAAATTCAGTTGCACGACATGCTAGGGACTAAAAGGGACCAAAACCGTGGGCCTATAACATTTATGTCAACCAGCTAGAGACAATCGAAAAACATACAATAATTGCTTAATTATAAAATGTCGAATGAAAAGATCTTGTGTGTTTGGTATAGAACATAAAAATGATTTATTTTCATTCCTATCCAAGCAGGAAAGTCAAAAGTGGGGTCATCACCAGCAAGGCCGACACCAAGGTCAGTCCAGCAGCGCTGTTTCTCTGGCCCAAAAAGGCGATCAGCTTGCCCAAGTTCTCCACTGTCCAACTCACATGCTTGTCCACGTTGGACAGTGCTTCGGTAAGTGTTTCCGCCGAGCTGCCAAAAAGGTTTTGGTTTTCATCAATGAAAGTGGAGAAGAGCTGCTGCTGCGTCCGTGTGGTAAAGTAGTCCGACATACTGGCCAGCGCCTCGGCAGTCTTCGGCCAGCTGTCCAAGCTGTAATTAATAGAGTGGGATGTTATTTTTAAATAAATACAAACTCTAGTTGGAATCTTTTGAGGATCTTACGCCGTAGCCAACTGTGTGATGTTCTCAGTTACGGTAAGGAAAATCTGTGTTATCATGTCGGGATTCTGCTCGTACAGCTGTGCCAGGCCAACCATCTTAAGGGATACGCTGTTGGCGTTACCTAAGATCTCCTTTTGGTAGTGCGTTCGATAATCTCTTGTACAACTGGCAGCGCGCCAAAGAAGTTCTCGCTCGGTGGGATGGGTTTCGTTCGCATAGTATTCCAAGATGCGTGCATAGCTGCCCGATCTGGAGGCTGCACAGTAGAACGTCTCTCGATAGTCTGGCGATAACTGTTCGGAGCTGCTTTCAAACTTTTCGCGCACCTTGCTGTTGCAATTCTGGTCCTGATATCTGCAGAGCCAGGCCACCTGCTTGTTGCGATTGTAGACATCCAACACCGTGTCGTTAGCCCTTAAACTGACACCGAGGCTTTTCTGTACCGAAGCTGTGATATCGCCAAGATATTTGCCGAAATTGGACAGATGCTCTGTGGGTAAGCGCTTGGCCACGCGTGCCATGCCCTCATAGGCCGCATACCAGGGCACATAATCGACTTCCCCACTCATATACTCCAGGAACTTAAAAATGTCCGCGAAATCAAGCATTCCAATGTATGCAAAGTTGAAGAGGTCATTAATGATTGCCGCACGATTCTCGACTGCGATCTCACTGTGGTTGCTCTTCGTTAGAGCCACTTGGATGCGATTCAATAGCGATGGCTCATAGTATACGCGATAATAGTTAGATTGTTTTAGATTGAACACAATCCAGTCAATGGGCTCAGGCAAACTCAACTGCACAAAATCCACAGACTTATCGAAGTACGTGTAGGGTGTTAGATTCTGGAAGTTGGGCGACAAGTTCGTGGCAAAGGTGATGGGCACCGTGTAGCGTAAATTAGCATCGCTGCCATCACTTGGATTCAGCAGGAATCGACGTTGCCGCAAGGTGATCGTGCTGTGCTCCCAGCTAATGTTCACCATGATCGTTGGAAAGCCCACCTGCTCGGTGAAGTCATAAAAAAACTGATCTAAGCTTATATTGACAGCTGGCCAGCTCGTCTTGAGATGTGTAAACAAATCTTTGGGTTCTGTGTTACCCAAGTGACTAACCGAGAGAAGAGATATGAGATTTATGGGTGTAGATATAAGGAACGAGTACTCACTGCTGCTCGAGGTATGTACGGATGGCCGTATCAAAGTTGGCACCGCCCATAGCATTGCGCCACATGCGAACTATGCTGGCGCCCTTGGCGTAGGTAATGCTGCTGAATTTGTAGCCGATTTGGGAAGGTGTTTGTATGCTCGCCTCCGGGCTGGTCAGCGGCTGGGTGCTGGCCCTGGCATCGGTTGCAAAGATCAACTGAAGCTGGCGTACAACAAACTGCTCGTCTAGTTGATACTCTGGGTGCAGCTGTTGCAAAAAGAGCGTGGTATGCGTGGCATATATCTGAACTGATATTTCTTCCATATATATGCTTACCTGATGCGCCATGAAGTACTCGTAATAGCGTGCAAATGCCTCGTTCAGCCAGAAGTAACTCCACCAGGAAAAGGTCACGCTGTTGCCGAACCACATGTGCGATGTCTCGTGAGCCGGAATCCGTATGGTATGCTCCTTGTCATTCCAGCCGTCTGTGTAGTACGGCTCATGCTCCAGCACGGTATCTCTGAAAAGTAAAGCCATATGTTGATTATTAAGATGCGGTGCAGGAAAAAACGGTTAAATGCACCTATGGCTAAAATGATCGTGCTTAATTTTGAACCTATTGATCCTAAAGTTTCCATATAAAATAGTCTAATACAGCTTTGCAGATATGCGAGGAGATAGTGAAGCTCTTGATAGCCAAAAAGCAAAAAAGTTTTCCATGATATTAGATAATGTAACAGATAATAGATGGCTTGTCTTTATCTATTTAAGAGAGGAGTACAGATTCAGATTACCTTCTTTTTAAAAATAGATATTACTCATGGACTTATTTGACGCTGTGGTATCTTCTAGTTGGTCTCTGGCTTGGCACTTACTTGTAAATAATGAGACCCCAGTTCTCCATGCCATTGTGTGGAAAGCGCGGCGTGGTCGCATGCAACAGGATTTGGTTGCCCAAATCCTTATAGGAGTGCTGGAACAGATCGCCGTAGGCATCCAGTACACTTTTGGCCACATTGTAACTAAACTCGGTCTTGTTATAGTCTTCTGGCCGAGTTATCACTGCAATTTCGCTGATATTGCCACGTGCCCGGTACTCGGAGACCATGAATGCCAATAGGTAAGTGGACATTGGGGGCGTCACGTCAAAGTGATCCGTAAAGCGATTGTTGCTGTAATTCAAAATTAATCAAGTATAAGCAGGCTCGGGCATTATCTTCAATTTTGTAACTTACCCCTCGTCAATTGTTTCGATTAGCTTCGTATTACTGGTCGCATTCACGCCGCCTGCCCGGCCAATGTGCAACTGGAACCTGGCCTTGAAGGCGGGCTCGTCAAAGCAGGGGAAGACCAGGCGTGCATTGATGCGCTGCAGCTGCGTTAGGAGCATCCACTTGGTTTGGCCCGTCTGCTGCTCCACATAGCTGGCGGAATACAGGCCCGTCATGCCGCTCTGCACTTGTCCAATGTACTTAAAGTGCAGCGTGTAGTTCCTGTTGAGGGTCAATGTCTGCGCCAGATGCACAGTCAGCTGCTGTGTTGGCTGGTCATAGGTAAGCGAGCTCTGCGCAATATCCTCCAATAGATCACCAGTATCATTATATAGCCAGGCACCATCTGCTATTTCAATGTCATCCTTGTGCAGCGTGATATGCTGCACATCTGTCTGCACCGCGTGCAGCGTTATTTGCACCTCGCCATCGAATGTTGTGCCTGGATTATTGGCATCGCCCCTCAGACTTATGGTCAGGTTGTAGAATGTTGGTAATACGTTGCCTTCCAGCCGATAGTTAGCGCAACCAACGCCGGCAAACAGGGCAATCAATGATAGAAGGCCGACGTGCAGCCAGTTGCCCGGTCCAAAACTGTTCATGCCGAGAGCAGGTACAATACTGAGCAGATACTCATGCTAAAACAAAAATGCTAAACAATCAGCCAAGCACAGATGATGTCGCTTTTTTGTTGATTAGATAACACGGACAATGGGTGTCGATGCGATGATTAGCCACACCCCGCACAGCAAAGTGGTTCTTGTAGTTATTTGGGTTGTACTTGTCGCAAAACAGTGTAAGACAAATGCTACTCTTAACCCTAGGCCTACCTATTTGTTGACAAAAGGCTATTTACATGTAAACAACTAATAACAACAAATTTCCATATATATATATCAAGCATTAACTGCTTGTATTTGACATATGTACATTCCTTAACCGATCTGAGCACGGTTTGCTTTTAAAAAGGTTTGCTAACCAGTTTTGAATGGAATTACGAGATTTGACTGTTTTCTTGTTGTATGGAATATTTTAGCATAATTGCGCAATTTACTGAGTGTAAAACCTAAACACTTCTAAATTGACGTACATTGTTTATGCACATAAGAATAGATAAGCATATATATAAACCTATTCATATAACCTTATCAAATGTTCTCTCGATGATGCTGATAATCTAAAGAAAGTCCCCCTAACTGTACTCATATGTCTTATCGCTGTTAATAATAAAAAAAAAATAAATTTGTATAAAAGCTAACTGACTGGTTCGATTATTATTATTATTAGTTTTATAGAGTATATTTGTAATGGGTATAATAGTTTTGTGCAAATCTATGGAGCAAGCAGAAGGAAGAGTCTCCAAACCCATATTTTTGCTCATCCGGGTCGATCTACTCATGTCCCTCCGTATGTGTATGCGTATGAGACTATAAGAGTTATAGACTTGAAATCATGGATGGCATACCTTTTTTCCATGCGTATCTAATAGCTTATAAGAGCTTTAGATGCAACTTTTGGGTTGAAGACCTTGGTATGGTGTTCCGGATCTTTTTTAACTTTTTATACATTTCCCTGTTCCCCCAAATATATTCTTAATGTTCACATTAGACTAAGATAAACAACGTTTCTTATGAACTAATGATCAAAAATTATAGTTATAATGTATTGAAGAAGTTTAAAGCCAATGAAAGTAGTTCCTAGTTGCAGAGCAAAAATAATATTCAGCATAATTTGCAGAGTGTGATCAAATGTAAAATTGAAAACTATAAAACATGAGTCCCCTTCCATAAAGATTAAATAAAATTGTAAAATTTTTTATTGTAAGTTTTAGCCGATAAATGTAGTTTTACTCAAAGCCATCTTATCTGGCTTCTTTATTGCCTCTTGAACAGGCGGTAATTGTACAAATACTTTTTGTTGGACGAATACCCCAAATGCAGTTGGCAATTGGCTAATCTTGGCCTTAACGCAGCAACGTGACCAGGGCCACCAGCAGCAGGGTGAGCAGACTGAAGCCGCTTAACATGGCGCTGCCGTTGCGTTGGGCCAAATATGTGCGGAATGTGCCCAGCTTGGATGTGGCCCACTCCAGATTCTCCTTCACGGTCGCCTCGGCTGCTAGTAATGTGGCTGCCGAGCTTCCAAACTTGGCGCTGTTCGCGTTATTGAAATTTTGCAGCTCCTCGTACTGCGACTGCTCCGTGAAGCGTGCGGCAATGTTGGAGATGACTGTGGCCACCGAGGAGTAGCCACCCATGCTAAGTGCGGCAAAGCAGAAAAAAGAAAGATATTTAGATATGCTAAATAGGTTGGCAAGTCAGCTGGTTACTTACGCAACGGCCAGTTCCTCGAATCGTTTGGTGACCAGTTCGAAGACGGGGCCAACATTCTCGTTGTTCTCAGTGTACAAGGTGCTGAGCACTGAGGATTTGTCCTGTCGTCGAATCTCATCAGACACCGTCAGATTGAAGACACGTTCGATGAGCGTGTTTTGTTTCACACAACCGAATGAGTTCTGCAAAAGTGTTTCCTCTGTGGCCACCTTCTCGGTCTTGAATTTCTCATACAAAGCCTCAAACTCAGCGCTGCCGCCTTCGCGCAGCGCCACACAGTAGACCACGGAGCGTATGTTCTTGGGCACAGTGGACAGCGATTTGAAGTGGCTCTGTGCCTTGCTAATACAATCGGCATTGCCAAAGCGACAGCTCCAGGACAGAACCTTGGTGCGCAAATAGATATCGAGTGCGTCGTCATTAGAGGTCTCATTAAAGCCCAGCTGGTTATAGGCCTTGTTGGTCAGCTGCCGAATGTAGTTGCCGAAATGGGCGGTGTCTGTGCCCAGTCGTATGGCCAAGTAGTTGAAACCATTAAACGCCGCTGTCCAGGGTATATAATTGGTTTCCGTTTCCAGATACTCCAACACCTGCAGTGTCAGATCGTAAAGAATATGTCCAGCGCGGGCCAAATTGAGCAAATCGTCAACCACCTGGGCGCGATTCACCTCATGTATATCGCTCCAGTTGGTGCTGGCGAGCGCGGCATGAATTGCATGCCAATTGCTCTCAGTGTAATTGACACGATAGTAGCCTGTCTCCTGAATGTTGGCCAGCACCCATGTGACTGCATTGGTGAATGTAACTGTATGTGGCGTGCTCGCTGCCAGCACAAACTTCGGCTTGGTGTCCGCAAAATTCTTCTCCAGGCTGGTAGTGTAGCTAATGGGCACCGTGTATGTCAGACTAGCATCTGCGCCATCGTTTTCCTTAAGCAGGAAACGCTTTTGACTGAACTCAACACTCTTGCCATCACTGCTCAGCTTGGCATTGATCAGTGGATAGCCCACCTGGGTGGTAAAGTTGTAAAAGATGTGCTCCGAGCTGCTGTTGAATCGATCATTGGGCCAATTGGCCTGCCAGGCGCCCAGCAAATACTCCGGCACCGATGACTGATATTGGCTGTGGATGGCAAAAACTATTACTATCTGTGGCCAAAACAAGCAAGAGTGCTCTAGTTGGGAGTGCCCGACTAGCCCGACTACCCTGTACCACATCGCGCTACCTTTATAAGAATTCCGATCTTAATAAAATTTGTACTGCCTTTACAAGGCTTTAGCTTTAAAAATGTGTTTTTTTCCCCAATTTTTGGTAGAAATAGGAAAGGATGTATCAAGAAAAGTTCAACACTTTAGATCTATGTATAATTAATGAGAACCTACATACCTTGCTCTTAGCTCTTGAAAAATATTATGAAAATGGGTTATACTCGTTTTGCCTAACGTGAAAAAGTATATTGTTGTACAATTTCATTCTCTAGCTCTTGTAGTTTGATAGAACGTTAGAAAGTTGACTCAGAAGGTTAGACTAAAAAACTCGCCGCCCTGATCAAGATACAAGGTGAGTGGATATATACTTCCTTGTGTCTATTACACCCTCTTTACCTATTTTAAATGTAGACATGGTATAACAACTGTAAAATTTACTTACTATTTGACAAGATATTCCTGCAGCGATTTACGGAAATTCTCAGAGCCCATGGTATGCTCAATCATGCGTATAAAGGTGGCACCCTTGTTATAGGAGATGCTATTGAACATGCGGCTCAGGTGAGCTGGCGTATAGGTATCTAAATCGCTTAGGGGATTTGTGGCATTGGTGGAGTCCATGGCCATTACCGATTGTATTTGATCGACCACAAACTGTTTCTCCAGTTCCCATTCGGTTTCGACAAAGGCAGTACCAAAGTATTGGAAGTAACGTGCAAAGCCCTCATTCAGCCAGGTGTAGCTCCACCATTTGCAGGTAACCAGATCACCGAACCACATATGCGCCTGTTCGTGGGCGACAACTGCAGCAATTGACTGGCGGGAAGAGAGCGTCGTGGCGGACTCATCCACCAGCAGGCTGCGCTCTCTGTAGGTGAGCAGACCCCAGTTCTCCATGGCGCCTGCTGAGAAATCGGGTATGGCAGCCATATCCATTTTATCATTGCCCAGCGTATAGTAGCTCAAGTTCAAGTATGTGCCCATCTCCTCCAGAATCAGACGACCCACATTGAAGCTGTATTGCGTCTGCGGATAGAACTCGGGACGAGCCAGGACACCAAACTGGTCATCCTTGCGTACGGTAAACTCGGAGATGATAAAGGCCAGCAGATATGTTGACATTTTGGGCGTGGTATTATACACATCCAAATAGTATTCGCTAGTTTAGGAATATAGTTAGTAGAGCATCTTCAGGAATTCACCCATAACTTACTTATTGTCGGTGGGTGTGCTGGACAGTTGTCTGGTATTACTAACCGAGGTGAAGGTGCGATGACGTTTCAGGGTCACATCGAAGGTGGCCTTGAACTGCGGCTCATCGAAGCTGGGAAAAGCGCGACGTGCATGATTTGTCTGGAACTGTGTGGAGCCCAGCCATCTGTTAAAGGAAAATTAAAGCAAGCCACATTAGCTCCTCCCAGCTTGGCAACAAACAGAATCAAACCCACTTGGTCTCATTGTTGTCATTCACATAGTAGCTGCGATAGAAACCATGCATATCATCCTGCATCAGACCCGTATAGACGAAATGCAGTATATAACGTTGACTGGCCTCCAGATCCACTGTCACAGTCAGATTTCTAACATCCGTTTCATCGCTCTGTGACACTAAGGTCTGCGCTGTGCGAGTGACTGTGGCGCCCTCTGTCGCCGGCTTGGTCCAGTATTCGCTGAGCGAATAGGTCAAATTTTTCGAGTGCAGCACCACATATTTTGTTTTTACCACTGGCTCAATTTCAATCCAAACCTCACCGTCAAAGGTAAAACGCTTGTCGCCATCGCTTTCCAGCAAATACGGGCGCAACGATATGTTATAGTTAATGGGATTAATGATCTCCGGCAGTCTGTACTCAGAGTTTTCGGCGGCATAGCTGGTCGGTGGCTGCAGGTCCAGTTGCTGGCGTGGCGCCGCGAGCACAGCGCACAGGCAGGCAGCCCAAAAGACAGCCAAGCGCAGGGCAAACATTGGGATTTTCCATCGATTAGCGGTTCCCATAATTAATAGTCCAACTATTTCACCACACGTTATGCAATTGCTAGGCACTTACTTTCGATTCTTCTTGTCACGACTAGAATATTTTTCGCACAGCCTGCGGCACGCGATTCGAAAACTTAACTAAAGTCAGCTGCCAATCGACGGTACTATATATGAAGCCTTTAAATGGCTATAACAGCGATTTATCTCTAACCTTAAAACATTTTATTTGACTCAAGATAAGTGCGCATTGCTTATAGATTATATGACGATTACGATGAGGCTCCGATAAGAGAGTCAGGCGTTGATTTACGCCCTCCGTGTGCATTTGCCAATTAAAAACTTAAGCATGGCCGACAGTTATATATTGATAGATTTAATGCTGGACTTTAATCCAGTTGCCATAACGGATATGACTCAGAGCACATAGATCTTCGAATTGGGGAAAAACTGTTTAATCGAACAATCTTTTTATACCTCGGACCTATTAAATTGGAAAGTAATAACTGTGAGAAGAGCTGGTAAAATGCTATGTTCGCAATGAAGACATGTCTGATCCTATGTATTCACTACTTGATTAATGATATACTATTCCAGTCCAGTTTTGAAGAAATAGAGATAGCAAGCTTTATCTGCAAAATGTTCTCTTGTTGATATTTAAAGATTAGAATTAGGTATTAACAAATCTTAATATACATGTGTTATAGAAGCTGTCAAAGATGGACAAACAATGCTCGCTTTACTTAAATGGTTCTAACGATCAGAACATTAACAAAAATATATAAAAACAAAAATTCTTTATAAATATGCATATACTTGATTCTCTTTTAAGTCCAATTTACGACAACAGGGTATATAAATAATCTTTGCAAAGATAATGCTTTTATTAGCACATATATTTTTACCTTTCATCCTGGTGTGCTAGAAATATCATTGTGATCAGATAGCAGGCACTTCAACTTAATCTTCGATCAAATATGCCATGTATATGTTATTCTTAATTAACTATATATTTTAAAGCATTTTATACCATACGATTATTATATTCTATATTTTAGTATATAGTTTGGGTATTAATCATTACAAAATAAAAACTATATTCATACATTAGGAATTTGAAATGAGTCACTTTGCAACTTATTTACCCTAAAGTGTGTTCATACATGTTTACATATTTCTCTGTAAGTGATAGTTGCTTGAAATAAAATGAACGAATCTTTATCTAATCGCTCCAATCATAAATTGAAAATATAAGAGGCATTACATGCAATTTTGTCTAATAAAATAATATTATGAATTGTAGTTTTTATGACCAATAAAATAATGGTGATATGGAGTTTGTTTCTAATCTATCGCCTGCGTCTAGACCACTCGGAAAGAAATGCTGCTTACTATGGAAATTTTTTCAAATTCGAATTCGATGCATTTCACGAAATAATGTTGTACATAAATCTTAATGGAATTCGAAATATAAATAGGATTTTAGATGTCATTCAATAGCGAAAACCTAAATTCAATGTCAGCAGCTGATTAAAAATAGAAAATGGCGCTTGTCACGAATGGATAAGCCAATTGCCGATTGTTCGTTATCGTTATCGTTATCGTCATCGATGATTTATACTTAACTGTTATTGTTGCCATGCGATCGTATTGCTCGTATCGAGCTATTTATGATGAACATAAACGTAAAATTTCTGGTAAAAAGAAAATGTTCCTGCCCGAAAGCTTCATAAATACTATAATATTTTTGCTTAAGAGTAAATAATAGTTTCTTATCGGGCTACATAGAGCTATAACACTCATAATAAACTGAGCGACATAATCTTAAAGTATTTGGCAATGACATTACCATTTTTTTTATTAGCAAACGGAAATGTAAAGAATTTGTGTATATACATAGCTGCGAAACGAGGAAGACCTTAAGCTAACTTAGTAGCTCCTTAAATAATACCTAGAACAATTTAGCGGCCAAAAAGCACAGGGCTAGGGCCAGCACAGATGCGGTCATAGCGGGACTGCCGTTGCGGAAACCAGTTACCCAGGAAATGATGGGCTCCCGATTGGTCGACAGCCACTCCATGTTGGCCGCAATGGTGGTATCCACGCTGTCTTGCAATGTGTCGGACACAAATTCAGAGCCTTTGACCGTATCGATCAGTAGCTGCAGCTTTTGCTTTTGACTCTCGGTAACCACATAGGCAGCCATGCTCTCAATGTCAGCGGCTAGTGGATTATTACCACCAAAGCCAGGATTCAGATTGCCATACTCCTGCCAATGCTCGAGCAAGAAATCAATGCAGACGAGCAGACCGACTTCACCACGAGAATAGGTGGGACTGAGCAACGTGTAGCGCTCCTGGGTGCGCAGCTTGTTGGACTGATCAATGCTGCTGGACACATACTTCATCAGCTGATCCTCGTTTTGGGAACAGCCCAGGGCTGAGATGAGTAGACGGCGCTCGGCCTGATCGTTGGAGTCCATTAATTTATCATAGACAAAGTTAAATGTCTTATCATCGGCCTGCTTGAGGCCATTGCAGTAGACGGGCGTCTGTAGATTCGGTTCAATCGGAGTGCCCTGATTGACCAACGCCTGTAGCTTAACGTTTGTCTCGTCCAGACAACTCTTCAGACCCGCCAGACAAGCCAAATTGATGACCACGTTGCGGGTAAACTTGACCAAATGTTGCTCCCCATCGATGTCATTCACGCCAAATTTGTCGAATTGATCGCTGACCAATGTGGCGACATAGAACTGGAAATGTTCGTAGGACTCATCGCTGCTCAGATACCGATCGAACAGGGTAATCGCGGTATTGGCCGCTGACCAGGGTGCATATTGATTCTCTTGCGGCAGGTAGGTGAGCAGCTGCAACAGCAGAGCATGTGACAAGCGATTGCTCGTAGCGAAACGATATGCATCGCTGATCAGTTGGGCGCGATTACGAGGGTGAATCTTATGCGAGCGATTGGCCAAACCCTCAATAATCAGCTGCCAGTTGCGCTCATCGTAATTGATGCGATAGTAACCTGTCGACTGTTTGTTCAGGATCAACCAATCATCGTTGGTCAGCTGGGCGTCGGCAACGCTCTTCTCCGTCTCATTGAGCAGATAATGTGTGGCCTCAGTATTTCGGAAATCAGGATTCGATGCAACCGCATAGTTAACAGGCACATACCAGAGCTTCTCGCTCGTAAATGTCTTATCGTTGGTATACTGCTCCTGCTTGATGGTGAAGGAGCCATTGTTATAGTTGCGCTCCACAGTGATCAGTGGGACACCACCCTGTCGCGTCCAGCTGGAGAGCATGTCTCCGACGAGAGCCGGCACAGCATAGTTCAGCTCGCGGGCGGCCAGCGAAATGGCATCAAATAGATCTGTCTCATTGGCAGCAGAGTAGGCCCTAGAAGATACATGTTTTCATGATTTTTCCGTTGCAACTTACAGAAATCCACTTACTTGGTCACTAGATAGTTGTGCAGACCTTGCTGGAACACGGTGTTGGTCAGCGCATGCCTCCACATGTCTAGGACCGAGCCAGCCTTGGCATAAGCAATGGAGTCATAGAGCTGGGAAATTTCCGAAGGCTTCTCCACAAATGTTGTCATGGGTCGCACATTGGGGTTGGCATCAGCAATGAGAGCGCTCTGATAAGAGCCAGCATGGAAGGTTTGGAATATATCCCATTCTGGATAGGCCTTGGACAGAAAATCAATTGAAGTTAGGAATAGGGTAATCTTCAGCTAGCCACTAGGTCACTTACCAAATGAACGGCCAGATTCTCAAATAGCGTGGCAAAGCCCTCCTTGAGCCACAGATAGCTCCACCATTCGATGGCAACCAGGTCACCAAACCACATATGTGCATCCTCATGCGCCTCGATTGTGGCAATGTTCGTCTGCGTATTCGTAGTAGAGTTTTCGATATTGTACAGCAAATACTCCTCACGATAGGTGGCCAGACCCCAGTTCTCCATGGCACCAGCTGCAAAGTCAGGTATAGCCGCCTGATCCAGTTTAGGTAAAGCAAAAGGCACACCGAAATAGCCGGAGAGTCGCTTCTCGACCAGCATGCCTGTAGTCAGTGCCCATTCCTGCTCATGCTCGGTGCCCTTGCGCGAGAAGACACGCTGGGGCAACCCATTCAGCTCACCCTCCGAGTACACAAACTCCGATACAATGAAGGCCACCAGATAGGTGGGCATCTTGACAGAGGTCTTGAAAGCTGTAATACCGGAGCTAAAAAAAGTAACAAGGAATTAAATAGGAATCCAGTTGATATTCCATAGGGATTTCTTAATAATTTCATTGCAATTTCGTAGAAGTTCTCAAGGAATTTCGTAAAAATTCTATAGAAATTTAATGGGAATACCTCAGGTGAGGTTTTCACATTTTGGCTGGCATAACAAACCTGGTCTTAGAGTCATCCACTGGCATATTGCTGATAGCATTGTAGCTGGGATCGTGATGGATGGTAATCGTAAAGTTGGCCCGCTTGGCTGGCTCATCATAGCAAGGGAAGGCGTGACGTGCATCGGTGCTCTCGAACTGTGTGGTGGCCAAGTATTTGGTAGCACCATTCTCATCCGTATACTTGGATAAGTAGAAGCCCCCATTGTCCGTTCGCAAATTACCCTCATACTTGATAGTCAACAGCCAGCTGGTACCTTCCTCAAAGGTAAGATCCTTGGCGGACAGCTTTAGGAACTCACGATCTGTATCATGAGTGATTTCCAGTGCAGTGTCAGTTGTCTCTCCATCCTTGCGTATGGTCGCCGTAAAGTTTTCCAGCTGTCGCGCATGCACCACAATAATTGTGCTGGTCTCCAAAACGTTTATGCTTATGGCAACCGTGCCGCTAAAAGCTGTATCGCCCGTATGAACATTCGTGTGCAGCTCGACGGTATATTCCACAGGTTCCGTGTTGTTGGGCAACCGATAGGTGTCTTCGTCGGCACGTGGTGCTAAACGCGAATTGGGATTCTCTAGCTGCTGCAGCTGCTCAAAAGGGGGAAAATTCCGTACAACGGCCGCGTGGGCTGTGGTGGCCACCACCAGCAGCAGGGCCAAGATCGTGACAAGAACGCGAGCCATGTTGTCAACGGTGCGGACAACTGGACAACAACTAGGTAGTGCTTGGTTGCTTTCCACTTTTAAGCCAAATTGTCGCCCCAACCGAGACAATTTTACGCCCGTACATATGAACTAGTGGAGCTCGTCTTATCGCCTAGCCAGGCATAAAGATTATTTTAATCATTCAGGGCCGCCCCTAAGCCTTGCCACGCCCCAATTCAATTGGTTGGCCAACAAATGCCGTAAATCAAAGAAACGATCTTTGAATTGGCTATGTTAAGTGGAACGCGTGCGCCTTGGCGTATAGCCAATTGAACTCCTTGAATACGGTTGTCAGGTGTGGATGAGAGGTTAGATAAGAAATGAAGTGGACGCCAATTCAAGATACTAATGTCATTTGATGATAAGTAGTTATATTACCTATTAAGATAATGTATCTCCAATTAAAAACTATAATAAAAATTCTAGTGAAGAAACCTAAATTTACCGACTATTTGAATTTAATTTATCAGTCAAAAACGATATACATATAATTAAGAAAATACCGAACAAATCGGCCAGTCACGTGAGAATCAAAGGGCATATACGAAAATGCAAAACTGTTCGACTAGAAGATACCCTACACATAGTTTAAAGTTGCCAAGTATCATAACCATTTCCCCCATTTGCAAATATGGTTTTAATATATTAAAGAAAAAAACAATTGAGCTATTCCCAATAAAAACAAAACCAAAAAAAAAACCAGTAAGAGACTTCAGTCGGGACTTCCCGACTAGGGCATACCTTTAACACTCTTCTCCCAACACCAAGTGCAGCTTGCGCTACCTGCTCGCTTGCCTTAGCAATAATAAAAATAAATTATAAAAGAAAATCTTTCAATGAGACTCGAACTCGCTACAGACAGCACTGCCTACCACAGCCTCCACTCAACAGCCAAACCAACAAAAATTGCTCTTGAAGATAACGAATTAAAAAAAAAAGACATACATATCGCAATTGCAATAATGTTGATAAAATGTAATAAAGACGCCCGTAAATGTTTGTGTACATGTATGCCGAAAAATCGTGCAATTTGTGATGGCTGCCGCGAACAGGTGTTCAGCTAAAGCACGTTTTGCTTAATAACTTCTGTGTTTCTTAAACTTGATGAAATTTTCAACAGTAGATCTTATTGTACTAGAGAATATTCGTATAGTCTCAAAAAGACAATTGCATTCGTACTGCGGGGGCATTAGGAAACCCAAATTTCATGTCTCTAGCTCATATGAGCTCTTAGGACATACAGAGCGGAAGAAGGATATGACTTGATCGACTGGGATATGAATGTCGATTTTAAAGAATATGAAAACTATCGAAAGATAATCAAAATATTAACAGGTTATCGTAGTTCGGGTTATCGAAAAGCACAGCTTTTCTTTGAAACTTGGAAAAATCCAGTTAAAGATCGATTTTGATGCAGAGCATCACAGTCCTAAAGGATCTTCATTGTAATGTCTCAGATTGTCAGATTTTCAGATGAACACGATTCGATCGGATACCAGTTTCTTCAATACGTACAAATAATGGACTATATTAAGGCCTATTGAATCAGGTTTTTTTTTCCAAAACCGAATGAAATTATGACTCTGCCCTTGACAAGCAGCCACTCGAAGCATTCAAGGCTTGTGCGGTTCATAAAGTTCGAGTATTATCGGAATTATGGCCGAATCATGATGTGTACATATGGCAATGACAATTTTATATAGGTTTTAGTCGCAACTATCACGGTTATATTAGTGCTGTGTTAAAGGCGATAAGATTGATCAAACTGAAGTGGGGCCAATAAAACCAAATTCCAGTTAATCAAACTATAGCAATTATTTTTAAAGGTGCTGCTACAAAAAAAAAAAAAAATGTAAATATTTCACCACATTTTAAAATACAAAAGCTGCGAAATATATGTGTATACTATGAATGTATTTACAAGAATAACGGAGGGGGAATTACTTAGATTTGTTATCGATTTATTTTCTATAAATATAAATTCAATTGAATCTGTACAACAGCAGAGTTACGAACATTGCCAGTATGGCGAATGTGGAGGCAGAGAGGGAGCTGCTGCCGTTGGTTCGATAGGCAACTAACCAGTTTATGACCGGCTCACGATGCACATCCAACCAATCAAAGTTGCTCTTCATGTTGGCCTGTACAGCGGTCTCTGTGTTATCTGCAAGATACTCAGCTCCGTTGGTCCTGACTGTGTCCACCAGCGCATTAAGCTGTAATGAAAAAATCATGAAAATGTGGCACTATTTTTAATAGAATTTTTAGCTTACGCGATTCTTTTGCGACTCGCTAACCACCGAGCTGGCAATACCGCGCAATGCTGAGTCCAGTGGCTTTTGAGTGCCCGTGCCCAGGTCGCCGTAAGCCTTCCAATTCGCTTCCAAGAAGTCCAAGCTAGCCGTAAGACCCGCCTCGCTCCTGGTGTAGGCAGCACTCAATACGGAGGTGCGCTCCGAATAGCTTAGATTGTTTGTCTCATCGATGGAGTACGCTACAAATTTCTTTAGCTGGTCAGCATCCTGCGCGCAGCCTAGCGAAGAGATATATGTGCTGCGATCGGTGGCATCATTGGAGTTCAGCAGATTGTTAACAACTAAATTAAAGGTTGCATCCTCGGCCTCGCGCAGCCCGGCGCAATAGGCCTGTGTCCTCAGCGTGGGCTCGATGGGAGCTCCATTATTCAGGGAATCCTGTAGTTTTTTGTGCGACTGTTGATAGCACTTGGAACTGCCCACCTGGCACGCCAGACTGACTAGGGTCACGCGCAGATAGTTGTTTAGATAGTGTTCGCCAGGAATTTCGTTAACGCCCAGCTTATTGAAGATATTCTCGACCAGTTCAATTACGAACTCGCGGAAATGCACGTAATTTACATCACCGCGCAGATATGTATCATAAATAGTTAAAATGCTATTGGCTGTCGACCAGGGCGCATACTGATCCTCATTTCTCAGATATGCCATCAGCTGAAACAGTGTGGCCTGGCTAAGGCGACCGGTATCCACGAAGCGATACGCATCGTGCAACAGCTGAGCCCGATTGCGCGTATGGAAGGCGTAGGGCTGCTCTAGTAGACCCTGCGAAATTAGCCGATAGTTCTCCTCATCGTACAATATACGATAAAAGCCAGTGGATTGCTTATTTAGAATCAACCAGTCGTCCTTCGATATTTGCACATCGCTCACCGTCAGCTCCTTGACTTTGAGCAAATAGTGGGAGGCGGTGGTGTTGCGATAGTCGGGATTGGAGGCAGAAGCACAGTTAATGGGCACATACCAGGTGGCCTCATTTGCAGCATCCTTGTCATTGAGATAACGTTGCTGTTTAATGGTAAAGGTGCCAGTCTCATAGTTGCGCTCCACGGTTAGCAAGGGAAAACCAGCCTGTGTGGACCAGCTGGAGAATATGTCAGGAACCCCAGCGGGTAATTTGAGGCCAAGCTCATCGGCTGCTTCCTGCAGTGAGGCGAACAAATTCCACTCGTCTGTGGAGTTGTATTGACTGGGGGAAACAAATATTTATAATTATAAGTAAAAGCTAACAAACACATAGATCTTTACAAATAAAGCTTCTAAAAAATTAGTTCGAAGGTTGGAGGAGAGACAAATTGTACTTTCCCTTATACAACCTTAGTTCTATTGGAATTTCAAAAAGCACGATCATCAGTCATCAGTTTGTCAGTAAATCGGAACTAATAGAACTTCCATTTGAAATACTCACTTTTCTGTTAGATATCTGTTTAGGCCACGTTGAAACACAGCATCGGTAAAGGCATTCTTGAACATGTACAACACACTCGCTGGCTTGGCATAGGATATGGTACCATAGCGTCCCGATATCTCATTGGGTGTTTGGACATAGTGCGACATGGGCGTAGATATGGATGCATCATTAATCAGGGCGCTGTTGTAGTCACTCACATGAAAGATCTGATAGGTATTCCATTCGGGAAAGGCTATATTATTGGATTCATATGAAAAGAGGGTGGCGAAACCCTCTTTGAGCCACAGATAGGTCCACCATTTGAGCGATACCAAATCACCAAACCACATGTGCGCATACTCGTGTCCAATAATATTAGTAATGCTCGTTTTGAGATTAATCGTGGATGTCTCCTTGGTCCACCACATGTACTGCTCCCGATAGGTGGCTAAGCCCCAATTCTCCATGGCGCCGGCTGAAAAGTCCGGTATGCCCGCTTGATCTAGTTTGGGTAGCGCAAACGGCACACCGAGGTATTTTTCCAAGCTTGCCTCAACTACTAGGCCGGACCAGAGTGTCCACTCCTGTTGATCCTGCTTGCCCTTGCGCGAAAATACTCGTTGCGGTAAACCATTTAGCTCGCCGCCTGTGGATTCAAACTCCGAGACAATAAAGGCTATTAAATAGGTGGACATCTTGGGTGTTGTTAGGAAAACCGTTTTGCCGTTGCTATCATAAGATCGATGTTGATTAGAAAATCGTCCATAACCCACTTGAAATTACACTTACCTCGATTCGGCTTCGTTCACTGGCATGTTACTGATGGCATTGTGGCTGGGATCGTGATGGATGGTAATCGTAAAGTTGGCCCGCTTGGCTGGCTCATCGTAGCAGGGGAAGGCGTGACGCGCATTGGTACTCTCGAACTGTGTGGTGGCCAGATAGCTGAAGAGTAAGCCGTTGAATTATCAAATCGATTCATTCATATACTTCAATACCAATGAACTTACTGTACGACATTGCTGTCATCCGTGTAGGTGGATATATAAAAACCGCCCATATCGTCGCGCAACAGCCCCGTATAGTTGATGCTTAGCGTCCAGTTACTGTCTTTGGCAAAGCTTATTGTGCTGTCGACCGGCTTGAAGGTTAGAAATTCGCGTGTGAGTTCATAATCCACATTCAGACTTATCGGTGCACTCGTCGCAGAATCCTTGCTTTGAAGTACGGCTTCAAAATTTTCAGTTTGACGCGCATGCAGAGTAATTGTATTGGAGGCCTCGACCACCTGCAGGTCAATAGAGACACTGCCACTAAAGTTACGAGTGCCATTGTGAACCTGTGTCCACAGCTCCACATTGTAGGCTATGGGCACCGTGTTGTTGGGTAATCGATAGTTATCCTCGCTGTTGTTATCCTCGCGCGTTTCAAACGATCCCGATAAGGCCTGATATCCTTTGGTTTCCAGCTGCACCACATCCTCCACCGGCGGCAGCCAAGCCTGTTGACTAGCCGCAACCAGCAGCAGCAGCAACGGCCACGAATTCAACATCCAAAGCGCCATGTTGAGCGCTCTAAATTTAAATATATATAAAGCTTCGGCTACACAATGCTCTCGAATTTATAGAAAACTTCATATCTTATCCTGCAGGGCAATCATCATATAGATAACTCCCTGATAAACGAACGATAAAGTACACTTAATGCACTCATTAGTCCAAGTAGTTAAGTTGGTTCGGTATTTGCTACATGAGTAGTTATTGGCTCGTAATAAAATCGATTGTCCATCGGTTAGCCAGCTTATCTCTAGACGTGGGCTATAAATGATTTCAATTTGGTTGCTGCATTAAAATAGTTTACGCGTACAATTGCACTTGTGTATATAGAAATTCAACCTTACAATCATGATAAAAGTGAATGACTTTTAATTTCTACCTCATTTAGTTTCACAATAGTATCAGCAGCAGGTCATCAATGAGTGTATTATATTATTTAACGTGCATTGAAAATTCCCTATAAACAAGTACGCAGCTTTATATGGTACCTGGCAAATGATAATTAAGCGAATTGGTTAAAGTTAAGGAATTTAAAAACTCTATCAATTCATGAAAATCACATAGAAAGGTGATTTTTATGAGCGAGGAATTAAGAGCGATAAAGTATGAGGGAGAGAGAAAGAGAGAGAGAGAGAGTGAGAAAGACAGAGAGAGAGAGGGAAAGTACCCTAGAGAAAAAGACAGAAAATGAGACAGAGATTGGGATTGGTTGGGGTAAATATGAGAAACTGATGGAAAAATGACAGAGAGAGAGTGAAAGTGTCTGAGCATAAGAGAGAGGAGTGCAAAAATATATAATAAATTACTAAATCAAAACCATTCAAGTATACACCGATAATACACACTACAAAATATGTAAGCCTTTTTATAAATGATAAAAATCGCATGGGGTTCCGAAATTTAATGCATTTTTTTGGATTTTTGGAGGGGCAGCTTTCCGGTTCATTTTTTTTTCCTAAACTTCATTTCGATTATTTTGCTACTTAGTTAAATTTATTTTAGTTAACTTTCGACTTAAATTACACACTTAATACAATGGCTAAAACTGCAGCTTTACGCGTAACGCACTGCGTACCATTTTGCTGGCCGCACTCAATAGGCTTGCGGGTCGATTGGATCCGTTGGCCACGCTGAGAGATGCTGCATAGGTGTTTTCACTGCCATTTGGAGACAGTTCTTTGAGCAGCCAATTGTGTATTTGGCGCTCGAATTTCTCCAGAAATTGTTCGCTGTTGCGCATCTTCTTGCCCACCCGCCGCGAGTCTATAGATATCAAAGGCTGCTTGGGACTGAGATGTTCCAGTTGCAGATACATATCAATATTTTGACGCAGCGTAGCAAACTAAAAGTAAACTATGTTTAATAAAAAATGGCTTATTTAGATAGTTAAAACTTACATGGTGTTTTTGACGCTCTGGCACGAATTCGGTAATATCATTAAAGAGCTGCACAAAGAACGTGGATCGCGCGAGCAGTTTATAGTTATGATCTATAAAATGCCAGATAACCGAACGTGCCGCCATATTCGATTTGAATACGTAGGACAGATACATCATAGCCTCCCGTTCGTTCAGCAAAGTATACGTGGAATTCTCGCCCAGCAGCAGATTTAAATAGTGTCGCATATGCTGATGACTTTGTGTGCAGCGCAGCGAATAAATCATATCATCATAGTAGGCAGAATTTCGATCCGTAACATTCAGCAAATCGATTAATCTGCCGAACTCCTCATCGCTCAGGTGTCGCACACCCATGCACAATATGATATCGTGCATGGCATAATAATCCGGATAATCGCTCTCAAAGTTATTATTCTTGAAAATATACTCATGCGCCAACCGATGCGTATAGTCAAGGCACTCGGGCATATCCACACGACAGGCCATGTGTAAGATATCGGAGCGTGCCAGTATGTCCATAGTTGCCTCTCCAGTATCATCTTTGTTGAAGAGACGCAGAAATGTGGGCGCAACCAGGCGACGCACGAACTGTTTAAACAGCGAATGGGCTGTGGTGCCATACAGATTGCAGTCGAGAAACTCTATGGTATTGGCAACCTGACTCCAGGGCGTTAGATCATCTTCAAATTTCAAATACTTGAACAGCTCAAAGAGCACATCAACCGATTCAAGCTCATTCCGTTCGATCAGTGGAGCCAGATCCTGAAATAGAGCTGCGCGATTCATGGCATGTATAAGCGAATGATTCTGCTGGAGCTGCCGCGCAATCGCCTGCAGATTGTCCGTATCATAGAGCACATGATAGAAGCCCGTTTGCTGTTTATTAACAATCAGCCAGTCCCGTCCTCCCAGCTGCAGCTGCAGTTCCTCCAGACTCAACGTATGCTCCATCACCGGCGGCATAAAGTACTCGGCATGCGTATGCTCAAAGCTAGGCGACTGGGCGCTGGCAAAGTTCAGTGGTATCCACCAGTGTTCACTCTTCGAGTGTATCGAACGTTGTCTCAAGGTGATTGTATCGTTCTCATAGTTCCGTATGACCGAGACAATGGGAAGCCATTCACTGTGCGTCCACGAGAGCATAATGTCACGCACCATATGCGCCCAGGATTGCTGCTGGAGTTGTACATCCTCCAGCACGGACTCCTGGATGGCATCAAACAGATCCTGTTCGCTGACAACGCTGTATTGGCTGGAAGATCGTTAAACTTATGGCACATCAATTGCAATTAATCAGTTCATTGGCTCCCCTCCGGGACTTACAATTTCTTCAGATAACGGCTGATGCCCTGCACAAAGGTCTTCTGATGGAACGCGTGATGAAACATCTTGATGACGCAAGCGGCACGCTTATAGCTTATAATATCAAAGACATGCATAATATCCGGTTCGGTTTCCACGTAGTATGTCATTGGGCGCACATCAAAGAAACTGCTGTAGCTATAAGCATGCTCCGCTTCATCTCTGATAAATATGTCCATGACCCTGTCTTCGGGATGCAGCTGTAGGCGGATAATTTGGTTAATACTCTTAGCAGTAGAGGGATATGTCTGGAAGAGTAGTCGATCGTCCGCGTGACATTCATCCTTTTTACAATCACTTACCAAATCAGTTATAACATAGCTAAAGTAGGTTGCAAAGCCTTCGTTTATCCAGACGTAGGACCACCATTCCGGCGACACCAGATTACCGAACCACTGATGCGATATCTCATGATTCTGCATTAGTTTATTTTTCAAGCGCTTGTGCTTGTCCGTTACATCCAGTGACAGTAGACTATCGTCCCGGAAGGTGATTAGACCCCAATTCTCCATGGCAGCGCCCTGGTTCTTTTTAAGCGCCACGTGATCCAATTTCGGCAGTGAGTATTTGACACCAAAGTAATCCTCCAGTGCGGCCACAGTAAGCACTGCATTCTTCAGTGCGAGGCGACCCTTGTCCTTGCTTGTGGGCGAGGAATAGATGCTCTGCGTAACGCCGCGATATGTCTCCGAGATGTGCTCAAAATTGGAAATAACAAATGCTACCAAATATGTGGACATGGGCGGTGTTGTCTGGAAAGTGGTTGTTGTCAGCTCGCTGCACTCAATACGAAATCGCATTATAACTAAGTCAAAGATTAGGCTTCAGAAGGTACTTACCCACGATTTAGCACCTCGAGCACTGGCATATTTGAAACGGCCATCAAGCTGCTGCTGTGCGTCAGTCTGATACTATAGTTGGACTTGAAGGCGGGCTCATCATAGCAGGGGAAGATCAAACGTGCATATGTCGGTTCCGATTGGGTGGCTGCCACATAGCTGTAAGCAATTGAAATATTAAATTGTATTTAATGTTCAGTAACACTGGAAAACATTCTTGTTCACACTAATTTTTTATTTTTTAATTAGGAACTGCTAGTTCTTTGAAAGGCAGTTCCCAGCGTTATACGAATCGCTGTGTAAAGCCAAATCAAAACAAACACATTGCCTTGTTTCCATCGAGATTCATTGAGAAAGCGCCAATAATAATAAGTAATCTATTATATATATTTTGTTGTTGTCAGCGCCTTATCGAGGCTGCTGCTCAGCTGTCGACGTCGATAAGGGACTGACAAGAGTCGCAGCCAGATTTTGTTGTGGTCACAGTCATGCCCCTTTATGAAGAAAACCATTGAGCCATTCGACACAATGTTTGTGAGTCTATAAAGGTTTGTTTATATGCAACGTGAATGACGCGCATAACGAATATGAGTACTCTACTATTGTGTGATAAGGCCACGCTTGATTTGTGACTATCAACAAGTGAGTGTGCTTGAGATAAGAGTGTTTGGCCAGACAAATACCCTGTAATCAAGTCGAAGGGAAGAGGATGGATGAATAGCAATCTTGAATCAAATAAACTTACAGTTAAGTGCGTTTTTATAATATTTGTAATTCAATATTTTTATCTATGTTTCGTATATAAAACTCCACGTATCGAATTTCCCAAAATTACACTATTTATATGACTGCTACCCTATTTTAGTATTTGTCTGCTAGCAGGGTATAAAAAGTGAAAACTAACAAAAGCAGAAAAAAAGCAAAAGTTATAATTATGCGAATATCATTATCGTTTAAATAAAGAGTTGTGATTATATAATAAGAAAGCACGCGCGCGCGTTTATAGAATACGTTTTTGTAATTGTGTATGTAATGCAATTGCGCCTTTGAACCTAGCTACATAATGAGGCTTATCAAACCGGAACAACAACAGCCAGAAACAACAACAGGTATAACTCACACAGTCTGATTGTTGAGCGGCTCCTCATAGGCCATCCAATACAGACCCTTGGGACGAGTGCCCATCAGGCCCGTGTAGGAGATGTGCAGTCGATATCGCTGTCCGGCTTCAAAGGCCTGATAGTTAACGAGCGGATGTACGATGAGAAATGTGGTATGCGGATCATACGTATGCGTAATATCATCCACAAGTTCACCCAAAGCCTCTGGCATTTGTGGGTCAAGTAGTCGCAGCGTTATCTGAATATCGCTCAAGTTCTTTGCATGTAGCACAATCTCATTCGTTGAACGCCTAATCTCAATGTCTATGGTGGTATTTCCGCTAAAGCGCCAATCCCCAAGATGTATATTAGTGCTAATGTCCAGCTGATAGCTCAATGGGTACGTATCGTTCGGCAGGCGCAGTGATCGCGTGGACAGCAGATGTGGCGATGGGGTTGTCGTTGCCGTTTCCACTGTCTCGACTGCCCCAGCCTCCTGCGACCAGCCGAGTGCCGCAAATAGCACAATTATAATACTAGCACACGGAGTAAGCATTTCGGCAATGTGATTAAGCAAGCACACACGTTGGCTACCAAAACTCGACTAAACGTTGCGTTGGGGCGACTGCGGTTAAGCGTTTAAAGCCTGCTGTTTGCTGCTGATAAGATAACAACTGATTGATCGTATAAGAGCGTCGAGTGCTGCTGTTGTTGCTGTCTTATACATTTGGAAAACGAAATTGTGCTCACGCCATCCACTTGCGACAGGTCAGTGCACAATCCTGACTCTCCTTTGAGCTAGGTCCTCTTAAGTACTCTCTTTAGTATTCATTTTCCATTCTCAAACAGCGCACAACGCTGAACTGCTTGTGTGTTATTGTGCACTGTGAGAAATTGTCAGCGACCTGCACAGTTCTACATGACATTTCAAATTTTATAATTAAATTTAAAATCAATCATTTTGACTTGAACAAGACCGAGCAGTCTCTGCTCGTAAATATGTATTAATAATTATCACCTATTTATATATGCAAAACAAAATAAAAGTAATAAATGTAAAAAAAGAGCTTACAACTTAATTATAATATAGTATCAAGGCTACGTATCTTAGTACAGAATGTATGCACGAGAATTTAAATCAGAATATACAAAATTATATAAATATAAATTGTTATATAATACGCTATTTTATTTAAATATTAACTCTACTTATTAAAATTATATAAAATTAAATATTTTATAACATTTATTATCAATAAATACTTTAAAATATTTATAAATAAATACTCTACTTATTAAAACCACAAAAAATATTGTCTTACACTCAAATTCAAATCGATCGTTAATGTGTTTGGCACCTGTTCTTTTTTTGCGGTGTATGGCCTGTGCTAAATATACTGCATTAATTGCCCTTGCGATTGCTTCGGCGAATCGTTCGTTCGCATTGTTGTTTTTGTGAGCAAAACACCCGATCGAATTTGGGCCATAGACGGGCGTGCGACAACATATATCATCGGGTTGCACAAGCCAAACGCTTCAGTCGATGCTTCACTCTCTTAACGTGAAAATGTCAATTTGCCGCCGTCTTAAATTACTGTCGATATGGACATTACTGTGTGTTTGTATTATGCGCCATGTGCAGGCGCGTCAAGATAACATAGTAAAGCGCAATTGCTCTGAGAATGGACAATATGTGAGTATATGGCAAGATCAGACAGTTTAAGCATAAACAATAACAATTTATATGCACATTTTAGTGCCAAATGCATATGGACTGTTGTTCCCGGAAGTGCATGACATATATGTACAAGTGCGCGCCCAGAGTGCCAGAGAAATATCCTGAAAGCAATGGAAGCCCAACGGGTTTGAATTCTCTCCCAGACTTTTGGTGGCCTCTATACCATGCGAATATACCACTCAACGAAGATCTTGAGATAGTTACGCTGCAAGATGATAAGACCACAACAAGAACTGAGCTCGTTGAGAACAGCAGCCAATCAGCTGAGATAGCGGGCATAGCATACGATATTGTCAATCCATCAAGCACTGCTCCAACTTCGAGTGCACCCCGCTGTAAACGAGTTGGCGATGTGGTAAGCGAATGAAGGGCATCTCTTACTTTCACTCTTATATATTTATATGTATATATATATTTATTTGCTTTTCAGTGCTCAGTTAGCAGCGAATGCTGTACAATGCGCTGTCACACCTACCTCCATAAGTGCGTCACCTGATGTCACAAGCCCGCTTACTAACTGAACCTACCTACATGTATTTATATGGCATAAGTTTTTGTATACTGATTCTGTTTTATTATTAAACAAATTTTTGCAAATATTTATAAATGAATTTTTAATTTTAATAAGGGCTCAGAAGCAGCATATTATTTTCTTTAACTGCATTAAATTTGATGATTAATAACTATTAGAATTCACTATACGAAACGTATTTGCGTGCAATATTCTTTGATTAAACAAACACTACTTGTTTTGCAACCAAATAAAATTAGTTAAAGTTTAAAATTTAAGTGTGACAAATATTACGAATGCAAATATATGAGAAAAGAAACACCTTGTTTTGGCAGTACTTTTGTTTATAACAAGCATATATAAACGATACAGATTATATATAGATACTTATTTATATATATATATATATATTACATTAATTTCATCTTAATTAAATAAACCAGTTCACGATTCTTCAAAGTCAGAAGTATAAAACTATTCATTACGACTTTAAGTGTGGGAAGAGTTTGTATTCGGAGGTTGCGATCTTTCTGATAAAACTCTAAAGCCCATAGATAGAGAAAAGCCAATGAAGCCAATTCGTTTCATTCTCATTTTTTTAAGTCTTTCATAATCTATAATAATGAAATTTGATATATTGCCATATTACGAGGTGGACTACTATATCATATACCTCCGGCAGGAATAAACATTCAGACGTGAAAGTTTTGCGTTAAAACCCTGCATAGAGATAAGTATAACGAGCGCATACTATATGCATGCGTAGTGTATATAACCTTCGGCTCTCGGAAGATAGCTGCTCTTTCGTTTTTTTTTTTTTTTTTCATTTATTCATTTATTTACTTGTTTTTTTTTTTTTTTCTATTAGTATATTTCAGAGCGGCTGATAAGAGGTATATAAACAAAATACCCATATCTGAGTATGTAAATGCAACTAATTTCATCTGCGGTTTTTTCGAGTCGTAGCCCGCACTTAAGTATTTTAATCAGCATACAGTTTAATTTGCGAATTCCCCGCTCTACGCAGAATACGACAATAGCTCATTCAATATACATAATGATAATTTCTGACAATTCAATAAAGTTTAAGTTAATTCATGCAGTGAAAAATCATTTGGAAAGACCATTCTTTCTAAATTTCAACCTTTTAATATAACATACGCAAAAAGTTCATAGATATTTGTAAACAATGCCCGCCATACGCGCTGTATGTGGCACGTTTAACAGCGACTTTCTTCATAGTTTTCTTTTATTTAATTTTAAAGACAATTTTTGTATGTGTTGCATATTGCATGCCAAAAATGCAGTACCCGCTGCATAAGCATAAGAGTAGCACTTATGCCACTTTAAATGTAACCCAGCTACCTTAAGGTCAGGCATCAGAGCAGCATTGATTAATATGTAAACAGTGTTATCTGTAACTGGACTTGGTTTGTTTGGTTGACTTTAAATATTTGCCCAGTAATTAAACTGAGGAGAATATTCAATTATCTCGAACTCTTGACACAGATGTTATCAACTGCCTTGACTTGGGCAAATAGCAATTGGAGTTGCATGTCAAACGAGCAAAAACTTGCCAATTAATTATAGACCGGGGTCATCTAACTAAAATCTGCTCTTAAAATCAAGCTCCAATCGGCTGAGCACTTCAGTTCACTCGAAGCTGCACTAGAAGCAGACTCACTGGGAAAAAAAATGATGCTGATGCCACTGCTGCTGCTGCCTCTGCTGCTATTTGATGCTGCTGTAAGTTGGCATTTGAGTCTCATATTGCTTAGCTGTTTGATAGGGACTTCATTCAACTCAGCAGAATGCTAAGGCCCTAATGCCGCTCAACGCCACAGGCAATGCAGCGAACAAAATTCCAATTTTCCCGCCGGCGCAACAGAATTCAGCATCGGTCAATCCGGAGGATATTAACCTCTTCACAAACATGTTCCTTAGCCTATTGAAGGGCACTGGCGATTGGCGCAATCAGGTGGCCATCGATACGGTGCAGAGTGTGTGGCAAAGTCCGCCAATTGTTGACTACAGCCATCGGCTTTTTTCCACTTAGTTTTAAAAATAATGTATAACCTTATCGGGGAAATGAAATTGTAGACAAATGTGTTTCCAATAAATAAACGAAATCCACACACCCAAAAGCATTCCATGCATTCCGAATCCGCCTATAAAAGCAGCTGCAAATTTTTATTGCCAGTTAGAAAAAAATCGCCATGCAACTATCTAGAAGCACCCTGTGGCTGTTGTTCGGTCTTGGAGCATTGTTTAATGTTGTACTCAGCGGAGTTGTCAAAAATATCACCAGTGAGGCAAAAGTTCCAGTAGTTTCAGATGCTGTCGATTTTGATACGAGTGCCAGCATAAGGAAATCAAAGGCCCAACTTCCTCAGGTATGATTGAAATACATATACATATTGTTTGATAAATTGTTTATAATTGAATTACTGTTAGAATATGGAAGAACCAGAAACCCCTGACGCCGAAATAATTCCCTTCAGAAATGATTTGACGCAGGTGCGATTTAGTCTTCATTAAACACATTTATCATTGGATACTATATTGTCTATTTGATTATTTAGTGGAAGCGCATGGAGTTAATGGACACCTGCAAAGGAATTGGCACCAACTGCACGCGGTCCGAGGAATGCTGCACGCTCCAATGTTTAAAAGTCACCAAAGTGTGTTCCTTCTAGTAAAACCAATGTAATGAATCGTGTTAAATAAATTGGTTGCTGTGCACCTTAATTATTTCATTAACAATTCAGCCCTAAACTGTGGGTTGTATTAGCCAATAGCCACAGTCGTATGGGGAATGTCCGACTTGGAGACATCCTACACCCAGTAAAACTCTAGCGTCTCTTTATACATAAAATACACAAAAACACACATTGTGTGTTTGCCCTTGGCAAGAAACAATGGAAAATGCAATCTTAATGGGAATTGGCTTTTATGGTTCGATACTTTTGTTCAGGGCCTTCATTTATTGAAATTTTGGCGAAACGGAAAAGACTTCCAAGGAGTAAAATATTCTGAAATTATTAAACCTTTACAAGAACCTAATTCCAACGTGTAGTATCTCTTGCTTTTATAAGCCTCGATGTTCCGAAAGACAAAATTGAAAAGCGATACATATACATTTAGTTTAAACGGGATTAACTATAGGCCATATGATTTCTTTTCCCTAGATTTGCGCAGAACAAATATATACATTTTGAACACTGGGTTCGGGACATTAAAATAAATAAATTTCTCCTCCCTTCCCTTACTTAAGTAAGTATATATTCCCAAAACTGGCATACTAACTATACTGCGATTTTAGCAATATGGCAAAACTCATCAATTGCATTTCTTCTTTAAGTTGGTTAAACCTGAATATTTTGTAAGGGGTCAGTGTATGTTTAGAAATTTATTAGGCATTTTTCATTCTATTGAATCTTGAAATTGTTCTGAAGCATGCCTAATAAGAGATGAATGCATGGCTTTTTTATACCAGTTGCAGAGTATGTTATATCAATATCGATTGATTGACAATTTGTTTGCCATCTGGAAAAAATCTGCCATCTTAATATGTTTGATTAAATACCCGTTGGAGTGTTAAAGTTAAGTAGTAATTATTCTAATAAATGTGAGTTCGTTTAATATTCAACATAAATCGGGCAAGTCAGATATTTACAGCATGTTCACAGTATAATGAATGAATCAACCTGCATTAAAATAAACAAGTAAAACTGAGGAGGAACGTGGGGAGGTCTGACTAGCATATACTGGGAATCCAGGGTCTTCAATAATGAAATATTCACATGGTGTGTATAGCATATAAATCTCTATTACTTACAATGTCCGAGATTGATGTGTTCGTACATGCAGACGGCGAGATGAATGGACAAATGTTTGTTCAAACAGGCGAACATGTCTAAATCGACTCAGTTGTTGCTACTGGACAAGAATCTATATATTCCATTCGATGTCAAGTTAACCAATATCAATGGCTTCAGGGTATATTATTTTATATATTGTATATCGATATTGAAATCATTTTCTTGAATAAACAAAAAAAAAAAAAACAAATGTAAACCAGAAGTACATATGTTATAAAAATTCATACGATTCATGTGGCCACTGTTGCCTATAAAAGCTCAAAACTGTATGAATTGCTTACAGTATTAAATGTGCAATTATTGTATTAAGAATGCAAATAACTTTGTGCGCATTGTTTTTAATACATTCTCTGGGAATGGTGCTACTTGTAGTTGCGGAAGATGATTTTCCCAGAATATCGTTGGATATGATTCCGAAAGTTCGGTATCCCGCTCTAAAATTGCCACAGGTGCAGTCTACATATGCATAGGCATAAGCAATGTATATTACAAAAATGTATACATATATTTTATACTGCTTGTTGTCCTGTTTATTTCAGCCAAAACGGGTAAAGCCTTTTTTAAGGTACAGAAACGACAGCAAAGTTATGCCCCTCTCCAAGCATTTGTCACAGGTATGGATTAAATTAGGGTCCATTTAACAGTCGCAATTCAAATTTCTTCTTATAAATTCACTTTTAGAGAGAGCGCTTGACAATATTTGAAGACTGCCAGTCAATAGGTGGATTGTGCAAAGTGCCCGAGGAATGTTGTACTCTTAAGTGCTTAAAGCTATCCAAATTATGCGTTATTTAAAATCGGATTTGGTCTATCGAAATAAGGTCAATCACGAGATAACTGCTTTAATTATGTATATATTGTATATCCTATTTATAATATTAACATTGAAGTTTAAGGTTTAAATATTACTAATAAACAGAGAATTTGACAGAAGGTAATGTTGTTTAATATCGCTGTCCTACTTGTATTGGGGTTGCTGCCGAAAGAATAGTGTGAAGAAAGTCTATGTCGGCCAAACCGAGCATGGCCCGAGTATGTTGTGTAGCGTTCAGTTTGATGTCCAGTTCACTAACAGAGAACTGAGACCATGAGGAGTTCGCTAGAGGAATAGGAAAATCTTCCTATTCGAATGAGCAGGTCATGGTTTAACGAAAGTGCTTTTGGGAAGACACTTTGTGCTGCCAGTATGCCTAATTATAAGAAAAATGATTTCTCTGATCAGAAATATATACAAAAACAAAGCAAATCAGTAGCAAATTTTAAATTTTCTATTTGATAAAATTCAATTCAATTCAAGCCATAGTCTCGAGAGTGCGAGACTAGAGGAAACAACGTTCACACTTAGAAAAATAGTTCCCTAAAATACTTGTATATTAAAGATTAAAGATCAATTTGATTCGCGGAACTACCACCAATTTAAGGTACAATAATAATGGAATTTGTCGTTTTGAGAATATACGAATATTCTATAGCATAATAAGATCTACTGTTGTTTTTTCATTATCTGCCTCTCTTATTTTCTTTTTTCCCCTCTGTCTCTCCCAGCCTCTCTATCTCTCTTTCCAGAATAAGATTCTGAATATCTCTTTATCTCCATCTTTCTTTCTCACTCTCTATTATTAACTGCCAGGCTTTTACTCTCTCTCTTTCTATTTCTCTCTTTCTTTCTCTGTTTCACTGTCGCTATATCTCTGGCATCCCCTATCTCTCTCTCTCTTTCTGTCTCTCTGTCCCTATGTCTGCCTGTCTTTCCATATCTCTCTCTGCCTTTCTCTCTCTCTCGCTCTCTCTCTCTCTCTCTCTCTCTCTCTCTCTCTTTCTCTCTCTCTTTCTCTCTCTCTCTCTCTCTCTCTCTCCCTCTCTCTCTCTCTCTCCCTCTCTCTTTCTCTAACTCAGCATTCAGTCATCTGGCATTAATAAACTGTATCAACTGACACGCCCATCAAGCACCCATTGACAGTAATGTGAAATGAAGCACAATCAAATGGCATCTGTTCATCAATTTGTGTGTGTTTGCAATACCTAGCCCACACACAAACACTCAAACATGCAAACACTAAAACACACACGCATACACACACACTACAAGAGCAAACAATATTTCCGCCATTGCAGACAATGCGACTGAGTCGTCATGCAAATTTTTATATGCATAGACATGCATTGACACATACGCTTACATACACAAGCGCAGCTCTTCCCTCCAGCTATTCACACACATATACACACACACATATGAGATACACAGGTATCTCAAGTGATATATTTTTTTGCGGCAACACACAAAACCAATACAATGAATTTAGACAGCAATTGTTTGGGTTTGTTGTTGTTGTTGTTCAACTGTTAGTTGGTTCTTTTGTGTATTTTATCGGCATATTCAATATGACAACATATTTGTGGTGTATTATATTATTACAGCTGTAAAATTTTAAGCCCCAATGAGAAGTTTATCTAAAGCTGTTTAAGCAATTAGCAATCGATTAAAATGCAGCTTATGCGTATTATAAGGCTTGGGCAGCTGTTGTTAAATTAAATATGTTCTCAATAAAATTTATATAGACAAATACAACACAACTATATGGTATATAAAGCTGCGATTTGTACTTGAACAAGTGCTCTAATTCTAAACTAAATATAAGAGAGCTTTGATGGCTTTCAACTATACTTTGATACCCTTCTTATAAGTCTGATTTTATATACGAAAGAGGTCGTCTTTATTGATATATTTTTAAAGCTTACACAGATCTCTGGCATTCTAGATCCTGAAGACATCCCTCAATAACTTGGTGTTAATGTTTCGATCTTTGTCGAAAATGTGTGTATACCAAAGTGCAAGACTAGACTGTTGGAATACTCTTTTTTTTACCCATTTCAATGGAAACAGAGTATAGCCCTTTTATAAGTATTAGTAATTGATTATATTTGTAATTCCTTACCTAAATAAGTATATTTGTATCCTCTCTCTACTTGTTCAGATAAAATATTTGATACATTCCAAGGCTATAATAGTTGCTGCTATCATATTATTGACTTGTTTTATTTATTTATTTATATATATAAATACATTTTCATTTATATTTTTGTGTTGTTGGTTAGACACACGTGCTGCTGGTGTACATACGCTTCGAATATTTGCATACAAATCGCATTCATAGCTAAAATGTGGACCACTTGAGTCCGAGCAATTGAGCGGGGAAGTGCAGTGGCAGGAAGGGATGGGGGATATAAAATCCAAGGGCCATCAAGGTAAATAAAACAGCAGTCCGTGCCACGATTTGGGTTGCCCGGCAAACGGAGCTCAGCACGTCTTTCGATTTAGTGGCTTGGATTTTTGGAAGCAAGCGCTCTCTTTTTTACATCTTCTTCTTATTATTATTTTGCGCTTATTTTTCGTGTTGGGAGGAAGACATAAAATCTGCGGAAGTCTTCAACATATCCGGCATGCATTGAAAAGCTGTTCTACCCGCTGCCCGTCCTTATGCTACCCTATTCACATCATTGCGAGCGATAAGAGGTCGCGCTGCGCGACACAGTTTGCGGGGCAAACATATTTTTTTGTGCTCGGGTTTTTTCGCAGTGCTGCAAACCGGGAAATCACTTTTCATGGCAAGCTTTTCGGTGTCTCAATATCGATTGCGTGGCCCATCAAAATTCCATATGCACACAATCGGCTTCAGTTTCATATGCTTAAGCATTCCGCCTTAAAGTATGTAGTGAAGAAAAAAGATACGCGTGCAATTTGTCATGTGTGGCAAGTGCTTTCACCCCACCCAACCAGCAACCACCATCTTATTAGGGATTGCATTTGACAGTTGCTGTTGAATGTGTCTTTGGTCTGTGTGTGCCGTGGCTCAATTTGCTTTCCTTTTGTGGCTTATGTGTGCGTTGGTGCATAAAACTTTTACATTCGCTCTGTTGCCGATGTGGCAGACACTTAAATGTTGAATGAATAATTTCACATGCCACGACCCACGGCCTCCGAAACTTTTTGCCGCTGACGTCAGGTGGCAACTGGCTTGAATTTTATGCAAGAACTTTGCTTAATAAGTGGTCGCAGTTTCCCTTTGCCATTTGAGAAACTGTTTAATTGAAGTTCCACAGCCGTTGAAAACGAAATGTATCCCACATAAAGAAACCTTCTCCTTATACATAATTTTTTTATAAATAATTTTCTAAGTGTTTTCATATCAATTTCACTACTCCATTTCGTAAGTTGTTTCTTATTTAAAAACTACGCTTAGTCTCACAAGCGACTGTGTCATTTCTATTAAGTTTTCGCCAATTATTATACTTCCCTTAAGTATGATAAAAAACAGCTAAGATTTAATAACTATAGAGCAGAGATAGTTGCAATACTCAAATGTTGCAAATTTAATTGTTGCTCTAGTTTTACCTGAATATCTAACCATTTGCTAAAAAATATTTTAATAAAATTAATTTTATTATTTTTAACATAATTATATATTTCTATCTACATAGCCTTGCCATCAATAAGTGCGTATGAAAGGGCATTGCCATTTTCGTTTATGGACTACCATTGCATTTACCAACACTGACAGCATATACAACTCTATTTACATCCTTGCAAGCTTATTTAAAATGTGTTAGAAAAACAAGAAGGAAGGATCTTCAATTGATGATAAATAATATTTACAATTGAATTGCTTAAGTTTAAATAAATGGTAGGGCTAAAGCATGTACATAATTATCTTTTCCAAACTTTATTAAGAATCTATAAACGAAAAATGAATAAATTTTTGTTTCGTTTTAAATATGACCAACTACTTGTTTGCAGACAGATTGGCTGACACTCGTCAGTTCTTCGCCCTCCAGTGGGAATATATAAATGTTACCAAAAATAATAATGTAATAAATTTATATTGTGCCGCTTGGCACGACTTAAATAGAATATTGATTAATTTATTACTTCCGTAATAGTGTGCAAATGCATTTAATCCCCTGATAGTTGAACATATTTTGTATTTGAACTCATAAAGTCAATGCACGACTGGCGACATGTTGCCAGTGCCATGGTCCGTACCCAGCCTGCGGCCCAGGCAATGTCAACATGACCCAAATGAACTTTTGCTTCCGCCTGGTCAGAAACAGGAAGCGTTCGCCGGGCATTGAACCGGCACAAGCTAAATGCAGCATGATGCAACTAAATTTCTATGCTTGACTGGCTTATCAGCACTGACCTTCATATCACCGAGCAAACCACGGAAGTGGGTGGTTCGAAAGAAAAGAAGTATAAAATAAATGACAAAATGCTGCAAAAGTGTATTTAACAGCAGCTGTGTGTAAAAGTGTGTGTGACATGTGTGTGTAAAGCAGGCAAAGAAAAAGCACATAAAAACCTGTGCACATGCTTATGTTTGCATATGTCTAAGCTCTGGCGGCCCATTGGACTTGACAGCAGCAACAAAGAGGACACTGACTCAAAAAAGGCACGAATTTGCTGAACTTTTTCATGTTTGGAAATGGATTGCCACAAAAATTGATTTTAAATGTAACGTTGCCCAAAGCGAGGTGTCAATGAGGTTTGCTGTTCCCCAGCTTAAACACAAAATAAAAACCTAGATGCATAAAAAAGGCCTGTATGCGAGCGAGATTAAGTCTGACATAAGACTAGGCCGAGTGTTTTTGTTGTTCTTCCAACCACACATATGACATCAAATGGCAACTCATTATGCGGCTTTGCCCGGGCTTAAGCAAAAAAAAAAGGCTAAATCACATCAGCAGCCGCCGTAGCAAATCAAAGCGAATGTCCATCAACATTATGAGACTTTAGAAAGCAACCTGGCAATGTGGTTGCAAACACACACACACACACACACACACACACACACACGCACACACCAGCACCTACGGCAGCTATGTGACAGGGCACAGTGTCAACGGTTGTCGCTTTGTTTGCCAGCTGCGGCTTTGGTCTGGACAGCGAATGGCTTTGAGCATTCAAACGAAACTCATTATATGCCACATAAGTACTTGTACGAGGATGGGCTTTCCCTTTTTTTGTTTAAATCGAATGCGCCAGTGTAGCAAACAATTTTCTTTTTTATACCCTCTACATAAAAAGCGCTGCAGTAGTATGATTTCAAACTGTTGTATAATGTTACAGCAAACCAAAGGGAAGAATAAGTTTAGTTAAACTGTTATTTACTAAAGAGATTAATTAATAAATCAGTTTTGTTTTTACGTTAAGTTTGTTATTATATTAGTCAGCTATCTTATTAGGTGTAAAGAGATAATGATATACATAAAAATTAACTATTTTCATTAAAAGTGGTCTTTATAAATAACTATTCTTTCACAATTAGGCACGGATTAAAGAAGTCTGTCCTCGTAAAAGGTAATTATAATTAAGTCATGTCCTCCATCAACGCATAAAAAAGCAAAGTTCAAAGCATAAAGTTATTCAAGTAGCTTTGTCTATAGCCAAGAGAAACTGTGAAGCATTTGCATAAAAAAAAACTGATGCGATAAAATGTGAAGAGCCAAGAAAAACTTTCAATTTTCTTATGGGTCCTTGAGAAGTTTTTCTGCAGCTCTTTAAATTTGTAAATATTATTGTTAATATATTATTATTAATTTTTAATATTTCGATGGACCTAAGGACTATGGTTCGCAGCTTAAAGCACATTATAACGAAAGAAACTTTGAATTTATTATTTATTTTTTTAGGAAACAAAATGTTTAGTGGTTAATTGAATGCTAAACTTTACAAAGCTATAGGGCATCCTTTCGTCAAGCAATCTCTACTTTATGCCAATACATGTATTAATACAGATTTTGCATGCGTTTCATTTGCTTTTGTCAGACGCAGCGCTTTGATGTTCAATAAAGGCAGGGAAAACTTTTTAACTGTATTACAAAATAAATGTATTAAAATCACATGCGCCCTTAGGTCACCTTGATGTTGTCTTTGTACATTAATTTTTGGCCAGCCTTTAATGCAATTTAAGGCCAAGTTGTAGTTTTAATTGGATTAAAGCCACTTAAAATGCATGTACTACTAAAAAATTTGCATATGTATAGCAAGTACAGCTAATGGCAGTAGCCCCCGTTTTGGCGCCACATTCAAATTAATGAGCCATTAAACAGCTGCCTCAACAAGCCTGCCACGTGCCCCAAGCGCCAGCTTAGACTGGCTCGATTTGGTCATTTTTGCCTGTTGAGTTTGTATACCCTTATAGAGGATATTACAATTTTCTCACGAATTGTGTAATGCATACGTCCTTATATATATACGTAATCAGTATCAATAGTTGATATATAGCCATGTCCCTCTGTTTATATGTAAACTAATCTGTGAATAAAAATATTTTCATCGGATCCTCTTTTTGTTGCAAGTAGGACTTATGTCGGAAATATGTCGCAGTCGCAGTCGACTCAATCAAATCATGAAGTTCTTGTAAGAAAAGCTATTCGCTTGATTGATGAGTAATTTTTTGATCAGCATCAAACAGCTATACGTCTAAGTCGAAAAATGATTTTTTGAATGGATATTCGGTTTTTTTTTTTCCAACAAGCACAGCAACTACAAGGAAAAGCCTTACAAGGATATTAAATCTTCGGCATGCAACGATAGCCGTCCACCTTAAATATTTTTTTGTTCAACTTGTGTTAATTGAATTGGTCAAAATGACAATGCGCAGCGCGTTGTAGTAGTAGCCGCCTTTTGTTAGCCCACGGCCTGGCTGTCAAGTGTGCTTCAATTGCTCGGGCTAAAAGTGCTTGTTACGCATACGCCCCGTGTGCCAAACAAAACTTTATGCATGTCGCATACAAAAAGCAGCTTTGAAGAGCTCTCGTGATTTTGGTTTTTGTGGCAGCACACGCACGTCCACATGCACAGTTGTACCACGCCCATTTAAATGCGAATTATATATATGTGTGTGTATGTGTGTTTGTGTACGTGTGTATTTTGGCCAATATTTGTTGCAGCGCCAACAGCGTTAACAACTTTTTGCGCTTGTCGTTAACATTTTATTCAGTTTGTCAGTTGCGCACGACAGTTTCAGCAAAAGTAGTTTGACCTTTGGGAATTTGCTTTGGTTGCCATCGAAACTAGCAACAAGCATGTTAAACATTTCCTTTTTTTGAATTTATTTACTTTTCTATTTGAATTACATTATGATTTGATTGTGCTCACGTGTCAGTTACGTCGCCTTCAATTTTCGGTGTTGCACAACCGACAAGAGCAAACTTTCAATGCGTTTCGCAAATGTTTGTCAAATCATTTGCAAGTGGCTGCAGCTTCTTTGACGTTTCCTGTAATAGGATAGTTTACAGATTGTATGTAATGAAAAACTATTAACACATTTATATATTTGACTTTGGAGTAGAAAGACATCAAAGAAAACAGTTTTGACATTGAAGAGCATGACAAATCGAAAAATATAGTTTACCTGCTGCCTGGTTTGGTTGGTCAGTTATATATTTGACTCTTGAACTCGATACCGAACATTTATTTAACAACCTAACAATATTTGACCATGATATTGTAATAGCCACAGTGATTTTGAAAAAAAAGGAGCATTATGAAACGATAATATTTTACTGTCTGTTAAGTATAAGTATTAAACAGTGTACGCTCATAGTTCTAACCACGCACAGCCTGGTTTCGATTTGCAAAATTGTTATTGACTTCTCAATTGTATGCAACTTTGGAGCATGACCAACACTTTTTTAGCTTCATAAATGTTTCAGCATAACTGTGCTGCAGGCTACCCACAACACCACAAAAAAGCATCACAAAACAAAGCAACAGAAAACAACTAAAGGCTTCAACACCAGCAACCGCAATAATAATCATAACAGCAACTACAACAACAGCAAAACTCAATATGCTGTAAAAGGATTTTCTTGTCAAAGCCTATGCCAAAAGCAAGTCAAAGCTCTGTGACAATACACACATACACAGTTTAATATGCGCACACATGCACACACACACACATACACAAGCCCAAGACACAGACAGACGCGCACATCGTGTATACGCAGCATGTGCTCGAGTTTATTTGCCTGCTGGCTTTAATGAAATTATTTTGTGCAGCTCGGTCAAAACTGTTGCATTTAAAGCTGCACATGTTGCCACATTTAATACAATTTTCATGGTAATCCCATTTGCCATCAATTATGCAACAGACCATGGCCAAATACATAACACACACACTAGATGGTTTTCTGTTCCACTCAATATTTTTACTTTAATGGCAGAAATGCAACAGTACTAGCGCTTAGACAGTAAAATAAATCTGTTGATTTATTTGGAATTTAATGTTGAATGTGATCATAATGGAGCGAGTTTCGTGTCTATTTGAAGGTAAATTGATGGTTAGCTTATTTTGGGAGTACTCTATGAGTAGTCTATTTAAACATATGAGTGTGTTATGAGAGCCCAGAAGAAAGGTCAAACGTTTGCTATAAACTCATACTTCTGGTGCGGTTTTTTACACCCCTTTCTCCGGATCCAGTTTTTTGCTACATATAGCAACATTTCCAGTTCCTCGCCAAGGAACACTTCAAAACCTACGTCTATAAATTATTATTTTACATATGCATACATTATTTTTTGTTTAAATGAAAAATTGAATAAATTTAAAAGCTAACAATTGCAGTTGAATTTGAACCGGAGACCTCTCACTTTTTAGCATTTTTAGTTTTTAATGCTGAATTGATTTGCCGCATATATGCTCACTTTTAACCTAAAAGATAGCTTTAGTAAAAATTGTAGCTACTAATTCTTCCGTTGAGTTAGCCAGTGATATTTAATTGATATGTAGATTCCTTTGACTAACTACCTAGCAAACGAATAATAAACACATCCTGCTCCATGATTGTCTATAACTATGCCCTGTCTTAGTTTTAGCGCTTAGGCTATATCCCGATGTCATTTCTGGTTTCTAGTGCCTGATAATATCTGCTATGGCAACCAGATGTGTTGCCTGGTCTTCACTAAACTTTAAAGCTTGAGATTGTCAGAAGCTGTCAGGGCTGCAACAGTATGCAACAAGCATGTGGCAAGGACACACGCATAGCATGCTTATAAGCCGTTCGGCTCAGTTGCTGCCAGTATAAGCCGTTGGAAACCAGACACCTGCATGAGCAAAAACCTCACTCATTCACTCACTCCCCCACACCCTTTCTCTCTCTTCCTCTCTCTCTCGCTCGCTCTTTATCTCTGTCTGGCTGCTGCTGTTGCTACTGCTGTAATCCTTTCGCTGCATTTATCAAAGCAACGTTACGCCACGCAATTAATGGAAAATGTTGGCAAGTGAAGCACTGGCAGCTGGGTTTCCGTTTGTATGCAGCTGTGGTTTGCTGTCAACACTAATTACCCGCTCAACTAGTTCAATTTTCAAGAGATTTTCCAATGAACACAACGGTTATGAAACCACTGCAAGGCACAAGCATTTCCTAACCGTACCCCCCGACCACAACACCGCTGTCTGCCCAAAATTCATTCGTGGAACTCAAAGTGACGCATTTGATTTTAGTGTATGCCGCATTGTATGCCATTTGCCACATTTAGTGCACCACACTCAAATTTCCACAGTTTCAACATAATTTCCTTGCAACCGAGTTGCCTGTGGTTTTGGCATTTGTCAATGACTGCTTATTATGCCACTCGTTAGAGCTGAGCGTGTGTCCTGCTTGATGTCATGACTTAGCGTTCCATGCATATGCATGACGTTCATGATGTTCATATACCCTTCACAAATCCAATACGCGCTCATCTCTACTACAAACTGGGCACTAAACTCGATTTAAATTCGTAGAAATTACAGATTAGTTGCACCATTAAATGGCACTTATTGAAATGCCACTAGTTGCTTCTCATTAGATATTTGGCAGCTTATTAATGGCGAACCATGGACGTGCAGTTGTTGTCTAGAAAATCAATGCGTTGCTGCTCAATCTGTGGCTATTTATTATGGCGCCAGCTTTTGATGGCAGCTGTTGAAATTCTTTGATCTAAGGCGTAGTCATTAATCATACACACACACAAACAAACACACTCACACACATAAACACACGCACAGCTTCAAGTGTCACTCATTGTTGGTGGCAGATAACTGTCATAAACTTTAATTATATTTTCATCATGACAACGGCGACAACGACAGCTCGCTGTTGATGCGCATGTTGCATGCCTCTCGCGCTTCCTCTTTGACTCTTGCTACTTGCTCTAGCTGATGTGACTAGAACAGCCAGCACGTGCCATAGGCGCTGCCTGTTAAAAGCAAAAGTTGCAAAAAAAAAAAAATGAAAAAAAAAAGGAAAAATTGGCAAAAGTACCAATTTCTTGTTCTGCTTCAGTCTTCACCGTGGCCGGCTGAAGTATTATATCTGCGCGCTGCACTGACAGGCCAACTAGTTGCATGCCAATAAAATTGGCATTCAATTTCAATTGTTGCCGCCATTGGCGTGTAAATGACAATTCCAGTTATCCCTTACAGTTTTTATTTGATTTTTTATTATTTCCTTTTTTTTTCAAATTAAAAGCAAGCCACTTAATCCACCACAGTCTGCGCCAAAGTCAATTAAACGAAAAACCTATATATAAAATGATAAGAAAAAATGCTCTAGACAAGCGTACTTGACTTGATGATACCCTATACAAAGTGATAAGCAGAGGTAAGCTCAGTGTTTTAAAAGCGTTTAGATTTACGGTATAAATCGCTGTAATTCAAAATCCCTGTAAGTCTCATACATCTCTAGACGTATTTATCAATAATCTAAAATGGTTTTTTTCATAGAAGAGAAATATTACAACCCTTTGTATTATATTTATTTTTGATTCTTGTTAGATAATTATTATTATTTTTATTTAAGTGAAGCTGAAAGGTTTTAGGCAGGCTATATGTAAGTTAATAACAAAGGTTCCAAAGCTCCCAAAGGTCTCTGAAAGCAAGGTCCCAAGTTGAGTAGATACCATTGTCAGCTGATCAGAAATATCTACTTTATGAGAAGATACCATTTTCCACCTGTAGCACAAAAAAGCACGGGTATACAATGCTCTTTTAAATCAATTTTTAGCACTTAAAGGGTATGCAAAAATTGAATGTGTGTGCGTTTGTATTTGCCGATTTTTATTCAATTTGGACCCTTAGCTGGCATCCACCATAAAGCGAACTCAAATTACTTCTCGGTCAAATATAAAAAAAAAAAAACAAGTAAGACGCTCTAGTCGGGAGGTCCCAACTAGGGGATACCCTAAGCAATTTTCTACTTGCACCAAATGCAGCTTGCATTAAAAGTGTGACTTACAATACACAATTCGAATTGGTTTATTAACTTGATTTATTGCTATGTGGTGCTTTATGGGGTTGGATTTGCTTCCTTCTGCCTGTTACATATATTTGTACGAAAACATTATACCCTCTTTACCTATTTTTAATGGGTTCAGGGTATAATTAAGAAAAAAACCGACGAGCATGTTCGATATATATACGAGACCTACATGCGTTGTATATAAATATATATATATATAAATATATATGTGCGTTGCCATAAGCTGTAGGCCGACATTGATTGCCATTTAAGTGAGTTAATAAAGTTATTGATGGAGTATGCCGCCCGTTATACGTGTAACGAGCCTAACGACTTTTTTAACTTCAACTCAATTGAAATGTGAAATAAAAGCGTGTCCTTACAGTTTAAATAATTGCTTCATTAGTATTAACACGGCGTATACATATTTTTAATATCAATGCGATGCTGATCAATCAGATAGGGCAAAGGGGTTATCTTATTTAAGTGTCAAACAAACAAAATCCAATTAACAACGAGTGCGACAAATAATAGCCAAGACTTGGCATAGAGATTGGATTAAAAGCGAATACGTTGATTGGGTTTCGGATTTTATTTACTACATTCAGTGGCCATTCAATGCGTTGCCAGGCACACACATACAGCTGGCAAAGCAACAGGCGGTTGTGTTGTAGGATGTGCATGAAGGATGTTGCATGCAACTTGGCGGGCAATGTGTGGCATGAGGGAAGCTGAAGTGCAGGTTAATTGCTTTGGAAATTACACACAGCGCAACATATGGCAATCGGTTGGTTGGCTGCCATACACAACGCTAATCGATTTATAGAGCAATTTTGAGTACGTTTAGCGAGAGTCAAACAAGGATGATGTGTTGAGTAGCTGTGCGTGAAGTGAGGTTAACGTGTTTAGCAAATTAAGATGTTTAGCTGCAAGGTGCTTATGATTTAATTAAGTATGTTGAGCATTCAAGGTAAATTTTAAGTTTTTATATCAATTTGAAAGAATTATTTGATTAACTCAGTTATTAATTAATGCCAAGACAAACATCTGACAAAAGCTCGAAAATTTCGTCTAATTTCGTCAGCGCAAGGTAAATTCACCTTAAATACATAGATAGATATAAATGAAGTATAAATACAGAAAAAAAAATATATATATAGAAACAGATTGATTTTAATAATCAGGTAAGAATCAACATCTATATCTAGATCTTTCAATATCCAAAATGAACACATGCTGAAGGACCTGTATTTTAAATTTTCGGGCTATGGCATTTTCAGTTACTAAAACCAACGCCCAGTCTCTTACGGATAAAAAATCTTCTCCATCGACAATATATGGAAGTTAAGTTCAAATATAATAGTAATAATAAAAAATATTTGAGTGTGATCGGTGCAGATGACCACAGCTCTGATTGCCAGAGAGCTTATATAGACACACGACTGAACAGCAAAAAAAAAAAGTCTTAAAATCGGTAAACAATAAAAGGATTTTAATAGCCGTAATCTGAAAAGCATATATACAACATATATATATTTCTCTGTTTTTTTTTCACAGTTTTAACAGTTGAACACGACAACTCATAAAAAAGCAGAAGGAAATTTGCAAACTAACTGTGTGGGCTGTTGGGCGGGCCAAACGGGCGGCATATACATATATATTTGGAAGCGTCATTCGGCTCAAATGATAACTGTCAGGCGCTAAAAATGACAATAGGTTTAGTGCTGTGTTGGCCATGTTTGTTGATGCGTCGTTAAACTTTTTAGCCTCACGCATCGCACACATAAAGCCCTATGGGGCACATATCAATGCCTTATGTAGGAGCATATATCCGAACGCGGGCACCAGGGCAAACGCAACGGCTGAAATTGAATTATAGCTCTCACAGATACACACACACACACGGACGGACGCATACAAGCACACGCACACACACACACACACACACCAACACAATTGTATAGCTGAAGCCTGACATATCGAGCGAGACGTAATGAAATATCTGACTCTCCGACTGCATAACGCTGCGATGTCGACGTCGCAACGGCGTCGTAACGGTAACTGAAATAGAAACGGTCGCACAACAAAGTGGGGCGGGGCCATGGGCCATGGGCCTGGCTATGGATGTGGATGTGGATGTGGCTGTGGATGTGGCTATGCAAACAGCAGCAGCCATGCCACATTGTTAGACTCTTTCATTTTCAGCTTCGCATTTATGTATCTCGCACGTTTTTGTTGTTTGCTGTTGTTGTGGTTGTTGTTGTTGTTGTTGATGTTGCCGCTGTTACTGTAAAATATGGCTACGGCCGCAGAAATATAACAGCAAATAAAATCAACAAAGAGAAAGAAAAACTCTTTTATTCGAGTAAACCGAAGATGTTATACCCTTACAGACATAGGAATTAACAGGTGCAACATATATAAGGAATTTGCTTTCAGATGACACGACTTTGCTTAAAACCGAACAATAACCAAAACAAGAAATGGTCACATCAACTTTTTTTTATTTGATCTCCAAATTTAAATCAAGAAATATGATTCGACATTGTGAAATTGGGTTGTTACAAAAGTTGCAATGCAAACCAACAATAAACTTTTTAATTTAATTAGTAATAATTTTTATAGAAACGTTGAACGTTGTATTGAAAAAATTGTTGTACATATTTTCCAGCATATGCGTGCCCTTAAAAGTTATATATTTGAAACCTATGGTTTATCCTTTAGACAAATATAATTGGACTTCGTCGAATTTCGGCTCGGCTTAACTTTAATTTGACATAGACAAAGACATAATGTTGAAAACGAATCCCTATATGAAGTGGTTTCATTCGCTTTAAAACAACAATTTCTCATACAATTGCTGAATAATAACAATATTAAATACATTTTTTTCTCCATGTGTCACAGATTTGGTTTTAAAATCCAAATGCCCTGTTGCTAAGACATAAATAAGTTAGACGAAGCCAACGCAACTGCAGGAGCCAACAACCTGTGCAGGAATCTGAGTTGGCCCGCTGCTAGCCTGGCACCGGCACCGGCACCGGCACCCCGGCATCAGCATCAGGACTAGCACCGGTATCGCCATCGTCATCAGCATCAGCATCAGCATCGGCATCGGCATCGTCGTCATCGGCTTCGTTTTATTCTATTGTTTCATTTCATTTTATTGTCGTATGTCATACAATGGCGTTACATTTACATTTCCCATTAAACTTTTTGCTATCAGTTGTTCTCTATTTGTTGTTGTGCAATAAATTTAAATGCTTTGTAAGCCATTTTCATGAATTATGTACAAGCAAGTCTCTTAGTGTGTGTGTCTGTTGGTGTGTGTGTGTAAGTGTGTGTGTAGCTATGCGTGCAATAGGCATATAAATAATTCCAATATAGAAGCTTGTTGCAAATAATGTTTTTTCTTTTAAATGCTTTCTCGATAAACCAATTTTAATCGTTTTTTTTTTTTTTTTGACACCTTTTAAACAGTTGTTATGATTGTTAAGATATGTTTATCTTTGTGGACGATAGAGCTTTGATAAATTTAATTGATATTTTCAGCGTTCACTTATGTGTTTTTTCTGTTTCAACTTCGATTTAATTTGGTGTATTTGGATTCATATTTTGCTCTTTCATTAGATGAAATAAGCACCATCGCCCGGCAACCACTCGCTTTTTAGAAGACTCTCAGATGTCTCAGTCACCTCACAAAGTTCGCCTATATGGCTTCGTTCCACGTTTTCTCCTACTTGCACGTAGCATTTTCGAAAACTACGATTTACTGCTGACTCTCGACCCAGCTTAGATAGCTTCTGTACAAATGCCAGCGTCATAGCCCTTCCTGTTTAATCTGTGCGTCATCAATCTGTCACTCAGTCATGACAAACACTTTTATATTTATAAACTATTTTATATAGAGTGTCTAGTAGAAATATGCAAATTAAGTAGAAATACATTACAATCCAATCCATTTACAATTAAAACTTGATGTGAGAAAGCCTAAAAAATATAAATTGTTTACATATTTCAAAAACGACTTTTTTGCTATAGTTTTTGTTACTTGCATTTTTATACTTCGTTATTAATTTGTATAACTACACATTTTTCATTATTCCTTTGCGGTGTAGTAGCTGCTGAAATCAAATGACATTATTCCTTAAATTCCTAATGCAAACGCTTCGCCTGGTTCCAATAACAATATGTAGCGTTATAATGTGTGTGAAAGGAGGCGTGTGCGTGTGCGCTTGTGTGCGGCCCACAAAAGTATGCATCAAAAAACAGCCGAAATCACTCAGAACAATTTTGAGTTGAAAAAAGAAGCAAATGAAATTGCAAACAGTAAACGGAATATTGATTCAAGCTTGCACACAAGCATTCCTCACGTGCAAACACACACACACACACACACACACACACAAGCACTAACACATGCACACCATACCACACACACCAGGTTGTCAGGTCGCTACTTGCAGATGCAACAATTTGTCATTGAAATGCAAGCGCATGAAAAACTAAAAACCAACCGAAAAATAAAAAAAATAGCCGACACCGACACCAGCGACGACGGTGCTGTTGCTGGAAAAGCTGTTGCTGCTGCTGCTGCGGCGCATTCTTCGTGGCAGCAACACGGCCGCCACAGCAACAGCAATGGCAGCAGCAGCAGCGACAAATACGAAGAAGGATACGGCCGAGTCGCGGCCATGGCCGTGTGTGCAATTGCCGAGCGCTTTATATCGTATACGATAAGCGCACGACCAACAGTTGCTCGCAACAGGGAGCTGGTTGATAGGCAGCTTGGCGGCCAGGCCAGGCACAGTCCACACTCGTCCGTTGGGCTGCACAGACGCGTTGCACGGCAGTTGACAGGTGTTTTTCTCAAGTGTCGCGTAACGGCTTAACAGAGATTTGAATATAAAACATTGACTTTTGTGAGAAGTGCAGGCAAATAACAGTTTGCAAGTGCAGTTGAACGTTTCGCAAATTCAAAGTTTCGTTTGCTGTTGATGGCCGTGGCGCCTGCGTCGAGGGCAACTGTTGCTGCAGCTGCTCAAGTTGTGCATGTAAGTTGCAATACACACACACACATGTACACGTATAAAATCATATAAATATACAAATACATATATAAATAAATAGACAAAACAAAGCTGAGATTGCGCCATCAATCCTGGCATGAAATGAGATCAATCAAACTGGTTGTGCTACGATATGTGTAATACTATCGATTTACAGCCAAGCACACACAAAACACACACACAACCACAACATACATGTCCAACAGACACTCAGCTAGACAGGTGCCAAGCTAAGGTACATCTGCCTAGAAAAGTATTCTAAAAATATGTAAGCTCACAAGGCAGACGACAACAGCCTCCGGTTGCGCTGGCTGTTGGATTAAAGCCCAAGCCTGAATGCAGGAGGCAGGAAAATTGCGGCAATCTAAAATTGAATTTCAAACTAACGGCTTATAAATAAATTAAATGTATGCCAAGCAGAACGATTTCGACATAGATTGGCTCAAAAGCATACACTCAAGCATTTTCAAGTTAGCCACCCACTTTTAAGCCATCAACTCATATTTAATTTGTATTCAAATTGCAAATCAGATAAATAAAAAACCTGAACGCAATTTTAATTCAATAATTTTCCATTAAATTGAATGCGCGAATATTTAAATTAGTCTTATACTAATTTACATACCTTAATCACATTTCCTAAAACAAAACAACAACAAATTGTCTGTAATCCAGTTTTCTTGAAATAACCAAAATATTTTTTATCAAATGCCCAAAAAATTCCACTGACCGCAATATCTAATTTACGGGCTTGCTTTAGTTAACCCATTCCATAACATGCATTTGGTAGACTATTTTAAATTTATATTTTCCATAATTTAAACTAATAAAACATAGGAATCTAAATTTTAATTTGTTCTCATAGTTTTTTGAGCTCAAAGCCATTCTTAAAAGTCGGTACGGAAACGGGATCAAAATCTAAGCAGACATCATACACTTTTAATCACGAACGGTATTTTAAAAGTCTGTTTAATTTACTTTTTTTGAAGAACCAGGCCTAAATGCTTACCAAATAATGTGCAGTTTAGTTTAGTTTAGTTCGTAGAGCCTCTACGATCTTTTTTTTGTTGACAGTTGCAAACGGCAAGCAAAGATATTTGATTCATTTGCATTACTTCGATATGATTTGAATTGTTTAAAGTAGTTCGGTAAGTAAAATTTGCAACTAAATCTTTTTACAATTTTCAAGTGTGCTTCATTCAAGGAATTTTATATATTTCTGGGCAAAAAAAACCTCAACTCATAGCTTTCCTCTCTTAACTAAAGATCTAAAGTGCCGCATTATGATTAAGTTGAGCTACTCTGTAAAAGCTCGTTTTAATACCTTCCTACCTAGTTGCGAAAATGCATTTAACATTTTTACATGCTTGTGGGCCAAGTTGTTCAATATGTTGGCCAACAGCACCAGGCAAAAGTTTCCAAAGTGCTTGACCGCTGTGAGCTTCACCTGTGGCCAGCTGAAAAGCAATAAGCAATGAGCCTTACCCACCCGGGCCCCACCCCCACCGCCATCAACCCGTTTAATCAGTATAGCTGCCTTTCAGGGGCCTGTCAGCAGCCAGAGCGAGTCTGGGGGTTTTATAGGGGGCAAGTTCTGGTATGCCCCTCGCTTGCTTCCGACTGCCAAATTGGAGACTATAGTATCTATATCCATTCAAGTGAATGTCACCCACAATGTTGTGTAAAAGTTATTTGAAAACGGGCTACACCGAAATGATTTCCGTGGAAAGAAATGTGCTTAAAGGCATGCCAAAAATCAATGGAAAGCGTCTCCGCCCCAGGGCCAACTGAAAGGCGGCATTTAATGCACAGCAAATGCCGCTGGTAGGCGTGTCAACGCCCCGCACTTAAATTACAACTTCACACACTTGTATAACGTGTAATAAGAACAAATATAAAAAGAAACAAGATTGAATAGCTATCATCAGTAAGCAGAAGATTAAATACTCTTTTTATCACGTGGCAAACAATTGCTTCTTTCTGATCGATTGTTCCTATAGAAGTTATATAATATTGTGATCCAATATGATAGAGTTTTGTTAGGCGTATAGCTAAGCGCTTCATTTCTGAATTCGGTCAAGATTTCTTGAAAACAGAATAAAAACTCATTTATCAGAAAATTTGCTTATAAAACTATTTGGCACGTAAGGCATTATCTAGATTGGGCAAGATATCTTGAAAAAATGTTGTTCAGAGTAGAACTTTGTTCGGATCGAATTTCCTTGGAAATTATATGTTTCAGTGATCTGATTAGGAGGTTTCTTTAAGTTTTTTAACATTAGATTAAAAATTGAGAAAGAGTTTACGAAGAAACAGGCAGTCAAACATGGACCACCGATTAATAATAAATATATAAATTATTATAAAGGAAACGTCTGCTTTTATGCGCTACATATTTTCCGACAAAACTATAATACCCGCTGCAAGGGTATAACAAGCCACAACACGAAAAGCGCAAAAGGAAATCCAACAGCGACCAACTGACAGAGGTTGGTGGGGGAAATAGAGGGGCCTCCCAGGCAAGCTAGTCATCGACATGTTGGTCATAGTCATCATCTTGGGCCGCATTTCCAGCGTTTCGCTTAAGGAAATTTGTGTGTCAAAAGGAAAAAAAATGAGGAAAAAAAAAAAACAAAGTATACAACTACTTTTTTTTGGGAGGCGTATGGAATGGCGCTTTACAGTCCCCAGCGGCCTGATTAAAGTCGTATGCCACAGCCCAGTTCGGCCGCAAGAAGAAAAAATGGCCAACCGCCAAGAGAGACACTGAGGCTGGCACAGGATGCGTCTAGTGCGGCGCGCAAATGATGAAATAAACGAAACTAATCCAAAAGAAAGCCCAAAACGCGAGCGCAAATTCCAAAATATTTACACTGCCAGCCGCAGCCGCCACTGGCCACCGCCACCGCCACGTCCTGCCCTGTCCCTGCCCCAGCAGGATGAGGCCAACCGGCTGCTGTGATAAACATCTTTGCCAAGTAAGCAACAATTTTTGTGCCCCAAATTGGGGTTTTCTCTTCACTTGGCTTCTTTTTTTTTTTTTATTTTCGGTAGGGTGGCTGATTGGATGACGAGGCTTAGCGCGTGCAGGCAAATATTTTTAATGATTTTTCCGTTCAGGCGCTTCGCTTCGATCTGAGCGTTTGTTTTTTACGCCCCAGTTAGTGCAAAACTAATTATATTGAATGCCAGCGCCAGCGTAGATATGGAAACAGAAGCTTGGACAAGAATTTCCAATTACGAACAAAACTCAGAGATCTCACACACTTTTCGACATTTTCTCGCCTTCAGTCAGCGTCACTCAACAGAGTTACATTGCTTGACAATCCGTGCCCTATGTGTGAAATTTAATCGAATCACATAGCAGAGCAATTTTTTAAAGCTGCGCGAAATTTCTGATATCTCAAAGACCTGAAGTTGATATACACTGTCTTACACTAAGTACATGCACGGTTGAACCAAGCCTGTAAAACGTGCATTGATAAACTGACATTTTCATAGATATTCCAGATTGATTATTTTAGTTAAGTACTATATTTTGAAATTCATGAAATAAGAATTTCGTTACAATAACCGATTTTTTACAATATTGTTACTTGATTCGAGTAAAAGCATTGCTACATTTCTCTGGAAGTTTATATTTCATATAAATAATACATATGATCAGTCAATTAATTATTGTTTTATTTTATATAAACTTTTATTTTTATATTTTTATTTCTGTAATATAAATCAGCCAATATATATAATATATATATCATCTATCCCCCTTTTCGTAATTTCGAAAAATGTAACCATTTGAAAATGGGTTTCAAGCATAACTGGATAATTATAACAGGTAGATACACACCGTATATACACAGTTTGAAAATACCTCCTCCACTCCACACAAAGCAAATTTTCAAATGCAAATCATTTTCAAATCCTTGAGCCTAGATTAATTCATTAGACATCAGACATCCCTCTGGTTCAACTGCATCACAAATCGTTGATGCCTTTGGCAGTGTGTGGTTCAATCGGGCACCACGTGAGTCCATTTATTAATTTTTTTCCTTTACTTCTTATTTTTTCTTCTGCCTGCGCTGCATGCAAATTTGTATCACGTTCGCGGACATTTCCAATGAAATGTGGCAAGCAGAAAGGCTGGCATGCTGCTCTCAGCTGCTTCTTGTTGCGTTTTGTTGCCGCTGCTAATGCAAAATTATGGCTTTCAGCTGAAACACGCTTCTACATTTCCGTTTCCGTTTGTGCTCTTGTAGTTTTAATGCATAGCACGCAAAACTGTGTGTGCTTCGGTGTGTGTGTGAGTGTGTGTGTGTGGGCACGTGTGTTTTTGAATGAGTGAGCAACACGTTTCCTTTGACATTGATTCACTCGCGTGTCAGCTGGAAGGATAATGTTTATCCTTTAGCCTGTACTAAACATGATCAAAGTCAGCATTTTTTATTCTGAAACTTGGAATAAGCCTAATAAAAAAGCCGCTTTAAGTGGAATTATGCTTGCCTAACTGCTTTTTTTATTCGTGTATATGGCCATTTTTTTCCACCTACACTTTAAATATGGCACAGCCCTTAGCTGCACCCGCTGCAGGACGCGTCTCTGGCCAACAAGCCGCACATCCTTCACTTGGCCAGCCAATTAGGCCAACACTAGTGGCCAGAACGTGTGCTTTCACCCACTTAACAGCTCCTGGCCGGGCTTAGCCTTTGGTCAAGCCCTACTCCTTCATTGTGGGACAACCCTTCCACCCAGGCAATTACAAAATGCTGCCGCCTCGTTGCCATGGCTAAGACGCGTGCCCTCTGTCCCTTGGTAGATTGAGCTGGCGGCATAACTTATTAATTAGTTGAATACATAAAGGCGCGTCAATTTCAATGCAAATGCACTTTTAATTAAATTTGAAAATAAAAAGTAAAAAAAAAAAAATTGCTTAGAACCCCAGCTCAACGCTAATAAAATGCAAATAAAATGCTCGCTAATTTAATTTCCGCTTAATTGTTAATTAAAGTGCAATAAAAAACACGCTAATTGCCGGAGAGTGATGGGGAAGCGTAGCATCGTGCACAGCTGCTGTTGCGAAATGAGTAAGCTAAATACATACTAACTTGCAACATTCCATTTCAGAAATTGCGATTTCAGAGTCCGACATTATAATTTGCTTATAAATCTGCACGAAGTTTTACAGCTAACAGTTTCAATTCACAAATTACAAACTCTAAGTGCAATTAGGAACAGGCGTGTATGTGTTAAACAAGCTGGTATTACATGCCGCACACACACACACACACACACGCTCACACACACTCACACTCACACTCACACACACATACACACACACACACACACACTCTCACCCACTCATGCACATACTCTCGCATCGCACTCAAGTGAAAGACAACAACAAAATCCAATTTGGGTCTGTTGGGTACCCACAGTGTGTGCCACCGAAGCAGCCAGTGCCACACCCACAAAAGCACTCGAAAACAAAAAACCAAAAAGCCAAAAAAAAAAACAAAATAGAATGCAAAAGCCGTTAGATTGTGGCATCTCAAAAGCAGGCACGACTCGGTCTACAGGATGTCCATGTTTTTGCCCAGCCAAGCCGATTATCTTTTCATGCTACATTTGTATCTCAAAGTCAAATGGCACTAATCCAAATTTCACAAAAGGCGAACAACAAATTCAAAAATATGAGCTAAACGCATGTGTAAGTAGGTGTGTATGTGTGTGTTTGTTTTTGTGTGTGAGTGTGTGCTGGGCCTTCAAAATATTGCAGCCTAAGCGCAATGGCAGCAACATCAGGATCAGATTTTGCCTCGCACTTACATGCGTGTGTGTGTGTGTGTTTGTGTGTGTGTAAATATGGGTGTTCTAACTCCAAAAATTAATCTGACATTTTATAGTGTGGTCCTTTAAATACTCTAACACACTGCTGGGTAATGTTTTCCTGTAGCTTAAAATATAACATTTTTATATTATTATAAACACAATTCTCTACAAAATATTTCATATTTTATATAGTTATGTCCACATATTTAGCTTATGATCATCTGCAAACTTAATACTATATAATGTATGCAATACTATATAATATATGCAAATAAAGTAGTAGATGCAATATTCGGTGTTTTGCATTGCTTATGTTCTTGTTTATTCTAACGCTGGCATTTTTCCCCTACTGTCCTTGTCGTTTGTGGCCATTGCCAGCCACACATGTAAAGTTGAGTTTATCTCAAGAATGTAGATTGCCTGTAAAATATTTAATTACACACTGCGGTGCCGCCGCAGACGCACAGAGAAAAAGCCTGGCAAGCGACAACGACAGCAACAGCAATGGCTAACCAGAGAGGACATAACACGCATACGCCATGTATGGCTGGATGGCTTGTGCTTGTTCACTTGGCAATTTGCAAGTGTTGGCAACTGTGGAGTGTGCTACACACAAGTGACACTTGTATGCATGTGACTGAAGAGCTCTGCCGTGTATGTGTGTGTGTGTGTGTGTGTGTGTGTGTGTGTGTATGCTTGTGCAATTTTCTGTTTATTTATTTGCCCTACAGACTTACGGGTAACCTGGCTGTCAGCTTTACAACCAAATAGTTAAGCACATTTTGCATTTTTAATAAACTGTAGCAGCTCACTTTGCATATGAAATGTGTATTGTAGAAAGAACTTCACAATGTTTTCCGCACATTCATTCATTAGTCGCCCGGCCACGTCGGAGTGCCAAAATGTTAATTATGTTTATTGAGTGCCCAACAGGGCAAACAACTCATAAGGTAACTGGCAAACAGTGCGCGTCACATGAATAGCTACACAACGATGCCAAAAATCACAAAGCTTATGTGAATAAAGTATTTGTCATCCTGCTATACATACACAACAGTAACTATCAGTACAATATTTGTTCAAATTGTTAACTTTATTTTAAGGCCAATTAGATCTCGGTAAGAGCCTTCTACTTAAAAGATTTCCATAGCTGAAGCTTCTTAAGACGCCCCCATCGTAGCAAACAAATGCAACTAAAGTACTTAAAACCTATTTTCTTATGATGAAAACGTTTTTACGCGACTTTTTTCTAATAGCTAGGTCGCTCCAAATATAAATTGATACAAAGTCTTTTGCAAGCAACCTAATCTATGTAATAATTAAAAAACTCTGGATCTAAATGAAGATGCAGACAATTGAAAGGAAAGTTTAAAAACCCTTCTCAGTATGTCTGACCATCTTGAATTTTCAGTTTGCCTTCAATATAAGTACGTTGAAATAGACACAATATTCGCGATTTTTACTCCAAGTGTAGTCCTGTATATTCCTTAGTTCTAGACAGTTGCCACTAAATCGGCTTTGACCTTTCCTGAGAGGCAAACGCGTTACACTGGCTGCAGGAAACCTTTGCATTTGATTTGCGCGAAGGTCGTTTTAAAAATAAGCAGGCGCCAAGCCAACCGCAAGCCACAAGCGCTGACACACGGCCTGTCGATCAGAGCGCGTCAGTTAGTCAGTCAGTCAGTCAGTCAGTCAGTTAGCCAGTTGCTTGGCGAAAGCCATTTCACTGTAGCCTTGAGCGCGCCCAGCGGCGTTCAGTCTTTGCATTGACATTGGGTGTGGCAGAACCAGGGGCTGGGCCACGGTTCGTGCCACACACAATCTGACGTGCGTCGAGGTGCTAAATGGCGCTCATTGGCTACCTGGCTGCTAGACAGTCTGTGTGTGTGTGTGTGTGTGTGCGTTTTTGTTCGAATCCCTGGCAAGCACATAATTAAAAGCGACATTTGTTTGGCTTTTGTGGCATTAGAAAGTTGTTGCAATTAGAAAACTTTAATGAGTGCCGCACATAAAATCAGACTCGATGTGCGTCTAATGAATGATTGGCTATAACATAATTAGAACAGCGCCAATTGTAACTAAATCCAGTCAAAGTAACTGGACCCACAAATTGACTGAGCCAACATGGGCTTAATATAACAACTCCAATTTGGCATTGATTCTGCTGCTATAAATATAAATGGGGTATCAGCAACAGCTTTGGTCTCTGACAAACTTAGTTATATTGTTACTGGATCCAGGAGCTGCAACAGCTTAAACTGACCTTCAACGCTGGCATTTTATTTATTTTATTTGCCACCTTTGCTTGCGTGTCGCTAACAATTTTCGTAGATATATTTATTTATATAGTTTGACAACAGCAAGGTGTACAAATTGATTATAGAATTTTTCGTAATGTTCATTTATTAAAGCTTTACAGATTATGTCATTTATGCATAACTATTTGCAACAAAAAATGTCCACATTTTATTTTGCTACAACAGACTCAATATTAAAATGCTTTCATATGATTGCTTTTTGAACCCTCAACAAAAAACTAAACAAGAAAAAAATTGAAAAACTTTTGTGAAATATTTGAACTATGTGTTTTGTCAGGAGCTTAGCAAAATGCGTAAAGGGCAGCTGTCTACCTGTACTTGCCGTTGGGGCTATTGTTACACTGAAATGGAAATATAAAATACATGAAATATTTATGAAAGGGAATTCGTTTATTATAAAAATGAACAATACGCCGCAGACTGCAACACACAACTTTAAAATTCGCATCAACAAAATGAAATTTCATAAGGAAGATTAGTTTCAAGTTGCTCCTCAAACTGCTTAATTAATAATTATCTTTATATGATATATCATTTCTACTAAGTATAAGAAATATTGAATTAAATTGAGCAACTCAAAACTTCCCTCTCATCTACCGAACACTGCCAGATGCATGATAATGAAATATATATACCATACATATACATGTATACTAACACATATTCATCCGTAATATACTTTACTATCTTTATACTACACAATTCGTAAGATAGCTGGATAGCTACATACTCTAAGGGGACGACTTACCTTGGCAAAGGTGATTTAATTGGATTCCATGAATACGCAAAGGAAAGGAAATACATAATTCAATTATTATATTTGTTGGAATGCAAATTAGATATTCGATATGTTGCGTAGTCAAATTAGAATTTCAATGCAATTAAGTGCACATTCAAAATAACTCATACGCACTGTTGCGCTGAAAATCATAGCAAGAAATTGCTGTAACTTAATACGTATACGCTACGTAAGCCAGCAAAGCAAAAATCTAAACTTACGTGTATTGACATTTGTCCAAGTGTAAAGATTTAGCAGTGTGTGTGTGTGTGTGTGTGTCTATGTGTGGGGTATGGCTGTCGTAGGGTGAGGCCAGCTAGTGTCTAGAGTTGGACAATAAGCCAGAAGAAATGGCTTAGCGAAACGAAAAAGTGCTGCAACACGAACGTGTCAATGAGGTTTTTAAGCTTCTTGCTGCTTGACTAACAGTAAAGCACACTGACTGACGCAATGTGGGCAATCTCCAGCCAACAAACTAGCTGCCACCTGCCACCTGCCACCTGCCACCATGCAGCTGCCACACAAGCTGTACTGAATCCCTGCCTGCCCTTTTGTTATAACATATTACTTTGCTGCTCAACATGTTGCGGCTGTGATGGCAACAGCATGTAAACAGACAAAAAGCGAATGCAGCAGCCAACGAGGCCAGATAAGACGAGCCTGCAACATGCTGTGCGTGGGTGTGTGTGTGTGTGTGTGTGTGTGTGTGTGTGTATATGAAAGAAAAACACAAACAGCAAAGTACACACACACACGCACAGCAAACGGATTATTTGTTTTCGGCAGCTACTTCTTTGTTTGCTATTCATTTTTTCTTTCACTCTTTGCACTGTGCAACGTACATAGGCCTTTATCTGCAGTCCGTGTGAGCACAACTGCCACCTGCCTCTATACATACACACACACACACACACACATATGCATATATATGCATGTATATGTATGCACAGCATGAATAAGCTAAAGTGTTGCGCCTAAGCTTGAGGGCTAGTTTAGTGTTATATGCCAAGTGAAACTAATTTGGCAACAGCTTAGCAACTGCTATCAGACCTTTGAGCGCAATACTCTATATATATATATATGTATATATATAGTATTTACATATAAACATATTTATGTATAACATATACATACATATACAGATATGGTCATCCAGTCAGAATGGGATGACATAGTTCCATAGCTACGCCTGTGTGCCTCATTATGGCTTGGCCAGAAATTAGTGCGTCAGATATGGTCGACAGCCTTTTTTTGCAGTGTTAATAAAATCACAACAGCTACTGGCCGCTGTGGATGGGCCAAAACCACCCACCCCAAAGCGGTGCCACAACAAACGCGACATTTTCAATATGCTGGCCAAAAGCAGCGCGAGGCGTTCAGCAAACATTGGTCGGGTTCGTGCTTACATGTGCGCCTGGCGTGGCATAAACAAACAGAAATAGCCAACAGATACACACAGACAACACACACACGTGCTGTTGTTGTGTTGTTGTGTTGTTGCTTTTTTTCTGTTCTTGACGGTCCCGCTGGTCGGCCTTTAACGTGTGCAGAAGTCAATTCCCGTGCTGCCAAGGCTCGCCTGGTCGCGGCTGTGGTCATCACACAAGCTGACGCTAACAATGTTATTAAAAACTCATTCAAAGTCAATGTGCGTGTTTGCATATATCTCAGCATGTGTGTGTGTGCCTCGGTGTTGATAACGGGCATCAGAGCACGCTCGATATTCCGGTAAAAGTTGTCGCATCTGTTTTTGCAATCGACACGTTTCAATTAGCACATGCACGCAGTATCAATCATCATCTATTCTGCTCTGCTGAGCAATTGGTCGTTTTACAGCACTGGTAAATGAAAACAAGAGCGTACGAAAAATAAAAATTTGCTGAAAAACGTGCATGACAAATCATTTTAATTTTCCGTTCAGTCTTCTAATTAACCAATATTTATGATTGATGATATTTTTCTAATGATTTTTCATATGATTTGACCTATATAAAAAACTGCATTAAAAACTCGAATTCCTTTATAGTTATATAAACATTAAAAAAATTCTGAGGAATATATATTTTTTTTATAAATAAATTTATCAAAAAGCCAGAAATAACAAATATGTAGACAACTATCATTTTTCGTTCTAGTTCATGCTTTCAAACTCTATAATTTTGTCAAAACTCAAACTGAATATGTACTATCTTAATTTTTATATTTATATCCAAGCTGAGTCACAATATCCCAAATGTAATTTCCAAAATTTCAATTGTTATCATTTTTCCAAAACTTCGTTTGGGTCATAGTTGGACCCTTACTTTTATTGTAGATAAATTTTATTTATTCTCCGTTTAGTCGGATATCTACTGTGTTACCCAGTATATTAACACAATTCTATTACTGCCATCTTATCCGCATCGAAATATTTATTAATTACGATAATAATTGCCAAAGCATAAACATTAGCAAGGGGCAAATGAATGTAGGAAACTAAAATATTGGCTGGCTGGCTAGCTGGCGGGCTGAAAGACATGGCATTTAATTTCCTGTAGCTGACAATCAATAAAAAGTCAACTAAAATGGACTTATTTGGTGCCAATGTCTACGGAACATAAAACCCAAAGGGTCTGCGAAATGAACAAGCGCCAAAATAAAATGTTACCAAAAACCTTTAGCCAAGGATTTGCGGCAATGACGATGAACTGATTAAATTGTTGACGGAAACGGAGTTGGGCTATGTCGCTGGGGGTTTATTTTTCTTTCTTTCTTTTTTTTTTTTGACTGTGCACATTGAAACTAATTCCGGCAGCGAAGTGCTGCCAATGGGTAGCAACCGCACCCTACTCCCCTGCTCCCAGTCGAACTTTATCGATAAGCGTTGAAGCGCGCTGCACAGCAGGAATGTCTATTTTCGGCACGTCGAAAATTTAACACACTTGTGGACAAGTGGCTTAGAAGTGGTCAAAACATATTTCTAGAGAGCTATATAATGAAGTACTCCAATGATTATATGATATGATGTTATGGCCCACATGAAAGGTATATAAAAAACATTTAAGTACACAATTCTTCTACCGATTCTTACTCTAGAGCTCTAAGATTTAGAATCGCCTGCAACAGTAAAGGGGATCTATGCATAGTCTCATGATATTAGATTTTTAACTGCGAGACGCAATAGACAGAGAGAGTATCAACTCGGCTATTAATACTGTTCCGGAATATGTATAATTCAAAAATTTGGAGTCGCCCCATCCGGGGCGTTACACAATTCATGACAAAGATGTAATACCCTCTACAAGAGTGTCAAAAAGAAAAAAATAAACATGTTTGGGCAGATCTTTGCTGGCTAAAGGGAAATACATTTTTATGGACAATTTGGTTTTTATGTCAATTTTCTGTTGTTGCCCAGTGTAAATATGTACAAGACAATTCAAGCAGTTGCACAGCAAATTCCAATGCCAATACCCAGACCCACAATCCGAAACCAACGGCCAGACCCAAAGCCTGAGCTTCAGAGTTCCAGTCAAGTTGGCGCACATTAAAAATGGGCGTTGTGGGGCGCATCGCTCACTGTTTGCCTGATTGGTTGCCGCATTTTGTTGTACGCTGTTCGTTTGGGTATTATTGTTAGTGTGGCAGGATGGCAAGGACGATGACTGCGACACGATGTTGTGATAATTGCCAGCAGCACTGTCAAGCAAAGAATGGAATGTGCCTGCTCTCTTCGCCCCACACAGACCAGCCCTTGGCTGTGGCAACTGTGGCACGCTGAGACTTTAAAGATTTTCCCCGTGGCTTGCCGAAAGATTTCAGTTTTGTGGCAGCTGTAAACACACAGTCAGGGATTTGCTGCTAAGCCGCGCATAAAGCGTTGACTATGCTTCATACAATGCGCAACGTGCTGTAAAGTGGCAAGTCCTTTATGGTTCATAACTTACGAGTCTGCACAAAGCAGCAGCATATTATGAACCCAGTCAGAGATAAGCATTAAAGCAAAGCAATTCAATTCAATATTATTCTGTTCAAGAATATCAAATATGTTTTTTTCTGGAATACAACTTTAAAGCCAGCGGTTTTACTTAGCAGGCGGCTGGAGCTATAAGCTGAGGGTGATATGGTCTTAATTGTACAATTTTTTTATACCACACTTATTATATATTCACAGCAATGAGTTACAATTTTTAAGAGCATGATCCTAATTAAAATAAGCCCTTAAAAATATGCTATATGATCTTCGATTTCAGCTTTCTACTTACCATTTGTTCTAGACTGGAACTTCAACCCCCAACTCTTAATCCGAATATTCTATAAAAACTATGTTTTAATATTTATTCACATAAAAAAATATTAAACGACAACTGCTGACAATTCGCTATCTTTCTTTCGCAACCATCGACTTTTACTGTCGAGCTTGCGAATCTTCATTTTTATACCCTGTTCCCATAAAGTGTGTGTTTTAGGCAGAAGAAATATCTACTCTATAAAGCATGGCTCAACTTAGTCCATCCAACTTTGTCCGATTATCTGTTTGTCTGCACGAATGCTTCTCTCTTAGAGACTATAATATACATATATTTAGACTTTCAATTCCGATTGCTGCCCTAGGAGCTATAGGGTATTTAGTAATCGAGCTTTCTCAAATCTAGCACAGTTGCTTGTTTTATTATATTCTTTGTTTTCTTTTTTTATTGAGGTCGCATTTATAATTCATTTTGCGCTAATTTCGACTATATTGTTGCTGACCAACTCTGTTGGGCGGCCTTTGATTTTGCTGCAACTGCCGACGCACACACACACGCGCACACACACACACACACACACAGAAACCCTCAGCCACGCACACACCCACACAGAGAGAGAAGCATGTGTGGCAGCAATTTCTCATTTTTATGCCTCGACATGTTGTAAAACCACATTAATGCGATGTAGTCCTTCAACAGAAACAATTACAATAACAACAACAAGAACAACAGCTGCCGACAGCGGCGTGTTGCATGTGGCACTCATATGCCTCCCGTGCCCCGTCCCCCGTCCTCCGTCCCAACATCATGCCGTCTACTATCTCTCGTTTGTCTAAGCTGAATTATGACTTCCTGGCAACACGTTTTTACATTTCCGTTTCCGTTGTCTGAAATTATTACCATAAAAGTAAGCAAAACTGCCGCAATAGCACCACAACACCACCCACACCACATATAAACCACCCACTAAAGTGCACAATTACGCGCAGCAACTCATGGCGTGTTGGTTGGTTGCCCATTGGAATTTCAAAATAAATCTTTAACGATGCACTAGGGGCTCACGTGCTAGCCAACAGCTCGTCCTCCTCCTTGAGCTATATATGTTGTCATCGGTCGCTTGGATGGTCCGTTTGTCTGTCTGCTGTATACTAAAGTGTTTGTATCTTTTTGCTCACACAATTCGCTCGCTAAGGCTCAAAGCACAACACAGCGAATGTAATAAAATGGGCCACAGCACGTTCTCAAAAAAAAAAAAAAAAACGTGGCTTCAAGTGGAAGGACTCAAGGATGTGATATTTTGTTTCTTTGCTGCCAGCCATTTCTCATAATTTCATAAATAATTACATAATGCGTTGACAGCAGCGACAACAGCAACAACAACAAAATAAAAATATATAAATTAAAAAAACGTTTTTTGGCGCAAGCAGCAGAGAGAAGCACTTGATGTGTACATACTTATATATGCGTATTACTTATGTGTTTGAATATTTGTGCGTAATATTTAAGCATTTCGTGTTGGCAATCGAATGATCCATTAGGCACAGGGTCAGATTTTTTTAGATTTTCTTATCAATCAGCAAGAAAAATGCGATAAGATTACATTTTTTTCAATATCCAAAATAAATAACTTCGCTAAAAAAAATTATTTATTGCATGGATAAAAATTGATCTATTAATCAAATCCCTATGTGAACGAAACAAATAGAGAGTGAGTAAAGAGAAGTTAAATGAGAGAAAGAGGGAGGAGGAGACAAAGAGAGAGAGAGCGAGAGAGAGAACAAGATAAAGAGAGAGCTTATGAGCACACAACAAGTTTATTAGATAGCCAAAACAAGTTATCACTTATAATCAAAGCATGCAAGCACATTACGTATTACTTGAGTTCATGAGAATCGCATAGTAGAGCAGTAAGTTAAAACACATTGTTTCACTACGCAAAGCTGGCATTAGATAGCTTACGTGCATATGAAGACTATAATTAATGTTCTTATCTTTATTTTAAATTAATTTTGATGTTGAGCATACTCAATTTTAATTAATTTCAAAATCAATATTAAAATGTAAATAAATACTTTTTATACGTGTTCTATTTTGTTAATTGCCTATGCATATCTTTGCTTATCATGCCGTTTCTATCGCAAAAACTGTGTAGTTGCATTGTGGCAGCTGCCGCTGCTGCTGATTGTCACATATTTTAATAAAGCACAATTTTCTGCACAATTTATGCAGTGCGATGCCTCCACGGTTCTCAATCAGCAAAAAAAAAATAATAATAAAAATGAATACAGAAAGGGAAACACTGCGAATCAAAATGCAGCCGCGCAAATGAAAATCCATTTCCCCCGAGCGAGCTCGAACTGTGCTGGGCAAATGGGAAGAAGAAAAATACTATAAAATACAGTAGATTCGTTTGCATGTTGCTGAAATCCTTTAATGTTGAGCGCACGCCTGAAATTGAAAAGCCAGACAAAAGGCATTGCTCGAATAACGGAAAATAACTGGAAAACATGAAAAACTACTCAACAGCAAAATTATATGGAGGCATAATATAATAATGGCCCGCCCCCAACCCGCCAGCTGCTCGCCAGCGATTATCCACTTACATTGTGTAGAATTGCCTGCAATTTATAATGTACATAGATTATGCACTTAATTATGCTCTTGATGTACTTGACGTCTGGCAAATGTTTAATGATTGCCTTTATTTTCCCATGTACCCTGTACATAAGGCTTGCATTTTTTATAACGTATAAGTTCTGGATCAGTCAGATTTAAAAAATTGCTAACCTTTATGGAAAAACTGAGATCACAGATGGTATTAGGTAATTTAAGTGTTAAAAGGTTAAAATCATATTCAAAACTGATAAACCACAATGGCGATAGCTTTAAAGTGAAAGATACATGTTATATATACTCTTCAAGAAGCTGCATATTGAATATTTTGACGCTATCTTTTATAACTAAAAACAGGATTTTCATATCGATTATCAGAGTTATGTATCAATCTCTTGCTCTTATAGCTGTTATAGGATCTGAGATCCTTAGGAACGGACAAACGTAGAGACGGGCAGACAAACGGACATGGCTACATCGACTCGGCTATTGATTCAGAATAAGATTAGATATACTTTGGGGGATCGCAGTTGATTTCTTCTGCCAGCTACATACATTTGCACAAATATATTATACCCTTTTTACACATTTTCAATGGGTCCAGTCAAAGTCAACGACTATAAAAATGCTAGATGTATTAAATATTATTTTTTGCTTGACATCTCAGCCTTTAGTCAACAAATTGGGGCATAGAAAACTGTGTTGGTCGTTTTGGTTTGTTGATACTCGTTCATTTAAACAGCTGTCATCTAACGAGGTCAGCATATTATAATTGAAACTGTGCGAAACTTTTTATTTTAAATCAGTTTAATGCACATTTTAGCTGACAAATCGCAAATAATTAAATTAGTTAACAGTAAAAGGCTGTTAATTTGTTGTCAGCGACACCCACAGAAACACACACACACACACACAAAGCAAATAGCTTTTACTTTGAGCAAAGCTCATTTCCCAGCTAAAATCTATTCTGAGGAACTCATTTCCGCTGCTCAAGGATTTACAAAAAATATGCCACGTCTCCCGCCCCGTTGTTGATTCTTTAGGCGCGAAAGTCATATCAAGGCTTCATTAAGTAGCTACGCGCGTAAGTCCTTACATATAAGTTCTGTAGTACGTTAATGTGCAGCACTTCCCATTTGGTATATGGTATATTGTATACCGTATACTCACCAAAATCGTATGTAGCATATACAAATTGTGACGAAAATGAATGATCAGCAAGGTATACATTTTCAGGTATTAATACACGTTATGCATTTGCACATACATGCGTTACACGTTTCACAATTAATTTGTAAGAAGGAAGAGTTTAAGAAAATTAAGTAAATAGATATCTTGTTCAAGCTCAGCATTTATTATTATCCTCATAAATATTTTTAATATCGAACCACTATATAACATGGCTACCATAGGAACGATTTTAGATTTGACTCTTGAAATATGTGCAAAGTTGATGTTTAGTTCTTAATTTATTGCAACAGTTCGAGATAGAACCGATATAAGCTACGATATTCCCCATATTTGTGTATGTATGATTTTTTCGTATTTTTTGAGTTAAGGCTTAAGCCTACACGGAGCTCAAACTCGCACTCTGTTTCGTCCGAGCCTTAGACGTGTCTGTTCCACTGCATACGCCATTTTCTGCAGCCCAATCTATAGACAAGTTATCTCCCAGTGAAAACCACTCAACTGTCATTTTTCTGCTCATTTATTATGTAAATTGTCGAGCGAGGACAGTTATTTGTTTAGGCCAAGCTGCACGGCTGCAACTGCAGCCTCAGTGCCTGCATGAGTTATGAGTTGAGTTCAGCTGTGAGCTTCAGTTGCGCCACAGCTTGTTGCATTTAATTATGAAGGGAAAAGTTTTGCAGCGGCCCTGCCGGCTGGGATGCGAGAATTTTGGGGTCAGCTAGAATCGCCGGCTGGCAGCTAATGAAATCAACAATGGTAACAAGTTTTCCAAACTGTCATCGAGTTGTTGCAAGTTCAGCGCAATCGTTATTTAACGCTCAACGCAATGCAAAGCCAATTTGCGGGATGGTGCGGCGAATGGCTAGCAACAGAGCTGGGAACGTCAGCAGATGTCCTGCTGCTACGCCATGCTCCTATTGCTTGTGCGCTGCTGCTAGCAGCGGCACGTAGCTGCGCTACCATAAATCTGTTGCATAAACTTGGTTGCTGTGTGGCAAGCAGCAACAGCAGCAGCTGCCAGGCACATTAACGACATCGTTGTGGCACCCATGAAAAATGCATGAGACACAGGCGCGTGCAGCAACAATGCCGCACAAGCTGTTTAACTAACCTGCCCCACAACCCTGGCCGCAATCAACGCTGGCCAGAAAACTTACCTCCCAGCACGGCAAATACTTTATGCGATTATAATAAAGTCAACTCTATAAAGTTGTCATATATTCAATTCCCCAACGCATGAAGCGGCATAAATTAGGCTTAGGCCGCAAGTAGCAAGCAGGTGTGGCACGTGGGGAAAGTTGGTTTTGGGGTGGGAGTGCGTTGATTGTATTTCATGAAAATTGTCATGTTTCTCGCTGTTATTGCAGCTGCCTCATTGATCGATCGATTTGACATGAAAATGTCAGCACAATTAAGGCACATTGGAATCATTTGGCCAGGACTCAGCTCAACCCTATAACGGATGCAGCACGCAATATTTGCCGAGCTGAGCGCACCAAGGCAAAAGCCTGGTGTTCACAGTCTAAGCCTTTAAGGCCTGCTAATTGAGTGCTTATCGATTAATGTGCGGCAGTCCGAAGTCCCTCCATTAATTATGTGAGCACGCAACGGTCTGTGGCAGATGGTGGGGGACTGGGCAGTGAAGTGTGCTGGGGGGGGGGGGGGGGGGGGGGCGTGTAGCGTTTCCACACGGTCTGCCTTTTAATTTGTGTACTCAAAAATTCCGCTTGCAAACGCATAAAATATGGCGTATCATAAGATATATAGCACAAGCGTTCACGTTCCACACAGGATGCTGCGCAGCAGGATAACAGGATAAATAAAATCGGCAGCGCCTGACTAGGATATACCCTGTGAGCAGCTGTGAGTCTGCCCACAATGCTTTCACTTATACAGATACAGTGAGAACTCTCCTATCGGACCCTCCAATTAGACCAAACCATCCATCTCCAGCCATTTTAAATCAAGCCACACCCATTCCCCCTACATTCCCTAAAAGCCTAAAAACAAAATATTTGACCTAGAAATCGATATATATCGACTTAGACGAGACAAGCTTGCTCTTTACTGGGCAAACAGGCAAATAGACAGATCAATTCGATCAGTATACCCTTCTTTGGCCAATTGCAAATGGGTACAGGGTATCGAGAGCAGCGGCATAGTTAAGGTTGTTGACAACGGCAGCTGCGGCAAAACTTGCACAAGGATAACGCAACTGCTCTCCATGATTAATGCCATTATTAATTTCGGACACGTTAATTGCGCAGCCAAAAAAGGGAGAGTAGACAAAGGAAAATGTAAACAAGTTGCCTGCACATTGCACATACGCACCGTTGGGCTAGAGACGCTGCCACGCAACATTCAATTAACAAGCAGCAGGCAGGCAGCACGAGGCATGAGGCAAGCTATTCGAGTCGGTGGCATCATCAAAAACGCATCAGTGTCATTAGGGTCCGGGGTGGCAGGCATTTGCTCTGTCATTTTATGGCCATGGCGACTCTTTCTTGCCCAACCCCCTTTTGCTTCCATACTGCCATCCGGTGCCGCATGCCAGCCGTTTGTTTACTTTACCTTTTTTTTTAGTTGCTCGTATGGCAATGACTACGTCAAACAGCAGCAGAACCTGAGCTTTGAGCAGCAACTGTGCCAAGCAATTTTCAGCTCGAATCGCGCCAAATGAGCGCAAATCGGCTTGCACGTTGGATGGGCGGCTGGGTGCGAGGCGGATGGCTGGCAATTTGCAGCAAGTGTCGCCAACGCATTTTGCAGTTGTTGCACAAAAACAGTAGGCGGTGCCAAGTTTCATGGCATTATCATTGCCATAATCATAAAAGCGTATGGCAAAAGACAACAAATGAGCTCGGGGCGGAGCTGAACCTGTGCAAATCGAGTTACCCGGCTCGACAAGTGTCAACATGTGGCGCATATCCTTTTATTACAATCAGGTCCTTTTACAATAAAAAAAAGAGAGCAATTTCAAATTGAATACAATTATTTACAAAATATATAATTTAATAGTTATGCTTTGCTAAAGAGGTTTTTTTCAGCCGACTAACTTAAAGTTGGTTTCAGTTTCTAATATAAATGCGGTCAAGACAAGTGTCATACTTATATAAATAATATAAATTTCATCATGTAGAAGCTTGGCGAACTTCTTTGTCATAATTCTAGATAATCACTTTGTATCAAGCACAATAAATAAACAGATATCCTGTGCGGATGAGCTTAGCAAACGTTGGACATTAAGAAAGAATTCGTTCAAGTAAATACGCCGACCAGTGTCCTTTATGAGTATTCTTGTATGTGTTACACATTTAGTAACAAAATTATAATATCCACAAGAAGAGTATAAAAAAAAAACGCTTAAAATGAGAAACTCGCTTTGTTGTCCGCGCAATTTGCACATTTAAGTGTCATTGTGGCGGCATTTTGCATTTATGCGCTATCTTTCTGCCGGATATAAAACTAACAGCACACACAGTTTATGTGTGTGTGTGTGTAAGAGAGATATATAGAGGGAGTATCTGTGAGTGTGTGCTTGTTTGATGATGTTTGCCACAAAGACAACGCCACGTGGCCTATGGGCGCAATTTTGCCATTGGCGCTCGTTAAATTTGCATGCGGAAGCGCGGTGCTGCCTATGTGTGTGTTTTTGTGTGTGTTTGTGTGTGTGTGTGTGTCAACAATGCTAAATGAGCGCAACAGTTACACACTCTGCCACTGCCACAACGGCAACGACAGCTTGTGGCTGCGGCACACGCGTCTTGGTGTGTTCTTCCGCAAGCCCAGCTTCATTTGGCATGCAAGAAGCGTGCCAAGGACAAGTCAGCTGCAGCCACGCCTCCAAACGCAAGTGAACTCTATATATATGCTGTTTGTCCAGGCGAAATTGAAATTGTCTGCGCCAGAGACAATTGGCAGCATAGCAACAGTCAAAAGGGGCCAACGTGTCGTATGCGCAACATACGCGTCTATTGACTAAAAGCTGACTGAAAATGAGGAAAACTACTGAAATTATTCATCACTCTGGCTGGGCGCTAATATTTATTTAAAATGTCGCTTTGATTAAAATGCAAACGCCGAAGCCAAGCCAAGCCAAGGCACTTCCTTAGAGAACAATCTAATGCCAGCCTTATGAATTAAACAGCAACGCCCGACAACAACAGCAATAACAACAAGTTCAGCTACAAGAACAACTAAAAGAAGCCGAGTGACGCGTTTTGTAATTAAAACTTGCCAAGCGCACTTGCAAAAGTTTATTATGCGAACCACGCAACCCGCCCACAATCCAAAACCTGGCCAGATTCTAACCCCATTCTGGTCGGGGCATGCGGCTGTCAAATTCATAATCTGTGGCATAGCTGCCGCTCGGCTGGCTTTGACCCAAAAGAATGGCCGCTGCTGTTGACAGTTTGGCGCCCGCACTAAGCACAGGCTACGGTGCAGCCAGTTGGTCGAAAAGAATGCGAAAAATGCTTTTGTTAGCCAGCACTGATATACACCTGACGTGGCTGGCCGACTCTGTCAAAGCTGGCGTGGTTATTAGCGCATGATTGAAAACCGCAGGCTTTGAGCTCTACAAACTGCACGGCCTGAAAATTAGGCGGGTGCCCAGAAAACCCAAAAGAATAAAAAAACACAAATAAGAATGCTCCAGTCGAATGTAATCGACTAGAAGATACCTTACATACATTCTAGATGCCTTTAAAACATTAAGACCGATTCTTAGCAGTCTCTCATTTTAAGTCCCCAAGTCTCAAGATCTATAAAGCAGAATATAAGAGTTTATAAAAGACGTATGTTGCATAAAACCAATATACTCTTGTGAAATTTGTGAACAGAGTGTAAAAAAAAAAAACAAACAAATCTCGCTCTGAGCCCTCATGCAGCTGGCCCAAAATCGAGCGCTTAGCCGCCTCCGCCCATCAATTTGCATTTGACAAGCGGCCGCATTGAGCTTTGACGCAGTTACCCTCTTTTTTTGCAGGACCAGGTGCTGCTCACCTGGCCAAACCCTTTTGTTATCGGCATTGCTTGCCTTTTGTTTGCTTGATTAAATTATTTTTCATTATTTGGCAAATAAAAGCAGCAGCAGCAGCAGCGGGAAGACACACTCGAAGCAGCGCAACAGCGGCTGGCTTACAAATTTAATAAGTTTATTATTAGCGAACAGCAAACAGCAAAAGGCAAAAGGCGGCATAAAGCGCACCATTATGAGTATAAAAAAAAAAAAAACGCAGAAAAATGAAAAATCTTATCTAAAGGATGGCTTAAATTGCGCACAGGATTTGTCATTTTGAGTTGTGTCAACAGCGAAATTCATTTTCATGCCCAGCAAAAATTTGTATAAGGGGTATTTCAGTACAATCAGATCTTTTTGTTTGTCTGTTATAATATGTAATTCTGTATATATACCCTATAATTTCTTTCCTTGTCATTTACCCGATGTGCTCAAAAAACATGATTTCGATATCGATTAGGCGGAACGACAGCTAAATTCCAGTCTCTAGCTCTTATAGGTTCTGAGATGCTTGCATTCATACAGCTAAGCTTACGGCCAGAAACAAGTATTCATTAAGTTCTTATGTGATAAGCCTATCGGACCAAACTTAAACATAAGACCTCATAAAATCCATCAAGAAAGCTTCGAATGTGCGGAAAATGTGAACACGTCTCAAATGAATTAATATAAAGTTCCTTGAGGATAAATTTCCGTAAAGTTTGAAACATGCCTGAAATGAATTTGAACAAACAAAAAACATTCATATAAACGTTTTTCACGAGTTTCTCACAATTTCGGTTGGAATTTCCCAAAAACCCGTCCTAATTACAGTAAAAGTTTCAGAACTAGGCTTGGACTGTCTCTCAATCAGTCTAGTTGTTGGGTTCATCCAAAGGAGCCGCACACTCGACACCTTTTGGTTTTGTCATTAGCTGCTTATGCCTGCGCTGCCTGCGCTCGGTGCTAAACAAATTATATTATATTATTTAATTGGCGCACTCTCAACTTAAGACTCACTCGTAGGGCTTGAGTAGTGCAGCTCATGTTTGCATTCAACTTAAAGAGCTGCTTTTGGGATTTTAAAGCAAATACCATGCTGGGCATCAGCATCAGCTTTTGTACTGCAATGCTCAATGTGGAGATCCGCTTGCGGTTAATTTGCAGGCAAAGCAAGCAAAACCACAAGGCCAACAAACGGTTTTGTGTCAAGGCGTTCCACGAACCTCCCCACAAAGGCAATTTGCTGCACATTAGTCTGTTGAATGGCAGGGATAACTCATATTACCTTGAGCTATACGTAGGCGATAACTGTTCATGCCTTTTCATATATTTACTAGCTGGTATAACCCGGCCTTGCCCGTGGCACGAATGAAATCAATGTAAAACTGACTTTCATAAACACGTTTTCCAATATATGAAAAAATAGACATTCGAAAATACATTCAATCTAACTGCAACACCTGAATCAAAGTGAATGTCAGGACAAGATTCAAATACTATTTAGCATAAACATGCTTTAGCACTGTCAAAGCTATGCAAGTTGAAAGTCTAAACAGAATATTTACCATAATAAATTGTAAATGTCCAAGTCTTAAGTCGAAGGTAAGTTTTTCGATTCTTTTAGGCAACAGCTTTGACCCATTTCAATGTTGGGGCCAGCATTTTTGTGCAGCTGACATTCAAGGCGACTGAGCTCCACTTTTGATAGCACTCAATTACCATAGAAATTGGGTTTTGCAGCTTGATTGAGGTGCAACTGATTCAAGAAACACAAGTTTTTTTTTTAAGTATTGAAAGCCCGATTGTGCCGCCTCTGCGGACATGCTGCACAGGATTACATAAACATGCCACAAAGGCCGAAATCAAAGGCCTAACTTTTAGAGTAAAGGCAAAATAAATGTTTTTAATTGATTTAAGTAATTGAATTTCCAGGCAATCAACAGGCCATAATAGGTCAAAGCAACAACAAAACAACAGGCATAACAAACTAAATTGGATACCTGTAAGTGAGATCCAGTCGGGTGTGCTCGACTGTAAGATAGCCAAAACCTAAACACTTATACTTAGTCAAATCCTTGTGCACTTCGTAGGGTCCAAACATTACACCCTATTGAGTAGGCTATGCTTTCAAAATTTTATTTATTCAATTAGAGATCGATGAGATCGGAGATCGGTGAGAGCCTATATACCAAATTTGGAGTGAGCTATGCTTCAAAATCCCCAACTTATAAACGATATTTATCGATATTATGGAAATTAAGAAAAACTTATGATAAATACAGCAAGTTATGTGAGAGCTTAGAGAGATGGAAAGGGCAGCTCTTCATCTATAGCATAAACACACTTCATGGTCTGGGAAATGCTTGCTCCTCTCTGCGACATATATTTGCACAGAAGCATTATGCCCTTCTTACGCATTTTCAATGGATTCATGGTAAAAAGAAAATATGTATGCATGTTTGTGCATGAGTAATTGAATTTAGTTCCCGAGAAATTCGCCAAGACAAACTTATCGATTTGTTTGAAAATTATATTTGAAAACTTTGACTAACTCAATTTGATGTTGCAATTTGTAGTCCCGGGTAGTCCGGGCATCCGTGCATATTGGCAGCATCAAATGCAACAGTCTGCAGCGCAAAGTCAAGTCGTGGACAAAGTTCTGTCAGTTTCCTGAGAACACTTAGTTTTAAATAATAAATAGCATTAAATGGGAAAAGAAAAAAAAACACTACACACTCACACACACAGAGAAAATCAGTGCAGAGTGGAGAGCGGAGGCCACTTCAAAATCAAGTGGCATAGACGGCACAAATCGTGCCACATCATAATGAGCACCAAGGACAGCAGCAGCAGCAGCAGCAGGAGCAGGATGCAAATGTCGCCGGCGAAATTGCATTCCCTGGCTACATTTGGCTATGAGTTTGACTTCCTGCCCGTTTCCAGTTAACGGCCACAAAATTAGTTTAAACTTGGCGGAAGCAAACGCAAAGGCCAAGACAGCGGCAGCAGCAGCAGCAGCAAATGCCTAGGCAACTCCTTTAAATGATTTGTTGTTGTTATTGTTGTTGCCTCTGTTACAGATGCTGCGCACCTCCACCTGGCCAGAGACAAGGCCAGCCACACAGACGTCAGCCAGTACGATGGCCAACCACGAGTAGATGGACAGCGACAGCAACGAGGAGCAGAACCTGGAAATTAACATAAAGAAGTAGAACAACAACAATAACAGCAAATTGGAATAGAAGAAGAAGTTGAAAAAAAAGCACTCAAAATGCGTACTCTAGCCAAAACATCTGGCTTTAATGGCAGCGATGACTATCTAAATGGTCTGGATGCTGCGAATAGAACCGAATTTATATACACTATTAAGTCCAACTGGATTACGGAATGGTAAGAGCAATGTAAAAATTAAAGAAATAATAAATTGTATCATTATCATTAGTAATTAATATAATTAATACTATTATCATTACTAATGTAATTCTCTTCATTATTATTGATATTCATGCTATTAGTATTCTTTTCATTAATGTTTTTATTATTACTAATATCATTTATATTGTTATTCTATTCAATTTTATTATTATTTATTTATTTTCTTTATTATTATTGTTAATTTTGTTAGTATTATAATTAAATTTAGCATTATTACTATTAATATCATTATTTTTAATTGTTTTTATTTTTACTTCAAAATATACGAGTTCAATCTGAATCGAATTCGACTTAGTAATATTTTTAAATAATTTTGTGTATTGCTGAAATATGTTATAAAAAATAAAACGAAGTTCTTGCATAGACCAACTCGATTTATATCGAGTTTTCAATATAATATCTACCCTATCTATCGTCGCTTGTTATAGATCACAAAGCACTAATCGATTCCAACACATAATAAAAATTAAGAGAAAAAAAGAACAACTAATTTTTGTCCAAAATTTGTGTTACGTTTAAATCTCTTTCTTAAGGCGCATACGGAAGGAGCGCGAGAATCTCTGCCGTGGCCTCTACAATCGGGTCATAGAGCACGCGGAGTGTAAACGCCTGTTGGAGGCGGCCAAGATCTATGGCGAGATTACGGACTTTAACGCTTGGTCACCCAATGAGCAGCTGCAATGGTATCGCAATTTTGGTTACAATTTGACCAACTTTGGCCGTAACAGCTCGACGGAGACAAGTGCCACGCCCGTCGAGGTTAGTGGGCCGGTGCCCGTGTTGCCGCCATTTGAGACCTGGCAGACAATTGCCATTGCCTTGTGTTTGTTCTTGTGCATCATTCTGACGGTGGGTGGCAACATTCTTGTGCTGCTCGCCTTCATTGTGGATCGGAATATACGACAGCCCAGCAACTACTTTATAGCCTCACTAGCCGCAACGGATATGTTGATAGGTAGGTAAAAACTTGGACTTATCTCTACGCAATTATTTCATTAGACTGACGCTTAACTGAATGATTGACAGAATCATTCACAGAATGATTAACTGAATTATTGAATTTCTGATTTACTTACTGAATGATTGACTGACCAATTGATTAACTGACTGAATGATTGCCTGACTAATAGAGTGACAGGTTGATCGTCTGCTTGACTGTTCAACTGCCTGATTGATAAAGTTACTGACGGACTGAACGACTGACTAATTGACAGATGGAACGACTGACTGACTGACCAATTAACTGATGGATTAAATGAACGACTGACTAATTGACTGGCTGTTTGACTGACTGAATGTCGGAATTATTAGCTGCCTGATTGACTGTTGGATCACTTGATTGACTGACAGACTGATTGAGTAATTGACTGATTATTTGGCAGACTGACTAGTCGGGCCATCTGACTGACTGATTGCCAGTTGATTGACTGAACGACTGACTGATTGAATTATTGAGAAACAGAATAGCTGACTGATTGATTGATTGTCGAAAGGGTCAACGGACTGACTGACTGATTGTGTGATTGACAGACTGACCAGCTAACTGATTTAGTGACTAACTCGTGTTACTCGCCCTAACCTTATTTTTATGGGCTACACTAATTTTTAATATATTTGTGATAATCTTTTCAAGAAGGATCTATATATATGGAGATTAGACTGGACTAAGACTCTAATTATGTATTTATTAATGCACACGTTTCTCTGCAGGAACCGTTTCCATGCCCTTCTATACGGTATATGTGCTGAAGGGCTACTGGGATCTGGGACCTTTACTCTGCGACTTGTGGCTATCTGTGGACTATACCGTTTGCCTGGTCTCTCAATACACCGTCTTGTTGATAACCATTGATCGCTATTGCTCGGTGAAAATCGCAGCAAAGTATCGCAGCTGGCGCACTCGGACACGGGTCATTTATATGGTCTCCATCACCTGGATCATACCGACGCTGCTGTTCTTCATCTCGATCTTTGGCTGGGAGCATTTTACGGGCAAGCGCGATCTGTTGCCGGGCCAGTGCGCTGTGCAGTTTCTCAAGGACCCGGTCTTTAATACCGCATTGATCATTGGCTATTATTGGACAACATTAATTGTGCTGTTCGTGCTGTATGCGGGCATCTATAAGACGGCCTACGACATGCAGAAGCGGAGCGAGGCCAAACAGCGCAAGATGCAGTCGATGGTGGCGCTGAGCGCTGGCGCCATGTCCGGCATGGCTGGTCATGCTGCGGGCATCGGTGTCATCGAGGAGAAGATACTGAAAACTAAGGTGCAGCTTTCGGAGGTAGATAACAGCGGCTGCAACACAGCCGTAAAGCGTCTGAGCGGCTCGGGCCAAGCCAATCCGCTGGCGCAGGCCACCGAAACAGTTGCCATTGTGCAGATGACACCCGAACAGCGACGCGCCTCCGAGGCCAAAATTGAGGAATCCAAGCGTGCAGCGGCCGAGGCAGAGAAGAGCGAACGCTCCAGCAGTCCAGCCTTTGATTCCGATGAGGAGTCCTCGGTCAACCAAACACAACAGCTGCTCAATCAACAGAAGCTGACCAATCTGCGCAAGCGTTCGTCCATCGGCCTGGTGTTTGGCGCACAGGCGGCGCTGTTGGCGACACGCAGCAAAGGTAACTTGCAACAGAGCACCAGCAACTCCAAGTCAATTGAGGCCATGCACTCCATGGGCGCACGATCGCCACACCATCACCCAATTAGCCAATCGAACTTGCAGCGCGCCCAGAGCAAGGAGGAGGTGGGCATGGGTCATTATCAGGCGCATACACCAATTGAGCGACCCAAGCGCACCTCCTGCTCCACTTTGTCCCAGATAGCCGAGCATGACCGTCTCATTGATATCCATCAACCCTCGATACCAGCCAAGCCTGACCCGCTCTCACCCGTGGATCTGGCGCCCATTGAGGTGCCGCGCGAGCAGGTACAACAGTGCCTGGTGCAGGCCATATTGCCGCCGCCCGAAGCCTTTCAGTGCCCCACACCCCTGTCCGATTACTCGGATCGGCCCTTTGGCAACAGCTCCGGCAACAGCGAACTGGCCATGAGCTACGATCTGATGACGAACAACTCGGAGATGCGCTACATGGATGAGAGCTCCGCCATGATGACCGCCACCAATGATAATAGCATAAGCTGCTCTCAGAGCAGCGCACCACGCACCGCTCCACGTACCATGCCCGTTTCCACAGCACAGCGAAGTGCCATTCCACCACCGCCACCCGCACGTAAACAGCTCCAAAGATCCAGCTCCCCCATTGTTCCAGCGGCTAAGCCCAGCCAGAGCCGGAGCGAGTGTAATGAGGAGAGCCAATCCCAGTCCCAGGAGCAGGTAGCCATTGAAAAACGTCTTCTCGTCTCATACACAGGCATCGAGGACTTCGCCAAGGGTCGGCGAGAGAGCTGCATTGAGGCCATTTGCCTGCTGGATGTGCCCGGGCATGGCAATGATCGGCTACAGGCAGATTGTCCGCCGCGTCGCGCCTCCAGTCCCATGGAGACGAGCAGCAAGGATGCGGTGCTCTACTCTCCCATGCCACCGCCGCCGCTTAAACCGATGCCAGTCACAGGCAATGCTGCCGCAGGCGCAGCTGCTGGAACCGCTGCTGCAGTGGCACCACCAGCACCGGCTGCTATTCAACTGGAGCGCATTGATGAGCGTGAAGCGTCGGACTCAAACACCAATAAGATGCCCTCCACATCGGGCACCACCAGCAGCTCCGCTGGTCTGGCCGGCGGCATGAGAAAGGATGCCAAGGAACTCGATGAAGATGGCGGTGTCTCGCGTCGTGGCTCCAGCAAACGGCATTTCATGCACTCCATTGGCAAACATTTCAAGAGCAAGAAGGCCCTGCCCCTGGTCATGGGCATGGGTGGCAGCCGGCAAAAGTCCAAATCGGAGAATCGTGCACGCAAAGCGTTTCGCACCATCTCCTTCATCTTGGGCTGCTTTGTGGCCTGCTGGACGCCGTATCATGTGCTGGCCCTGGTCGAGGGCTTCTGCCGGAATCCGCCGTGCACCAATGAGCATCTATATATGTTCTCCTATTTCCTGTGCTATGCCAACAGTCCAATGAATCCCTTCTGCTACGCATTGGCCAATCAGCAGTTCAAGAAGACATTTATGCGCATTCTCAAGGGTGATCTGCACATGACCTAAGCAAACCCCACAAGCTGATGATGATGATGACGATGAGTTTTGGGATGAGTTGAGATTGATCGAGATGGCACGAGCCGGATCCGGCTTTGGCATTGCATTTGTCAAGTGGTACACAACATTTCCGAGAGCCCCGCGGAATGTTGAGACCCAATTTTATGCTATCTCTAGATTTTGGTTAAATGCTCCGCCAAATTGTGGATCCCGCCCCTCCCCACTCTGTCGAACACCAATTGAATTCAAAATTTGAGCGGTGTTTTTGTAATTTAAGGTCAGCCAAAGGTGTGTGTTAGTTAGCGACTAGTAGAAGCTATTAGAACGGAGTTGTAGTAAAAGTTGAGGCAAATGTTTTAGACAATAAATAAATTAATGTTTATATATTATTAAGCTATGAGCCCAAAAAGTGGTAAATAGTAGAATATAGTAATTAGTCTATGCAGCTAAATAAATGTATACATAATAATGATAACAATAATAATCATAATGACTATACTCTCCCGATACATACCATATGCATTACATATCCCAAACTGAAGAATTTTTTTTCATTTATCATAGCATATATATTGTATAACACGCATAATATATATATATATATACATACTACCAACTGTGAGATTGCAAATTATATGCAAATATTTACACAAATTGCATTCACAAAATAATAAATAAATGAAAATAAATAAATAAATATTCTATATACAGAGGCATACGACCCATCCGACCCAACTGAACAATAAGTGTTAATCAGCAACAAAATCAGAAAATATATAAACAAATACAAAAGATTGATGTAAAAAAAAAAAACAAAAAACAAATAAGTATTTAACAAATATACAAAGTCACAAAAAAACGCTCTTATATGTAAATCTATATATGTATTCAAATAACCGTGTATAAATGTCAATTTCTATTTGAATATCGGGAACCGACAACTACAACAACTGCCCAACGGGCTAGTATCGTGCTCTATATAAATATACACACACACACACACACACATATATATATATCTAAATATATTTGTATTATAAGTGGAAAAGAGTTATATATAGATATATATATATATATATATATATATATATATATTATATTTCGCGTCTATGCCGAGCTGCCTGAATTAGTTGACTTTGTTACACTTAACACATACGTATTAATTAATATATTATATTATATATTATAAAAAACTGTTATTTGTTTAAATATGTCTCGAAATGTTAACATATTGATTATTGTCACTTTAGTCCATGCCAAGTCCATGCCTAATTGGTTTGATTTTCGTTTAAATTTAACTCAACTCTTCATTTACCTTCCAACATAATTAGTTAGCTTAAGCATTTCGTTTGTCTTAGTCCCTAAGTGAAGCATGTTACAATAACTACAGCATTAAATAAATAAAACATTTATGTCAGCAGAAAGCAATATGAAACTACATTTTCTAACAAATTTAGAACAAATGTCAACTCAAAAGTGAGGCTCTCTTCTTCTTCTTTACGTAATATGATATGATTTTGAGTCTAAAAAAATTTAATTACCGCCATATTATTAAATCCACGCTCGGAAAATGGGTGGAAAAATGTTAACTTTTTTTTTGTACGAGCAAATTTAATTTATTTGTATTCGAAATCTGGTTCACAGCTCAAATCCATTCCGCTGAGTACAATGGAGCTTACAAAGTAGCAAATTTTTAGCCCAGAAAGGTTTTTAAGTTTTTCAAGAACTTTTTAAGAACTTATGATTAAAACTTGACTAAGGTGAGGCCGATAATTACAGCTTTGTATGTTTGCATAGCCTAAAGCTAGGAATTTTGAAAAAGCGCCTTACTCTGCGATTCTCATGAATTTATGTCATACTTAAAGACCGCGTTGCACGTGAATAAGATGTATTATATATACAAATTTATGTATGTATTTATATAAAGTATTGTTTATTAACATAATACCAAATTAAGATACATATAGATAATATATATTCCTTATTTGAAATGGGCAATTAAACAGAATCTAGATTTGATCGCATTAAAAAGCAACACGAAATTTGTTATCCAAATTTTGCTTTCCAGCCCTGGCTGTCATCAAAATTGTGGCAATTTGCAACACTTTTAAAACCTGACATCAAAATTCAATTGAAACTATCCGAGCTAATTAATTCGGAACTCGGGTGTCGGGGCAGCGCGTAGTCCGCTTTCAAACGCCAAAGTGTGCAGTAAACAACAATTGGTGGCCAGTTGGATACCCATCGAGCAAGTCCAGAGCATAGCGAGCATTAGCAACAACGCGATATCCACTTCCAATTGTCGGAAGCTCAAAGTACGAAAAACAACGCATTTGAATTAGGCCCACCTGTTGACCCCGTCTGCGGTCGTTGTGCGACACCGAAACTCACAATGGATTTATTCATACGTATCATGGGCGTGATCCTGACCTATCTGGGACTGTTAATAAATAAGATACTCGAGTTTCTGATACTACGCAAGCAGCCCGATTATCCGCCCATCCGGAATCCCATACTCACAAAAGCGGTTGTGCAGCTTGTGACGGATTTGCGACGTGGCCAGGTAATCGAAATCGTGAAATTGTGAAAAACCCAACTATGCAATAATTTCCGCATATTCTTAGCTCACATCCGAGCAGCTGGTTCGGGCGTATATTGGGCGTGTGCGTGAGGTGAATCCCTCGCTGAATGCGGTCATTGAGGAGCGCTTCGACGAGGCGCTCCGTGAGGCCACACATGCGGATACGCTGATCGCCAAGGCGCCCTCAGAGTTTGATCGCGTGGCGCTTTATACACGATATCCCCTGCTGGGCATACCCTTCACCGTGAAGGAGTCCTGCGGGCTAAAAGGTAAGCTACGGGCTATTCAACTCTTTTATACCCCAAACCCAATGAAAATAAACAGGCCGTAGTAGATTTATACATCGCCTTTAAGTATATATCCAGTCCGTACTTTCGCTTCGATCTCTGGAAATCTTTCGATATCCTCTGCCATTTAAAAAATATCTATAAATATCAACTGGCAGCTTTGATTTGTTAAACATATGTTAGCCAAAGAATCTTAGCGTTATAGCATACACAGACTAGGAATATTTCACCTTGTGAAAACCTTCCCTAAAGAAATCATTTTTAAAGAAATAATCACACTTGGGTATATGTGGACAGTTGGGCAGCATATTGCGGATCCAAAAGTTTGACAATAATCGGACCATAAACACCGAAGTTATTTAAGAACACATTTCCCATAAAGTGGGGCTAAAGTGCAGAAGAGCAGCGTGCGTTCATGCGTGCGTGCGTGCGTGCGTGCGTGCGTGCGTGCGTCCGTTCATGCGTTCATGTGAGCGCGCGTTCATGCGTGAGTGTGTGTAAATATGTGTGCTTTTCTAAAGGTATGCAGGCAAGTGCAGGGTATCTGCTAGTCGAGCACTCCCTAGACTAGACCATTGTAACCATTTGTGGCATATTCCCTGCAGGACTCTCCTATGCGGTGGGCAGCGTTGTGCGCAAGGGCATGAAAGCGCCCAAGGATGGGGATGTCGTGGAGCTGGTGCGTGCTGCTGGCGGGATACCGCTGCTGGTATCCGCCAATCCCGAGTTCTGCATGAGCTTCGAGACGAACACGGTGGCCAACGGACGCTGTGTGAACCCCTATGATCTGGCACGCACCTCAGCCGGCTCCTCTGGCGGCGAGGGAGCCTTAAATGGCGTCGGTGCCACCACATTTGGTGTTGCCTCCGACATTAGCGGCTCCATACGGCTGCCGGCAATGTTTTGCGGCGTCTATGGCCATAAGCCCACGGGTGGACTCACCTCTGTCAAGGGTCACTATCCCTACTCGCTGGTGGACAAGAATTTTCCCAGTTACCTGCAAATAGGACCGATAACGCGATTCGCGCGCGACTTGCCGCTGCTTCTGGAGATAATGGCGGGCGACAATAAACACAAGCTGAAAATGCAGGAGCCGGTGCCGCTCAAGGAGATTAAAGTAAGATGCATATAGTCTACAGATATATACTCTGTTCACAAAACGAAACAGGGCATATTTGCTATGTCCGTCTTGCTGTCATTCCGTCAAGTTCTGGGCGAGTATTTCGCGACATTAAAGTAGGGTTCAAGCATTCTAAGAATACTCTGTTCCTAAAAGGAACCAGGGCATATTAGTTAATTTTAATTGTCTGTCTTGCTCTCATTCCATCTATCCGGCGGACATAACGCGGCAGATCGTACTCTGTTCACAATAGCTAATATGTATACCCTGTTTACAAAAGTGTAAAGGGCATATTAGTCTTGCTGATATTCCAGTCCTAAGTATTCCTTGAAAGGAGAACTGATTCCAGCTCGAATAAAAGCAATAAAGATATAAGCCTTGTGACATTAAAGTAGGGTTCAAGCATTCTAAGAATACTCTGTTCACATAAGGAACCAGGGCATATTAGTTTATTGTAATTGTCTGTCTTGCTCTCATTCCATCTGTCCGACGCACATAGCGCGGCAGATCGTACTCTGTTCACAAAAGCTAATATGTATACCCTGTTTACAAAAGTGTAAAGGGCATATTAGTCTTGCTGATATTCCAGTCCTAAGTATTCCTTGAAAGGAGAACTGATTCCAGCTCGAATAAAAGCAATAAAGATATAAACCTTGTGACATTAAAGTAGGGTTCAAGCATTCTAAGAATACTCTGTTCCCATAAGGAACCAGGGCATATTAGTTAATTTTAATTGTCTGTCTTGCTCTCATTCCATCTATCCGGCGGACATAGCGCGGCAGATCGTACTCTGTTCACAATAGCTAATATGTATACCCTGTTCACAAAAGTGTAAAGGGCATATTAGTCTTGCTGATATTCCAGTCCTAAGTATTCCTTGAAAGGAGAACTGATTCCAGCTCGAATAAAAGCAATAAAGATATAAACCTTGTGACATTAAAGTAGGGTTCAAGCATTCTAAGAATACTCTGTTCCCATAAGGAACCAGGGCATATTAGTTTATTGTAATTGTCTGTCTTGCTCTTATTCCATCTGTCCGACGCACATAGCGCGGCAGATCGTACTCTGTTCACAAAAGCTAATATGTATACCCTGTTCACAAAAGTGTAAAGGGCATATTAGTCTTGCTGATATTCCAGTCCTTAGTATTCCTTTAAAGGAAGCTCATTTGAAAACAAAAAAGATATAAACTCTTGTGACACTGTGAACAGAGTATCGCTCAGTTGGCTACACCCGACTGCAACGTACTTCTATTGAATTTGCACCTGCAGATCTACTACGCCTACGGCTATTCGGGACTTAACGGAATAACGCATCCGTATGTGGACACGGACATCAAATTGACAATTGTGCGTGCCATCAAATGCTTTGCCAAGGCTGGCATTCGGCCGCAACTGGTGGGTCCTAATGCATGTGTAAAACGCAACATTGTGTAAGACATAATCCTTGATCAATTTATATAGCTGGATCTCAGTTTTCTGCGCAACTCCTTTGAGGTGGCGATCACGGCGCTGGTCGACCTGAAGGGTCTGCCGAGCATTATAACGCAGCAATCGGATCGGCCGCCGCATATGAAGATGCTGCTGATGGAAATGCTCAACAGCACCTTTGGCCACTCGCTGTTCACCAAGGAGGCGCTTTTTCTGGAGCTCATGCAGCGCCTGAATGGCATGATGTCCGCCAAGAATATGGAACAGTATCGCCAGGAGGTCGGGCCGCTGAAGGCGCATCTAACGGTAATGCATGGGCCGCATATATTTGATGGAATAGAATACTCGATTCGTTTCTTTTGGCTTACAGGAATTACTCGGTGATCGGGGAGTGCTCTTCCTGCCCACATTCCACACGAGCGCGCTGTGCTTTCACACATCTTTGGTGAACATCACGGGCATTGATAATCTGCTGCTATTCAATGTGCTCGGCTTTCCGGCAACGCACGTGCCCATGGGCCTGAATGTGCGCGGCATGCCCGTGGGCTTTCAGGTGATAGCGGCGCCATATCAGGACAAACTCTGCCTGCAGATTGCTGCCGAGCTGGAGGTCGCCTTTCATGGCTGGGTGCCGCCCGTGTTGCATCAGCTGGTCAGCCCGAGCTCGCAATAATCAATTTCCTAGACAATTAAGTATAACGGTTAGCTTAGGTAACGGGTCACAAAATAAATGAACAACTCGTCATTTATATCGTAACGGCTGCGTGTATATTTTCTCTATCGATATACCATATACTGTTACTTTCACAAAAGTTTTAGTGTTGGCTAACCTGAGAGTGAGTTCGGCTTAAATTAAACGCACACTCTCTCGACTTAGCTCTCTCTCTCTCTCTGTCTGTCTCTCCCTCTCACAGTATCGTCAACGCACACTTACATTTCGCGCTCGCTCTCGCCCACTCTCTCAGCTTTCGGCGCAGATCATTTATTGACATACATACACAAACATAAACAGCCAATACGCAAGAGAGCTTCCAATAGCTGTGTGTGTGTGCTTTATCGATATCACTTTTTAATACGAGATAGAAGAGCTTTGCTTAGTTGCTCTGTAAGCACACACACAAACATATCGCGTGCACGCTCTCTATATCTCTCAATTGGCCTTGCACTATGTAAACAAGTCTTTGGAGCTTGTTCATCCATTCATTCGCACTCATATAATCAGTAAGCTGCCTGCATTGCAGGAAATAAGTTCGTTACGTGTTTTGCTCATTTTTTTTTTGTCGTACTTTATGCATTATGGAACTTTTACTACGTTTGCTATTAATATTCATCAAGTTCATCGCATTTGTTGCGCACGCGCTGCAATATGTATTTATCTGGGCACGAGGACGCCAGATAAAGCCAAATCTACCAGCTAACAGTAATCCTCTGCTGCTGCTTAGCATTCAGGAGCTGCGCACGCGACTGCGCAGCCGCCAGGTGAGCTACTTCAGAAGAGGAAGCGCAAGAAAGAACAAGAACAGTTAGCCGGCAGGGTATCCCTCCCCTCGCTTCTCTCTCCTCCTAATTAATCAAACCTTATGGTCTGCACATGGTTTTTCCCCCATGAGTTACATGCTTCTCGACAAAATCATAATACCCCACTCTTGTGTTCTAGCTGACCTCCGTGGAGCTGGTGGGCGCCTATATCGAGCGCATAAAAGTCGTGAATACCCTGTTAAATGCCGTGGTGGAGTCGCGCTTCGATGCGGCGCTGCTTGAGGCAGCCTCTGCGGATCAGCTGATAGCCGCTGCCGGCGGCGATGCGGATCAGCTGTTCGCTAAGCAGCCCCTGCTGGGTCTGCCTGTCACCGTGAAGGAGTCATGTGCTCTGTCCGGCATGTCCTTTGCCGTAGGCAGCCTGGCCAGAAGTGAGCGGCGAGCGGATCAGGATGGTGTTGTGGTGGCACGCATACGCGCCGCCGGTGCAATACCCTTGCTGGTATCCGCCACGCCCGAGTACTGTTATTCCACGGATACGGATACGCTGCTAAATGGACGCTGCCGGAATCCGTTTGACTTCGAGCGCACGCCGGGCGGCAGCTCCGGCGGTGAGGTGAGTGGACGCTAGTAAAAGCTGTCATGCAATTGCCTAATCCTCGCTTAGGGTGCATTGAACGGTGCCGGCGCCTCGCTCTTTGGCATCGGCTCGGACATTGGCGGCTCCATACGCATTCCCAGCCTCTTTTGCGGCATCTTCGGGCACAAACCGACTGGGGGCGTGGTCAGCGTAACGGGCCACTTTCCCAACTCCAGCGATGCAGATTTCCAGCAGTATTTGGTGCTGGGTCCGATGACCAGATTTGCCGTCGATCTCGCCCAGCTGCTGGAGCTGATGGCTGGGGCAGAGGCGGCGGCGCAGCTGCGTCTGCACGAGCTGCTGCCGCTGCGCCAGCTACAGGTGCACTACGCCCTGGGCTTTGAGGGTCTCAACGGCGGCATGCATCAAGCTGTCGAGGAGGACATCCAGACGGCCATACGCAAAGCTGTGGTGCATCTGCAGACACTGGGACTGCCCGTGCAGCGGGCAAGGCTGGCCGGCTTTGGCGATTCCCTGGAGATTGCGTTAAGCGGCATTGCGCGTCTGGGCCAGATGCCTTTTGTGCTGGACTGGGAACGCAGCCAAGTTTGGCAAACCGTGATGCAGCTCTTGCGCAGCCTGTGCGGTAAATCCCGTCATACAACGAACGCCCTGATCTTTGATCTAATGCGTCGCACCAACGCCTTTATGCCCAGCCAGCGGCTGGAAAGTTATCGCCGCGAAGCTCAGACTCTAGCTGGCCAGTTGACTGTGGGTATATCCAATTAAGAAGCTGCTGCGCTTAACCCAAGGTTTCTCTCTAATCCTCCAGGAACTGCTCGGCACAACCGGCGTCCTGCTCTTTCCCACAATGCATGCGCCTGCCACAAGGCATGGCTGGACGCCCCTCCAGCTGTGGGGCGTGGATTATACGCTACTCTTCAATATACTGGGTCTGCCGGCTACGCATGTGCCCATGGGCCTAAATGGCCAGGGTTTGCCCATTGGTTTCTCGGTGATTGCGGCACCTTATCAGGATCGCCTGTGCCTGCGTGTGGCTGTAGAATTAGAGCGTGCGTTTGGTGGCTGGCAGCCACCAAATGCCACAAGATCTGGTTAGCTAATAAGCTCAATTTTATTCAATGTGTGCTAAGTCATAAAAATGGAATATTCAAATTTAACGTATTTTAATTTTAAACTGCTTGCTAGCGCCATCTGTCGATAGAATTAAGAAAAGCAAATGCGTTTTGGTTCGAAATGTACAGCAATGCACTAAAAAATCTCGAAGAATAAAACAACAAATAATCTATTCAATGCAAGTTGTTTTCTGCGATTTAATTATACTTTAATTTAAATTTTATAAATATTGAATGCTTACCAAAATCGTTAAGCGTTCATTTTCTGAGTTAAATAAGTATTGAACTATTCGCTGTGGGTGTACTACAGCTAGTTAAATAATAGTAGAAAAAAATATACATAGTCTGGCTGCGGTTGGCAGCGTTGTTTGTTTATTTATTCACGTTTACTAATAATTTTTTATAAAATAAACTTATTTGGCGCCAGTTAGATTCATGTGCCGTTCATTTTTAGCGCATTTTTCTCAGCTTTTTTTTTTTGGTATTTTTTGTATTGCCGCTCACGAACAGATGTTGTCGCGCCCCTCTCACTCACTCTCTCGCTTGCACACGCTACTTGCATCAGCCACTCGGTGTGGTAGTATTAGTAGTATTACTGAGCTCGCGTTTGTTTCGTTTCGTGTGTGTGTTCGGTTTCGTATCAGCGTTACTTCTGTCGGGGTTCCCTTCGTTTGTTGTCATAACGCGAGAGACTTTCATCGAGAACGGACGTATTTTTGTGTACGCCGAAACAAATTGACAATATTGTTGGAAAAATATTCCGCTGAAAATATATCGGAGACTATAGAGCATGGGCACTTAGCGGATAAGCATAATAAATACGTGTCGCAATTTAGGCAGCGAAGTGATACGAAATTTCAAAAAATAAGAAGAAGAAGAAGCATACAAAATCTGAAACGTGATCTTGTAGCGCAGTGTATCACATAACCAAGCTGCTGGTCCAGAAATTGCCTTTTGCGCGTGTAATCGTCACTTAAACAGAAATAGAAACGAGAACGTACAAAATTTGTACAACAATTAAATAAATGTGCGCGTGTTCAAAATTTTGAAAACGCAACAACAAGTGGAAACACAACTACAACGGCAACAAGAACGGGAAGTGCTCGCGGCCGCTCAACAAGTGTAACAAATAAGCGCACTGGGATTATCTAATAAACCAATAACATATATATGCATATATATATATATATATACAAGAGTCGGGCTCGCACCTCCCCAAATAATAATAAAACAGATTATATACCAAATAGGCAGCATAAATATTAAATTTAAGCCAGTCAAGTGTTTGAGAGCGTGTGAGTGTGTGTTGTGTGTGTCGTGTGTATGAATGTATCTGCATGTGTGTGTGTGAAACGAGCAACAGCAGCTACAACTACAACAACAACAGCAACAATACGGCAACGTCAACAACACGCAATTGCTGTGAGCGCGACGGAGACAGCAACAGCGTGAGTCATAAAAGTGAAATGAAAATGCGGATAAAGAGAGAAGCGCCGTGTCTACTGCTATTTATGCCAATCCAAAATAACAACAACAACAACAATCGCATTGGTGGTAAGTCGCAAAACAAAATGCAAACCACACAAACAAAAATAAATATTTAGTTAATATTAGCTAGAATTACTCACAAGTCTGTTGAGATTAAAAAACGAGCCAATTTTCCCGCTTGGAATGCCTGCTGTTTACTTTATAAACTTTGCGCGCTCAAGCGTAGACCGCTTGTGTGCAAGGGGGCAGCGGCAGCAGCACACACGTAAGCAGCAGCAGCAGCAGCAGTAGTAGTAAGCAGTGCTGCCATTTACGCTTTTTTTTCCGTCAAATCTGGCGTTCTTTTGTAAGGCAATGGGCAGCGGAAATTCCAGCTTGCATTTTGAATTGTGTTTTGCACAAATATGTCATTTTTGTAAGCGTAAATTAATGCCTGTCAGTAAATTATCAATTGTTATCTGTGCACGGAAATCGCATAAGCATTTCTTCCGCTTCTGTTCAATAAAATGTATTTGGTTTTTCACCTTCTTTTGCACTGGGAACTAGCCATAGTTTTTTTTGCTAAAAAGCTGGCAGCACTGTTGTTTAGCGTAAGCGTCGTCAACGTTTGTCTGCCGTGCGGGCCAACGCCTGCCCCTGCGCCCTGTGCCCTACCGACAAAGCATTTTCAACGAGTCAGACTTGAAGTCAGAGGCAGCGGCAGCGGCAGCAACAGTGTCGGAGCGTCGGTTTCTACTTACTTCATACGTGACTCACATTCGCGTGTCTTTCAGAAATAAAAGCAAACGAAAAAAGAAGCTTTTTTTTTTTTTCGTTGAGAAAAAAAATGTAAAGCAAAGCAGGTTTGTGCGACAGACTGGCAACGCTGGCAACGAAACCCGCTTTGAAACGACCTTTCGAGTACGAATTCGTCGGCACAGCAACAACAACAACAACAACAACAGCAGCAACAGCCTCTGTCGGCAGCGGGCAGCAACAACTTTAAAACTTGGCGAAGTTTCAGTACACACACACACACACACACACACACTTGCATGCATGCGTGTGTGTGTGTGTGTGCAGTGCATTGGCATGCGATTTGACTTGTTTCTGTTAGCCACAGCAACAACAACGGCCACCACAACATTTCCTGCCGCGAGTGAAAACTTTTTTTTTTCTGTTGGTTTTTGGCTTTTGAGGCTTTGAGGTCGCTCGACACTGATAAGCGAAGTTTCTGCTCTATACAAATTGTTGCGCGTTTCTGTTTTTTTTTTTTCTTTTCTTTTCTGCCTGGACAGCATAAAAGCCACAGCCACTAGAAACTGTTTATGCGGTTGCGACTGATAAGGTTTCTACTCCATACACACAGACACTAACACACTAACACACATGCGTTTGCCTATTGCCTGCCATTCATTCCAATGATAAGCGCTTTCCAAGCTCTTGTGCCCTTTTTTTTTGTTTTTTGTCGTAAAGCTTTGCATTGGGCCTCGCTTTGGTTACGTTTTTGCCTCGCTCTGACGCTGCGTTGTGCGCTAATCAAGCTGCGTGCCGAAATAAATGTCTTACGTCAGTTTGTCAAACAGCAGCAGCGAATATTTGCGGTTGTTTATTTGATGTGAATGTATGCATGTATTCATGTATTCATGTGAGTCGGCGCGACAAGTTTTTAGGTATTGGTTCACATCGAAAGCTGACGTCATTTGATCGCAGCGAAACCAAAATCAAATTAAACAAATCTTAATATAATGTATTTGCTCTGCATTGCAGCTAATCACAAGGACTATCCCAACAACAAACGGTCCAGGGAAAATCTGGCATGTGACGAACAGCAGCTGACGGCGACGTCGACGTCAACGGCAGCAATGAATGTTGGCAGCAATGGCGGCCGTACGCCGCCGCTCATGCGCAGCTGCTCCAGTCCGGCGGTATACGGTGAGCAAATAACTGTTTCTAAATATGATTATATATATATATATATATATATATATATATATAGATAGATGTAGATATGTACAGATGTAGTTTATGTACCGCTGCAAGTGTTTGGCACATTTTATATAAACCAGTTTCGGTGCCAGTTGCAGTTACAGTTTCAATTCCACTTCCACTTCCAGTTATCTATTTAAACTGTCCATCTATCAGCTGTCAAATCTGTTATCTGCATATTTGCATGTACGCTGTTTGTGCTTTTCATTGCATTTCATTTCCTCGTCCCAGCCGAGCTTAGAGAGACCTTCTCCAACACTACACACACTACACATATGTACGTATGTATGTATGTATGTATCTCTCTCGCTCGCACACGCTGTGTAAAGCTCTGCTTAACATCATAAACAAACAATGTTGTTTTTGTTTTAGCACGTGCTGCCAGATAAACATGACATTTTTGCTCTCGTTCAGATTGTTTTATTCATTTTGCACGTTATGAAATACAACATATGCACACAACCTGCAAAACATGCACAACAATAATAACAATAATTGCACTTGACAAAAGCAAAGACAGCAAAAAAAAAAAAAAAAACATACACACACAAAAACAAAAAGAAATGCGAAGAGAAGAGAAGAGAGCAAAATGCTCAATGTCAAACTTTTGGCAGCTGTGTTGGCAAATGCAACAAAAATACTCATTACTCTACACTATTTGCTGCTTGCTGAGCTTTCTGCACAGTGTAAAGTTTGTGCTAAGCCTTTAAGCTCAGCCCTAAATCTAATTGCTGAATGGCCGGCGGGGTAAGAAGGCGGCTGCTCCTGCTGCCGCTGCTGCTGCTGCTGTCACTGGACGGGCATGTGATCGCGCTATGATGCAAATAGATTTCAATGTCGCGCTGCTGTTATGACAACAGCGCTGAGATTTGTTATTGCGGCCAACACTCTGCTGCCCTCCCGCTCAGACCCACAGAGGCTTGCGCGTTTTGCGCTAGCTTTCACGCACAGGTCATTTGAGTTGTTGTTGTTCGCTTTTGCAATGCATTTTCTATTCCTGTTTACGTCACAAACGCTTTGAGTCATAAAATTGTTCGTGTTTGTTTCTGTAATTTAATTGCATTTACTTAGTTTTTTGCACTAACTGTTAATATGTTTATTATCAGTAGATAATTATTGAAAATACCCCGCATTTTATATCATGACAAATCACATATTTTTTTGGGCTACTTGTACATGTGTGTGTGTGTGCTTGTGTGTGTGTGTGTACTTTGATAGGTCTCACCCCGAAGGTGTATGACTAATGCAATTGATTTCCGTGCCACACTGTGACCCACAAACGTAATTACATGTACTAAATACAACTGTACATGTCTGTGTGTGTGTGTGTGTGTGTGTGTACGCCTGGGTGCATGGGCCCGAAACATTGGGCCAGTTGTTGCCTTGGCTATCAATTAACACGCGAACGACAGAAATAATCGATGAATTGGAAACAGCCAGCAGCATAATGCGCAGCCAGCATATAACTAAGCATAGAGCCACAATAGATACATAGATACAGATACATAGATACAGATACATACCTACAGATACATAGATACACAGCTATAAACTGAACGATTGTGCGCCTCATTGAAAGTGCTACGAACCCAACAAACGACGCAAAATATTGTGAGATGGCAAAGCAACCACAACGTGGACGGGGGGCGGGGGCGGGGGCGGTGGTGGTGGCGGGGGCAGCACCTCCACCCCCAAAAGACCCGCCCAGCGAGCCAGCCGCCACCCTGCTTGGCCCGCAGCCGCCCACAGCAACTGCCAATAAAACTAAACTGTGCGATTGCTCGCATGACTCATGCAACAACAACAGCAACAACAACAAGCGAAAGGAAGGCGCAGCAACAACAAAAATAAACAATTTGTTGTAGAAAACGTAGACGTAGCTATTGTAAACACACACAGATACACCCGCACACACACACACACACTCACACACAACAATAGATACACAACGCTGATCATCATGAACATCATTTGTAGCAACGGCTCTTTTGTTGCATGACATCGCAATTGGCAGACCGAATGCGAACCCCTAGAAACGGCTAGAGATACACTCAGAGAAAAAAAAATGAGTTGAATTCAATACAACAATTTTTCCATAGAAACTGAGTACAAATATTTACAGATCAATGATCATTTTAGAGAAACACAATATCACTAAATATAGAAAATTAGTTTATAAAAAGCAAGAGAAAAAATTTCGGAAATCTACGAAGTTGAAGAAATTGGAAAAATTATTTTAATGAGGAGAGAGGAGACTTCGAATAATAAAAAGAAATTAACTTTCTATACATCAGAAATAATAATATACTTATCTATTAAGTAAGTAAAACAATTTATAGAAAAGGCTATTCAGGAACTGAAATGTAAAATAAAGTATCTGATGTGCTTATAGTTTTCTTTAAGTGTACAGATCTAAAAACGAAGATCTAGATTCTAGATTTCCTGGCTAGTTTCAAGATGTTCTACAATTGCAAACATTTTCGATATATAATTAATAATATATGTTATCGATTATTTCATTTTCAGATATCGAAACACATCCCGCCTCGCCAGTATTCCCACATCTGCTGCTGGGCAATGGCCGCGATGCGGACGATCCCAGCAGCGTGGGCGCCAATTGTGTCCTAAATGTTACCTGCCAAAGTCCCAGCGAGAGTCATCTGCAGGGCCTCAAGTATATGCAAATACCTGCCAGCGATACGCCCCATCAAAATATTAAGCAATATTTTCAGGAGGCATTCGATTTCATAGGTAAGTTCACAAACAATCAATCCATAGCCAGCTATTGGCGAGCTTATATTGCGCCTAGTCATCCAAGGCTGATAAAACGTGACTGGCCGAAAGGGCTTTATTAGGCTCTGGGCGGGGTAGAGGGAAAGGTAGTAGGGGGGGGGCATTTGCGTAACGGTTTTTGCTGTGGCTACCACTTGGAAAATTCGTTTGCCTTTGTTTAGTATTTTTTTTTAATACCACGAACACACTGCGAACGTTTAAAAAGGGGTATATTGGTTTTGTGCAAAAGTTTGTAACAGACAGAAGCCATAGAGTGTATATCTTTTCCGGATCAGTATGAAGAAAGCTAGAAACTTCAGATTTCATATAGACATTTTTCTATTATCCGAAAGAACTTATTAATTTTTAACGATATTTCCTTCCAAAGAAGAAGTACATCAAATTGTGCTGGATATTTCCTAGTCGGATACTCCCGACTAGGCTTACTTGTTTTCTGCTGCCACAGGCAGTTTTTTCGTTTCCCTCTTTTTGCAAGGCATATTCAAAGAAGCTCGCATATATTTAGTTAATTTTAAGTGTAATACGGATGTCTATACGTATATGTATATACCAACAAATATATTTATATATATATATATATATAGGTATATGTATCTTTTGTCTGTGCATAGTATCCATAGCCATGGAATATTTTGCTGACGTCAATCGCATTTTTCCATTTTCGTTTTTCTCGCGGGCTAAAGTTGTGTTCTACGCTTTTGTACATTTATAATATTTATTTTTTTTTTTTTTGGTATTTTAATTTATTATTTTATGTTTTTTCTTTTTGTTGTATTGGCAGCTTTTATGGCTGAACAAGTCTCGGCACGTGTGCTTTGTTTTATTATAAACATATTTTAGTTTATAACAATTGACAAATGGTCCGTGACAAGTTTGATTGACTTTTGAAAATCTCGTGCAGCTTCTTGCGAAATGAAATTATGTATTTTTAGTCAGTATTTGCAGTATTTTAACTGAAGACATGTCTTTAATCTGACATAAAGGATTTTACACGCACAACTTTTCCACTTCAAAAAATTGCCATAAAAAGGATTTACACTAATTGTGTGCTCTATGAATGTGGATATGCCCTTGCATTTCGCTAACTAAAATCACAGGGTATGCAACAATTTGTCTGCCTGCGTTCAGAAGGGTGGCAAACGTAACTGTTGTAGGGCCCGCCGCCGCCACCTACTTCTCACATCCTCTGAGCGCCTGCCAGCTCCTACGCTTTCCACTCCATTCGTCGGCAAAGCGACGTCATTGTTGTTGTTGTTGCTGTTGTTGTTGTTGTTGTTGCGTGTTGGCGTTGGCAGACAGCATGGCGGCTGCGACGACGTCGCCGTCGTCATTGTTTGTCGTCGTTGTTGCGACTCGGCTGCGACTACGACTTTGACTTCGACGGCGACTGTGCTGCTCCTGTGTTTTGGTTTTGGTTTTTGTTTGTTTTTTGCATAATGGGCGATGACGCTGGCGTCCAGCACAGAGTTACACATTTACGCCATTACGCAGATATATCTATGTATGTATGTATGTGTGAATGGAAATTTTATGCAAATTAGGAGCGGCATTAACCGCAAACGTCCTTTCTGCTAAGGGTTGTCACCCTGCCCGAGTGGCCTTTCTCTTCATGTTCTTGTTGCTGCCGCTACTGTTGGTGTTTATGTTATTTTAGCCGCCACTGTAACCATGTCGCATGACTCATCGTTCGGCATGGCGCACAGTGCAATGTGGAACAGCGCGCACACACGCACACACACACACACACACACACACACCGGGGGCACACTCCTTGTAGCATTCAGCCATCCGCATCGATTTTCTCGTCTTATTGTTGCTATTTATTGCCGCCACCGCCGCCGCCAGCGGTACTTCACCCCCGCTAGCTGCCGCTGCCGCTGCCCGCCGCGCTGCTGCGTCGCTGCTCTTGCTCTTTGGCATATGTTCTATTTTTAAGCACACGTCGTAGTTCAGGACGACGTTGTTGTTTTGCGCTCGTCGTTTAGTTCCTGTTTATGAGTCATCGCGTTCCGTTTTTGTTGGCATTATCCTTGATGCGTGGCCTCGACAATGCGCTGACGTTGACGTCACAGCCGGCTGCCGCTGCCGCTGCCACAGCCGCTGCCACTGCTTTTGCTTGTCAGGTGCGTGTGCAGCAACAGCTGTTGCTTTAGCTTCATCTTCTCCATTAACATTTGTCTGGCTGTTTCAGGAAGAAACCAACACTCACACACCCCCACCTCCTGTCGCTTAGCTCACAAAGCCAAAAACATGTTCAAGTATGCATTATTTTTGTAACTGTTCTGTTCGGCGCTCTCTCGCCACCATGCTCTCGTGCTCTCCCCACACTCACTCACTCATTTGCTTGCTTGCTGGCTGTGTGTGTATGTGTGTGTGTGTGTGTGTGTGTGCTGCCAAAACACATTAGTACTCAGGCACGAAATAAAAGAAGAAAAAAAATATTGTGAACGAGTGCTATGAGTCATGATTTTGGCTCTGCCGCCACCCGCCCGATCGCCCGACCGCCTGGCCACTGCCACTGCCGCCTGCCTTTTGCGCATTCGTTTTCTGTCATTGTTGTTGGCTCCGTCGTCACCTTATGCTTATTATTATTATTGCTCTTATGATTGTCTGTATTTCTTACACTACTTATGATTTCTCATTGTTGTCCGTTGTTGCTGCTGCGTTTCATTCATCATAATATAACAGCACTTGGCGTGCATGTATGCGTGCGTGTGCGAGTGCAAGCGAGAAGGGGCCAAGCACCGCTAAGTGTTGCTTGAAAGCTTCGTCTCATTAGAGCGAATTGTCGTGTTGCTCATGTCTCATTATGCTTGGACTCGAACTTTTGTCATTAACACCAACCGAGCATAAATAGGTAAATGAGCTTTTCAGCACTAACCACTTGGCCTAGAAACCAATCAAAGCAACAACAACCCACGGCACACGATAAGCGCCAACCAATCAATTTTGAAAGTAACGCCAGCCTGTCTGATTAGACTGTACCTTAATAACGCACTATATATGTATGTATGTGTATGTATATGTGTATGTATATGTACAGTATGTACACAGTAGCAGCTCGCTAATTAATACACTTCCAATTCACAGGTGATTCTAATTTGCGTAATATTGTTATATCTGAAAGATCTATTTTTCCAAACAATATATCACAAATCAATATCAATTTATATAATGTAATATTAATATAATCATTTATATAGACTCTATGTTTCGAGCGTTTACTGTACATGTACATACACTTAGGCTTAAATAGCTGTACACACATACATATGTGTGTGTGTGTGTATATAGTATTTGTGCAGTTTTCTTATCAAACTTTACTATCTGGCCGCCAACAGAGGCCTCTTTTGAGGTGTACTAACAACTAGCCGAGCCATTTAAAAGTTGACGCACAGCTAAACAAACTCGAAACGGAGCCCGAACCATTTGTTTATCTTTCAGCTGATATATATGTATGTATGTATATATAGTATCTATATTTGATATTAACACAAGCGCAAACACACACAACTAAAATGCTGACTGAAGTTTTATCAGACAGGTCTGACGAGCAAATAGATTAGATAGCGAGCCAAGTTTACATGCACCCCATAGACGGCCGTAATAGCAGCTATTCTCTAGATATATTTCGACCAATCCAAAGTTTCCCAGTAATCCTGTACGGCTGTGTTGCGATCCCGGGGCTCGCTGGTGACTAACGCGGCCTCGGGGCGACATTTCTGTTGGCCCCGTGCACATAATTTCAATATTCGTCAGCGAGCTATTTATAAAAACAAAAAACAAAAAACAAAAAAAAACAAAACCAAAAGCGAAAACAACAACAACAAAAACAAATCTCTCTGTGTGCAGGAATTTATTTATTTTTTTTTTTTTTTTGAAATTTTTCAGTCTGTGCCGGGCGCAAGAAAATTTATAAAAACACTTCATCATACACTGTATTTATTACAAGAAAGGCATACCTAACACGCTGCCGCGCCCCCCCGCCCGCCCCCTCTGACTCTTACTCAGAGCTATCGGGGAGCTGCCCGCGCAATTCTCGAATTTGTTTATGAAAACTTTTCGCGTATTATGAATCACAATATCACGAGCCGGTCACACAGACATATACATGTGCAAGCCCACCCGCTGCCCCCCCCCATGCTCTCTGGCCACTTATTATTGGGTTGAAGGCAACATCAAAGTGCAGCCAGGCAGGCAAGGCAAGGCAAGTCAAATCTCCAAGTCGGACTTGGAGCCGCTTTGTTTCCGTATGACTCGCCGTTTGTCAAGTTGAAGGTCAGCGCTGAGCGGCGCTTCATCAGCTGCTTGACGGAATGATTCATGTTCGGGCGATCCTGAGAAGCACCTGCCGCGTTTGCCACACGGCGAACGGTATTTGTTGATCGCTGAGTAAGCGCTGCGTCTAGCGCGGGCGTGCCCGACTATAAGGTACTCATAACGCACACACACACACAGCTGCACCTGAGATCTTTGCTCAGCTTCACATTTTGGAAATTACAGACTTGAATAACTCTTGTCTTTCTTGCCCGATTCTTATGAAACTTTCAGTTATTGAAGTTGGCATTTGAGTGTGTGCTTTGACCTTTTACCTCTTGTTAGGGTATCCAAAAAGATGAACATACACGAAATCTGATTATTGTGTCCTTAAATTTTGATTTTGAAAAATAACAAAATGCGACTGAAGATCGATATTTATCGGTTTTAGAGTAACCAAAAAAACTTGTTAAATATTATTATCGAAATATGGTCAACAAAACTGATTCGAGCTCAGAGCAAAGGGCATACGCTGTCAAGAACTTATCCAGACAGACATACAGCCAGAACAACCCTACTGATCAGGCACATATAAATCCTCTGTCAGAGTTGCCACCTACTGAATATTCCCCATTTTCAGAGCAATTTTAATGGCTACAGGGTATTGATAGCAACTCGAAAGTAATTAAATATTTTAAAACAAACAAACTACTTGTTGCCCGGCGAGACACAGACATCACACACACACACACACACACACACACACACACTCACACACACACAGATACAGAGCCAGACACATACTTAGGAACAGTCATATAGCGATATCATGTTGCCGGGCTCTGGTCTGGTGGTTGTTTCACTCTTTCTGCGTTTCGGTTTCTGTGTGGGTTTCTGGCCATGACTCACAGGAGTTGCGATGTGTGTTGCAAGGTAACCCGAACAGCAATCAGTGCGACCCTTGCGCCTTGGCTTAATCATCATGATCATCATCATCGCCAAAAGTGAGAATGATTTGAGGAATGGGCACAACAACATTGTCCGCACATAGGCCCGTCTGTTGGCCCAGTTCTCTCTGTGACGCACAGCCGCCGCCGCCGCCGCCGGCTGCTGTTGCACTTAATCATCGGCGCACGGTCGGACGGTCGGACGGTCGCACGGGCTACTTTGGCTACCCAAAGTTGGCATTACGCATCAGCCGCATCGCCGCCCCAAAAATGGAGTCACGACGTCGTCGGTGACAGCCCTATGAATGGCCGGGGACGTCGCTTTAATAGACACGATTCGAGCCACTCATCGCCGGGCTATGCGCGGCACACTGTTTAGTCATAAGTGTCGCACCGTAATTGATGATTACTAATCACACTCCCCCGGCTCAGCCCTCGCATCACACCATGCACAATATCGCATGAACAATATGCATATGGCCAATCCATCGACAATTACCATCTTAACGCCTTTTCCGATAAATTCACCGTTAACAACAGACGGTTTCCCCAATCTCATGCTACAGTCCGAGTTCCGTTTTATATGATGATGACCACATAGCTTCCGTTGAAGATATTTGTCTTGGAATGCCTCGTCTCATCTAATAGGAATGTGTTCGTGTTGCAACAGTTTTTTTGGAATAATATCATATTTTTCTCCAAAATTATGCAAAATGCTTGATCTTTCGCGGATTAGAACATTCCGCTTCCAAGTGCGTAGAAGAAGAAGCTAAGAAACTATGAAAGAGGAAGAATATGCAATCTGTATTATATAATCCTCGAGCACAGAACTCTTGTTTTTCCATAGGAAATTACATTAATGATCGCTTGTTTCCATGAGATCTCTAGATGACTTGGTCAACTTCGTAATCAAGATCTATTTTTTACTTATCCACAAAATCAAGTTTCTTCTTATAAACTTCAGGTATATTTCAAATAACCTATTAGTCAGTGCTGGAGATTAAAGATATTGCTTCAATATGCGCATGAGTTGCATAATAAAATATGAAAGCACAAATAAGGATCTGTCAGTCTTATCTATAAAGCTTATGTCATATAGCTTATGAGTATACCATTGCTTAATCCAAATAAAATCTAATCTCAAGATTAGCCAAGACAAATTCCCGGAATGACAGTAAAATTCATTTTAACTCATATTTCAAACTCAAATTGTGCCATGGGACATTAAAATGTAACGAGAAAAACGATTTTTCAAGAAATCTGAACCATATGACTATATCATCCTAGATCCTAGCGAAGCATTAACTATTATATCATTCCTTTTCAATTATTTCCTTGCTCTAGTTAATTTATTATATTATGCATATTTCATGCGATTTCCTTCATCTGAAAAATGCATTATTCTTCTATCTGAAGTATCCACTATCCTTATCAATTGATGCTTGAGCTGTTCTATTACTCAACTGTGATTAATGAGTTAATTCCGAGTTCCGCTTAAAATGATCTCACTGTACAGCAAAAACATCAAGTTGTTTGGCAAGTTCTTCCCCCACTTCGAGTGTTGCCTGTTTCGCTGCGTAAATCTTTAGCCTAGTCCAAGACGGGCCAATACTTCTTGGCCCACTGTCTGAGACCAATCTCTCTCTTTCTCTCTCTCTCTGTCTCTCTCTCTTGCTCGCTCTCTTTCGAATGTCTGTGGGCAATGCCTGGCAAATGAGTCACTTGGGGCAGGCGCGTTTTATGCGCGTTTTTAACTGTCTGAGCGACGGGGTCATTAACTAAGAGGATTTATGAGCACCATGAGCACGGTGACCAGTTGTCTGCTGACGACAAAAGACACACACACACACACACACACACACACACACGTGTGTGTGTATCTCTGATGAGTGTGTTTATTTTTGGCTAGCCTAGAATAGCGAATTTATAGACACCATCGAAAGCCCAAAAGAGGCAGCTGATGTGCTCGAGAGCTGCTTTTGTAACTAGCCACTTGTATTATTCATTATCATTGTCATTATTATTAGCATTATCATTATTATTAGCATTATCATTATAATTATCATTGATTAATTACAGTAAAACTCTAATAACGAACAGCTTTAGGGGAATAACTTCTTTTCTTCGGCTTATTTTCGTATTTCCCAACTTTTTATCATCTGAAACTTAACCTATGAATTTTGAGATATGGTTTTCGAAAATAATAAAATTTAGATACATTCGAAATATTAGGAATATTTCACTTCCATTACCCACAAATTAGACTAGAACTAGAAAAATTAGACTAGAACGGACTTTAAACGAAGTTACGTAACATTTTATTCGAATTAAGGGAGGGGGGTTGGAAAAGGTAAGAGGACGACGTACTATCTTAGTAACATTTCAGGTGTTCACTGTACCTAGCATGCGATTATCATTATTATATTATTTATGACTCTTATTATTTATTATGGTTTTTCCATCCTTACGACTCATAATTGCAATATCATCGTTGTTTGCCCAGTCGCTTGCCAATTCGTTCGATTTTTTTTACGGTTATCATTGCTTAGTGCTGATAAGCGTTAACTAACTTGATTTGATTTTTCCGGGCCGTACTTGAAACCCCTATGGAATGAAAGACAGCTTTTTTTTTTTATTTTTGCTCGATGTTGTTTTTAATACCGTTACTCGTAGTACGTACAGCAACAGCAAACAGTCAAGCTCGTTTCTTATCAGTCCAATACTTTGCACTCATTCATTGATAGATCGAATTTGCCTCTGTGTGTGTGTGTGTGTGTGTGTGTGTGTGTGTGTGTGCGTACTGCGCTTGTATTGCGGTAAATTGACTTTGCGAACCACTCGAAATTTCCAGGCGCAATTGCTGGCGGATTTACACGCGATGTGTAGCTTCCCAATACGCTTATCACTGATAACGATTATTGGTTGTTTGGTTTTCTGTGTGCTGTAAAAAGGGGGCAGGGTGGGCGTAGTGTAAATAACGGCTGGACGATCCACAGGGGCGCCAGCCAGGCGAAGTGTCCGCTGACGACAAGCGATGACTAATACCGATTGACTGACTGCAAGGCTCAAAATGCAGCTTATCAGCTGCGCTGCGTGTTTGGAAATCAGACAAGTGTGTACACACATCTTTATATATACAAACAAATGCATACATGTGTGTACAAGTGTGTCTGTATGAGTAATCATTGATTAGCAAATGCAAGGCCTGCGCTCGCGCCCCCCTATTGCGATTAGATAGCCAGCCACACAGGCATAAATGTTGCGCTGCGTAGGGTGGTTGCTATTTGAGCACCACCCCAAAAAAAAAAAAAACAACTCGAAGCTGCGAACGCTGCCTCGACTGGCTTATCTTCTGCCCAAAAATAACAACGTAAATTATGAGTTAATGTGCGCGCGCGCGCGTGTGTGTGTGTAAATATTCTCGATTGCTGTGTTTGTCAATAAAGCAGCAGCGCTTTGCGTCTGCATGACTCATCCATTGCACAGCAAACAGTTCACACACACACACACACACACACACGCTAGCGTGAGAGCAATATACGCATACAATTACAAATTATTGACAGCACTGAGCGAGCGCCAATATCAGCAACAGCAACATCATCAAAGCTTAAAAGCCCGCGGCAACAAAAAGTTTTCACCCAACTCAATACATGCGCAAGTTTGTGAGCGGCACAGCCTGTGTGAGTGTGTGTGTGTGTTGGAGAGGAAGAGAGAGCGCGAGAGCGCGAGCAGCGCATCGCGTAGGTTGGCAGCAATCATTTTGCGTTCTCGATACATTTTTCGAACTGCTGCTGCCGAACTACAGTTCTTATTTATTTATTAATTTATTTTTTGCATGGCGCAACTAATTGGCATTTGTTGATGCAAATTGCGGCGCCTTATCAGCTGATAAGAAAGTAATTTTCAAAAAAAAAAAAAAAACAAAAATGCTAAACATGCACTCCTCTCGCTCTCTTTCTTGCAGAGGATGCACGCAAAACAGGTTCGCGCGTCTTGTTGCATTGCCATGCGGGCATCTCGCGCAGCGCCACCATCGCCATTGCCTACGTCATGCGGTACAAGTCGCTCTCGCTGCTGGAGGCCTACAAGCTGGTGAAAGTGGCCCGGCCCATCATTTCGCCCAATCTGAACTTTATGGGCCAGCTGCTCGAGCTGGAGCAGAGTCTGCGCAAGAGCGGCGTCCTGGCGCCGCTGCCCGTAACACCCGTTGCCAGCAGTCAATCGCCGCAAGTACCGTTAGCGGCCACAACTAGTCAGCTCGTGGAGCAGCCCGAGCAGGAGGCGGCAGCTGCTGTGGCACATCTGGCGCCAACGTCGCGCCCGCTGCACAGTAAATCCAAATCGGATAGCGAGGCCATGGATGAGGATGTCTATGATTATGATGATGTGGATAGCGGTGCCGGCAGCTTTGCCGGCAGCAATTGCTCATCGCGCCTAACCTCACCGCCCGTCACACCGGACGAGACGCCCTGCACTTCGGCAGCTGCGGCTGCCACCGAACTGGACTCACCCTGTTCCAATAGCAGCAGCGGCATCTACTCCATGTCTGCGTCGCGGCCCTTTAGTGCGCCCAATAGTTATGCTGCTGCCACGCCCGCACCCGCCGCTACCACGGCAGCGCCGGCGCTGCTGTCGCCATCGCGGCCGCTGGCGCTCTTCAAGCGTAACTCGCCCGTCAAGCTTAGGCTCAATCTGGAGTCCAACTATACGCCAAACATACCAAAATCCATATCCTGCATATCCATACACAATGCCAGCCTGCGCAGTCCGCTGCAGCGGGAGGCGCCAGCCACGCCCAGCTGCGAAGCGGCGCCCACTACGCCCGGCGACAACAACTGCAGCAGCAGCAGCAGCACAAGCAACAACAACAACCTGGTGGCAGCCACGTCGAGTGATTGATCCATCAGGCGGAGGCGCCACCGCCGGCCCTTAGCTGTGAATAAAATAAAACTTATGTGTACATTTAAGTGATGCGAAATTTGAATGTTTCTATAGAGAACACTGGATTGATTGAAAGGATAGATTGATTGATTGATTGATCGCTTGATTGATCGATCGATTGATTGACTGTTTGATGTGAGCGTGTATATTTTGTACCTAAATATGTTTACCCATCCAAAATTGGGGCAAAATTCATTGAGCATAAAACGGAATATATAGTCTAATTTGTAATTTGTAAATCTTTTGTAATGTATTTTAGAGCACAGCAAAAGAGAAAAACAAAAAAAAAAAAAAACAGAACGGAACGGAAAGAAAAGAAAGCAAGAAAAATAGAAAACTTTAAACGAAAAGCATCAACTTATTAAATCTTGTGCTGCTATTATAAATTGTTTAAAAACCTCGTAATGTTTAATTTAGTATAATTTATGATAAGCCAATCTTAACTATACATATTAAAAAAAAAAAACAAAAAAAGAAACAGAATAATCATATGCATATAAAAAAAAAAAAATAACAATGAACTTTACAATCGCACTGCAAATATTTCTGCTCACTTGCCACAGAACGAAATACCCTGTACCGAAAATTTACAAATCCAAATCAACAATTATAAAGATGCGTACTATCTACTATATTATCAAAACTGTTCTAAGTTTTATGCGACTTCTGTTCCCAGACACACACACACACACACACACACACACACACACATACACTCAGTCACACTTTTGAAACTTATTATATTACTTATATGTATTGTATATTTTAACTTTTTAAAGTGAGCAAGCAACATTGTTTGGTTTGTGTTTGTGTTTTACTAGTTTTAGTTATTTATAAAAACAGATGATCGAGAGAGAGAGAGAGAGAGAGAGGGAGCGAGAGAGTTGTATGCAATCTGAATTCATTTGGTTTAGTTTTTAAGCATATTTTAATTTAAGGCTCTACACCCAAAAAGTGTAACACGTTAAGTAAATAGAAAACATAAACAAGTAACCAAAAAAATATCAAATGATTTTTATTCAAACTTTATCTTTTGGCGGCGCTTAATGGATTCTTACAAAGCTCTGTTACATATCCCTGAGCAACTCTGTTCGCATACAGCCCTGCCTACGATACAACCCTGTCAAATTCTCGTGTTCATCGCGAGCGCCTGTTTGATTTGTATTGTCGACTTTGCCTTGCTGGAAATTGTGTGTGTAATATGTAAGGTATTTATTTGTAATAAATAGATTAATTATTTACAGCCCAGCTACATTAAACATATTACTGTGACTCAAGCTGACTCTGGCATTACGCTTATTGCGTTTTATTGCCATACCAAAGGGAATTTACCGTTTAAACGCTGACCTTGCAAGTGCTCGAATTTAACATTTTCCCAACAGCGAGGATTGAAAATAACATAAAAAAAAAATTAATTAAAAAGCAGCTCCAATTGCAAAATGTCTGAATTGGATTGGGATGATCCAAACTACGTGGAGCCGCCCGCAAAATACTCGCAATCCACATATAACGAGAATTACAACGACGATTATTCTCGGGGTCGGCGCAGCGGCGGCAGATATGACAGCCACAATAAACGCGACAGAGAGCATCGCGAGATTTACAGTAACAAGCGTCGCGATAATTACGAAAGAGATGGAAACGGCTCCATGAAGAGCGCTGCCGAGCACGCTTTCAGCGAATCGCTTAAAATCTCCACGGACATGGTGGGTCGAGTCATTGGACGCGGTGGTTCGAATATAACGCGCATTCAGAATGAGTTCACAGTGCGCATCAATGTAGATAAAATCGATCTATTGGTCAAGGTGTCTGGTAATTTTCAACTAAATGTCAGCGATGCTGTGAACGAGATACGCAAGCAAATCAGCGGCAAGGGTGGAGGAGGAGCGGGCTACGGCCGTTCCAACGATGGAGGCTATGGCCAGCCTGATGGAGGCGGCGGCAGCTATGGGCGTTCCCATGTTGCTGGCTATGGTCGCTTCGACGAAGGAGTCAACGACTATGGTCATTCCAACTATAATAGCAATGGCGGTGGACAAAGCAATTATGAGTTTACAGCGCCGACAGCACGATCAGAAACTGCAGCCGATGGCGACTTGACGGGCACCATCGACTGGGAAGGCCTGAACAAGGCTTCGGTAAGTCACAGCAAAACGAAGAGTAGTATTCAACTAATGAAACCATTGTTAACAGAAAATAGCCCAGGCTGCACGCTGGGCCAAATGCCCGAAATTGACAAAGGATTTCTACAAAGAGTTGCCGGAGGTGGCCAATCTGTCCGAGGCAGAGGTGGCACGCATACGCATGGAGAACAACAATATTAGTGTTTCGCATGTCTTTGAAGCGAAGGATGGCGAAACCCCAACGCCCATACCCAATCCTGTATGGACTTTCGAGCAATGCTTTGCCGAATATCCTGATTTGCTGGGCGAAATACAGAAGCAGGGCTTTGCGCATCCATCGCCCATACAGGCGCAAGCTTGGCCCATTCTGCTCAAAGGTCATGACATGATTGGCATCGCTCAAACGGGCACGGGCAAAACGCTTGCCTTTCTTTTGCCCGGCATGATACACACCGAATACCAAAGCACGCCACGTGGCACACGTGGTGGCGCCAATGTCCTGGTCTTGGCGCCCACACGTGAGCTGGCGCTCCAGATCGAAATGGAGGTGAAGAAGTATTCCTTTCGCCAAATGAAAGCGTAAGTTCGGCGTTTGCTATTGCGCTTGGAAACAGGCATCTGTCCATAAAGTTTCTATAGATTGTTGTCTTCATTTTGAACAGTGTTTGCATCTACGGCGGCGGCAATCGTAATATGCAAATTTCGGATGTGGAACGTGGCGCTGAGATTATAATCTGTACGCCGGGTCGTCTAAATGATTTGGTGCAGGCCGGCGTTGTCAATGTGTCGTCAATAACCTATCTGGTGCTGGACGAAGCGGATCGCATGCTGGACATGGGCTTTGAGCCGCAGATACGCAAAGTTCTGCTTGACATACGGCCGGACAGGCAGACCATAATGACATCGGCCACCTGGCCGCCGGGTGTGCGACGTTTGGCACAAAGCTATATGAAGGATCCGATACAGGTGTGCGTCGGCTCACTGGATCTGGCCGCTACGCATTCCGTTGAGCAGGTCATTGAACTTCTAGAGGACGACAGGGATAAGTTCCATGTGCTTAAGTCGTTTGTCAAGAACATGTCCAAGACGGACAAGATAATTGTATTCTGTGGCCGCAAGGCTCGCGCCGATGATGTCTCCAGCGATCTATCCCTGGCTGGTTTCGCCACACAATGCATTCACGGCAACCGGGATCAGAGCGATCGTGAACAGGCTATTGCAGATATTAAATCGGGCATAGTACGCATATTAATTGCCACCGATGTGGCCTCGCGTGGTCTGGACATTGAGGACATAACGTGGGTGCGCCACAATTATATCATATCTATAACTGTTAATCCTGCTGTCTGCTTTTAGCCATGTCATAAACTACGATTTCCCACGTAACATTGAGGAGTATGTGCATCGTGTGGGTCGCACGGGCAGAGCTGGACGCCTTGGCACGTCCATTAGCTTTATTACACGCGACGACTGGGGCATAGCCAAGGAGCTGATTACCATATTGGAAGAGGCTGCACAGGAAGTGCCCGAGGAGTTGCGTCACATGTCCAAACGTTTTGCGGCCATGAAACGTCGTGCAGCCGAAGATGATGCGGTTGGAGGGCGGGGCGGCGGCCGCGGTGGCGGCCGTCGTGATCGTTATTAAATCTGACGAAATTTGTATTCTGCTGTAGAGCAACAAGGATTATTGTTTTCAAAACAAAACAAGACAACGCATTGAAGCGCTCGAATTTATAGTTTTAAATATGTACTTAACCAGCATATGCAATCAGTTCCTAGATTTCCAGTGTATAAAAAATACATTAAACAAAGAGAAGTGTAGGAAATGTATTATAAAAATGTAATTAATTTGCAACTCCTGCGTATTTTTGCAATAGCTCCTGCTTGCGCTTTCGCAGCAGCGCCTCCTGCACATCCTGTTGTGTGGGCACAGGTACATGGGCAGTGAAACGTGGCGCCAGCAGACCGAGCGGATCATTTTCCGCAGCACGTGTTTTGGCATCTTCGGCAGCTTCGCGTGCTGGCCCCGAGAGCGGGTAGATTTCGTCATCATCCTCCTCCTCCTCGTCGATAATGCGACCATCGCGTGCCATTTTCTCGCGCCACTCCTGCACCGCCTTTTGCAGGGCGGCTCGCTCAATCTTCTCCTCCAGCGGTATCAGGACGCCGTCCTCGTCGTCGCGATAGCCATAGTATTCGGCGTCAATGTCTTTCATCAGTTCGGCGCGCGTTTTGCGCGGCGGAGGCGGTGGATCCTGTTCGAAGAGCTCACGCACACCGGGCAAATCTTTGGCCGCGCCAAAGTATTTGTAGCCACGATTGCCCGGCACCTCACGGCCCTCGGCATCAAACATTTTGGGGCCATAGCGACGATAATGTGGACCGCCTAGCGCTGATATTTGATTCTCCCAGTGGCGCTTCTCGCGCAGCAGCTTGTTGATCTCATCGTTGAGATCGCGTATGCGAAACTCGCCCAAGCCAGCTGCAATCTGGATGTTAGCTTAAAGATTCCACATAGACAATATAACCATCACTTGCCATTTTGAATTTGTGCTACTTTCTTGGATATTTCACGTATAATCTCCAGACGAAATTTCTCACATTTGGGCAGGCTGTGACACTCCGATGCCAAGTAAGGGCGTCGTTCCTTTTCACCCGATTCGACTTCCTTGGCGGCTCGCCAACGCGCCAACGTTGTCCTGCCGGCAGCAAAATAGGTAAGAGTTAAATGCAGGTGTTTCTTTTAATATACAGCATACTTACATTGCCTTTTCCGCATTTCTTGCCTGAAATGAAACAGTTTTTATTGAACATTATAATAGTTTGATTAATTAAACGTTTACTTACCATTTTTATTTATTGTTTATATTTCAGATTGTGGTTGTTGGTCGATAATTGATCGAAATATAACGTGAACTGCCATTCTCCACGAAATACATATTCGATTACTAACATCGATTATTGTTCTGCTGTTAAGTAACAGCTGGCTCTGTTGTGGACTTTGACTGCTCGCAGCTGTTAAGTTCAGTTCGTGGCTGAACGCCTGCATGAAGCAAATTTTTATATCGTTGTTCTGCAGTAAAGTGCATACATTTTCGAAAACTATTGTGTACTATTGTGTAAAGTGATAATGCAAAATATATAACAGAAAAGGCTGAAGAACATAGTATTTGTAGCGAACTAGATGAAAGAACAATATTGCCATTCGCTCATTTGATTCAGTAGTTCGATTAAACGTGCTCCGATACAACTTTACTGCTGTTTCGCCTACGCCATTTATTTGCAAGGAAAAATTAAATTAACAAAACAGAAGAATCATGCTGGCGCTTATCAACAGAATCCTGGACTGGTTTAAGAGCATCTTCTGGAAAGAGGAGATGGAACTGACGCTGGTCGGCTTGCAATTCTCAGGCAAAACCACCTTCGTCAATGTTATTGCAGTGAGTATGCTTTTTTTTTTTTTTTAGCAAATAAGTGTGTGTGTGAGGCGGCGGCTGTTCTTTGCGGGCGCGGAGGTAAGCAGAGCAGTGTGCCGCAAGCTATGCCAATGCAATAGCCAGAGGAAGAAACCAATAAACTAAATGCCTTGGACAGAAGGAGAAGCGCGGGGCGCCAGACACAAATTGTGACAAATCGAGCGTTGTTGTTGTTTGGCCGTTTTCTATTGATTTGCCTTTGTTTCTAAATACGTCATGCAATTATCAACTTTTTGTGCTGTTGATTTTCACAGAGTTAACAATTGACGCTCTGCTAACTTCTTTTAGCACTCATATTTATTGTGTCTGGCGTTAATCAATACATGGCATACACATATTTGCATAAATGACGACATTATCAGCTCCCCAGCACATAGTCTGCTCCATTTACTGATAAGCAACGATTCGGACTTAAAACCTGGCATCTAAGCTGCACACAAAACAAATAATATGCGGACGCCTTTGTTGTGAGTCATGTGGCTGCAGCTCTATAGAATGTTTAGGTTAATTAAACTCCCACAGTGTTACCTCTAGAGACGAACCAGTTGCCCAGCTGCAGCAAAAAATCTTAAAACATATATCTTACATTTTATATAATATGGGATTTAGAAAAGTTTGCACCATTAATTTATAATACATTGAATAACTGTGCTGTAGAAATCTGAAAACCTCAAACGAAAACCTGGGCTTATAGTTATGGAAAACAAAAGTAAACAATCGAATCTTAAGACGAGCAAAGGGCTTGAGCTGTGAACCCTACATCAAACCCTTTGGTTGGCATAAATTCTGTATATTTGTGATAAGTTATCTCTTAAGCTTTAGCAGGGTATGAATTTAACTTATCTATGTATGTCTCTTTCACCCGCAGTCCGGTCAGTTCGCAGAGGATATGATACCCACAGTTGGTTTTAATATGCGCAAAATCACCAAAGGCAACGTGACCATCAAGGTCTGGGATATAGGGGGCCAGCCACGTTTTCGTTCCATGTGGGAACGCTACTGTCGCGGCGTGAATGCAATTGTGTAAGAAACTCAGCTTTATCAAAGTTTTTTTGTACACTCACATTACCCGCCTTATCTTTTATGTATTTTAGTTATATGGTCGATGCGGCCGATTTGGACAAATTGGAAGCGTCACGCAATGAGCTGCACTCGCTGCTGGACAAGCCGCAGCTAAATGGCATTCCAGTGCTCGTCCTGGGCAATAAACGTGATCTTCCAGGCGCTCTCGATGAGACCGGGCTCATTGAGCGAATGTGAGTGCTTGCTACATACCATATCTATATATATATATATATATGTATATATATCTTTAATTTCTTGCTTTGCAGGAATCTGTCCAGCATACAGGATCGGGAAATTTGTTGTTATAGTATTTCGTGTAAGGAAAAGGACAACATCGACATAACGCTGCAGTGGTTAATTCAGCATTCGAAAAGCCAAAGTCGTTAGATTATAGCCTAACACACACACACACACACACACACACACAAAACACAAACACACACACATTCACATTCAGATATAAACAAATTTATGCACTCTCTCGCATACACATTGAACAACTAACTTAATTTGCAGTATATTAATTTAAAGTAGACTGTTAATTGATGTATGAGAATGATTCTATGAGCAAAAGTTATTGCAATGGCTCGTTATGATTGTTGGCATGTGTGTGTTTGTATGATAAATTGTAGATCGTGTTCAAGTGTTGATGGTGCAGTGCATAGAATTCGCGTTAGGTGGGCGGGAGTAGCTCGTCGTTAGGACCAAAAATCTCGAATTGTAATTCACAAATGACAAAGGACTAATGAAATATAGCCAACGGATTCTGTATAAAAATGAATATAAAAACGCAAGCATACACACATACCTACACACACACACACACACACACACACAAATATATATAATCTTGACTTATACAATCACATTGTACACAGCGAGAAATCGCAAAGTATTTTGCATAATGATGTGCTTTCACCTCATACAGCCGTTGAATTTGGTGTCTATCGATTTGTTGCTTGTATGAACAATAGTTAGGCTTATGTTTAGTGTTTTATTGGTGTGATTATAAACTATTGATTTTTTTATCATTTTATATATATATATATATATACATAGAGATATACAAATACAAATTATGATTTACATATGTAATAAATATGCAAATATTTATATTTATAGTTTACATTTTTGCTTAGCGAAAATTTTTTAAAAATGAAATAAGTTTGAAAATATACACAAAGTACATACTTGCAACACAAGTCAACAAATAGAATGTTTGCGAGCTTAAATGACATTGCTAAAGAAAAACGTATAATTATCAAAAACTAATATTTAATACTAATTGATATCCGTGTAAGATACGTGCGTATACCTATTGTTCTGTTTCTGTATCAGCGAATTTTGTGAGCGTTAACTTTAAATGCAAGCGCCGGCACGCTTTATGTATGACATCTCATTCACACACACACACACACATAAACACAGACGGCTAAATCAAGCTTATGTACTATAATTTATATTTTAATATGCAATTCCAATTATTAACAACATTATCTAACTGACAAAGAACACGCCCAAGAAGCGAACAAAGCATAACTAATAAAGACTATTATAAAAGAACAGCTAAAACATAGAGAATCCTATTAAGACAATGATATTCATATGTGTGAGATGCGCTGCAATTATTTCAACAATAAATATGTATGTATGTGTTTTGAGCTAAGCCCTAAAGTATGCAATCAAAAGACAAAAGTATGCTATAAGACGAACAGATAAGTTACTTTTGGTTAAGATAAGTCAAAAGTGATCTTAATTCCTTTTTACGCAGACTGGCAATCTTATCGCATTTTAATAGATCACATGGAATGTTGTAATTCAGCTAATTAGAATACATGTTCAGAGGGAAAATATCTCAAATTGTCTAAGGCTTAAAGTTCGGCAATAAGATATTCGCCCGAAAATGAGAATTGGGCGTGCCTGTTTCATTTGCTGCCTTCAATCTATATTGTTTATTTTTGCGTGTTATATGTTTTTGAAAATTTACACAAATTTGAACAAAAAAAATGTTATTCATTGATTAAATTTAAACTCTTGTTATGTTCGTTAATTATATCAAATGGAATGTAAAGTAATTCAATTTTTGTGAGAGTCTTAGTCGACTTTTAGCATTAGTTTGTGTTATATGTGTTCCGGAGAAAGGAAGGAATCCATTCTAATTTCGCCGATTTCTGCTGTCAAAAGTCAGGATAAGCGCTTCAAGGAGTTGAGAACAAGGAATAAAGAATGGACAACAGGTATGTTTATTTTCAATTTTATCTTGTATAGAATATCATACTAAGCTCTACTTGGTAGAATCTCTATATTAAACTAGACTTACTTCGTAATGAAGCTTTCTTCGGGGTAAAGAGTGACAGCACTGAGACGGGGTTGGGCTAAATTCGATCTCATTGAGGGAGTGTGGACAAAATGTTGAATATTTGCTCATTTACTTTTTTATTATTCATAAAGAAAAAAGTTCTAATAATACATTTAAGTTGGGCGTACATCGGAAGTTAATGAAGTTATGCTCAACATCGAACCCGTACGATGCCGGGTAATTTCTGTATATTTATCGCATTTAAAAAACACTTAAAAGTAATTTTTATAATTTTTATACATAAGTATAAGCATGAGTGCACATTATTATATATTTTTCATGCGCATTCGTGATGGTTCCAGTGCGATAAGAACACTGCACACAACTCTCAGACCCATGAATCAACGAGAAGTGACAACATATTTTGTTAGCCTAGGCCCTAAAAAGGGTCATCAGCTATTCCGAGCGTATATTGAACATAATTTATAGCCGCATTTGAGGCGCTGCACAAGACTGGTAGTTGGCCACCCAGTTGTCGGAGCAAGTCAACAATTGATCGATGCCACAAATGCGAACGAATCTGAACGCATAAATACTCCTAACTGAAACCCAACACAGACCAGAGCCCTTTGGCATTGCAGGCTGGCAGGCTGGCTGGCTAATTAGAAATTCTGTGTGCAGCGGCCGTGTTCCAGGAATACGTGTCAAGTGCCTGGGCCCAAGTGCACTGACTGCGGCTACGGTAGGAGCCAACTGTGCGACACGAGCCGTGTGACTCATAAGCAAATATTCTCATGTCTGGGCTGTTGGTTTCCTGCTTCCTTTTCGGCCGCAGCCGCGTGCAATGCGCAACAAGTTCGCTGCCTAAGTCTTTTGTTTTGGTTAGCCCCCCCCCCCCCCCCCCCCCCCTGCGCAACCATCTCAAATAATTCAAATTGAGTTAATTACACTTTTAAATGCTGGAAATTAACATTGCGCCGATAAGCATCTCAGCTGCTGATATGCCTTTTTGGCTGGCTTGCTGTTTGGCCGCAAGCCACAACAACATAACTGGCCATAATTTGGCCAAATCCAACAGCGACAACGGGTCGCTTGTGCTCGTGCTCATAAATTTTCATAAACATAACAAAACATTACGCATACACGAAAGAAATATGCTAGCCAGAAACTAAATTTCAATTATGTTTTGTGGCTATAAAAAAAAAAAACCAAAAAACAAAACTTAAACTCTAGCTATTTAATGCGATTTCTTGTGCGACTTGTGCTGCTTATATAATGACATTAAAAACATGCCAAAAAAAAAACAGACAAAACTAAAATGCTGCTGGCAAGCAACATTTAAATATTTTTGCATGCCAGCGTTAAGCACAACACAACGGGAACGCAATGATTTGTATGCGCCACAGACGTCAACGCCAGGCACCAGCCCAGCCCAGCCAGCCAGCCGCGTGACTCCTTTGATATAAAGCCGTCAAAGCCAAAAGCTGGTCGGGGTGTTGGCCATAAATATGCGCAGAGCCAAACTATTATATATTAATAACATATTAATTAGCCAATGTCAATGCAATACATAAAGCATATCACATATTATATACGATCTAGCCAAAATACTTATCTGCCAGTTGTACTGCGGCCTTATAATGCCTAAATATATTTTAATTGCAAGCACTGTGGGTCTCCACAATGCTGGGCCCACCAAAAGTGTGTCTGTGCCCAACATGCTGTGCCACCTGAAAAGTTCCTGGAATTGCAGCACTAAAAAGAACAAAAAAAAAAAAAGAAAAGGAAAGGCTGGCTAAAACAATAAGCCCAAACAACAATAACACCAACAACAACAACAATAACAACAACAACAAGAACAGCAGCAGGCATAAAGTTCAAACCTTAACAAGATGAACAAAAGACCGAGCCCAGACTGCGACTTGGACTGAAGCTCGAACTTGGACTCGGCCCGGCTGGCTGGCTGAGTGCCTGGCTGGCGTACTTGGCAGACTCGTGGGCAACAATTTTCATGTTTTTTGGGCTGTCAGTAGCAAATATCGCTAAAAAGCAACAAAAACAACAACAACCAGCAGAAGTGCTCTAGTCGGGCAGATACCCTGCATATCAGCTGCTTTATAAAGCATATACATGCGGCTATGCTGCTTCTTCCCTTTGTACCACGCCAGTTCGGCTCTGATATTTCGATTTATATGAAAGCGTAAACATTTAAATATGGCTTAAAAATGTATGCCTCATCACTTAAAATGATTTATTTTTTTCTTTTTTTTTTTTTAAATGTTGCTTTTGGAAATATTTTTTTAAGGGGAAATGTTGACATCTATTTAAATAGACAGCCAGTTTATTGTATGTGAGTCTTAAATTTTTTGGGCTAAGCATAATAATAGTATTATGAAAATATAGGAATACATCGAAAAAGTGGAAGATTCTACTGAATACGAGAATATATATTTCAAATTGCAAGTGTTTAGGTCGTAGTTTCTGAGTAGGTGTCCACTTCTCACAGACATAGCTGGATCGACTTAGTTTAACGTCCTTATAGGAGGTAGATGTTGCATAAGTATGCGTAAACACATCATACCCATTTGGGGCATATGCAGTGGGCTTAGGGTATAACAACAGGATACGCTGACAAGAACTTGGCCTGACAACCGGGCAAATGCAAATAAGTTTGTCTCACTGGCTTTTCTGCTGAATTGGCCAAGTTAAGCTTAAGCAGCGCCCGCCTATGCTTGATTTCCACCTTCGGCTGCAAGTGTGTGCCGCACTCTCTCTCTCTCTTTCTCTCCCGCTCACTCTCTCTCTCTCTCTCTCTCGCTCGCTCTGTTTCTTTTGCGCTGGAGAATCTTGGCCTCGTCTGCCTTTTGTGTGATTTATCGTCTTTTATCGGCTGCGCCATTTGCCTTAGCCGGCTGCAGCACTAGGCCATAGGTGAACCATAATTCACGCAGCAATTGCCAAAGCCAGGGCAGTGGCAGGGATCGTAGGAGGAGGAGGAGGAGCAGTCGCAGCTCAATCCCCATTGCTGCACTAATAAAGTGCTCAGGTGTGAAGCTGCGTCGCAGCATCTGCTGCCAACGCTTGCTTTAATTGATGACAACATCTTGGAATTTTTGTTGGTATTTCTGCGCTCAAGTTTGTCTTGTCGCCTTATTTCACACTCGCATTCCAGCAGCAGCAGCAGCAGCAGCCAGACCAAGGGCAGCCAGCTGGACCGGGCAGCCAATAAGACTTCTTGGCGTCTCTCCCTCTCTTTCTCTGGCTGAGATCTGTTAAATAATGAAACATTTGCACGATACTGGAATCGTATCTGGCGCTGGCAAAGTAGCCATTGCCACAACAATCCACATCCAACATCCACACAATCCGGCATAGCCCAGCCAACTGGGCTGCTGCTGGAGATGTTGGTGGTGGTGGTGCAACATATCGTACAAGATTTCCGGGAATTGAAAACTGCTAAAAATCGTGTTTGATTTTATACGTTTCGCTGTTTCTCTCCTGGCCTGGAGTTTGCCTCTGGTGCATGCAACAGCAGTAGAAACTGTAGCTGTGGTAGCTGCGGCTGCGACAGCGACTGTGGCAGATACCTGTAGCATCTACGATATGCGTCGTGGTTCAACATGCAATCGCAACAAACGAAAGCAGCTTGTTAACTAATTAAAACCGAAATATATGCAAATCAAAGGACGCTGATACGACGAAATCCAACACAAAAACCAACCAGCCAGCCAGCCAGCCATCCAGCCATCCAGCCAGCTCGTAGCCAAAATGTTTTTGGCTACCGTTTGGATGTTGTCCTACCTATCCTGGTCGCAGGCACTTAAGTGGAGAGCAGCTGCCAACTGCCATAATGCTGACAACACAACTAAATAGCACAAAGCGCATTGTCCAAAAATTAATTGCAACATTTTGGTGGTCTTCACCCACAGTGCGCATTGACGAGTCGCCACCAGAACCGGACTCGAATATGCAATCAATTCAAATGGATTTCATACGAAGCAGCAGCGATTTACGACAATGCCCACAGAGTCCAGGCCCAGGGCAAGGTCCAGGTCCAGACGCAGCCTGCCTTTTAGAGCGCTTTTATTGGGTTCATTGTCGAGCTACGTGCAGCATCCCCAAGGGCCTTTAGGGTCCAAGTGGTGCGGGCGGGCTGACCATCGTCTTCGTCGTCGTCGTCGTCGACTTGGTCCAGCTTCTTGGTCGCCAAGGTGCGGGACATATGTAAAACAAGCCATGAACAACCGCAGCTTCAGTCTGGCCAGGCAGGCAGCCAGCCAGCTTGCTAGGCAGTGGGGCAAAAAGGATTCGGAAGTGAAATTTATTTTGCATATCGCCGCCTGACAATGCCCCCAGTTGCATTGTCTCAGCGTCCAAAGGCAAGTGCTCCTGGGAAACTTTTGCGCATCGCATTTATCAAGCTGCAGTCAATTTGGCCAGCGAGCTACGGATTGTCGATTGTCACTGGGAAATTATCCAATTTTGTGCCTTCGGCATTCAATTGCGCCTGTCAATTTACAAGCCAGATTCGCGGACCCCGGACGAGTAGCTGTCAGTGTGATGAACGGGCCGAGCTGTGTGGTCGGCTCTGCCTTGAGGGGGAGCAGGAGGCATCGAGCGGCATGGTGGTGGCAGTAGGGAGTGTACAGCGGGCCTGTATTGGCTTGTGTTGTGCCATCTAAAATCATAATCGCTGATCAGCCGCATTGCCTTAACCCTTAGTCCAGAACAACTTAACCCTCGCTCCCGACATGCCCGACAATTGCTTCCGGAGATGCGTGCCAATTCATGCAATGCCGCGGCAAATATGCTCGCTGCAAAGGGTATTCTATATATATCCATGGTATTTGTACTACGTAGAAAAAGACGTCAGCGAAGCCACAGATAATATATATATATATATATATACATATATATATATAAATGCCTGATCAGTCGATATGTCTGTCTGTTTTTCTGTGCACAGCATTTGCTCTATTCGCATGAAACTTTCGAAAGGTCCGTCTTTTTGATGCAGGCTATATCTATAGCTGCCTAAGGAATGATCTGTCGAAATTTGAGTTATATTTTAATCTTAAGCACGCTTGCCACTTATATAAGCGAAATCTTAACTCAACTTCGGACAACCCTATCATATAGCTGCCATTGGAACTATGAGTTGAAAGGAGACTTATTGGATGACTAATGATATCTGTTTGTTTTTCAAGATGTGTTAGCAAAGTTCAGCCCTTGCAAGCTTATAAGCAAAATCTTAGTCACAGCAGACAATCAAAGAAATACGCAGGCCGTGTCTGCTAGGGTATTCAGTCGTCGGTGGTACGATGCACAACAGTTTTTAATCGTTTGCTTTTTTCGGCATATTTTGTTGCATTTTTTATTAATTGCATCAAGATCAACTGCAGCAGTGAACGCCGCCAGCGCCAAACTTGTGAAAATATGATAAAAAAAAACGAAAAAAAAATTCGCTAATGAGTATTTACCTTTCGCACAGGCATGGCTGTGGCTAAGAGGGGGACGGTGGTACGGGGTAGGGGGTACGGCTACGGGGCGTATGCTTAATACTAGATTAATATCGCAAAATTTCATGTGCGCTGAACTTAACGGCTGATCGCTCATAAAATTAATCAAGCTGCTTTAGGCTACTTTAAACGTTGCCAACATTTTACATTTATTTTGTTATTTTTTTTTTTTGTTGCTCGCCTGCCTGTTATTATTTTCACATACTTTGGTGGGATTTCCTTACGTTAGCAAATTGCTTTTGTTATCGATGCAAGCGGGCGAGTTGAATGCACTCAGCATATATCCATATCCATATTGTTAGCTGCGACGGGTCTCACGTACAGGCGAACGGGCGATCGACTTATCCCGATCCCCGTCAGGTCTATGGCCCTGTGGACGACGTGCCATTTGTTACATTATAAAATATAATAAATTTCTGTGTGTATGTGTGTGTGTGTGTGTGTGTGTGTTGGCTTGGATTTGCCCATAAATATCCTAGAAGACGCCTGATGGACTCGTCGATTGTCGCTTGTGTGTGGGGCCAGCATTTGCATAAGTTCATCGGCGAAAAATGTCAATTTTAATTGAATTTCTATTGTAAACGAACCGATCTTGACGAGCAATTCGATTTATGTCTGCCTGTTCGCCTGTCCGTCTGTCCGTCTGTCCCTTAATGGTAATAAACATGTCAGCCGCAAAGCGAACCAACTAATTTGAGCGCTAGTTTAAAATGCTGCTGGTTGCTGCTGGTTGCTGCTGGCCATCGGCAAACGGGAAAACCTGCTTTTGGGCCAACACAGATCTTGTCTTGGGATGCTGCTGCCGCTGCTGCTGCTGCTGCACCTCAGCTGGCAACGCGTTGCACCAATCCCAGGCGCTAGCTTAATGCCATAATTTATGCGCAACAACTCGCTTTTAAGTTGGCTCCGCCTTTTGGCCAATCAGCGGCGAGTTTTCAGCTTGTCTATTCGCTTTTGCCCCCCTCCCCCCCCGGTCCGTGCACTGTATCGGCATCTGTTTACCTGCACTTGCCGCAAACAGATTGCAAATCCTGTCCGGTAAATGGTGTGAAAACACTTTTCAATACCCTTACATTAGGCACACTCACGCTTATCTGTCCATTTCGGGAATAGGAATAGGGCTTGTTAAAAGCTACAACAATATTCACAATTATATTGCAATACATGTTCTAATTGAGTTCTAATTGAGCAAGAAACTGTAGCAAAATAATGTTACTTTCTGAAAGCGGTTCGGTTTTCAGAAAGAAATCTTATAGGAAAATTCCTAATAGATCCAAAGAGAACTCGATTGTTTCGCTTTAGTTTTAATAAGCAGGGCCCGTCTCTATTGCGGATGTGGCAGATGTACAAGTCATATTTTCTTCATTTCTTGGCATAATTTTTGACCGTCAAAAAATCAACTCATGATGCCACAAATTAAAATTGATGTACATTAATAACGAACATTTTTGTAAACGCTGATGCTCTAACCTTGGTCAAAATGTAGAAAAACAAGAATTAAAGATTTCTTCAGTACGAAGATTTAATACCCTTGCAGTATCTTGGTCACATACAAGCACCTACTTTTCGATTGATGGTAGCTATATAATATAGTAGTCCGATCTGGCCAGTTCCGTTATGCGTACGTGCAAAGAAGGCTGACCTATATAAAGTGCCTAGAGGATAGCTTTGAGACTGAGAAACTTGTTCACATAGAAATCGACAGACGGACATTATGACATTATAATATCCTCTACTGAGGTATATAATTTATAATAAATATTTTTAAAATTTTCGTAAATTAGGTGCACACCATAATTAAAACGGAATCAATGATAAAAATCGATTCCATTTCGATATGTTGCATGATTAAAACTTAGAATGTAGAGTATAGAATTTGGTCTTTTTTAACATGATTTTTGAGTCTTTCTAAAATTGAAAGAAAGTGAAAAGCAAAATATTATGACTAAATTTAAAAAACTTTTGTTTAAATTAATTAAATATTTCGAGTTTAAGGTCTAACTAAACTGGTTTTATTTATTCGAGTCGTTTGAGTTTTGGCCAATTTAAGAACTTGCCCATTTTTATTAAGCGGATTTTTTGTCAGTCGGGAGATGGATATTTCGCCCAATAAAATGACATACATTTTTTAAAAATTATAATAAAGAATACGTAATATCTTAAAATAGAAATCGGAGACGTCTCTAAAATGTCTTAACTTAAAGTTGTTCGAAATTCAGTAAATTAAAAGATACATTTGCAAATATTATTAAAGAATGCAAAACTTAACATCTCTAAGCGATTTGTGCTGCCTATAATTGCTGGATTAAACTAAAATAGTTTGGTTAGTGTGTATGAAATTCGTTTCAGTTATGCTAGCTTTCCCTTTTATTATTTTGACTTAGTTGCGGCTTCTTGCATTTGTTTTTGTTGTTGCTGTTGCTGTTATTTGGTGGCACGCTGCGGAAACATGAATTACAAATTTCAGTTCCAATTTGGCTCGCACGGAATTGCACCTGCCCGGGCTGGCCCGAGTGTTGCCCCTGCGGCCGTTACGCAAGCGATGCTGATGAAGCAATAAAAATGCAGCGCGTGCCACAAGCGGCCAAGAAGCCGCCAAAAAAGGTGCAAGGTGCATCCAAATGCAGCGCATCCATACCACGTACCACACACTCACACACACACACACACACACACACGCACACACAGAGAGAGAGAGTGAAACAAACACACAAGTATAATTAAATGTCCGCTGCCAATGAACCCTGTCGAAAAGGAAACCCGCTTGGGAATGTTGACTGTGTCCCGATTTGATCCTAAGCCCTGCTGCGCCTAGCGGATTAATGAATTTCTCGTTATGCGCTTGACTGACAGCGAAAACCGCAACAGTTTCTGGCCGGGCGGTAGGGAGGGTAGACTGAGCGGGCATTATGTAGAGCAATGGGATTCCGGAATTGTGGCTCGCTTTGATTTGTACAGCGATTTAACGCCTGATTGGCTAATGGGCTGAGCGGCTTTCAAGTGGTTGCAATTGCCAGTTGCAATTGTTGGTTTCTTATTTGTTATTTGTCAATTGCCAATTGATCTTTTGGGCAATTGATCCGCTTTGCGTGCGAAAATCCACAAAAAAAAAAAACTGAAATAAGAGACGAGGAAAAAAAAATGGGGAGTACCTGACTGTGAGATACTCTGAACTGCTTTTGCCCTACAGCTTGTTTGAAAAATACATTCTTGATTAACTTCGATGTTTAAGTAATAAATATATATTGAATATATCATATGAACGTGTGTACACAACTAAGCGCAAGGCTCTATATTTAAAGTTTTGAGAGATATAAAGAGAAAGAATCGAAAACTGAAACATTCTTCATCTGAAATATTCTATAGGGTAGGCAATCGTCGTCTTTCTTAGCTATGAGCAAATGGAGTCGGGCTTGCCTCCTTCTGCCTGTTACATACATTTGCGCAAAAACATTATACACCCCAATATACCCCATTTACAATTTATACCAGACACTTTTAAAAGCGCGCACATTATTTTAATTAATTTCCAGTTACCGATTGGCATCTAAATGTTGTATTAATTGTTGAGCATTATGTGCCAAGTGACCACAAGATATGAGCTCTGTTCCAATCACACTCCCTCTCTCCCGCCGCCCTCATGCCCGATCACTTGGCTGCCTGGCTCAGATAGCTGCGTGCTGTTACAAGGTGGGGCCGCATAAATCTGCTGCCTTAATTGCAGCTTACAGCTTAGCCTGGCTTAGAGCTGAAGCTTGGCGCATTCCCGAAATTGATTTCGAATACGTTCATATGAGTTTACGAGGTGCCGTAAAAAATCGCATCAAATCGAATCAAATGCAGGCAAATCCTGGCCAGAGCCAACGCACGTGTAAATAAATTGCTACAGGGCAAATAAAGAAAAAAACCGGTCAACCCTTTGACCGTCAACCGTTGTCCTTTATCGCAGCTGCCCAAAAGCTGACCCAAAGGGTTCGGGCCCCTTCTCCATATTTGTGCACTAATCCCGGTCAATAAAACACAATTTTTGCCACTTGATGGCCGATGCTGGGTATATGCAGCCAGCGGAAAAGCTAAATAAAGCTTAGCTACATTTACTTTTCAATTGCGTTACGGCGTTGTCTTGAGTGGGCTTGAGGGGTGTGTGTGTGTGTAGGAAGGGAGGGGGGGGGGGGACGGTTTTGGGGCATATCGGCACAGTATAGCTAAATAAATAAGAATTGTGCCAGTTGAACTGTGCGACAACAACGACGGACGTCAAGTTTTATGTTTGTTTATCGCCAAACTGAAAGCTGGACACTCGCAGCTGGATAGCTTGGACAGCCGGATAGCTTAGCAAAAGGGACAGTTGGACACACACTCAGTGCACCACCCACATGGCTGGTGGATCTGTTGTTGGCTGCAGTGTTGCCAAATTTAGATATTTTATGGCTGCTTTCAGAGTTTCTCAGCTGAGAAGCTGCAGCTGCCTGCGATTCTCGATGCTTTCAAAATCATTTAGTTAAACGCTAAATTGAGGCGAGGCAATAATAAGGTGGATAAAACAAATCTGGATGCATTGGGCAAACTATTAAGTTTGCGTTTTCAACTGTTTCAAAAGGAAAGAAAAAAAGAAATAAAGAAAAAAGAAAAAAAGAAGCAAGCTGCTTATCCTTTGTGACTCAACATACTTATAACACTACATTACATAGCCGACTCTTGCCAATATAGCTTAGCTATTTCTAGCTATTTCTAACACTGGCTTCAGCTAGAGTGGGCAGCACTGGTGGCTTGGTTCACAATTTGCCTCTGGATTTATGCGTTTGCCATTGGCTATTTATTTTCTTCAGCTATTTTCTTGATTTGGCAATTTTCTGTGCATTCAGCCATGTAATTGAGTTGGCAATTTTTGAGAATTACGCAGCAAATGTGGTATTTTTCTAGAGGCCCATCAAACTGGTTGGAGCTTAGTTAGAATTCAGACTTTGGTGCAGGCAGATGCATATCGCGTGAGAGACAGAACGCATGCAGAGAGAGCCTAGCCTAAGCAAAGGTTTTTTTTTGTTTTGTTGTTTTTATGGCTCATAACTGCCCTAATTAAGGCCATTGTCAAGAATGGGCCGCGGCAACAGCAACTTGCAACTAGCAACTGGCAAGTTGCAATTGGCAGATTTCTGCTGTTGCATGTCGCCAGGGTTCAGTCGCCCATTTAATTGTCATGTTGTGCATTGAGAATGACAGCATTTTGGGCGCTCAAATGCGGCAGTCGCACGTGAGGCGACAATTATGCACAAACACACACTCACTCACACACACACACACCCAGAGCATAAAAGCCTGGCAACATTCTGAGCCAGCAACATTTGCTGCTGGCAACATGTTGCTGCTGCTGTACGCATATTGTAAATGAGTTTGGGACCAAAGCTGACACAAAGTGGCATAATTACATGTTCCGATGACAAGACCTGCTAGGTTTGTTCACGCGCTCGTCTGGGGTTAAGGAAGCAGAAGGAGGGGCCAAGGCACAGGAATGCTGCTGCACGAATGACCAAAAACCAACTGGGCAGGCAATTGCATTTTTGGTTACATTTCGCTCACGTTTCGGCTGCAATTAAAAACGAACTGAAAAATGAAAGAGCCAGCGAGGCCCAGGGCCAGGAGTTACAAACAGCCTAGCGGAGGCGCAAAAGGCCGCGTTTAGCCAACTATGAAGATTTAGATAAGCGCCTCATTTTGCTGGCCGCTGGCCCAGGCCAGGCCCGCTTGGCACCAGCTCCGACTCCTACGGCTACGGCTCGGCCCTGGTCAGTTTTGGGTTCGGTTCTGTCTGTGTACACGTTTTCCATTTCATTTCGTGTGTGTGTGTGTGTCTGTGTGTGTGCCCCTGTCAGGCGAGCGGAGCGTGTATTGGCTTTGGGTTACCATTTGGTCTAAATTGTCGCGCAGACCTTGAGTGTCCTACACTTGCATTTAAATTACAGCAGACATTTTTTATGTTCTCTTCTTTATTCTTCTTGTTACGAGGGTGTAAAATGTATGCCCTCCAAAAATTTATGTGTCATAATGTAATTTTAAATGTTGCCTTTCGCATTTGCTAATGACTTTTTAGCGTCGGCATATTACATTTAAATTGTACACAACAACACAAGCTGCAAATGGAGAGGTGGGAGAGGCGCATTTTGTACAAATTGTATGCCACCCAATCAAATACAAATCGGCACCCACCACGACAGACCACGCAAACGGCGTTGATCCACAGTGGGCCAGTCGTGGTCGTTGGCAATCATCGCCGGGCTGTAATGATTGCAAACACAATCTGGCCATGTTGATCTCTGGTGGCTCGAAAGACTGGAGTCCAAGGCACACGGTCGTTTCGGCGCGCGCACGCCGCAAAAGTTTTCCGCAGAATTTCCCTCAGTTTTCTATTGCCCGCCGCTGTGGTCATGACTTGAGCGCGACTGCATAGAATTTCAACAATAATCGCAGCGAGCGGCTAACAAACCAGCAAACAAGGCGAAAACAACACACAGACAACGCCAACAACAACAGGAACAACAACATAGCAGCTGGTATCATCATAATCATAATGCGCATAAGCCGCATGGTTAGGCTAAAGGCGGGCTAAGGGGCGTGACGTGGTATGACCGGCGGAGGGGGGGGGGGGGGGGCAGCGGGAATTCATTCCAACGAATTCGCAATTCTGCGAAATCAAATTGCACAAATATTTCTCTTATGCAATGCAACAGCAGAGAGGTGCATGGGGGGCACGGTAGTGTGTCGATCCCCCGAGCTGCCATTGCCAGATGGGGCACCCAACTAAGTAACTAAGCGAAGCTGAAGCTCCAGAGCGCACTCGCGCTGCCAGTCGAGGTTGCCCCGCTGCCATTGTGGTGGCCATTGTTAGACATAGACACACAGACACCACAGATGGTTGCCAAAAGCTTGTTCAGGTTTACACGATGTTACTAAATAAGAATTAACTATTTATATGGTAAATATTGAGGTCTCAATAATAAATTAATTTACTGATAACATTAATGAGAAACTGTTAAATAAAAAAAAATAAAAAGTTAACTCGCCCCCGGGTGGACTCGAACCACCAACCTTTCGGTTAACAGCCGAACGCGCTAACCGATTGCGCCACGGAGGCAGTTAATGTCCAGAGGGCAAATTATAAACTTTACACGAATACTAAATATAAATGCTTAAAGAATAACGAATTATAAATTCTTTTTGATATTTACTAAATATTTCCCTTATCTGTTTCTTATCGTAAGAAAATCTTTAACGTTAACGTTTTCAGCCTTATCTGTCAGAAAATAAATTAAATACAAAGTAACTAATAGCAAAAAGTATTGGCACTGAAATGTTTTTAATAATGCAATTCTTAGCGGTATGCAATATTAAACTATATAAATTATACTTACAATATAATAATGATCGCTACCAAACTCAATATCATATTTATCTCATGCCCACGCCGTATACTAATATATATATATATATATTATACGAAGGAAATAAACAAACACTAAGTCGTTTGGTTGTGACAGCAATTATATATATTTATAAAAAATAAAAGTAAATTTTACAAATCTCGATCCTGCCAGGAGTCGAACCTGGAATCTTCTGATCCGTAGTCAGACGCGTTATCCATTGCGCCACAGGACCGCTTGGCAATGTTGCTCTTTATTGCTGTCGATGTATATTTGCAAGCAAATTGATAGTTCTATAAATATACTGAAATGCTTATGTGTTTATGATAATTTTTGTTTGTGGCTTGCGTGCTAACGAACTTATTTACATATAATTTTCATATCTTATTGAGTTAAAAAAAACTTTGAATTATTGTCATATTCCGGTTCACACTCAGTTTTCTTTACGACGTTGCTCAGAGCTAGCTGTTTTCAGTTTTCTGTATCATGTGTCGTGCATGATAGGTGTTCTCAGTTTTGTTAAACTTGTTCTTTACGATAAGTGTTCGTAGCTTTCCTTATAAGTATTATGCTTGTTTATGCACACTGTTCTCACTAGTTTGTATCATATTAGTTAATGCAAACTAATATCAATTTTGCTAATTTTGTTCTTTACGAGGTATGTTATATAGTTAGTTTTCCTTAATATATATTGTTCACATTTATCTTCATAAATTTAATGCCAATTGTTCTCTGTTGTCAATGGTTTTCAGTTTCTAAAGCTTCTATAGCTTCTTCTTTAAAAATGGTTCTGATGTCAACTTAGTTTTTTAAACAAAAACTCATATTATGTAAAATATTTTCATCTGCTAACATTTTTTTCATAAATTCAAATGATGCCACGATGCTTGTTTTATTTTTATTTATTTTCAATTACCAATTACCAGACAAGAAAACTTCATAATTAAAAATTTTAAAATAAATACTATTCGTTTTTCACGATCTTGAGATTTGGCCATTTCGTGTAAACGTTGGCAGCGTCTGGCAGTCTCCTGTGAACGTGATAAGCTCGAAATCAACCGCATCGTCATCATCTTTGTCGTGGTGGCGGTCGCAGTTGCCACTACTGCTGCTGGCAGAGAGTCCAATCGGCATGGCCAACTCGTCGTCGTCGTCGTCGTCGTTGGAGCAGTGGAATTACAGCAACTCTAATCTCTCGACAATTGTGGGCGCACACAGCGCGCAGGCGCAGCGAAATCATGCGAAGAGGAAATGAAATCGCGCAACTGCAACTGCAACTGGCAACTGGCAAAGTGGGGCCCTGCGCTGGCGGGGTGCTGCGACGGCTGGACAACCAGAGACCCCAAGCAGTCTGCGAGGCCTTCCTTAATGTTTCGGTGTTTGTGACTCTCCGTTTTCTGTTGCCATGTAGAGTCCGGGTCCTGGTCGTGTCTGGCTTCTAACTTTGGGAGAATTCCTTTAAATGGTTTTTTGGTGCGGCTGCTGCTCAAATGAATCATCCCAGCCGAGCTGAGCCGAACCGCGCCGAGCTGAGCTCCTCCCTGCTGTGGCGTCGAGTGCTGACACAGCCAGAGACCTGCACAAGATGTGTGAATTTTTTGTTTTTTTTTTTTCAATGTTGAGTTGCCCCAGAGACTCGAGCTGCCACATTGACTCGATCTGTGGCGAAAGGAGTGAAAATTTATTGAGCTGTGGGCGCGCATTATTCATGCTGCACTGCACCAGCAAACGGGCTGAGGGGGGTGGAGGGTAGCTAAAAGCGAACGGACTCTAAGCCAACCAACCAGCGTGTACCCGAGTCTTGGCACCAAAAAGTAGGCGACACCAGTCGCCGCGCGCTGTTGCTTGGGGACTTGGTCGCCGTCAGTTTGGGTTAACAGGTTAATGTTGTCCACCGGTCTGAAAAGCTAAACTAAAAAACAATATATACATATATAAAGAACTATGCGCTATTGTTTCACATGAGCAGCTCGAGACCAGGCCACTTATCGCCTGTCAAATGTAATCGATGATATTGTTGTTGCTGCGGCTGCTGCTCCTAATGATGACGAAAGTTGCCGTTGTTGCTGCTGCTGCGGCTGCTGATATCTGCATCTAATCATCTCACTGTTTTACACTTGCCAAAGGTGTTGCACGCTTATCACCTGGCCCAGGTAATTACAACAGAAATGTTGTCGAAAACAATAATTCGTTTGGCTTAATTTCTGAGAAAATGTTATTTATGCCTGCGGCAGGGCAGGGCTGGCTCTTGGGGATACGAGCTGCATGCTTGTGGCGCGTTTATCGTGTTGCATCAATAAATTGCCCAGTCGAGCAGCAGCAGCAGCACCAGCAGCAGCAGCAGGAGCAGCAGCAATCGCAGGTCTCAACATTTCATAATATTTACAATAAACATGCAACTGCTGAACAAGAAGGATTCTGGCCATGCGAGTTGGCAGCAACAACAATTGTTGTTGCACAGTTGCTGGCAACATTTAGCGCATCATGTTGCGTGAAATTTGACACTTTAGCCATGTTGTTGCCGTTTGTTTTGTTGCTGCTGCTGCTGCTGCTGCTCTTAGCAATGACGACACAGTCAAACTGCCAGACACACGGGCAACACATTTGAGTTTTGTCTTGTTGCTGCTGCCTCTGCTGCTGCTGTGTCTGTTGCTTATTTATGTGCGTCAGGTTTGCAGGTTTGCAGGCTTGCAGGCGTGCGACGGTACAGTAAAAACTGGCTTTTGGGCGCTACCGAATTTATGTGCCTTTGTCATATTTGCTGGCGGCCTTATAACAATAATACACAAATATGGCCAATGCGTTGTCAACAGCTGCAGGCTCCAGCTAAAGACTCGCACACACTGTGTCTCTCATTGCATGCTGCATGCTGCTGGCTGCATGCTGCATACAGCATGCTGCTGGCCCATGCAAAAACGCACACAATCAAGCGACAAATTGATCGCACTCTGAGATAGGCATACTCCCAGCAACAAGCTGATGGTCTGCTTAGGCCTACAAGGCAATGGCCCAGGGACAGCGGACAACTGGACAACGAAACTAATATCTGTGCAATTGCCAATGCCAATTTTCGTATTTAATATGCCACGAATTGACATGGCCGTTGCCATTAACCATTTGATATGGGCAACTGAGACCACAGAGAGCCAGAGTTTTAGGTTTTGTGGTGCGCGCAACATGGGAACAGGCTGTCACATTAAAACGGTCAATTGGCATTGGGCCTTAATTTAATCAAATTAGCTGAGAAATGAAATTGTTTATGGCGCCAGTTTGTTCAGTTCAGTTAATCGGAATCTAAAACAAATTATGAGAGAGCACAAATTGCAAATTGCAATTGCAATTGCTAATTGCCGACTGCAATATGCTCGGCTATAAGCCAAATGCTAATGCAATTTAAATAATTAATAACGCACACACAATTTAATTTCATTAGGATAATTCTAATTAGAAAGAGGAGCTGCGGTAGTTGCTGGTTGTTGTTGCTGCTGTTGTTGCTGTTGTTGTTGCTGTTGCTGCCGTTGCCCTATCGCCTGTGTCCAATCGCTGCCTACAAAAGCCCAATTTTCGTTTGAGTGTGTGTGTGTGTGTATGTGTGTGTGTGCATGTGTTTAAGCTGAATTTTAATTGAAATTGTGGCTGTCATTGTAAAATTAATGAATAGACAAGCAGCACACATATACACACGTACACACACACGCACACACTCTACTGCACACTCATAGAAAAGCAATTACATTTAACAGCTGCCTGGGCAACTGCATTGATGAGCTTTGGCTCTGATGCAAGTCTGATAAATAGTCATGCACATGCTATATATACTATATACCACATATATTTGTATGGTACATTATGTAATGGCTTTGCAGATAATAACGCAACATGGACACTGGCTAATTAAATTGGTTTCCAGGCGAGGCGTCGGTGTTGAACTGTGCTATATTAAAATCCATTTAAATCTAACAAATGTATCGATATTCTTTTGGACCAATGGCTACAGTGTCCTATCATAGTTAATCATCTAAAGAAGCATTTTGTTTGTTTGCCTGTAACTGTATGTGTGTGCTTCTATACTTGTGTGTGTGTGTGTGTGTGTGTGTTGGTGTGCGTGGCCGTTTGCTGTGTGTCGCCATTGTTGGCCATACATTTTCAATCAGATAAACCTGCAGCCCAAACGCACGAGCGCACAAACCATGGCAATGGCAGGGACAAGAGGAAGAGCAACAGCAGCAGCACCAACGGCAGAGGAGCAGACAGTAGCAGGCGAGGTGGCAGGCAGAGGCAGAGGCAGACGGTAGGAGGCAAAGGCCCAATGTTATCGGAACGCTGTTGCCACTGCCACTAATTAGTTAATGCATGACCAAATAATTGTTGCCATCGCTGCTTTTGTTTGCAACTATATATATGAATATATATACCTATACATATACATATATATAATCCCTTATTATATGACGCACCAAGTGCCTTAACCAGTTGAACGGGCTTATTTGAATTCTATCTCTTGTCGAAAATTACATAAAAGCTGGAATGAAGAAAAATTACTCAGTATTCTAAGAGAAAAGTAGCACAATATTCAAAACTATATATTTGATATAGATAGATTTATGATATCAAATTTCATATAGTTGCCTGAAGAAAGATCTACGAAAAGTCTAGATCTCTAACAGCCAACTGTCATTGACATATGTTATGCCTGCTGTAAATTTACGGATACCAAGTTCATTTATTTTTAAAAGATGAATACGAGAAAGACTGTCTAACTTCGGCGTATCGCAAATCCTTTGAAGACATACACCTGACTAAGAGCAAGGCTTGGCCTATGCGAGTAGAGCTAAAAATCTGAAAATCTCTGAATTTGGGTGATAATATTTTGAGAAGAAATAAAAGAAATATATATTTTTCTGTGCAAAAACTAATTTTTTGAGTTATTCTTCGTAAATACATATATATATATACATATATATATGATATAGCCGTGCGATGCTGATTGGACATTAATTAAAGTAGAGTATAGTTACAATGCTGTGTTGCTTATAAAGTATTTAAATGGAGGGGTATTAATTTAAAACCTGATAATCTCAAGCACTTAAATAATGCGCCTAGTTGTTAGGTTATAGAGATGTACCCTTGGGAGGCGCATCTCTCTAAAGGTTAAATATCTCTTGTATAAGCCTCTTTTTCGAATAGTTTTAATAGCCGTTGTTGAAATGGGCAAATATTGCAACTCTATGAAGAAATATTAAACTTTCCTCTACAAAGCCTCAATTTTCTAGCCAAAGTGTCGGATACTGGGACGAGATATTAAAGCATAAGAACCAACATGCTTAAATTCTTTTTGTTCATCTTTGAGGTGAAATTGTCAATACTCCTTTATGGCAAAATAAAAAAAAAAAGGATAAGTTAATAATTCGAATTTTGAAATCGTACTTTTTTTATAGTTCAGAAAGTGTTAAAATTGGTATGTAATAAAAAGCGCAGCCTTCTTAACTGCAATTTTTGTTTAATGGAATGTTTAAGTGTATCTATAAAAACAATTACCTAGGCACTTTTTATATGTATAGTTAACAAGTCAAAAAACCTTTCGTAAAACTTTACTATTTGTTCTTCTTTCTATCATTTATCTAAAGATCATTTTTAAAAGAAGTTACTGAAGGTTGCTTGCGTTATTTCTAATATATATTCCATTCTAGTCAGTTATATTGATATAGTTGTCAGAAAGAGGACTGCGTTTGTTGATTAGCATAAGCTGTTCAGCTTATTAGCTATAGAAACGCCCCGATCACAGATACTATAAGAGCTAGCAGCAACAAATATGATATGTCGTTAGTCACATACCGAGCATAAACAATTCAACTGCTACCACATGTTCCCAGCTATCTATTGGATAATCATAAAGGCCCTACGTTTGTTCTATTCCTGTGCGTTCGACCTGGCCTAAACACTAATTAGCTAATGCATGCCCAAATATTTGTGACTGCCGCTGCTGCTACTTTGTTCAGCTAGCCATTGATTTATGCTGCCATATTGTATTTTGGGCTGGTTTATATTTTGGTTATGGTCAGCTGCATGTGGCACGTAGCTTTCCCAGGCACAGCACATATGAATATGCGGCCCACCAGCGTTTATCGCAGATGCTGATTAACTGATTTATATATGGCCAGTCATTTGTAATGCATTGATCGCTGCGTTCAAGTTCTGCGACTGTCCATAACTGATAGAGAACAGTTCAACTAATGTCATAGTTTTATTTGTGATTATTACAAGTTAATTGCGCACACCCCCCCAAAAAAAGGTACCGAATAACAATGTAATTATATAACAATTATGGGCGTGGTCAGGTAGAAACATTGACACATGCAAACTTGAATGCAATTAGACAAATGAAGGACCTCCCAAACGGGACTCACGCTCATGTGATGCTGTGCAATTTCTCTGACATAGATCTGCACAATATGGCGTCTATATAAGAGATTGTTGTTGTTGCTGTGCTTGGCTGCGTTTAACGTGCATTTAATTGTCGGCTCAATTACACTGCCCAAAAGATGCACTCGCCGTGATAGGCTAGGTATTTGTATATATTGTTATTATTTCATTAAATAGATTCTTGATGAGCCTTGCGTGTGAATGCAAAAACCAAAAAAAAAAAAAAACAAAAACAAAATTGGCACAAGGTGCAACGGAAGCGGATGCCCGTTGACAATTAATGAAATTAGCCAATGCGCATTGATATGTGGCTTTAAGCACATACAAATTCGCTTAGCTGGATGCCGACTTTATGGCCAACAGACACGCGTTGGCCATTAATTAGCGCCATGCCCATAAAACCAGGGGGCAGTCTAGTTTTTAACTACTCATAAACTGAGTGAAGGTACTTTGCATACCTGGGCTTATTTGCAGTTGATGTGCGCTTTATGACCAGCCGGCGCACTCGTAAAACAAAAGACTTAGGCAACGAACTTTGGCGGCTAATGCTTGTGTATGTTTTTACTGTGCCTGCGCTGTCTGTTGGCTGGAGTTGCCGTTGTCGTACCAATAAATTAACATGCCATTTCACGCCTCAATACAAGCAACTGCGTCTTCAGCTCATAACTCATGCGTTCAATATACAACAAATGCCGCATAACAAATAACCAACTGGGCCAAAAGACGTTAGAACTTCGGCGTTGGCCAACACCTCGGCGGCGGCAGAGACGGCCAAGACGGCAAAGACGGCGCACGTTTTGTATTGAAGACGCATCGAAATTTAAAGAGCAATTCATAAGCATAAATGGGCATTATAAATACATTGCTTCCACACAATTGTCTGTCTGCACAATTGTGCGCCTCGGCTGATTTCGATTTCGATTTGTGTCCAATCATCTGGCCGCAATTAATCAATCTTTGCCGTCAGTTACCGTTCTACAGTTTCACTAACACAATTAGAGCCAACTCGCTTTTTTTCATAAATTATTTTATTTATTTTTTGTTGTTTGCTTGTTTTTGTTTGTAGTTTTTTGTTTTTATTTTTTTTTTTTTTTGTATTTTTATATATTTTTTTCTGATTTTTGTATATCTTTTCTGGTGATTGCCTTTAAATTTAAATAAACGTATGTTTTTTTTTATATATTCAACTATCAATATGGCCAATTACAATACATTTATCGCATATGCTTACAACATATATATCTGTAGCTCTAGAAGTAAGTATACATATACATATTACATATTCTTTTTTTCCATTTTGCTTTTGTTTTTGTTTTTTTTTTTTACCTCACACGCACATAAATTAAGTTTAACACTAAATTTGTAGTATATGTACACAGAACTTAAGCGGTTAGTTAAAGTTTTATAAATACTTTTGTTTTGTTTTTGCTAAAATTATACAAAAATTGCTAACAAATGTTTTTTTTTTGTTTTCTTTGTTTATCGTTTTTTTTCCTCATATTTTACAAATTGCCTTTAACATTGAATTGATTTAAATGTATATTATGTTTATTTTTAAGACTTAGCCATAAACATTGAACATTTATATGTACATATATAGTATGGGCTTGTGTGTATATGTATATGTGTATGTATGCTTTATAATACATACACTGTCCTACCATTTGACTTCATTTTGTTTTTTCTTCCTTCTCTTTGTCTTGCTATTAGGTTAAGTATGTGTTGTTAAAAGTTAATTTTACATTTATTAAACTGTTTAAATTTATGTTTCTTTTTTCTTTTTGTTTATCACGTCTGTTTGTTTAATGTCTAATAATTTAACTAATTTACAGTTTAAAGTATTTTGCAATTTACAATTGCATTGCGTAATAGGACAAAGATTTTCCAGTTGCTTTATACAAAACAGTTTTTCAGTTTTTATGCGTGTTTTCTTTTATTTATTTTGATTTTTTTTTTTTTTTTGGACGTGCATTGAGTTAATATTAATGCTTATATATCGTTAGTTTCTGTGTGCTTGTTGTTGCTGCTCTTGTTTTCAGTTATAGATATACATATATACATATTAATATTTATGAAATTCCGTTTGTCGGGCTTTTGCTCATATTTAATTTGTATTTTTTTTAATAAGTTTATATCATATATTTTTGCTGATTTTATGGCAGTTCATAAAGCACAATTAAATACGCCGAAATTGCGTCAAGAAATTAAATTAATTAAGCGAAAAATAAAACAATGAATACACACAATCACTAACACACACACACACACACACACACACACACACACACACACACACACACACACACACACACACACACACACACACATACACACACAAACGAGCGCAATAAAAATAATATGTGCGGCCCTTTAATTAATTTTAATGGGCTTTGTTTTAGCTGCTGGCCGACAACGACGAAAACTTAAATAATTAAAAATTGCACGCAATGTTTACAATTAGGAATAGCCAGCACTTGACCAGCGAGCAGCAGCACCGCCGGCACTTCCCGCAAAGATAAGCTAGGAGATCTACGGATGTGGCTCCTGCCTGCTTGTAGGTTCTGACGCGCTGCTTCTGCTCCTGCTGCTGCTGCTGTTGCTTGTGCTCTGGTCAAGTGGCTGCGAAGGGAGAGTCCTCAGTTTGGCATTGTGTTTGTTTGGAAATCAAGTCAGTTTACAAATCGGCGCTGCTCTAGCTGAACAAGTTGTTGTTCAAATTGTTCCCGCTCCATCACGTGTAGTCAGTGCGCCAAGTGCCCTGCAATTGTAGAGAGGGGAAGAGTGGGGAAGCACCCAAAATGGAGTCATTAATAAACATTGCGCCACGCTCTCGCTCTCTCTCTTTTTCTCTCTCACTCTCTATCTCTCTCTCTCTTTCTCTCGCTGTCTTGCTCTTATACAACTCGTCTCTTATACTCACCATTGAGCTGAGACCCAAGTGATAGGGCTGAGAGTGCGGCACAACGCCGCCGCCCAGTGAACCGGCCGTGGAGAAGCCACCCTGGAGTCCACCGGAGGCGCCCAATGCGCCCATGCCGCCGGTATACCAGCTGCCATGCATATGCGCATGTGCCGGATGCAGCCCGCTGGAAAGGTGTCCATGTTGCGCTGGAATGGAAACAAAAGGCGATATATGTTTAGCATGGCATTGGACACGCTGGCTCATTGTTGCTTACCCATGGAGGCCGAGAAGCCGCTGCCAAAGCCCTTGGACGGATCAAGCGGCTTGAAATCGCCCATGCCCAGATGTCCGCCAATTGGCAGACAGCCGCCGCCTAGGCCCTTCTTCTTCTTTGACTTGGAGCTGAGTTTGCGATTACGCGTTTGTATGCCCTCCTTTTTCATGGTAAGTGGACGATTGACCTGCAACAAGAGGAACAAACACAAATGAGGCAGCTGTTTAGTGGGTGTGTTGCAAATAGGCGGCAAAAAAAAAATCAAGAAACTGTGTCTGCTGCTGCGGCTGCGGCTGCCCAGCGGCAACTAAAATGGGTCAAATTTATGCAAATTCATGGCGCGGCCCTTTTTGGCCGGAAATGCCGCTAACTGCACACGCTGTCTGTTGCAACGCACTGTGCGGCACAAAACTGTGCGGCAGCAGCAGCAGGAGCAGCAGTCGGGAACCGGGAAGTGAAAATGAAGTATTACAAGCATTTCTACACGATCAGATAAGCGACATTTGCGAATGCGATTAGTTGGCGCTGATAGCAAACGTCGCGCTGCCAGAGGGGCGAGCGGCAAACGAAGCTACTTTTTATACCCTGTTTTTTTCGCTCTCTTTAGTGCTTTTTTGTTGTTGTGTGTATGAGTCCATTGTTGAGGCTGCCTGCCTGCCGCTTCATATGCAATTTCCTATCACTTGCGAACATCTAAGCGGCAACAACAGCGCCTCATTGCGCTACAATTACAATATTGAGTTACCCATTCGCCGAGGCTGCGTTGACGACAAAGAAAAGTTACATTTTCTCTAAATAAAAACGTATATATATATATATATATATATATATATATATATATATATATATATAAGCAGTAGTTGCACTTAATGGAGAGTGGAGTGTGCAGTCCGGGACTACCTGGGCGTGAATTACGACATTGTTTGTGGCCCTTTTTCTGTTGTTGTTGCTGTTGCTTGTTGCCCCGAAATTGTTAAATTGCCGGGCAATTGTTTGTGTGAGCCGCTTGACGAAAGATTTTTAGAGGCGGAGGGTTGAATTGTGTAATGCAGCGAAAACAACGGCAAACAAGAGCAAAATGTATCAGTTACAGTGGGCACACAGAGGGATGGCTTTAGGGAGGCGGGTAGGGGCGAGGGATGCTGTTGCTGAATTGGACGATCGGTAATTGATAGTCTCTCTGGTCTTCGCCGCCTCCCTAGCGTTTAGCGCAAATTGTGGCAATTAGCAGCTCAGCAGCAGCTGCTCAAAAGCTTTAATTGATATGCAGCAGCAGCAGCAGCAGTCGCAGCAGCAGTGGCAGCCGCGGCGACTAAACAAAGCATAAAGTTGTTAATGCGCTGGGGCGCACAGGCCTAGCTCATTAAGGAATTCAGCAGAAACTCCAGTCGCAGCGCAGCGCTGATTTTTATGCATAAAATCTTAATCGAGCGTGCGAGCGAGCGTTTTGCGTTTGGGGCATGCAACATGGGGGCAACACGCGCCGCTGCAGCTCACTTGCAATCTGACAGGCTGCCAAAGGCAGCCAAGTGGGTGGGCTGCATGTCAAAAGGGGCGAGTCGCACAGAGCTGTTGCCTGTTCTTGGCAAATTGGCTGAGACGGCGCCAGGCGCATGTCTCTAATACTGCCACAGTTAGCTGTTGCAGCTGCAGCTGTGACACAACAGGATATTCAACAGCAAGCGCGCAGCAGGAGCTGATAAACAGTTAAACAGGCTGTGCAACAGGACGCGTGCTTGGGCGACGGCAAGTGTCTGATTTTTGGTCTTAATTAGCGCACTTTTCCAGCGAACAGCGTGAAGACACGCGCAACGACAATCACGCAGAGAGGCAGAGAGAGTGAGAGGGGTGAGTTGCACTAAATGCAGTCCACATTTCCATAAAATGTGCCAATCACATGGCCAGATCGCTCAGCCAAGAGGCCCACACAGGCTGACGACGTCGACGATGGCGGCCAAATGACAAACGAATTGAATTGAAATGAACTGCTAGAGCTAGGCAGCAACAACAACACGAACAACAACAACAACAACAACAACTATAGCACTGAACACTGAGCAATGCAAAAAGCGCGCTGATTGGCATCTTATCAAGATGGGACACTGTCCAATTGAAAGAAAATTTTTGCAAAATAAATTTCGCCGCTATGAATGCACAGGCTCATGTGTGTATGTTTGTGTGTAGGCCATTAGCTGGCAAACACACACACACGCACACACACACACGCACGCTCACACGCACACATACACGCTCGCGCGCCACCCAAAGCGTGCACATTTCTATATATTTTTCCTTTTTGGCGCATTGCTCATACGCCACGTTGCAAGCGGCCGCCGCTTTTAGTGTTAACATGCCTACACATCAGATTAGATTTATATGGAGCATATATGCACAATGTATATGGCTTGTGCTGCACTTGCTTTGATATATATATATATATATATGTGCCCCACTCCGACTTCGCGCAATTAACACATTTCGCCGTCGCCAATTGCCGATTGCCATCGAAATCGAACTGCAGTTTCAACAGTTGCAGCTGCCACACAAATAAAATGGCCTCCACCGCAAAATTAATTAGCTTGCGGTCACACAGGTGGCCCATCAATTTTGGGCGGCCCACACTGACATGTAAATGTGCTAAAAGTTCAAGTGATTTCTCTCAAAGTTTTGCCACATTCACTGAAACTCATTAAAAGCTCACTGGCGGGCATTACAAAAAGCAAGAGTATAAAATAAAAAAATAGAAAAAATAAAAACAAGAAAGAAATCAAAAACAAAGCAGCGGTGTCTAATGTTGCGAGTCTGACTAGGCAATGCCCTGTAACTACAGATTCATATTAATTTTTTTATTATATAATATTACCTAATTTTTAATAAGTTTGATACTAGCAACTGACACAACTGACTACATACTCTATCATAGCTCTACTTTTTCTTACGGATCCTTTTAGTAACTTGAAACAGTAGAGTATTTCTGGTTATAGAAGAGTTATCCATTTCAAAGCTTCTATAGAAATTTATAACTTTCTAAGATCTTATATGCTTATATTATGAGCTTAGAATATATATGTTAGAGAGTTCTAGCTGTTCTTAAAGCATATTTATATGATTCCTAGGTAATCCATAACGAACATAAACTTTTCATAGCCAGAACTATAGCAGAAGAATTGCCATGCTATTGAATTACACCTAAAAACAAAGATCTGCTTATTGCTTTCATAAATCTCGAAAATATACCATACCTATAAAAACCAGAAGATGACTTCCCAGAAGTACGACACCTCTTAGAATATAAAATCTATTTAAAATATAATTATATTTATATTTAAGGCAGCAATAGATTGTCTCTGTTTTGAGAGACTCGCTCTATATAGTTTTTAATCATATAAAATGTAAAGCACAACCTTTAGATAAATTTCTTAGCTCAGAAGTATTACTTTTATAGGCGCCCTTTTTGCCAGCCACAAACTAAAGCGCCTATAATACCCTATCTAGCCAGTTTATTTTTACAGGGTATCGCATATCCTAAGCGCTAACGTTTATGTGCCGTCGTGGCTAATGAATATTTAATAAGCCAGAAGTTGGTCAAAACAACCCTCTAAAGCGTGGGGGACAACAGGGACGTCGGCTAGCCCCTCAGGGCGCGAAAATGTTATTAAATCTCGTTTCCACATGGCTCGACAGCGTCTATATCATTGGCTGCATTTTAAGGGGGGCGCACAGAGGGGTAGTCAACTCAGTGAGCCGTAGTCTATTACATAAATTACGCCAATTTCTGGGCGCTCGTCGCCGGTTGCCGTCGCCGTTTGCCGGCGCACGCGTTAGCCATAATAAAATCAAAGCTTATCGCATTTTCACAGCCAAACACCAGACGCTTATCTTGCAACAGCAACAGCAACAACAACACAAGCAACACGAGCAACAACCACGACGGGCATCTTTAAATAATCATCAACAATTCATCATCGGGGTTGTTGCTGCTGCCACTGTTGCTGCTGCTAGTCCTGCTGCTGCTGCAACCTGCCACCCTCTCGGGGCGTCTTACAAAAAGGGGGCGTTGGGTGTGTGGTACACTTCATTTTTGTCACTTTTAATCTGTGTGTGTTTCCCGTGCGCTGCTTCCGCTGGAGAACGCTTGAGTGGCCCGAGCGGCTGTTAAATGTTGCGTTAAATCGCTTAAGCGCTTAACGAGGGTTAAAAGCGAAGCCAAACTGATCGCAAATCACAAATCGATGGCCCGCTGGGCCAACCTCTGATTTATAGACAGCTATACACATACACATAGATATATATACAGGACTTAACTATAGCTATTTGACTTTTTACTTACATTGTGCAGCTTGTAGTACAATCCGCAGGCGTTGCACACAGGCTCGCCGCTGGCATTGCGCCGCCAAAGGGTTGTGGTTGTGGTCTTGCAATTGGCGCAGGATGTGCCCGCCCGCTTGGCCGCGCTCTGCAGCGACTGTAGTGTCTGTAAAAAGAAGGAAAAAATTAGAATTTGATTAGTTTAGCTTGGTTAGATTGGTTATGCGCTTGACTGCAGTCGCCGTTTTCTCCCATCTTTTATTATTGTGCAATCAGCCAGCAGTCGAGCTTTAACAAAATAATTGAATAACTAAAATAAGTTGAGGAACCCGACGTTTTATTGGAGTTTCAAGAGAGTGCTCTTGTGGGAAGTGCCCGACTAGGTGATGCCCTGAACCTAAGTAGCACCAAGCTGCTCTAACTTCGGTGCTTATAGTCTGATTTGTATGAAATTCGGAAGTCTTAAATATGGCTTAGAGAAGTGTTCATATATCGAAGCGCTTGTCTCTGCATGAGATTTTTCTTCAATAGTGGTGGGAATGCTGAGCGGGTGTATAAAGAATTTTATTCTATACGAAAATCCGCATACTAACTAGTACGTATCTTGCTCTTATTGTCTTTGGGTATGCTAAGTGTCTCAAAATCGATTTGTTTTTCTACATTCTGGACAGCTGCCAGGTTCTCAATTGACATGTATTTTTAAGTATGCCAAAGAAAATATATGTTGGGGTTTGCGGAGTGTTAATTAGTGCATGACAGTGGGGCTTAGAGGAATTTTTCTGGAGCAGTTTTCAATTACATTGAGCAATTCTTGTTGCCCATCAGCAGCCTGAGTCATGAAAATTGATTCTGCTTATGTCACACGCCCACAAATATGCTGGTCACGCTAATTGAACGGTGCCAAAACTAACGCAGCTATACACACACACACACCCACATACACACATACACACACGCACACACATAAACAGGTATGTGCTTAGTGGTCTGTTCAGGTCCTGTTCTCTGGATGGCAAACAAAGTTGCTCGACACACCAGGCAACAACATTTTTTAAATGGCATGTGGACTCCAAGTTGGGGCCTTTAACAGCAGCATCAATTCATTAAAATGACAATTTTTACAAAACTGCCCAAAAACAACAGCAGCAACAACAACAATAACAACAACAACAGCAACAACTGGGGAGCATGTCTGCGCCACGCTTAAATTTCCACGAATTGGCTACAAGAACCGTAGCCCCAAACTCGAGACCCAAAACATTGTCTGCTGTGCCTCGTCGCCGCAGCGAAGAGCCAGAATCGAGAATCGAGAACTCAGAACCAGGCAGCAGGCAGCAGGCAGCAGGCCCCAAAGTCGTCTTGTGGCCTCGCATCTGGGCTCTGCAGCTACATCCACAGCTACAGCTTCAGCTTTTGGCTTATGTTCATGTTGCTCGTACAGCAACAACAACTACGACAACAACAATAAGAACAACAACAAGAACAACGCAAACACATTGCAACGCGGCCCTAAACTGGCGTTGATCATGTTTGACTTTGATTTTTAATTGTTGCCTCCTGCCTCTGCGCTCTGCTTGTGGCTCACCTGTTCTGGTTTCGCCTTGCTGCCACGCTGCCATTAACATAAATCAGAGGTCATGCCACAAGACTCTCCCCATCCCAACTGCAGTCGGACTCGGAGTTGGAGTCCGTTGTCGCAGTCGCTCTGCAACAGTGTCTGCATATTTTTTGGTGGCACTGTTGTTGTGTGTTAACGAGCTTGTAACAATTTCACATACAGACAGCTGCGACTTGCGGCCAAATCGAAATCGAAATGTGCGAGAATTCAAAATCCATTTGCAACGCCTACAAATGCTGGCTCCACCAACAGCTCCAGGTAATTATCTGGCCAGGCCAAAGCGACTTTATATATATATATATAAATTAAGTTGTTAACATGACACTGCAACAAAACGCACTAAGCAGGCGAATGCCACAAAATGTTGCAAGTCTCAATTCGTAATCCCTAACCAGGCCAAACTGGTCGCAGTCAGTTGTAGGTGCTAAATTGCAGCATGTTTATTTGGGACTGTTTAAGCAGGCGCTGTGTTTAGCTAACAGTGCCACAAAATGTGGCACATAAATCAATGTCAAGCCGGGCGGATTCTGGCTGTTGCGGGGCAGGTCGCTTGGGGCGGCAGCATCGTATTGACAAACTGTCAAACATTGTCAAAGGGGCGCATTTTAATTGAAATGCAAAAAGCGCAAGCGCCAACACTCAAACAACAACAGCAATAACAGCAAGCCGTATACAAGATGGCGCTTGCGATAAATAATATTATACAAAAGCAGAAGACAATACAGCAAATTCTCATATATATCCATATATACATATGTATATAGTTATATGCACGTATATATTGTCTTGAATCCATAAATTTTAATTTCTCAATGCGCTTAAGCATGACAAAATGCCCCTGCATACCCTAACCGAGGGTATGACAATTTTATAAGTTAAATAAACTTAATTAATGGCTATATTTACAAAAATCTCAGTCGAATAAAATAAACCAACTGTATATATATAAATAAATTGATCAGCAAAATCACAGACGATTCAATATTAGTCCCTTAGTTTTGAAACTTTTCTGATGAAACTTATTAAACATAATTTGTTTCTCTTCCACAGGCAGAAATAAAACAAATAAAAACATGTGTTTAATTGACGAAACAGTTTTTTATATCTTGCGATATTTTAAAGAAACTCATAAATTACAATTAAAACTTCAATATCATCGGACGAATATATCATATATCTATTAAAGCCGGAACAGGTAAGTTTTTATTTAAAATCTTTTTTATTTTTTAAGAATTCTTGAGCATTATACTTAACTATACTATACTTAACAAAATCTCTGACTACAAAGCTGCCTTGAAACGTGGAAAAAGAAATTGTTTGAACAGCAGCTTTTAGTTTTTCAATATATCTATCGCAGCAAATGGTCACAAGAAAATTTGGAATTCTTAAGCTTTTATTTATTTAATGAGACCGGAAGATATGCAGCTAAGGGAAATTGTTTCAGGCGTCTTCCTGCAAAACATATATTAACCCTAAATCAAGTTTGGTGGAGCTAATCAAACAAAAGTTTTATTGGAAGCTGCGCAAAATGTAGACAAATAGTTTTATTTTTCAGCAAATCAACAATTGCTACTTCACACATCGAAGTACTTTATCAAATGCTGTCTAAGAAACTATTTAGTGCATTCATCATTTGTGCAAGAGTATTTCATCTTCGACATGCCAATGATGAATTCCACATTTTTTTATTTTTGTTTGCTTTATTGTTGCCACCTTGCATTGATTTATATGAGTTGCAGCAGCGCAACAAAATGTCTGCAGTTCACAAAATGGCGGCTGTTTGAATTGTTGCTATTTACTTTTGGGTTTTGAATTTTAATTGTTCATTTTTGAATTGTTTATAAAATGTATGCAAATTATGCTTTTATTTACACAAAGACGCATTTGAATATTTAATTGAAATTGGAAAAACAAACGCAATAACAAAATGTGCCACGAAAATTGTGTAAGCAAATGAAAAGCGTTGCCGACAAAAGTAAATGCTTTTGTTGTAAGAATATATATATATATATTTGTATAGTATATAGCGAGGGGGCAGGGTGCGACAGCGTAGTCAAGAGGTGCTGGGTCAGACAGCAGAGCTACAGTTCTATTTATTGCGCAGCTTTTGTGCGCTGGGGATGGCAATGCCCTTTGCCATCTTAGATATCGCACCAAAGACGCAGGCCAAGGAGGTGCTGGCGGGGGGAGTTGGTTGGGGCAGCTGAACAGAGGGAGAAACAGAGAGAGAGGCAAAGAGTGACAGAGAACGAAGTGTGGAGGTGGAGGCAACAGCAGCAGCAGCAACAGCAGCCCCAGCCGGTTGCCCAGCAAATGTTACGTTTATCTCAGTGTTACATCTTTTACTTGGGGGCACACTCAGGCTGGGTGTGTGTATAAGTATGTGCACTGTATCTGTATCTGTAGCTGTATCTGTAGCTGTATCTGTATCTATATATGTGTGCGTGTTATGTAGCTGTATCTGTATCTGTAGCTGTTTTTGTGGCTGTGTGTGTTACCCCACTGCCCACACAGCGCAGACATTTTATCAGCTCATTTTTTTCTGCTTTATTTTATTTTTTTTTTCTCTGCTTTATCTGACAAAACATTCATTAAATTGTTCGCAGCCAGCGCAAAAAGTCGTTTGCAGTTGCCAACCCTCAGCACTGAATTGCCCTTTGGGGGTTGTTTTGGAGCAGCCCCCACAAGACACACACACACACACACACACACACAAAGAGAAGATGGCAAAAGATAGCGCCCAGATCTCAGGCAGCAGCGCAACGAAAATTTCTATATCTGATGCTGACTTTGACTTGGGTAACTGTCAGTTGGTGGTTGGGCGGTTGAGTGGGGGACCTTTTTTTTGGGTGGCTGCCAGCGCAACGAAATGAAATGAAAAGCCGAGGCATCGAGGCAAGCGCCAACAAAATGTCCGGGCCATAACAGTTACACATATTTACATATATATATATATATATATATATATATATATATATATTTAGCTACATATATATTTTTTTTGATCATGTTGTGCAGTGTTTGTAACAGAAATAAAACTTGTGCGACTGTGAAATTTAATTTAAAAATTCAAATTTCGTTTGCGGCAGCATAAAATGGACTAGGCTCGTGTATACCCTATTTTTCTGCTTTTTTGCTTTTCTTTTTTTATATCCTGGGCTCATTTCCTTTTTGCCAAACGGATTCGTTGAGCACAGCCACATGCTGTTAGCAGCTTTCGGGCGTGGCAGGGCAGGCTGTTGCTTTGGAATTTTGTGTTGGTTTTTATTTTCGATATTTATTTCAAGGGTTGCTAGCACAGCTCGTTGATTGGCTTCGTGTTTTTTTTTTTTTGTATTCTTTTTAGACACATTTGCCTAATTAATACATCAGCTTGGCTCATTTGCAGGCACGCACAAAGAAAGCGAAAAACTATTGCTAAAAATCACACCTGCTGCTTGGCTAGAAAAATCAATAAAATGTTTTTACTGAACAGGTATAGCAACAACGACAACAACTTCAGCTACGACAAGCTATTAATGTCGCTCATTAATGGTGCTCAATGAATTTTACGAGCCTTTTGGAGCTGTTGTTGTGCTGGCCACAACTTGTCGTCGCATGGAAATTTGTCGCAGACAGCGCCCAAAAGGTTTCAGTCTTGTGCATTTTAAACAGCAGCAACAACAACAATAACGACTACAGTGACAGCAACATGGTCAAGTCTAGGCAAAAATGGGGCCCCCGCTCCTCCAGCCATGGCCGCGATTTGTGAAGGCATGAAAATCGTCATTAATATTTGTCACTGGACATTGCAACTGCACATATAAATTAAATAGAACCTGGTCCCCTTTTGGCCAGCTGCTGTTACCAAAATGAATGTGCTCTAAACACGCGCTTTTTACAGCATTTCGGACTGTGGGGCTGCGTGCCTGACCACATTTTCATATATTGTCTGAGCGAAAATAAAAGGGTTAGAAAATGCAACCCTTTCGGGGCGCAGCTTAGCTTTTCGGGCCCAGTGCAAATTATGCCTTTGCATATTAAATAGATTTATGTTATTTTTATTTATTTATTTTTCTTTTTTGTTTTATATTTATTTTCAACCCGTTCGTTTGCCTAAAAGCTGTGGCCAGGGTCGTCCTAACGAGCGGCGGAATATAGGCCTTAATCATCTGCGACCCGCGCACAGACTCCGAGCTCGCACACACACTATATCGCTGTCTCACTTTCTCTCTCTCTCTCTCTCTCTCTCTCTCTCTCTCTCTGCTGTTGCTCGCTGTTTGTGGCTTGTGTGAGCCTGTTTCATTATATTATTGGCACGCCCAGTTTTGCGGCTGCGGCTGCGCTTCATATCGTTAATTTTTAATTGATCTGCTCTGCGGCACAATGTTGCAGTTCGTCAGCTTGTGCCCCAAGCAGCAGCAGCAGCAACAGCAGCAACAGCAGGACATATGTAGCCCGCTGCTCGTTTCCAGCCTCAACCTCAGCCTCGCCCCTTAGCCTCTTGCTGGCCGGTTCAAGTGCATTTTAATGGCATTAGGCTGCCCACTTGATGAAATGAGCGCACTCTTAACAAGATCCTAGCGCCCCACAAAATAAAAAAAAAAAAAGAGTATAACAAGTGAACATATTGCTCTGGCCTCTGGCCGAGGCACAGCGAAAATGTCCGGGCGACTTAATGCGCTCGATTGCGTATACGCCCCGTTTGCCGAACGTGCATTGAACTTTTAGTTTGGCTCAGTTGTTGATGTTGTTAATGTTGTTGCCGTTTTTGCCTTTTGCTTTAGTTTTGATACGTTTTACTGCTGCTGCCTCTGTTATTCTTGTTGTTGTTGTTGTTGTTGCTGTTGTAGTTTTATCGATCGCTTTGACTTTGACTTTCATTTGGCGCGCATTTTGGTAACTTGATTTATACGTGAAGCGTCTGCGCCTTGCATTTAATTTTTGGCGTAACTGCCTCCAGAATTGTTGCCCCGTTTATTGTTGCTCTTCGCTTGGCTTTTTTAATTCGCGTTATGCGCGAAATTCCCACGCCAAAGGGCTGCCAATTCAATTCGATCCAGTTCTTGCTTCGAGCGTCTATCGCACATATGGCGCACACACAAAACACGCTCAGCGAAAATGTGTTAATTAGAATTTCGGCTGGTTTTTGTTTTCTTTTCTGAGCTTTTGATAAGCATAGCACACAAGCTACCCCATACTCCCCCGACTACAACAAAAACAAGCAAAACTGTCGAGTCAGCGTTTGTCAATCACTTGACGCCAGTTAATTTTATTGATGATTCTGGCTCAGCTAGTTGATGTTGTTGTTGCTGTTGTTGTTGTTGTTGTCGTCGTTGTGGCACAGTGGGGTGCCTAACATTTGAAACACCGATCTGAACACAAAACACGTACTTTCTATGGCAACACACCGATGCTCGGTTGCTCTGCCTAACAAGTTCTATTAAATAAAAACTATTTGAAACTCTTTATGATAATTCTGCAAAATTTTTGATGCCGATTTGCAAGGCCGAAAATTGAATTTTTAGTATATTTTGCAGTACCTGATTTTACAGATTTTTTTGGTTGAAATCAGCTTTTATTTAAAAACAATTTTATCCAGACAATAACCAACTAAGACAACTTGACTTATATGGCTGACCCTGTTTTTCGCTTATAAAACTCCTGGGATTCTAAAATTTTCCAAATTTTTTCCTTCTATAATAATATATTTTATTTACAAGTTAATTTCTATAGAGCTTTTTTTATTCAAATATTTCGGCTGCTGCGGGCGGGCTGCCTAAGACAAGCTTTTATGAGGGGCCGCATATTTTAACTGTCAGCATATTAAATAAATGCCTGCCTTTTTATGTGTTTAGTTTTTTCAAATAAATCTATGACTAAGTTAGGGCATTCCAAATTGAAATTGATGTATTTAATGCCCGTTAAATGGCGGCTAATGTAAAGTGTTGTTGTTGTTGTTTTTGGCGTTGAAATACGCCTTTGATAAGTAATTAATTAAGCAGCTTTGCGGGCACTTAAATAATACATTTATAAATGATTGTGTCAAGTGTTGATGGGTTTATTGTTACAGCGTCGGCAAACAGCAACAAAAACAACAACAACAAAAACAAAAACAGCAACAACTGCAGCCACAAAGCTTCAAATGGCAATTGCAAGTTGTAGTCTTTGCATTCAAATGATATAAGGCAACGTAATAAGCATAAAAATAAATAATTTTGCAGCGCTTAACAACAATTTATATATATACGAATGAACAGCAACAACGCCAACGACAACAACAATAGCAAGAACAACAGCCAACGTTTTGTTCAATTTATTGTGTGAAAACTCGCATAAATTAAAAATAACAACAAAACAACAACAACGAAAAACCGACTGCGGCATAAATATTATGCAAAATGCAAGCAACGCCCGTGCCCACAACCCTGGGCCTCCTCCGCCAGCCCCTCAGGGGCTTGACTAACACATGTCGTTTATATTTATATTTATATAAGTCACGATTGCGTTGTTGTTGCTGCTGTTCGCTGAGATGCGCCCGGCAGTTGCTGACCTTAACAACTGTGTTCCTAAGCATTTAACATGCATTTGCAATTAGCCATAGTCAGAATAGCCTTAAAGCCAGCTACGTATGTGACAAATCCATACTGAAGGTTGGCTAGCCAATTGGGGCTTGGCCTGGACTTGCCACAGAGCCTGCGGCAGCGAGTGGCGCACAAAACATTTGTGGCCTTATAATTAAATGCAATTATTGAAACGCCAGCGGGCCAAGCGGGCAGCCAAAAAATAAGAAACAACAATGAAAAAGAGCAACAACAACTGCTAAACATATGTAAGCGAAGGCGACTGAATCGTTGTTGTTGTTGCTGCTGCTGCTGCTGCTTGGTTTGCGGGCTAAAATACATAAATTAAAAATTTGCATTGTTCTGTTTCAGCAAGAACAGCAACAACAAAGCACAATTTTTGTGCTGCTCAAAGTTACGACTTGTTGACTGTTTTCATACAATTCGGAAATTTAATTAAAGGCGGCCGAGCAGACAATGAGATGCGCAAGCCGCAGTCGCAGTCGCCGTCGCAGTTGCCGTCGCAGTCGCAGTGGGGCAGGTGCAGTTGCAGTTGCAGATACCATTGGCCAGTGGCCCGCGTTGTATGCAAAACGCAGAGGCAGAGCAGTCAACACAGTCTTGACCCTCTTGCGAAATCAATACAATTGCCACCCAGCGCGAATTGAAAGCGAGTCTCCAGTCAATATTGTTGGCAAAACAATTGAATTGCATTTCAGCCGCAGGCGATGTGGCCGGCCCTTCAAAAAGGACATTGATGGGCAGCATCCTGTGGCATTGGGCAGCTCGGCCGGCTTGCATACACCAGTCGCTGCCATAAGTCCAGCGTTAGGGCATATAAATTTTAATTTGTTGCATATTTTGTCAACGAGAAATCAACAAACACTTCGTTCAACCACAAACAGACAAACGCTGCGTTCGCCTCCAGCTGTGAATTTCTTGGGAATTCCCTGCGTTTGCCCGCGCTGCCACGTCAGTAGTATGTGCTGCTGCTTCTTCTTTTTCTTCTTATTTGATTTGTTTGTTTTTGTTGTATTTTTTTTTTTTTCATCCAATAATGGTTTATTTATGTTAATGTTATGCAATCAAAATGCATACGATTTAAATGCCAATAAAAAATCAACGCGAACAGCTACGAGCCGAGACACAAACCCAACTGCAGTTAACAGTTGTTTGTTGTTGTTGTTGTTGTTGTTGCTGCTTATTTTGTTTTTACGCATGTTTAATGGACTAATTTTGTATAGGCCCAGCGCAGTAAGCCGTCTTGCTTTCTCTTTCACACGCAGTGACAGCGTGTGAGTTCGTTGCTTAAGTCTTTCGTTTGCTGTTCCTGCTGCTGCTGCTGTTGCTGCTGATGTAGTTGGCGCCAGGGCAGACCTTCGGACGGACAGCGTTACATATATTTTCATAGTTTGTTGCTGTTGATGCGTGCGTCCGATAAAAAACGATAATGTGCCTCGGCCAGCGACACAGACAGAGACAAAGAGAGAGATAGAGAGAGAGAGAGAGAGAGAGAGAGAGAGGGAGAGTAGAAGTTGTTTTGTGGCATCTCCAATAACCCACACAAACAACTGGCTGCTGCCTGATTATGTTTTTAGTGCGTTAAGTGATAATGATGATGCGCCTTGATTGTTATCAGCCAAAGCGTTCACTCAGCTCTGCAATCAAGACGCCAGCTAGTCAGAAAAATGATAATTAAATGCATATACGCATGTGTGTGTGTGTGTGTCAGAGTGTGCTGCGTTATGTTCCTGGAATTATTATGACATTTGAGAACTTTCACGCTGCTTTTTATGGCTTTTGGCGACAGAAACGTGCGCTGAGATTGATGCGCCAGCGAATTCCCAGGAATACAGTTCATAAATTTATTGATCAATTTGTGGCAATGTGTGGAAGCTGCACGCAGCGGGTGGTTCAGTGGGTGCGGTTGGACAAGGGGAGGCTGTATTAAACTAGCATTTACACATTTTGCTGCAACTTACCAGTCTTCGCTTTGGCTTGATCAGCGGTCGATTCTGTCCGTTCATTTTATAGTAGAGGCCACAGGCATTGCACAGATAATGTCCAGTGCCATCGCGTCGCCACAGCGGCGTGGAGGTAGCGCCACAGTTCACACACTCGCGACCCTCTGTAAATATACAAAAAAACAATGTTTGTTAAAACTCAAATATAATATGTGCTTAAATTTCGCTTAAATTAGAGTTTAGTCTGCAGTGCAGTCAGCAGGCAGCTTGTTGGGCAACAACAACAACAACAACAACAACAACAGCAACAACAATACAAAGTATCTGCGGCAACAACAACTCGCTGCGGCACACATTTTTCAGCTGTTTCTCAGTCTTGTTTTTTGCTCTTAGTTTATATTTTTTTGTTTCTGCTCTTTGTTGTTGTTTTTTTTCTTTTCTTTTTCGTTGGCATAAAACGCATGGAAGCGGAAATGATGGATTCGCTGGCACTGGGCGCTGCAGCGCTGCTTTCCTTGCTGACTCCACACATTTTAATTAAGCAGCGGCCGGTTCTAGTGGCTGCAATCGGCCCCGACTAGCCCCTGCCCTGGCACTAACTGTTTCGCGGCAAACGCAACTCATTTGAATAACTTTAGGCATAATTTGTAAGCGACTTGACTTGACTTGGCTTGGCTTTGAAAATGAAGTTGCAAATGTAACGCGTTATTAACGTTCGCATATTACAGTTGCCTTTGTCTTTGTATGGCATATTCTGCTCTCGCATTTAATGACGCCACTAAATGGGCTTCATTATATCGTTTGTCTGTCCGTTTGTTGGTTTGTTTGTTTGCTCGTTCGCTTCATATTAAAATTTAGTCATAAAAAAACCAAAGAGGAAAACTTGCGGCGCATTCTGGCTAAAAGAGATCTAACGCTACCCACCAAAAATAATTAGGCCAAATTGGGCTAACATATTTTTGGTGCATTGTAATTAATTAACGTTTGCGCTTTACATGCTCGCATAGGCATAACTTTCATGCCTTTTGCCATGCTGGTTTTTTATTGAATATTAGCTGGTCACACCCAGTGGCTAGTGGCGGCTCATTAAGTGCGTTGTCAACTCGTTGCCTGCCCAAATGCCATTAGAAACATTTTGATGACAGTTTTTCTGTTTCGGCTTTTTAAGAGCCTTACGTGATTTGCTGCTGTTTATACGCGCTTCGACTGCTAGAAAGAATGCTCAAGCCCTGGGCCTCACTCCTACCAGCGTCTGGCTGCGCAGCAGGACAATCACACGTGTGTCCTGTGTCCAGCTGGCATGCCAAGCATTTTGTTTTTGAGCTTTCAAAGAAATTAAATTAAACGTTCTGCGTGTTTCGTATCCCCCCCCCTCGCGACAGCCCGACAGCCGCATTGTCCACACTAAAGCTGAGCCCAGCACCACCCGGAGCCACCCCGCCCACGCACTCGCCAGGGGCGCGTTAAATAAACAGTTCATTTGTTTTCATTTAATCGCAACTTTACCTTGCTTTTTTTTTTTAGATATGTGTATATATATTTATATCTGTATATATATTTATCTTTTTTTAGCGCGTGTACTTGATATGTTTGTGCGTTTCGTTTCGTTTTCTTTTTTGTTTCTTTCTTTTCTTGCTGTTTTTTGTACGACTTTTTTAATTGCCGCACATTTGGCGCTGGGCGTTATTTGCTTTACAGTTTCAGTTTTTCTTTTTTCGGTGAGGCGCGGCAGGGGGGACTGCGTAACAAAGGCCCCAAGCCAAATTGCCGCCAATCAAAAAAGTAACACCCACTGTATAAAAATTGCATAAATTATTTGAAAGCCACTGAAATCGTTAACAGTTATTTGTTTGACTTGACTTTGTTTTTAATTTTTTTTTTTTTTTTTTTTTTAACGTTCTACAAATAACTTTCAATATTCGTTGTGACAACTTTTATTAAGTTGCTAAAGTTGCAGATCGTGTACTATGGAACTCTTATAGCTGGTTGAGCACTTAATTTGCACAAATTTTGCACTGGAAAAGGGTTTTTTTTGTTTGTTGTTTCTCATTATCGCAGTTTATCAATCCTATATTACTTTTCACAAACACATCAGGTTTTCTGGGTATATCTTCTTGATATTATATATCTAATTAAAGCAAATGTCATAGTTCCAGATACTTGATTCTTATATCTTGTTGGGAAATTCATTTTGTTAGCCTTTCTATAGCTTGCATCGAATTCGCCTTTACGAACATATGTATTAGTTCGGATAGCTCGAACTATATAATATGTACATATTTATATCTTGTGGTTTCCTTAATATCAACTTGATTTCTCAATAGCTGTAGAATTTATATATAGTCTGGGTTACTTAATTTCAATTAATCCGTTTCAATCCAATTTTAGATTTCAATTTTCTTGTTAGATGTTTTTAAGGCAAGTTGTGAAACATAATTGTAAAATTTGGAGTTCTTTTAAACTATTTGCTCTAAAGCAACATAGCCTGTCATTCGATATCATCTTGATTTAATATTCCACCTCAATTTCGACTGATTTGACTATTGTCGAATGTCCTTTACCCGCTCAACAGTCGCGCACAGTAGTCGTTGAGTGCGGAAAACTTTATGCATTTATTGGCTGTTATAAATCCGAATAGAGGTCGAGTGTTTTGTTGGGCTGCCACATTCAGCCCATATTAAGCCATAAAGTGTGGCTTTGTGGCATTGTGAGTGGCTGCTGTTGCTGTGTTGTTCTTTTTGTTGTTGTTGCTTTTGTTCTAGCACAATTCCAATGAAGTTCGCTGTGGTTGCTCTGTTGCTGCTGCTCTAAGCCACTCGCCAGTTAATAAATCAAATGTGTTAATGATGTTTTTACCCAGTGTGCCCACTTTTGACAACAAAGGCAGCAGAAGAGGGCCAACAACGACGGCGACAACTACAGCCCCTGCGAGAAGTATTCGTATCCGTAATATGAATCCCACAAAACTCTATATGGCATACACAGCGCACGCGCACAGCCTCTCTTTCGCTCTCTCTTTCTCGCTCTCTCGCTCTGACTCCCGATCTTAATGTGCCTCTCTGTCTCACTCCAGTGCTGGCCTCTTTTGTTTTAGTACATTTTTATTTGATTCTCTGGGGCTGATCTGTAGAGGATCCTTGTATTCCGCTCTCTTTCACTCGCGTTCGCTCTTGCTCTTTCGCCGTGTGTGTGTTTTTTTATGGCCATTAAATTTTTTTTTTGTTCTTTGTTGTTGTTATTGTTTTCCAGCTTTGTTTTGATTTCAATTTGCCTGTCACCGGGCTGCTGTCTGCAGCATGCCCCCGCCCATGCCTTTGACAGTTTTTCACAATTTTATTTATTTTCATTTTCATTTTCCACACAACTACACGTAGCAGGTTGGCCAGATTCTCAGTTAACCTATGATTTAGTAGCATGTTATAACTGTTTCTCTTGTGGTCCAGCCACAGTCGTAGTTGAATCCGGAGCCGGAGCCACAGCCACATCCACATGGGCACAATCATCCACAGCATTGCGTTGTAATTTCTTGGAAATTTGTGCACACTTTGGTATTTCGTTTTCGTGTGCTCTTCTTTGGGTTTGGGTTGAATTTTTTTATTTTGGTTTTACGGCCACGGGTTCGTGTGACATTGTCTGGCCATGGGTCTGAACCCAAAACGTAGCCCAAGAGACACCGGAGAGCATCGGTTGAACCTGTTTTTAGGGCCTGATTTGGCATTAAGAAGGTCTTGGGCATGTGTCTGAGTTTAAAGGTCTAACTAACTGTGCTCGCTGCTTGATTTGACATTTGGCGTCAGTGGCCATAATTGTCTAGAATTTATGTCTTGTACCTTTTCAGGAGAAGAAAAATTCCCTTTAATTTGTTAGTCGCAGTCGTGGGCAGGCCCAATGTGAAGGGTCAACTGCAGTTTTAATTAGTTGCCGTTGTTTGTTGTTGTTGTTTGTTTGTTGATATTAATAAACATTTATACTAGTTAAAGGTTACTTAGAGATACATAGATATATAGAAAGATAGTTACAGCAACAGAGCGAGAGTGAAAAGAGAGATAGATATATATATATACATATATAAATATATATATATTTATATATATATATAGAGAGACGTTTACTGGTGAACAAGACAAAAGACACATGTGGATGTGTGAGTAAATAGTTGTTGTTGAATTTGATAGATATTTTTCTTTTTACTTTAATGAAAATGAAAATGTTTAAAAAAGTCACAAACATAAAGAAAATAACGTTTAAAGTACAATAAAATCGAAAATAAAATGCAAGCTGAAGCTGAATAAAATGTATGCGCTTAGTATGAATAATTTACACAGGAGAGCAGGAGAGCGGACAGGAGAGAGCTCGATTCAACTGGGAGTTCGTAGGCCTTCGCTGGCTGGCATTGCCGGTTAACGCCTGTGGCCATGCCACGCATGCCTCAAATAAGCGGCAAGCGCCTCATTTTAAGGCCACAGCTGTCAAGGCGCTGGGACAAAGGAACAATGGACGCGCGCACAAGAAGCTCATCCCCGCTGTTAAGCTGTAGCTGCGACTGCGCCTGCCGATGGACATGCGGCCGCACAGACCCACAGGCCCACGGACAGCATGGCTGATTGAGTGAAGGCTGCGCGTACCATAGAGGTCTGACCATGGACTCGTACCCATATCAATTACTTAAAGCTCATTCACAACATTTTTTATTTTCACCTGACAAAAGCCCAAATGGCATCCAATCAATTTGGCCAAGCGCTGGCCAAGCATAAATCCAGAGTCGAGCCAACTGCACAGTGGACTCGACTGAGACTTGGGGAATGCGCGACTGGCGACTGTCATTGATTTTTTGGGGGGGCAGTGGCAACAAGAGCCAAGAGCACCCAACACATGTTCTTGCGCCCCGAAAAAACTTATCGCAAGCGATGCGATAAACGATAAATAAATACAAAAACAGCAAACGGACAGACAGAGAGACAGACGGACAGTGGACAGTGGACAGTGGACAGTGGAACGTCGGATCCTTGGCTAACGAACGCGCCCGCAGCCACAACAATAATGTCGCAGACAACTTTTTGGTTAGTTAAACAGCAACAACAACAGCAGAAAGTAAAAAACTGTCGAGCAAATGAAATAATATGAAGCGCAGGCAAAACATTTTGTCAGCCCGCAGCTTCCTACATCGCGTACAACACACAGCTCAGAAGATGCAGATGCAGATACAGCTACAGATACAGATTCAGCTACAAAGGCCGAGATACAGATACAAAGACGTTTGATACTTAGTTCACATGGCAACTTTTTGCTTCCTCATTTGACTTTTGACTGTTAAATGTGCGAATGCTTTTAACAGCAAGCTGAACATAAACATTTCTGTAACGCTCTTTTAACAGTCTGTCACTTAACAGCTGGCTGTTAGTTAAGCCGACTTGTAAGTTGCTTCGTATAATACTTGGCTGCCTTTGCGAGGGGTTGCAACTGCAACTGCCGCAGCGACCCTCAACCCGCAACCTCTCACGCATTACCGAGCGGGTATAAAGTTGTCGTTATTGTTGTAGTTGTTGCTGCTTTTGTTGTTCTTGTTATTGTTGTTGTTGTTGTTGTTGTTGCTGGCAGCGACATGCGAAACCGGCTGAGACGGCGACTGCGAAGCAGGTGCAGCGACAAACTTCCGCAGCGAATGCCAATGTGTGTTGGTGTGCGTGTGTGTGTGGTAGCAGCAGCAACATGAAGTAATTAACAACTACAACACAAAATAACAACAACAACAACAACAGCTGATGACGCAGCGCAGCACAGCTAAACCGTTGACAATAGCATTGAAGTTTTTGCAGCAGCGGCAACTGCAGTTCACTCTCTGCTGCTGCTGCCATTTCTTCTTCAACTTCTTCGTTGTTGTTGTTGTTGCCATTGTGCTGATTTCATGGTGAGCGCACGCGGCGTATACGCAATGCTACAAAACTGCCGGGCAACAGGGGGGCGTGTGTAAATCTGAATCTGCCTGACTGCATACATATTTTAAGAGTGGAGCAGGAAACATGCCCAAGTGGCGGGAATGTGGACAGAGCTAAGAGAGAGAGAGAGAGAGAGAGAGAGAGAGAGAGGGAAGGAGAGTGGGAGGGATAGCGGGAGAGGCAGAGAGGAAGCACACACACATGTCAAGTGCCGCTGAAAATGTTGAAGAGTGGTGCCACAAAGTGCAGTTAAGTGAGCGAGCTTCCCACGTGTGTGTGAGTGTGTGTGTGTGCGAGCGTGTGAAACAAATGAAAATCAAAAGCCAAAAAGAAAATAAAACATATGAACTTAGGCTACAAAAACTAAACTAGAAACCAAAATCGATAAGTGTTTGCATACAACACAGATCTAATTATAATTAAGCAAATCGTTTATCGATCAACAATATTTTCTATCGTTCATCGATCGAACAATTAACAATTATTTATCACCCACACCAATATCGCAACAGTGTTTGAAACTTTTGTCTTGCTTACCAGCACTGGTCCGGGGCTTTGTGCGCACGGGCTTCACATCGAGTCCGACGCCGCCAGCGCCTCCACCACTTGAGCTGCTGTGACCGCCGCTGCTCATGGCGCTGCCCATGCCGCTCATGCCAATGCCGCCGCCGCCGCTGCCGCTGCCACCGCCGCTGCCGTGCAGCCCCGCAATGCCGCTGCCGGACGCGGAGCCGGACGCACCATGATGATGACTATGACTGTGATGGTGATGATGGTGCGCCGCCGCCGCCGCTGCGGCACCCATGCTATGCCGCACAGCGGCCGCTGCCACGGAGGAACTTTGGAACATGTTGGCCGCGGCAACAGCAGCCTGATGCTGCGCCGCCGCATGATGATACGAGGCATAGCTGCTGTCATAGCTGTTGGCATTGTTGGCCGCATAGTGGGCCTGGGCGGTGCCATCGAATAGGCCGTTCGACGTTGAGGCGGAGGCGGATGAGGAGGCATTGCTGTTGTTGCTTTGCTGCTGCTGCTGCTGCTGTTGCTGCTGCTGCTGCTGCGGCGCTTGGTTGCCGGCGCTGCTGCCGTTGCTGCTGCTATTTGAGCTATTTGTATTATTGTTGTTGTTGTTAGTACTACCTTCGCGCTGCTTGGGCGCAGACGATTGCGCCGGTCCAGCGCTGGCCGCATGCGCTGCAGCTGCGCCGCCATTCTGTATGGAGGGCTTGATGTCCAGCGCACAGCTGGCGTCCGTCAGTGAGGTAGAGCCCGTGGCCTGCTGATGCATGAAGGCGTTCATCACGGCCTGTAACGGTATCAATCGCAAAATTGAAGTGGATAAGCAAAGAGAGAGAGAGGGATAGGGGGGCAGGGGCTTGGCTTACCTGGTACTCGGATGGGCCGGTTTGTACTGAGTCGGGCGTGGAGTCCTTTGGCGGTGTCGGTGGGAATGGAAACGAATGCTGGCCGGCCGCCGTCGTCTGATGGCTTTGGCCCACCTGGCCCAGTTTGTGCTCCACCTGCGGCTCCTGGGGGCAGGCGAACTGACCCATGCCCCAAGCGCTGGCGGGTGCAAACGATTTGTGCTCGCTGGTCAGCCAGGGACTGAGCGGCGGATGAAAGTGCGGCCTGCACACTTGGGACGAGGCATGTGAGGAGGGCATGCGGGATGCTAAAGGAAAAGTAAACGAAAAAAGAGCAAAATACAAGGATAAGAATTTAATAAAACGCGCTAAAAAATCAAGTTAAATGCAGCATTAAATCAATTATGGCCAAAATTTATAACGAAGATTAACAGCCTAAGCCGAGATGAGAATCAAAAGGCAGAGTGACTGTGGTAGAGAGGGCAGGAAGGGGCAACGCGCTCAAGACAGAGACCAGAAGCGATAAAAAATTCATAATAAATGACGTTGTTCCCTTTTTTCAAGGCGGAAAAGCTGCGTTATAATTTATGAAACACCAGCAACAGTTGCTGCTGCCGCTGCCGCCGCCTCTGTCGCTGCTGCTGTTGCTGAGGCAGGCAGTAAGGCACTCGGACCACGGACGCTCGCGGCCTTAGCGCAGACTGACTTTGCATATGGCCAAGACTGCGGCTGCTGCTGCGGCTGCTGCTGCTGCTGCTGCATTGTCATAAATTGTTTAATTTGTATCATAAACAATCGCGTTAAACTTTTGTCCCAAAGCTAAAAAGATCGATCAGCAGCGGGCTTCGAATGCGCCTGCGCCGACGCCGCCGCCGTTTTTGCTGCTGCCCTCAAACCCACAAAGCCGGGCTTTGGCTAAAAGTGTAGCCTAAATGTCTGGCAGTGTATAATTTAGCGGACACCAAGTGAGATTTATGTGCGCCAATGCTGCCGTTTCCATAGCGCTGCAACGCATCGTTGCAACGTGCCACGCCATCTCATATACATGCATACATATATCCTGCAATTGTTTGCGGCAGTGGCAGTGAGGTGCGGGCAGCGGGGTAGGGGTGGGGGCTGGTTGCTCTGCGCACTTATTCTTATTATTATCATTAATATTGGTGCCTCGGCTACAGCTCCAAACAGCTCTGTGTTAGCTTTGGGGCTTGTTTGTATGTGAAATTATTTTTGATTATGCAGCAGCCGCTGTCGAACGCTGACGCCAAAGTCGACTCCGACTTTAACTCCAACTCCAACTTCGACTCCGACTCCGTTTGCCATGTTGCCACAAAAAGTCCCGCTTGGATTGTCTGTCTAACAGTAGGTCAGTCAGTTCAATGCTCGCCAAGATGGATTAGTTCTGCGGTTCAAGCAATAGTCTGAGCAGACGGGCAAATAAAGCTATGAACAGCAAGCCGAATCGTAGATGCTCTATCGCACAAGCACAGGCTTCTCAAAAAGCTGCTGAAATGTGCTGGAGTCCAAATTTAAAAAAGTAAAAATCTATTATTGATTATTTGTTTTAAAGCATTTTAGTATATGAGTTACACTGGGACATATAGCCCAGAATAATACACTCAAATAAAGTACAAAAATTCGTACAAATTCAGCACAAATTTTATTTCTCAGCTCGATTTTTTATTTTCATTAAGTTTTAATTTTTTTAATTAATATTTTTAAATACAAGATTAAAAAGTAATGCCCGCTTATTTTGTGCATGCAAATACTTGTAAAAAGTATTTTGATCTTAAGCCAAGCCTTTATGCCGTTTATTCTGACAATTAAATGTGATTCATAATTTATTTAAAAATATATTTATGAAGCAAATTTTCTTGAAATTTGACAAGCAAATTGACCAGTCAAATTTAAAATTAGCAGCGGATTTTTCGCCAAGTGTACAAAGTTCTGTTGGCTTCTCTTTCCCAAGGGTATTCGAAGCTTGCCACTGCCTGCTGCCTGCTGCCTGTTGTTGCACTGTTGCGGATCGATCGCTGCCTGCGATAATATCCATTTGATTATCCTAATAACAGTGCTTTAGCAGCGATATTATATGTACGTGTGTCTGATTATAGAAATTATGCACAGCAGCTCGACGCAGGCAGAGGCGCAGAGGTTTTCTTCCCAGTTGCTGCTGTCTGTTGTGAGATAGTTTTGTGGCGCAGTGCAATGCCTCAATTGTTGCGGCTTGTTACCATCCAGCCCCAGCCACAGAGCAAACTTCACACTTTGGCAGCAGAGACAATTGCTGCGACGTGCCACCAAAAAGTGCAGCTGCCACAGCCACAGATACATGTATGCAGTATGAAGAAGTTATATTCTATATGAAGTCGTCATCGACTGGCGTTGTGTATATAATTTTGGGTGCCCAAATAAGCGCATTGGACATGCCAAATTATATGTGAGGAGGCATCGCTTTCAGTGAGCCTTCACTTGCCACAAATCAATGGCAATGCAAACTTTAATTGCGGCCAATGAAAACTTTCAATTTGCGATCGTGTTGCCGATAACAGAGCGCTGTTAAGCCTGCTGTTAAGCGGTGATGATTCACTGTTATTGCATTTGCGGCTGTTATTGTTGAAGGCTGTTGGCATATTCTATTAATCTTTTATTTTTTGATATAAGACCAAATATTAAATATTTTAAAATTCCTTTAATCTTAATTTGAAGATAACAGAGCGCTGTTAAGTCTATTAAGATGAGTCACTGTTAACTGGTGTTGTTGCTGTGTTGCGGCTGCTGTTGTTAAAGGCTGTTGGCATCTTTTTTTTTTTTTTTTTGTATAAAACAATTCGCTAATAAATCAAGCTGAGTACAGCAATTAAAGTTGCAAAAACACACACACACATACAGCGACATTTTTTTGATATTGTTGCTGCGGCTGCTGTTGTCATTGTCGGTATGCAAAGCTCGTGCTGGTGAAAAGCGACGACGTCGTCGTCGTGCCCTTGGCCGTCCCCCAAAGCCAAAAGCCTGGCTGACACGTTCTACACAACAGCAACAACAGCAGCAACAACAGCAATAAACAAAGCGCTACAATAAAATCTGCCTTTAATTTTTGTTGTAGCGCACCGCAAAAACAAAAAAGTCAAATAACAAAAAACATTTTGAAGTTTTTGGCCTGCGCTTGATTTCTTCAAACTGACAGATCAAAGCCACAAAGCCGACTCGTATTTGTGTGTGTAAGAGACACTCCATAAAGCGACGCTTGGACATGTGTGTGGCGTTTTAAAAGCGTTTGACAAGCGCTCAACTCGAACTCAACTCGAGCTGAAGTCAACTTAAAGCCAAGTCTCAACTCAGCGCCTGTACGTCTAAGCCGTGTCTGCCTTAGACTCTAAACAGAAAAGCGTACCGAAAGCGCCTTTTAATTGCAGTCTCAAATTGTTGTTATTGTGGTTGTTGTTGTGGCCAGTCGCCAACGTGAATGACATAATTAATTGTATGCACAGCCAGCCGAGCACTTAGCTCGACGTGTTTGACATTTGAAGATGACAATCCCTGACAGAGCGACAGGAGCTGCAGGCAGTCAGGCAGCAACAGCAGCAGGTGATGGGGCAGCGTCGGGCCTATGGCCAATTCAATTAACCAAAATGCAGCTAAAAAGAAAAACAGGCAGCTGGCAATAGCCATGGCGCCTTATCACTGGCAGCACATCGCATTTGAATGATCAGCAACAAAAGGCCCGAACTGAAACCTCAGCCTCAGAGTGACAACACTCGAATCATTGTGTGTGCTGTGTGTGAACATCTTGATAAGCAGGCTGGGATGCTATTAGAGAGCGGCCATTGGGTAAATGTAACAGCTTTTCGCAAAAAAGGATTGCCAGCTCTTTGCTAGATTAAATTCACACCAACCGGCGGATTAGGGGTGAGAAAAAGAGCGAGAGTGAGAGTTGGAGAGCCAGAGGGAGAGCGCGGGTTTGCAGCTCGCCTTATCGCAGACAGCAAATCAAATCGCCAAATGAGTGCGCGGCGGCTCAATTGTAACGTATGTCAGTCAGTCAGTCAGCCAGTCAGTCAGTCAGACAGTCTGGCAGTCAGTCAGTTAGATCGGCTCAGTCACTCACTACGTCAATTTGGAAAATGCGTCGCCTGCTTCAGCTGCTTCCGCCTGGCATTAAGCCACAATCAATCATACAAAAGGCAGCCAGCGGCTGAGACAGTCGATCCAATGTCTTAGCCGTGGCTCAGTGAATCCTGCAATGACCCCTCGCAGTTGCCGCTGCTGCTGCCGCTGCTGCTGCTGCAGGCGCTCGCTTAATTTATAACCTGAGCGACCCTCGATTGTGGCCAGGACATGAACCGAGACTTTTCACCTGCTTCGTTTGTAGGCGCGTGGCTCCAAAATGCGGTCAAGTGTCTCTGCGACTCGAGCTGCTGCCTGCCTGCCTGCCACTTACACCTGCTCCAAATTGAAAAAAAAAAAAAAAAAAAACAAAAATAAAATGCACCAAGCGGCGGCAATAAACTATAACGGATTCCAGTTTTAGCCACCACCATGTAGCCGTGTAGCCAGGTAGGTCAGTTAGAGGCCGATGCCGCAAAAGACACCTTCAGCTGCTCAGGGAGCTGCCAGCTCTCCACCAGCTTTTGAGCTCACGAGCTGCTTAGCATTTTGCGCTCTTGTTGTTTGTTTTAATTATTTCTTTGGTTTCTTCTTAGTTTTTTTCTTGTATTTTTTATTTTTCATATTTTGCTAGCTTGCCGCATATTGCAGTTCAGTTGCGTGCCAACTGCTTGACGGACTGACTTGCTGACTGGCTGACTGCTTGACTGACTGACAGGCTGGCGGCTGCTTTATTAAGCGCAAACTGCGCTGCCATTTCCATCTATATTATTAACACTTTATTTGCGGCTTGCTGCCGCTGCTGCCCCCAAACTACACGTCTGCCCCGCCCTCTGCCCTGCCACATTTCCGTCTTCAACGCTGCGCGCTGCTCCAGTTGCATGCCAGCTTATCATTAGTCATAAGTTGTCAATTGTACTTATGATAATGCGTTTAATAACTTAACCACAAATTCTCATCCAGCTCCTGCTGCCACGCAATTATGCCACTCATCTGTGCATTGCACAACAACTCAACATAGCTCAGGTGTTTTTTGTTGCTGAATATATTTGCATGGTTTTTCAAAATTTGAAGTATTTTTTAAGTGTTTTATTTGTTATTAATTGCTTAATAATGAAAGACTCTTAAGCAAGAATTTGTATAAATAATATGCATTTAATAAGTTTTCGTTTAAAGCAGTCTTCAAGAAGATTGCCGGTTCGAATCCCAGACTAGAGTATGCATGATATGTTGGCTAAGGGCCATAGATGAAAGTGCTGTTTAAAAAAGTTAGGTAGATAGTATGTCACTGTATATAATATCAATCATAAAATATAGTTCCATGTTTTAAGGCGTCTTACGCTGAAAACTCAAACGAATATCTAATATCTTACTATTTGAAATTGATCGAAGAGCAAATGCATTTAATTGAAAAATATTTACTCGATATATTTAATTGAGGGTAACAATTGCAGAGTAGCTTACAAATGTTCAGCTAATTATCCAAGCATTTTCAAATTACATTTCTTATACGTTTTTTTTTTGATGAGGCAATAAATTATGGCTATGGATAGAGAAAACTGGAGCTGTGGTTAACAAGCATATTTAGCTTAACGTGTGAATTACGTGGCCTGACTAACTTTTGCATACGTGCAGCAATGTTGCCACAAAACATGTTGACAAGACGACAAGCAGCAGCGGCAACGGCTGCGGCAGCGGCAGCGGCAACGGCAGCAACGAGCGACAAATGTTGCCGCACTAAATAAAAACTTGCAGCAAGGCGAGGCAGCGGCAGCAGCAGCAACAATAACAACAACATGTAAAACCCAAGTTGAGGGTTTGAAATGCGCCATTTTTGTTGCCATTTGTTTGCGTTTGCTGCTCTCGTTGTTGTTGCTGCAGTTGTCGTTGCAGTTGCTGTTGCAGCCGGGCCACACCATTTTCTTGCTGCTTTTTGTGTGTGTGTTTTATTTCATTTTTTTTCTTCCATTTGTTATGGTGGGTGCTACGGCTGGTAAAAATGTTAATAATGCGGCTGCATTTGCAGCAGTTGGCAGCGTGCACGCGCACTCATTTTGTAGCTGCAGCTGTGGGTAGCAGCAGCAGTAACAGCAGCAGCAGCAGCAGCGTCCAAGTTGTAGTTGATCCTTTTTGGCCAACACGCAAGCATAATAAATTTATGCAAATGCCAGGCCGGACTCTAGGCGAGTGATTGGGCCGACAGTGTCACTCAGTCAGGCTCAAGTCATGCTGACAGGCTTTGCAGTGGCCATTCAAAGGCATGGCTAATGAGCAATACACACACAGGCACACGCACACACACTCACGCACACTCAGACACAGAGAGGATCTGCAGTCGCTGTCAGGCGCGCCTCAAATGCCTTTGGCGCACTTATGACAGTTCGAAGCGTCAGCAAAATCATTAAAATTGACAAGTTTTTATATGACACAACCAAATTTGGTAAGCCAAAAGGCTGCAGCGGCCACAACGCAACGTTTGAAGTGTTGTTGGGGCAAGTTGTTGTTGTAGATGTTGTTGTTGTTGCTGTTGTTGCTGCTGCTGATGTTGCTGTGGACCACCAGGCAGGCGGGCGCTGCTTCACATGTCATAAATAAGAACGCGTTGACATTTATCACAACAAAGGGCTTCAGGCTAAAAACAAAGCTGCGCCCCCCGCACAAAACAAAAAGCGAACTCGAAACGTTGCATAAATTCATAAGCCCTGAACTTGAGAAATTCAATTGATGCGACGACAACAGCAACAGTTGCCGCCGTTGCCGTTGCCGTTGCCGTTGCTGTTCGCCGTTTGCCGTTTGCTGCGTCCACTTTTCGCATATTAATAAAATATTTTATTAAACACACGCGCCGCCGCAGGATGCTGTGCCAGCAATATTATGCTAAACAGTGTGCCCCCAAAAAAGGCTGCAAACGAAAATCGTGCCCGGTGGGTCCGTGCAGCAGTCTCAGCAGCAGCAACAAATTTTTGGCGGCGTCTCTTGCGACACACTCGTATGACATATTTTTTTTTTATGCCAAGAACAACGCATTATTATTTCCCTTATTCTTGTTTTTGTTGTTGTTTGTTTGCTGTTGCTTTTATTGCTGCATTGTTTCGTCCCAAAGAGCAGAAAGATTCGAGCATTTATGCTAAGCAGGCGACTCAAAGATATGCAAACTGGTTTCTTGGTCGAAAAGCTCGCGAGCTTCTCAACAAATTTTTTCTGCTCATCGAATGTTAATGAGCCGGAGGGGGCGTCATTTGTTAGTTTCGCGGCCAAATAGGTATTGCCACCTGATCAGGTCAGACCAGGTGGTCCCCAGCGTGTTAAGCGTGTGTTATCCGCTTCTTCTCGGTAAGATTGTTCTATTTTGATAGTTGACGACGCTTCTTGGAAGCCATTAAACATTTACTATTAACCATTTACTATTAGCCATTAAGGCATTAGACATTAAACATTCGCCGATTAGCTGCCAAGCGTACAATGACTTCGCCCCGGCTGATTAATATGCCATTGGGGCTAGCAGTCCCTGTTCGGGCGCTCGCCCGAAAGATCAGTTAAGGCCATGTCGCAGCTCGAACTGGCAAAGTCATTTGTAAACTTGACACTGCCAAATGCAGTACACAAAAGCCAAACGGCCCAAACGGCTGCACAAATGTATTAGCAACAGTTTATCAGAAAATGTTGTTGCTGCTGCTGCGGCTGCTGTTGCTGTTGCTGTTGCGACTGCATGTTGCTGTCGTTGTTGCAGTTGCAATTGCATTGACAGCGGGGGCGACAACGTCAGCAGCAAAAGCAGCAGCAGCAGCAGCCAACAATGCGCTAATATTCAATATTGTAATTGCAGTCACAAATCGTGCTCGACGGCAGTCAAGAGCAGCAGACGGCCTGGCAACATGTTGCTGCTGCGGTGGCTGCTGCTGTTGGTGCCGTCTGTTGTCGGTGAATGTTGCTGGTTGCGCATAAAATTAATGAACGCTGCCACATTGCGCTTTGTACGTTCAGTGTCGGCATATTGACCGCTTGCTGTGTTAGACAAATCACAACAACAGCAACAACAACATTGCCTGTTGCTGGCGTGTGTTGCAGCAACATGCGTAAGCTTTGTTTGCCTCTTGTCATTATAAATTGCTACCGAGCAGCATTTTGATTTTACAAATTAATAATGAAAGCAGCAGACAACACTGTACAACATAGCAGCAACAGCAACAGCTACAGCAGCAGCAGCAGCAACACAGGGCACAGTAGCAACATTATTGATGATGCACATCAGGCACTCACACACATATACATGCCTATGTATGTGTGCAGTAGTTCCAGGAATCTGGCGCTGACAAATGACAAGCAAGCGGGCAAAAGGATGTCGAGCGCAAAAATGCCAGCTAGCTCAAAGACTTCCGGCCTAGTTCATCAGAAGAGTCGGCAAAAGCTCTAAGAAGAATGCCGCGGCCGCCATCTTGGCGAGCTGAGATTGATGCCAGCAACAGGCAACTAGCAACCAGCAACCAGCAACCGGCAACAGGCGACATTGATAGTGATTGAAGGACAGCTGTTCACACTAGCCAGGCGAAGAGCCAGCGGGCAAAACGAAATGTCAAATTAGAATGCGAAACGTGTTGGCAATGGAAATGCCAAGAACTGGGTAGCTGGTCGCTCGCTCCTCGGAGCTGCAGCTGGACAATGGAGTTTGTTTGCTGGACGTGGCGGCACCTTTGGCTCTCGGCGGCATGCAAAGTAGCCAGTTGGTCGGTTAGTCAGGCAGCCAGTGAGGCGACAACGGCAACTGTTGCTGCAGTGCAAATTAATTGAAGCATCGCCGCAATGTCAACGACAGCAGCAGCAGCAACAGCAGCCCCGGCAGCAGCAACATCACGTGTTGCATGTTGCATTTGGCGTAGGCAGTTAAAGTTGAATTCAAAGTCGGGCTTTGGGGGCCTGTTGTGGCAGGCACATTCTTATAATTATGTCATTTAATTAAGCAAAGACAGTTTGCCGTTGCCACGACTAATTAAAACATCGCGCCAGCAGCAGCAGCAGCGGCAGCAGCAACAACATGTGCAACGCGGGCGGTGCGCCATATGAATGACCGGCCACTGTCGAATGCAATAAACAATATGCAACAGCAGCAGTAGCAACAACAACAACAACAGCAACAGCTACAATAGCAATCAGGCACAACAACAAACAGCTTGCCGCTGCATCATACGATGCAAAGAATGCTTCCAAGAATTTGGGTCATAATTAATGTGGCATGATTTCAAGACATTTTAATCAAAGCGAATTGAGAGGGCAACTGCAGCAACAACTGCAGCAGCAAGAGTTGCAATAAGCAAGCTCAAGGTTTATAATACCTTTGAAAATTGTCACAGATGCACACACAGACACACTCACGCACGCACACATAAGCTGGACGAAGCGCATTTAAAGTCACATCAATCATACGCAGCGGTGGCCCAGCTGTTCAATTGCAATACCATAACTCATTTTTATAGGCCGCCGCCACGCTCCCAGTGCCCAGTTCGCTGAAAACTTGCGCACCGGGATTAAGATTTGCGGCCCGAGATTCGGCCATGCCCAGGCTCAGTCAGCTCGACGTAGCAGTCAGTAAATTACAACAACTATTACAACCAAACACACACACCAATTCACATACACACACACACATTTATTGTGGTGCCGTGCCCGAGTGTCTGGTGCTGTTGCTGTGCCGTGTTGGCCTGCCTGCAGCCTGTTGGGGCCCTGGTCTATGTCTATGGCTTTTGTGCTTTTGTGTTGGCCGTGTTGTAATTTCTTGGAAATTTCTGTTTTATGCGCGCACCACAACTTGGGCCAGCGCGAAATTTATGAGACTATGGCTGACCAAGTGCAACACCTGGTAGCCTGCCAGCCTGGCAGCCAGGAAGCGGACCAGCCTTCACTTCGCATCAGCCCCCAAAGGCTCTGGCGAGCGGCAGCGCAAATTGCATTGGCATTGCTTTGGGCTTTAAATGGACTTTGATATCCCTGGCTGAATGGGCCCGCATTTATTTGATATCCCTTTTGTGACTTTGCCACTGTGCGTGACATTTGCGTTAAGTGCGTCAAGAGTTGTGTGGGAATATTTTCAACTGCAGACAAGACACACATACTCGCGCGCACACGCTCGCACTGCCAAAGTTTTCATTTGCCTGATTTTGTCAACGCGATAAGCAACAAAGTTGCAACAACAAATGAAAATTCACGACGAAAAATATTGTCAAAAAGCCGAACTGCTGCTCACCTATTCTATCCCACACTCTGGCCCCATTTATTGTGTAGGCAAATGTGCGAGTGCAATGGCAATACGCACGGCTAAAAACCGTTAGCTTGTATGGGTGTGTGTGTGTGTGTGTGTGTGTGTGTGTGTGTGTGTGCGGTTGTAGCTTTGCTTAAAATGCATTTATTGCAGTCTCTGGCTAATTAAAAGTGCATTTAAATGATTGCAGTCGTGCAGGCGGTCGAATTCTCTTGTTGCATTCAAAGCGAAGCCATAATACCCTTTTAACTCTATTTATAAAACGCTAATGGAGATAAGATCGAATCAGATGACAATATCATAAAGTATATATACGAAAAATCGGTTTCAAATTGAATTGTTTGGTTCTCCGTATATCTTTACAAAAATCTACATTAAACAGCGAGCATAAAATTAAATGCTTATCAACCTAAGACTTTCAGTTCAGAAAGTGTATGTAGATCCTATTGGGCGGTAAATCTCATCGACAATATCATTAAATAATACAATGGCTAGTAAACAGGTTCGAAAACATGCTTAAAATAAACAAGGATAGAAAGATAAAAATTCTCATGATACTCTTCTATTTGGCAAAACTGAAATTTGTATAATGCGTCCTAATATATTTATATTCAATACATCAAATTATCAAAATTAAATCTTAATTTTAGAAAATCGCCAGAAAATAAATTTTAGAAATAAGTTTCTAAGAAATTTACATGATTTTCTTGATGATTATGCACAATAACCAAATTAGATAAGTACAAGCTCGATGACAAATGTACGAGACTCTTTCTAGTGAAGAGAACAAATGCCAACACGAAAAAAAAAACTTCCAAGTTTGCCAAAAAACAAAAAACAAAAACTAAATTAAATAAAAGTTTGTTGAGGCCATATTGTAGACTATATATATTCATATATATACATGCACATGTTCAAATACAGATTTTTTCAACGAAAAGGCAACCCAGAAATAAGAAATGAGCAACAATAAATACGCGGCCAGAGCCAAAACAATACACAAAAAATAAATAAATAAATAAGTAAATAAAAATAAAAAACAAATAAAAATCAGAAAAAAAGTTATTGCCAAATTTTCGGCATGTTTGCTTTTGAAATTTAAATTTCACATGCTTGTTGCTTTTGTTGTTGTCGGTTTTTATGGCTTGTATCATAAAAATCTGCCAGTGTGTGTGTGTGTGTGTGTGTTCGCCGAGAGTGTGTGTGTGTGTGTGTCTTTGATGTATTTGTATTGTGTTTGTGTTGTGTTTAAGTGAGCGCGTCAAAATCCATTAAGCTGCATTTTCAAACACACGGCAGGCGTCTCAACGTTTGTATATGTGTGCGTAAGTGGCTGCCCCCTACACACATACACACACACACACACGCGTCCGCACACACACTTAAGCCCGCTTTACGCGCTGTTATTTGGGCTGCTCCAAATGTTAATCGCTTGAGCTAAGCACCAGAGTCATATGTGCCAGCTAAATTGAGTTACTGTTGGAATTCCGTTTTTTGACAACTCTGCCGAACGTACTCATCCGAAATGTGACACATGCAGACTAATGAATTTTAAAATCAACGCTCGCCACAGGTGCTCCAACGAGATTTCCACCAGCAACAGCAGGCACAGGCACAGCCACAGCAGCAACTGCAAGAGCTGCTCCAGCCGACAAACTGTCTGTCAAAAAATGGCAGACAAAGAGCGCGCGATTTGAATGCGCGGGCTTTAGAGTGCATGAATGGAATTACAGCAGCCGGATCAGTGCCTGCGCGTTGCCATCAAATCAAATCAAGCATCAATAAAGTCCGCATATGAATAACATGAATTAAACATAAATGCAAACGGGGCGGCGGTTGGCGGCGGGGGCAATCGGGCTGTGGAGCTAAGGAGGCTGTGGCTCGCCAAAAGAGCTGATTGATCACTTGCAGCCACCCGCTTGGGCTGTCTTTCAGTGCGCGCGTTCCACATTCCGCGGCACAGAGCAACAAAAATTTTAAATTAAAATTTTCGCACACTTGAGTAGCAGGAAATAAATTCAACGGCAGCCGCATCGATGCATGTCACACGTCCGTACTCTGTCCCGCTCGTCGCGTTTTACGTGGAACTGTCAAAATGCAGGCAAAAGCTGCGCTCAGCTACAACAATAACAACAACAACGACAATGAAAGCAACTAACAATAACAATAACAATGGCAATGGCAACTGCAGCGCAATGCTAAGTGCCAAGTGAAAATGGATTTTCGGGCAGTCAACTGTCAAAACTGACAGCAACAGCCGCAGCCGACGTCTGAGCCGCCGCAACGGTGGCACCCACTTTTTCAAATTGAAAATTAACTTAGCGGAACCCAAAATTTTTGCCTGACTTTTTGGCCCCAAAAAAGTGCTCACATTTTCGGAGCAATTTGTTTTTGTTGCAGGCGTGTGAATCTAGAAATTGTTGTCGTCTGCTGCTGCTGCTGTCTGTTGTCTGTTGTTGTTGCTGCTGCTGCTGCTGCCATAACACTAATGAGCATAGATAATTTGCTTCTATTTTTCGTATACTCTAAAAGGGCTTCATCATTTTGTTTTGAACTGTGTAAGCCATAAAGACAGACATAGATTATATATATTCTTATTCAGTATAAACAGTCGATGCGTTTTAGCCCTGTTCATCTATCCGCCTGTCTATCTCTATGCAATTTTATGTTGCAAGCAGCATATATGTCAGAACTTGTCGGATGATAGCTCTTTAACATATTGCTGCCATACATATAATCTATCGAAGTTAAGCTCTTGTTTCTTTATTAAATTATTATAACGAAACTTGTCGATTATTGGCTGCCCTACGATCCCATTCATTTAAACTAATTGTTTTTAACATCGGTTGAAAATAAAGTTCTATAACAAAATGTTTTTATTTCACAAGATTTCTTGACCAAACTTAGCAACTACGAGCTCTACTCTCTCATGTTTCACAATTCTCTTCAAATTAATGCAAGATCGTAAGTCGTATGCCCACAAGGGTATTTAATCTTCGCCGTGCCAATAATAGTCGGTTTTTTTTTTTCATTTTTTGGGTTTTCTTTTTGTGGCAACAAATTGCGCGCAATTAGAAAACATGGAGCTGCAGCTGGGAAAAGCTGAAGTGCGCCAGGTCTGAGAGCCGCCACGTCTGGGCTAGTTACACCACAATTGTCAAGCTGTAAGTGAGCTGTTTACAGTTAAAGCTAGGGCCCGTTAAAGCTGCCACATACAAACACACTTAAATCACATTTGGGGGCAGCCAAAAATAAAGCAGTTTGTTAAGGGAAAAACCAATGCCAGGGGTTGGGCAAACAGATTCAGTTAGACCAAAGTACAGCTAAGGGATGTTGCCCCTGTCGCCGTTGCCCCTCCCTCTGTGCCGCGCGCATAGCCAACAGGAAACGTGCGACAAAAAATAAATACAACAAAAAAAGAAGGCGCGAAGCAATCGATTTGTGGGATGAGCCAACCCACACACACACTCACACACGCATGACAGCCACCCCCCATTCATTAAAAACGCATTAGAAATGACATTAGGACAAATGTAGCCTCGGTGCGCCACTAAAATTACTTAAACAATAAATAAAACATAAACCTGGAATCAGAATTGGTTTGGAGGTGGAGTGGGAGGGGGTGTCTCTATTACTTACTGTGCTGATGATAGCTGGGATAGTAGCGTCGATGGTGTCCATTGCTTTCGAGCGCATAGAAGGCGCTCATGTCGCTGGTATCCAGTCCGAGGCCGGCGCCGCCAGCACCGCCGCCCAGAGCGGCACCAACGCTGCTGCCCGCCGATGAGGCGCCGCTGGACAGGCTGTGATGGCTATGGGCCAGGCTGCTGCCGGCGCTGCCCAGGCCATTTGTTTGGGGTGAACCGCCGCCGCCACCGCCGCCGCCGCCGCCTAAGCGCGGACTGTCGTACCAGCTGCGAGCGGCAGCCTCCGCTGTTGAGGTCATATCCATTTCGAGTATAATTTTGAATGTTTTTTACGTGGTACGTGGGGCGCGCAAAATTCTACAGAGAATTACGATCTCTGTGCTCCTGCTTCTGCTCCTGCTTCGGCTGCTGCTTCTGTTTTGCACTCTCTTGCTCTTAAGCTCGAGCGTGTTGAATAATTGCCGTTATTTATATTTATTTTTAGACGCTTCTCAACACATGTTTATGCGCGCGCTTTGCAACACTGCGTGTGCTGTAAATGAGGTTAAATAAGAACTTCTTGAAAACTTATTTTCGATTGTCTTCGACACTCGCAAGTGATATGATTTTCAACGGTAGCTCTTGCGTGCCTTATCAGCTTCACACCTTTTTCTTATCAGCCTCAATCAATTTTATATTTGGTTTCTAATTTCTTTTTATAGCCAGCCAGTACAGTTGGCAATCAGCTCTGGGCAGTTGATTTACAAGTACGCGGTAGCCACAACAATAACTGGGTGCATATATAGTATACATATATATACATATATTTAGTCCAGGTCCAACAGTTCCTGATTAGAATTTGATGACCACATGCTTAGCCAAAGTGTGGGAAACGAGGTATTGCATTTCGTACACACTTGATGGATGGAACAAAGAAACAGAAGGCAGGCACAGTATTTTGCAGCAGTCCTCCCGGGGGATCTAATAAACATGTCGCATTCTGAGGAGGCACAAGCAATTTTTGAACCATTGTTCTGCATTGTTTTCTCGATGTTTACAGTGCAACTCATCTAATAAACCCAAACAATGTCAAATCATGTCAATTGTGTGCCCAACGCTGTGTGAATTTCAATGTCTGGTATGCTGCTCAAGCAAAATAGGCAAGCATGTAGCAAAAGATGGAAAAATAGCCCACATTTATCAGTTATTATTAAGTCATTTTTTCAAGCAGTATTCTTTTTTTTTGTCTTTAATATTTGGGGAAGACATCGAAAGATATAAACTGGCTATCTATTGCATTTAAATGTTAATGATTATAATAGTTATTTATTTATTAGTTTGTTAGGCAGGAAATCTAACCAAACAAAGAAACTAAAAAATGCTTATTTGCATCAAATTTTATTAGTATTATGATCTTTTATATAGATATCGTCCGATCTGACTTGACATACATATGTATCGCAAGATAAAGGCAAGCTGATGGCTATTTTTTTAGTTCCTGGCTATTTACATATTTAGCTATTTCTTTTTTAATCAGGCAGTAAAATTACCAATCAAAAATGTTGCAAATAATAGTAGCTATAAAAAAATTGTATCATGAAATTTACTACATATGATTTATAATAGAAATATCAATCTAATTCGTCATACTTATTTCAACAATTTCATTTCAACAGAAGATAAGAACTGTCTCATATTTCAAGTTTCCAAGTTAAGAATTATGTTGTATTCTTCAAAGTTGTTCAAATGCTGTCATTTAGGAAGTCAACTGCCTTGAACAATCGAACTTTTGTGCGTGCAAAATTGATGCGCTGCATACCTAGCCTAAGACTGTCTGCCTTGCAGGCAGGCAAGCTGCAGTTGTGAATGCCTTTGGCCTGGCTCTGGCGCTAGAGCCCACAACTGTATTCCGAGAGCGACAACTTGTTGTGTGGGCGTTCGGCACCGACGGCAACTGAACTGTTGAGTGCACTTGGCTGAAGCGGGGAAAGGTGCTGCAATAGCTTCACCTGGCCGGCAATTAGCGCTTAACATGCGGTTTATATCCTACGCTCGACTAGGCCCAATTAGATAAGTTTTTGGGAGCTGGGGGCTGCTATCAGTCGCATCATTGAGTCCACAGCGTATATCAATATGCTAGGTATCTATTGCCGCGTTTGCTTAGACAGGTAGCTGGACACAAATGTATATATATATGTATATAGAGAGAGATATACAATTTTTGAAAAATTCTTATCTGGCATTCTATATGTGTGCCCTATAGTATCTGCTGGCTGTATCTGGCTGTGTATGTCTGTTCAGTTCTTGCCAGATTTTTATCAATAATTTTGACTACTTTTTGTTTGTATTTCATGTGGTTGTTTTGACTTTTATAGTTGTTGTTGTTGTTTGTTTTGGCCTCAACCAAAAATTATTAATAATAAAAAGACAGCAGAACTTGTTGTTGTCTCAAGACCTGTCCAGGTTGTTGTGGCTTGCTGTTGTTGTTGCTTGTTGTTGCTTGTTGTTGGGCCTCAGATGCCTATCGCACAATTGACAATTGCGCTACAAACAACCAGGCAACTGATGATAAGGCAACATAAATTTCGTCTATAAACACTGCGCACTGTTTTCAGTTTTTGATTTCGATTGTTTAAGGTTTCACTGTAAAATTGCTGGGCACCCAAAACGCAATCAATTTATCAGAGGCATAGATAGCTGCACTCGATGACATTGTTGTTGCTTTTGTTGTTGTTGTTGTTTTTGGGGAAAACACTTTTCATTAAAATGTTGGAATTGATAGCAATAAATTGATAAGCAAACTGTCAAATATTTTGTTTTTTTTTTTTTAATGTTTTGTAAGTTTTTATTGTTATGCATCAATAATAATAGTGCTGATTGTGGCACTGAGGCTGATAAGAACTTGTGTTGCAGCTGCGTTAAAATCACATCAGTTGCAAGCTTGCTGGCGTTTTGATTGAGCACTTGTCATTTAACTGTATACTTTTATAAAAATAATATTTGCATAATTTTCTTACATTTTGCACACATATGTTAGTCACACATTTGTTTTGTTTATGTTTTCTTCTGGTTTGTTTTGTTTGATTTAGCACTAATTTGTTGTTAGGTCAATTTTTGCGCGATTTTGCCGACGCGATTTTTGTAGCTAGTCTTGTTGTCGCTTGCCGCTGTTTATTACTGTCGAATTGTTGATGTTGTTGTTGTTGTTGTTGTTGTTAGAGCGTAGTTGCTGTTTATTGCTGTTGCAAACGCGACGCGCAACGTATACGTAATACGTAGTGTGCGAGCACACGAAAACGATAAACGAAACGAGCGAACGGGCGAACGAGGCACGAGCAAACACTTCAACGGCCGCAGACCAACTGAACCACGAGCGCAAAACAGGAAAGCCAGCGACAGAGACACGCGCTGCGTATGTGTGTGTGCGTGTGCGTGTGTGCGCGCGTTTGTGTGTGAAACTCGTCTGACGAGGGCCGGGCTTTGGCATTTGGCACATACAAGATGGTCGCAGCTGCAGGCGGCCAGGCCAGGCAACAAAGCGAGACGGCACTACAGTCAATACCAATATGCTTGTCACTGTTTGGCTTGCATGCGGGGCGTGTTTTTTGTTTGTTATGCACGCGGGCAGGTAAACCGGTTTGCGTTTCGTTTCGCTTGGCTCTGGTTCCTGTTGTTGTTGTTGTTGTTGTTGCTGTTGTTACTGTTGTTATTGCAGTTGCATGTTTGTTTGCTTGTATAGGGCATTTCGTTGATGTTGTTGTTGTTACTGCGGCCGTCGCTGCTGCTGCTGCTGCGGCTCGTCATGCTCGAGTGCATCGTTCAATAATCTCTGTGTGGCACGCCTCTCTGCGCTCTGCACTTGGCACGGTGCTTCAACGTCGACTCGCTCATGCGCCAGGTGAGGCTTTGGCTTTGGCTTTGGCTTTGCTTGTCTGTCGACTCTCTCTCTGCCACTGCCTCTCACTCTTTTTGTGGCACAGCGTTTCGGCCACTGCTTTCTGCCTGCTGCATGCTGCCTGCTGCTTGCTGCTTGCTGCCTTTGCCTTTGCCTTTTACCATTGCCATTGCCTGGCTGTCAAACAGTGACAACAATCATCGATCGTTCCGTTTGTGATTATGTGGTTTATTTATGGGCTTTAACATGTGTGCAGATTTGTCTGCCGATTTTGAGTTATGCATGTGAGACGCACAGTCTGTCTGAGTGTAGGTGTGCGTGTGTCTCCCGCTCAGTGTGTGTGCGTGTGTGTGTGTTGATGTGTGTATATGTGTGCTGGTGTTTAGCGCACATAAAACTTAATTTGCATAAATTAGCAGCTGGAAATTAAGCTAAATACACAATTATGCCCATGTTTATGAATATAACTGTGCACACACACACACACACAGGCACATACACTTAAGTATGTAAAATAGCTAATAAGCATAAGATTTGGCCTCCACAGCCATAGCTTTTGTTTAATTTTTTTTTTTTCATCTTTTTTTTTCTCAGGCAGCAGCATCTTTTGCTGCCACACAAACTATCTAGATACAAATTATTAATATCGAGCTCATATTTTTTGTGGTTGAACAACTTGGCAAGTTGGCTGCCGTCTTCAACTTTTCGAGTCTGAGTCTTTGTGTAGTTTGTGTTGCCTCTGTACAGCTGCTGCGCATAAACAGCAAACACACACACACACACACATACACAGAGACAAACAGAGGAAGAAATATATGCGCTTGTATATAGGAAGCTCTGCTACGTGAGCTGCCTTTTTCGGGGTTCCCGCATTGATTTTCGCTTTAAAAAGTTTTTCATTTTTGCGCTCGAAACTTTTTGGCAAAAGGGTTAAATGCTGCGATTGTTGTTCCTGTTGTTGTTGTTGCTTGCGTGCACCTGAAATTGAGCGCAAAAGTAGCGCAAAGTCTTTTGCAAGTGACTGGGCAGGATGCTCTGCCGCAGCTGGACCAACTTTCCCAGGGCAGGGCCCCGCCAAACATATTTTGAAACATTGCATTCTCATTTCATAAGTTCATGCAGCTGAGATAGAAATCTGAGTAGCTCGCTTTAGCTTTATGCCTTTAAACAGCTAAATTTGTGCCACGGCTGCCTCAAAGCAGCAGTTAGAGAGATTGCAATATGCCGCTGAAACTACGAGATACATGCGCATATTTACTTTTTGGTTAAACTTGATCGGACAGTAGAGATCGGACAACAACAAAATATGTATATATATATGTAATACAAGCTGAGCATGGGAACCTGTCAAAGCAAAGCTAGGCTGGGTCATTTGTAGAGGGCATAACCGAAGAAAGACATTATTAATGCAAATGGGCGAACAAACGGAACTAACCAATACAAATAAACACTTAAAGATAAACCATATGAGGTCTATATTTAGGTTGACTTCTCAGACAACAACAATTAGCAATAGCTGTGGATAATCAATATATTTGGCAATTTGATAAGATTAGATACTTGGCCTCTATATTAAATGCTGAAAGGAACGAAACTATACGAAATCTTTTTAAGGTTGGTATCGATATCATATAAGTGAAGTAAGTGTCTGACGCAGGGATTATTAACTGAAATTTCACAAAACGGAAGTGCCAGAGAAAAAAAAAAAAAAAAAAAAACTTAAATTACGTACACAAAATTTTGATTCCTTTTCGAATGAGTTGAAGGTATAAAATTGTGGCTTTGATTAAAGTTGACTTGTATATTTAACTTAAGTCTGTTGTGAATGCATTTTACTTTCAGTTGCTTTGCAGTGTGGGATGAAAGGTATGTTAATTTCCATTAAACGTATTAAAGAGCTTATTGAATGTATTATCAAATGTTTGATAAACTGGAATTGCTATAGAGCCCAATATAATCATATTTTAGCTTGTTTAAAATTGTTGAAACTTAATTGTTTTTTATTGTTTGAGAAACTTGTTTGCATTTAGCTGATTTTAGATAGCCTAGCATTCGCTTAGTTTAATATGAAGCTTAGTAACTGGATTTGAACCGATCTCAACTTGAACCTCTATTATTCAACTTAACGGTTCTTTAGCATGTTACTTTTTTCCTCACATTTTCTCCGACTTTCTTTTGATATGCTCGCAGTCTACGCAGAAATCATCAAGCATATAAATAGCTTGAACTGTACAGGTCTGGCACCCACAGAGACACACACGCACACACGCACACAACCATGGTGGAAAAGTACTTCTAATGCATATTTTTCCAGCACGTGCGCAGCTTTTCCGGCTGTGTTCGTGTCGTTGTCCATGTCCAAAACTCTGCGTCGTCGTCAGAGCGGAGCAAAGCAGAGACAAGGCCAGCCCCCCAATAGAGTAAACCATGTGCAGCGCAGCGTATGGAGTTACCCCCTACTATAAGCCTTCCCATACACACCACCCCCCCATACAAGAGAGCCCGCACTTAGATCTAAGTATTCCTGCATTGAATTGAAGCCGACGCACGTTGCGTGTAATTTTGATTTTAATCGCATAAAAATGTTTTGTTTATATGTATAATTTAGTTTTAGCAATTTATGTTAACCTTTTGTTACCATTTTTAATTTGTTATTGTTGTCGTCGTTATTGTTGTTGTTGTTGCTGTTGTAGTAGCTCATAAGCAGCAACAATTAAATGCGCCATAAAATTGGTTTAAATACGCGCTCGCTATTTAAATGTATCTATGAGTGTGTGTGTGTGTGTGTGTGTGTGTGTGCTGCTGTGTATGGATAGATATATATAGTATAAATGTGTGCTACGCGACATATAGACAGTTATTATTATAGTGGCAGTTGATGTTGTTGTTGTTGTAATTGTTATAATCATTGCCATGCGATAGAAATCAGCGACATTTTTACAGCATTTAAACAAAGCATAAATTCTGATTTAGCTTCAAAACTGTCGCAGCTTCTGCCCGACTCTCTGTGTGTGTGTGTGTGTGTGTGTGTGTGTGTGTGTGTGTGTATCTGTGTGCTTGTGCATCTGTTTGCATGCAATATGCTGCTCGAATATAATCATAAAAATTGTGCGGCAGATTATAAATAAAATCAACAAAATAAAATGCTATTTAAATTGCCACTTGTAATTGCAAAATCCCTTCTTGCGCCCCGCCCAGCTCCTAAACCCAAACAACGTTCCACATATTATTGAGGCCATAAATATGCATGTCGCGTTCTATGTACGATCGACACACACAAACACACACACACACACTCAACCAAACTAGCTTTTTATGAATGGCTTTTAACATTAAGATTAAACAGATATAGCTAAAATGCTTACATATGATACGCTGGAATGTGGTAGATAAAATAGTTTTCTATAGAAATGATGATAATTATAGACGCTGTGTGGGTAGTATATGTATTTGAATATGACATGGCTAGACGAAAGTAAATTGTTTGTCTTTCACTTTTAAAGAGCCGTTCTTTCATATTTTTTTCTGAGCCATTTATGGTGGTACAAATTTGTATTTTAATTATTTATTTTTTAAAGAAAAGAGACTTAGTGGAAGCATATTGAATCTGGAACCTTAGATCATATAAAGCGAAGAAGAACGTCCATTGTTATACATCATATAAAAATATTCTTCGAATTGTTTTAAAATTATTTCAAATTTAAAAAAATCGAAGACAATGACAACGGCCAATTGTTATATGTAGCTGAGCTTTATATTTCCGTTTCTTTTCGAATATTTGCGAATTGAAAGAACTGGGGAAATTACGTTTTCTGATAATAAGATATCATTAAATTAGGTTAACTGTTTTTGAATAGGCGCCTCTTTAATCTTATCTGCCTGTGCTCAAGGCTGATTCAACGTACTTGAACTCTTTTTTAAAGATATAAGTATATCTTTTCTTAATCATATCAATTAGCTGGTGCGATGTAGCCATAGCCTGTCAGTACATCCGTTTGTCAATAAATGCGTTCAACTGTCAGGCTGTCTGTTCTTATGCCAACTAATTCGCAAAGTCATATATAGATATCTTTATTTCATTTCAGTTAGATAGCTTATCATTGTCAAGAGTTACTTTTCATTGTCATACAAATGAAATAGTCAGCCGAATTGCAATAAAACATAAGATGAAGGCTGAGTTACCAAAGATTACGATATAAAATATGTTATATAATAGATATAGTCAGTTTGATTGAAATTAGATATCTGTGATTTGTGCTAATTCTATTATCAGCTACTTATTAGGGATGAACACAAGAAATGAAAGGAAATTCCGATTAGATCTATAGGAAAAACTCTTTTGCGTTAATCTTAAAAAATATATTTATAGTTCGATTTAGTTTTAGGTTCGGCCTCTTTCGTATCCAATGCATTCGTTTCAAGCTTCGGCTTGTGGTAAATGAAATAATGATAAGTATTGATAGTTATTAAATAAGTACTTTATTTATCTTTAAGCCAATCGTTAATTAGCTCAAAGGGAACCATCAATAGTCACTTGCATCACCCTTGGCAATAATCGGCAAACATTTTGTTCAACTTTGCTGTTGATTTTCTGTGTATATATAATTTAATAACTATAACAACAACAATTGCAATAGACGCCGGGGCAGTTCATATGTCATGTGCCAGTTTTGCAACTGCAGTGCAGCCAGCGCCCTACCTACAGCCCCATACCGCCCAGTGCCGCCAAGCTAGTCCACTTGGCCACGCTCTAATTTCATAATAAACTGGCTGGCAGCCATTGCAACAACAGGAACAACAAGGCGCATGCATGGCGGCCAACCTGCAACGAAAGGCAATTCAAATTGACTGAGGCGCCTACCCAAACCGCAATGGGTGTAAATTTCATGGAGCGGCATAGCAGAGCCTGGCGGCACATCCTGTGCAGCTCGTAAGCACCTCATGCGCCAGGCTATAAATGTAAATTGCCTAAATGTGCAAAAGCTCGAGCATAGACCATACGTTGCCCGCACACTGACACTGGCCGTGGCGGGGCTGGGGATGGGTTAGCGGGTAGGGGTTGCGAGCGGGATTGCAGCAGAAGAGGTGGGAAGTTGGGGTTGTGCGGCCCGTAAATGAAATCAGTTGGTGCGCGAATCCTGCATGGGTCAATTATGCAAATGTCCGAGCGGCTCGTTCTCGACCTCGTCTGGGCGCGCGCACACACACATGCATGCGAATGCACATGCACATGCACATGCACATGCCCATGGAAGTGGACGTGGACATGGACATACCATGTCCTGGCCAGGACATGGACACCTGTGCGGCATGGCGAAAGTGATTTGTTGTTTGGCAGCGCAAATCTGTTTTCATATTAAGTATTTTAGCGCAAATTAAGTTGAAAATGGCAGCCGAAACAAGCGATCCAGACATTTTTAATGGTCTAGGCCCTTGGGCCCACAACTACCAACTGCTCAACAATGTCCAAATGCCCACAACTTTCACTACCCGCCCGCAGTGCTTTCCATTTCGCAGCAGCAGCAGCAGCAGCCGCCGCATTAGCAGCCAAACAAATGCCCGGGCACGTATGCAAAGCATGACGAACAGGATGGCAAAATAGACGAGGGTAACAGAGGTGGACGAATGGCGACTGAGGAGGGAAAGCAGACGCAGTGCAGCAGCTACAATGTGCTAACACAGCCAGCTTTCAAATACGACCTTTTGGAATATATATATGTTTTATATATACTTTCGAGCATCAGGGGCGGATTAGAAGCTTTCGATCGATCTTAAATATGAAAATATAGAGCTGGGTCTGTCTATTAAAAAACCTGAATGATATAATTCAATTTAAATAATAATCTAAAATAAAAAAAACATCTCCGAAATTGAAATAGTAATAAAAAATAAAATGCCGAAACTTGCACACAAATAGTTATAACAAAATAACAAATAATAATACAAATAATAATTAAACTTCAGCTTAGATGTTGCCTGTTTATTAAATAAATATCACCCAACATGTATATATATTTATCTATCATGATCAGACTTTGTTGTTGACTCTAGAGTTGCGAACGCCTTGTTTCCTTGGCGAAGCTTTAACTTTTTGGGAATTACAAGAAATAGATATATATATTTTTTTTTGAGGAAAGATTCTTGTGCCTAATTCTCATTCTTATGCTTAAAGTGTGTTTAAGTAAGCGGCGATTTAGAGCTATTCTTAACTCTTGTTGCCACACGACTTAATAATAAATCGTATAAGTCATTAATAGCTTTATTAATTTTCAAGAAAGATTTATATACTTATATACTTTGTTATACCAACTTACAGATAGCTTTAGTGCAGCATGCAATCCTGGGCATTTATATACCCAAGTGCTTGCTCGCTGCTCCACTCCGTCCCTGGTTGAGTCTGGGGTCTAGAGTCTAGAACAACGTCCATTGTTTGCGCAATGTCTGCGCGAAGTTTTGCCAATTCATGAGGCGTTGCCCGTTAGTCTGTGCCCTGCCGTTAGTTCTGCTCCAGCACAATACGCTTGGCAAATAGCGGACAGCCTGCCAGCCATATATGCATGCGAGTTTTCCGCTTTTCCGGCTGGTAAACGTAACGAACTACGTGCAGGCAGGCACACATACGTGGCGCGACCAGTAGACGGACGTACAGACAATCAGACGCGGCAGTCGTCCCAGCTAGGGCTGGACTGTGGCTGTGGTTACTTCCGCTCCTGCTCCTGCTGCTCCTGCCGCTCCTGCTGAAAGCTTGGCTAAGCACCTGAGCAAACTTATTGTTGGCCTGCGCATTGTTTGCCGACGCCGTCGCCGTCACCGTCGCCGGTAGCTCGAAATGAAACCAAAACCGAATACGTCAAGGTTAACGTGAGTGTGGCGTGCCCCACACCCATTGCCCTCCCTTTCTAACTCTCTAGACCTTTGGCGACTAAATAACGAGGTGTCTGCCAGGATAATTTTACGATTTCCTTGCTATGCAGTGCGAACAAAGCGAGCAGCCCGACTTGCATTTGAGCCCCCTTTGCTTGGAACTGGAACCGCTGCCCATTAAGCAATCTGGCCCTGGCCCAGTGTGACAATCCGTTCAACACCTACATGACTGCAGCTGAGATGCGGCGCAATCTTCAAAACTAAAAATAAAAAAATATATATAACAAGGGAAGAGTAGAATGAAGCAGGCAGATGAGGCACATTCATGCGCATAATGCGAATCTCTTTGCAAATTACTTTAAACAACAACAAAATCTCAACTGATGGTCGAGGAGTTGTTGTTAAAAGGCCGCCGAGAGAGATGAGACGCGAGCGATAAACGTGAGCGATAGACGATAAGCGATAAGCGCTTACGCATTTCTGAGTGCGAAAGACGCGATTCGTATGCCCGGCCAAGGGCGAGGGGTAGCCGCTGACAACGGGGCCATATGTGCTAGAGCATGCCGCGCGACAACAAAAACAACTGAAATGTATTTTTTTTTTGTTTTCGAGAGAGTTTTGCGATTACGCTGATCAGATAGGCGATCGTGTGCGACGGGGCGTGCGGCAAAGGGAATGCCAAACCGAAAAGGGAACCGAGAGCTGCGAACTCGGGCACTGGGAACGGGAACTGAAACAGGGTTTGTCGTAATTTGATGTCATATTGTGTCACACAAACACACACACACACACACACACACACACACAGACACCAGTGTGCGATATGAGTGAGAGATAGCGAGATCCTAGCTAGCCGGGCTATGTCGACTGCGATTTACCTGCCACAAGCGGCAACTACACAGGATCTAGGATATGGTACATAAGATCTAACTACCGTTTAGATATTGGCGCTATCTTTGAGACTGTGTGTTGTAGGCGTAGTTGAGACGATCTGCCACTCGAATGATACGTTCATCTGGGCATTGGTTACATTTAATGTTGGCTTGAATCCAATTTCAGTTTGGCTTTGCTTGGATATATCTGTGGCTGGGGCCAAGCACGCGTGTCTCTCATTGCTTTTGGACGGCGGCGCTACTTTAATGGATACTCTTGTTGTTGTTGTTGTTGTTTTTGTGGGTTTAACTCGGATCGTTTACGAGCTCTGCAGTTGACTCGGACTTTTATGATAGTCGTTGCGCTGCGCATACAAATGATTTGATTTTGATGTGATTTTTGGATGCGTGTGCTCCGCTTTGGCCATGATTTGAGTTACTTCATTTGTCACTTGGCCATTTAATGCGTTTTCCTGGGAATTCCAGACAGCGACCGCAGCAGCCGACATCGTGTCGGCTATTGACTTTGATTTTTATGACGCAGACAGCTCCTGACGAGGCCATCGCCTAATTTCACTTGAGCTATGAGCGCTTCAACTCGCCCGCTCAGCACTTTCTTTAACCGTTTTGATTTCACTGCAGATTGTAAGTGGAGTTGTCTTCTTTTTGTGTTCGACCTGTTAATGAGTTCATTTTACATGGTCCACATTTGGCCATTGGCTATTGGACGCTCTAATTTGGTTCGATTTGTATCTGAGCTGAGCGCTGTTTAAGTGCCTTTTAGCTGTGATTAGTTTTAATGACTAGTTTTTCGTTTACTGCTACTATTGAGGTTTATGTTTTGGTGCCCGATAACGCAATAGAGCGTAATAAATTGACTTTTACCGCGGCCAAAAACTAGAATGCAGCACTCGACGCTGTCATTTAAATTAAATTGCGTTTACAATGAGACTCAGCAGACAACAAACGTAAAACACAAACAAACGCAGACAAACATTTGTTAGCCGCATTGATAAATGTCGGCCAAAAGCCGTTGGCACCTAATAAGCCAGTTTTTGACAGCAGTTGGCAACTTGTTTCAATGAAGCAATTAACGCGCTGCGCTCACCAACAAACACAACAACAAAACAACAAAAACAACAACAGCAACAGCCACAAGCGAGCAGAAAAAAGCTGTGAAAATTGCCAGCAAATGAATTGAACCAAACATTTTGCGGAAGGACATCAAAAAGTAAACATAACACAATTTACATGAGTGTGAGCGTATGTGTGTGTATGTGCGTGTGTGCGCCTAAAAGGCTGCAGCTGTCGACGTTTGGCCCGCATAAAGCAGACGCAGCGCTTATCAGAGATGCAAATAGCAAAAAGTGCGACAAACACAGCGTGCTCATGTTTATGTGTATATGTATGTATGTGTGTGCGCGTCGGCTGCTTTAGGGCAGCTAATGGAGACAAAAGATGTCACACACACTCACAGCAAGCCAATGCAAATATTTTTGACGTTCACTGAACTTTGCATAGAAAATTATGCAAGCCGCCGTCTCTCTCTCTCTCTCTTTCTTACTCGCCTCGCTCTTGCGCTCTCTCTGTGCTGTGTCTGTGTGCGTGCGAGTGTGTGACAGCTGTGTGACCAAAATTATAGCAGAAAACTGCAGCTAACAATAAAAGCGAAACGAGCCACATCCAAGACAAAGTTTTCTGGCTGCTGTCGCTGCTGCTGCTGCTGCTGTGGCTAAATGTACCATTTTTAATTTCTTGCCGTCGACAACAACGAACATCTGCAGCGCCGTTTCAGCATAGATGTTCGGCACATTGCGCATGCCCGCGGCCAATGAGAGCGCGTCTGGCAAACGCCGCCCAAATCAAAAATGGCGAGTTTAAAACAGAGAGCACATGCCTCACAGCTATAGCTGTCTCGCTTTAGCACACGCGTACGCAGGCAGGCAGTCAAGCACAAGCTGGCCTTTTGGCAAGCAGTGCATGTCAAGCAGTGCAAACGGATTTGTTTGGCTGCTGCGACAAGCGTTTTGCTTATTTTTGCCGGTCATCTCGGGCAGCTCATCATCGAAATCCAACGGGCGTTGTTGTTGTTCTTGTTGTTGTTGTTGTTGTTGCTGTAGCCGTTGCTGCTGCTGCAATCCTTTTGGTATTTGATTTCAATTTCAATTGTGGCGCATCCTTTGACGTCGCCATTTTGTTTGTTATCAACAACGAAAGCTGTCGCTTTTGTTTTCCATGATAATTGCATTTGTATATGTATTGACGTTGCCGCTCTCCACCTGCCCGCACTCTCACTCTTCCTTTGACATTTATCAATTTTTGCTGATTTCTTGTTTGCTTTTTTTTTGCCAGATTTTTGCTCGTTGCTTTCGTTGCAAGCTTTTGCTCGACAAAGCGTGCAGCGCATGCAGATTAACTTTTCACCTGTGCACGGGTTGAAGGTGAGTCAAAAATTGCTGATTGTGTGTGAAAGGGGAGAGGGAGCGGGACTCTCAGCAATCAGCCAGAGTTGTCATTGTCGCAACCAATTGTGTGGGAGCTGCTGATGTTGTTGTTGCTCGTTTTGATTGAATTGCTGTTTGTTTTAAGCCAGCGCTGTGGCTTTTTATTATTGCTCATTCGCAGTCAACAGAAAAAAACAATGGCAACATTTTAATGAAAATTGCCGCTTGACTTCATTTGAACAGTTGGACATTTCATAAAAGCTCTCTCTCTCCCCCTCTCTCTCCCTCTCTCTTGCTCTGCCAACGCGTTTTGGCCATTTTCATAATAATTGCGCTTAAATTTGCAACAATTGTTCATGCCACAAATGCCACAGAAAGTGGCCGGGCTGCGATTTTGGCGCCAGATTAGAGACCGCCCACCCACACAAACCAGATATGATACCAGTCAGCAACCACCGATTGCAACCCCCAAGCAAACAGCCCATCGACTGACGACAAATCCAGCACCAGCAGCAGCCACAATCCCAGTCTCATATCGTTGATCGCATCGTTCTATTAAATTACCAAAAGCTGTCGCTCGTTCAAATGGGCAAAGCCCGAAAAAGGCAACCTCGACGTGTGCAACACAAGTTGCAGGCTTCACTTGCTGTTGGGTGGATGGCGGTGTTGCTGCTAGTGATTGCCAGCTGGGATTGCCTGGTCACAATTCAGATAAGATTGCCCCAGCTGAGATACAAGATATGTCATGTATCGCACGTTTGCCTCAAATGTGCTCGGCAGGAGCTGGACGGGGGTGGTGGCATATCGAAATGCATCAAAACCAAATTACATCAAATTCAAAGTCTCTTAACGTCGTCGACGGCAGCTAAATAATTACGACAGCCACAGCATCAGATCGAAGATAGAACAGGCATAGAATATACACACAAACAAGCTAAATAAATGTGTGTGTACACATACACACACACACACACACATATACACACACCTAATGCATTGGGCGTGCATAATAGAAATTTGCATGCGCAATTATTTGAACAAACCGCAGCAATTATACGCCAGCAACACGACGCACAGCAGCAACAGCAACGGCAACGACAGCAGCAAATGCCAGACAAGCTAATTAGAAAAGAAGAAGCATCGGTTGAGGTCCTGGCAGTGTTTTTGGCCCGTGCTACCCGCCACTTCTTACCAGCCGCAACGAATCGATTTTTGTATTTTATTGCGCGTGCAACGCTGCTGTTGCTGCTGCTGTTGCTGCGAGCAATTTGTGGCTCGTTAAGGGTTAGTGCAACGCCAACATCGCCCCACAATGTTTTGATTTGTTGTGACACTTACTGGCTGGGAACGTGGCCCGAAATGTTGTTATGCAAAAATTAGGCGCATAATTTTATTGCAATTTTTATGATGCTGGGAAACTTGGCCCGGCTGATGGCTATTTAATTGGGTTTTGGGCAACTGGACTGTGAGAAAGTTGCGCGTGCCCGTTTCGGCATCTAAATAAAATTATGGCCATTTCAGGACAGCTTCCCACAATTATGCGGCATGCATTTCTTCTTCTTATTCTACTTGCCTGCCTTTAAATATGTTGATTTCACTTGAAAATCCTTTCTGCCGCAATTTGAGAATCCCTTTCTCAGCACAATAAAAGAAGAAACCTCTACACCTGACATAGCCCAAATAAGAGAAGTTGGATAAAAGATTGATGAAATGCGTTTCATGTTTGGCAACAGCAACGGCAACAACAACAACAGCAACAGCAAGCGCTGATTTCAGGCACTTAAACAACATCAACAAACAACAACAACAATGCCCATCAGTGGGTTCTTTTCCCTATGCTATAACAATGCGTGGAAAATTATGAAAATTGCGTTGAAAAACTGTCACATCATCGTCCGATTTGTAGCACTCTTTGTCGTCCTGCCGCTCGCATTGCATTTGCTTTGAAGCTGCACATCCTTTTGTCTGGATGCATTAGAAAAAGAAAAAACAGCACCGAATTCTAGGGGAGCATAGGATTACACAAATGGGCACGACAAAAAATTGTTTCATTTAGTGATGGCTGCGTGACATCGTTCATATAAATGGAAAATTTATCCATCACGAAAATTTTTTGAAAATGTTTTATATAAATAACAATAAAGCAGGAATTTAAGCTAAATCGTAAAAATTGATTGTAAAAAAAATCCGCCGAAACGCAACACACATCGATTTAGATAAATCTTCTTTTAACTTTTAGAATCTAAATATCATCAGATTCACGTCTCTGATGCTATTTAGATAGAAACAGAAGAAACAGTTTCGTAAGCCGAACTAAAAAACATTGGTTCGGTTCATGAACCAGCAACAGTTTTTTATTGCCTTTGCAGTTTGTGAACCAGTTTTAATTATCAGATTCAGAACAGCTCGTGTGCTCCTCTCTAATGCTGCGTGTCGCCTACCAAATTCTGCCGCAGTTGTCGCCTTTACCTTCTGTTATTGTTGTTGTTTGTTGTGCCCAAGCACTCGACATAGTTTTCATTAGGGCGTTGCCTTTGTTGCCAAAAAGAAGAGTGGAACAAATACAAAAAGTAGGGGAAAATTATTGAAATGTCGCTGCGATGGCAGTCAACACTATGTTGCCTGCGAGCAGGTTGCACTTGAGCGACGCTTCGGGCGATTTCTACAATCAGAAAGCAGTTCGCTGTTGTGCCCCGCTCCAGCCGCCCTGCCGCTTGCCACATAGATACATCTCTGAAAGCCATAAATTCTTCAAACAGAGCAGCGAACTCCTAAACCACCACCGCTGCGGCCTCAACCTCCGCCTCCGCCTCCATTCAGTTATCCGCTTGGCAATACAACAAAAACAATAAAACGTGGCAACGGCAGCCGCCACCCGAAAAAAACATCAGCAGCAGCAACAACAGTGCCCCGCCCCCCATGGCAAACCTGCCCACAAGTTGGAGGCCAAAGTTGCCGTTGTCGTTGTTATTGTTGTTGTTGTTGCTTCTTTTGCTTGCTTTTAGCTGCGAGCACACTGTACGCGCCATTTTCCGTGCGATTGCCAATGTTAAACGCAGCAGCAACCACACAGAGCCAACCACCCTCAGCAGCCCCAACCCAGCCCAACCCACCGCCGCCCGACCTTTGCGCTGGCGTGGGCGTACTTCGTCCTTGCTCCGTGGCTGGCTGCTGTTGTAGCTCCCTCTGGACCAGAAAAAGAAATGTTTCGCATAAAATGTTATCGCAAAGATTTACGACCCGACTTTTGCGCATCACACGCCCGCTGCCCTCCGTACTCCTCGACCAGTTCTACACTCAACCCACACAAATGCGCCCCGTTCAGCCCCCTCCTCACCCCTACAGCCGTAGTATTGCAGCCCTCTCGTCGCATCCAGCAACTTGTTTTATGATAATATACGAGCTTTCTCCGCTGAAATATAAATGTTGTGTGTATGAGCTGACTCGCTGTGTGCTCGTGTGTGTGTGTTTGTGCCTCCTTTGCGCCATTTTTGTTGCTGGCTGCCTTGTCATCCTTTCAGGAGGCATCACATGGCAACGCTATCTATTTATCTGCGCATTTGTACATATTTATTTTAATGTTGAGCAGCCACAACGGCAACAGCAGCAGCATCAGAAGCAGCAGCAGCGGCAGCAGCAGTTGCTACAATTGCGTTAGCATCCACCTAAGAAGTAAATCTACAATAAAAATGGCTGGCTGTATCCATAAGATACATGCTACTGATTTTGGCAGCGCTTATCTCACAGCTAAAGCTGCGCCTAGCACACTTGATATGTTTAGCCTCGTCCTGCGAGTGAGCTATGCTGCTGTTGCCCCAACCTTCCTGCTGCTGCTTCTTCTTCTTTTTTTTGTGTGTGTGAGTGTGCGCCAAGAATCGTAAAATGAAGATTTTTCATGTGGATTGGTGAGGCGCATCCTTGTCGCTGTCATTGTTGTTCTTGCTGCCGACTTCATGGCTAATGCCAAAAGCTGCTTCTGCTGCTGCTGCTGCTGTTGCTGCTGCTGTCGTTTCCCCAACGGAAGTAATTTATGACTTTTCGTTTTGCAAATGTTTAAATCTAAACATAAATATCCAAGCTGTATGTCCTAGCTCGCTTTCGCTTTGTATCTCTATCTCATGTGTGTGTGTGTGTGAAACATATGAGCTGCGTTTATATTTATTTCGTTTTACGCTACTTTTATTTGCACTGATAAATTGTGCAATATATATGATAGCCATAAAAAGCCAGCTGAAATTGGCTTAAAGCGTACCAAAAATAAAAGAAAAGAAACTTAAAGATACAATTTCAAGTCAAGCAGCACTCGCCATGACAAAACAATTTTGACTCGTGCCCACACACACGAGGCGGTTACACACTTAATCAAATTATCTGATATGTCAACTTTATCCGCGTCAAAACATACACGCAGCTAAGCCGGCTACAAAAGCAACTGTTTCGAGGCAGCAGACAAATTAATGTTATTAAAAGCAAATATTGAAAAACTATATAAACTAGTTATGCAGCCCACACATACAGAGAGACAGAAAGAGAGAGAGAGAGAGAGAGTGAGCTAGAAGGATAGAGAGAGAGCAAGAACGAGAGAGGCCTTGAAATTAATGAATTTCCAGCGATTATCCTTGCGACATCATCAGCGTCAATATCAATAAAAACAAAACACAATTTCAATTACTTATGCCAAATAAGTCGAAATGCTTAAATCAACAAAACTACACAGCCTAGCCACAACCCACACACACACACACACACACACACACACACACACACCCATCGATAAGGTCGATTTGTGAGCAACTGGAAGGCTATCTGGCAGACAGTGGCTGCAGCCCAGACAAACTGATCAAATATGCTTAATTATAATTTGATTTGATTTATGATGCTCGTCGATTTCATGTGACATTTGTAATTATTCTTGTCGCGCCCGAAACTACCTCGGCTCACGATCAACGAAATCACAACAGCAACAAGCACCAACAGCAACAACGGCAGCAACTCCAACAAGGAACAACATCATCATCATCAGCGACAATTGTTGTTGGGGGCCACATGATCAACGATGTCGTCGCTGACAACGACGAGGAGCAAGCGACAATCCTGAGCTGCATACGAAACTAGAAACACACACACGTATAGGTGTGTGTGTGTGTATATAGATCTGTATGTTTATAAAGAGGGAGTTGCGTACTCGTTTGTCTCGCTAATGTGCCTCACGATGATATTTATGTATTATGGGTAGATATATGAGCACAGTATATGACAAAAAATGAAGCTCTCGACTGCTATACGTAGCGACCAATTGGTTCTGGAAAGCCATTTGCTGCTTAATAAAGCTATTAAGTAAAGGTTCTGCAAACCTTAAACTGTAAGCGGTTCGGTTCAAAATTTAATTTTTGTTATGTTATGTTGTATGCGCCTTAGTCTTGAGGCTGGACTTACCTGAAATGCTTTGTATTTCTTACTAAATTATTTTTAAAATAAATTTGGTTTGGGTTTCGGTTCGGCTGTTTGTTTTAAGCTTCGGTTCACAGATATAATGAATTGGAACCGATCCGCTTGAAAACTGGTTTGCAGCCTAGAATAAATACATTTCCTTTTGCGCTTAGCTTAATATTTTATAACAATACGGAAAAGATTATCTTTGTATTTATAAGATTGTGTGCTTATAAATATCTCAATATTTAAGAGACCAAATAAAATGTATTCATTAATATTATAATATTTGTAGGCATAAAATGTATTAATATAACTATTTATCTCTATTTATATACCACATTTTAAGATTAAATTTATATAGAATTTCAATTAATTTAGATTAGATTCAAGATTAGATTATCTTTATTTAAGATGGAATATAATTTTTCTAGTGTATTTAGAATTCGTGGCGAAACTTCTTTAAAATAAGAACCCATTTTTAATATAATAACAATTTTCATCGCGTTGCTTGGGCTTGTTGACTGCTCATTATTATTATGGCAGAGATCACATACTCATAAGAATTATAGCTGAAGAGACTCCAGGCTGTCAAGTCAGCTACAGCTAGAGCTACAGTGCTGGAGTCTATGGGGAATAAATCAACACGCTGTGTGGCTTCGTCAACGATCCATCTTTCTTTCTTACCATACTCATATTGCAGATCTTGTGGCGTGGCCTGCTGCCGTCGATCACAGCCTGTTGATCGGAAATTCTCGCCTACGAACGAGTGACAACGTACAGAAACACAAACAATGCAACAAAAACAAAGTAAACATGACAAAAATACCTATATATACATTATATAGGTACGTATGTATATGTGTATTGATATCTATGTGGATATGTAGGTAGGCTGGCCCGCGTTGCTTTTGATCAATGGATCGCAACAACGCCCCAGCGCCCGGTTGTCAAGTTTTATATACATTGAATACTCTAACAAAGTGTTCTTTAGCTAACGGGTTAAATGAATTATTTATTGAGTGCAGAAATTTATAAAAACAAAGGTGTAGGCTTATGCAGCTCATAAAGTCAATTTCTACCAGCAAAGCTGATGGGACTCCATCATTTAACATCAAATATCTTTAGTTTAAATACAAATTTTAAAAAGAAACACTTTAACTAATTATCTGCAAATAGTACTCCGTTAAATAATTGTAATATATTGAATCAACTCAGGACCTCATAAAAATAAAGAATTTCTAAATTTTACTAAAATCATATATACCACCTTAAAAATGATTATTTTCAAAGATTATTTTGGCTGGCTCGAAGCTCGAACCTAAAATTAAAAAAAACAAATATTAATTATTACATTAAAAAATAAATATTATGTAAAGTGTATTTCAATTTCGTTTTAAGCCCATTTCTACGGCTGTTGTGAGTGGTTGTGTGTGATTATCACGGCTCGATCACAAAGTTCGATCAGTTAAGGGCAGCGCACTTTTGCGCTGGATAATAAGCCGAATAGGCGTATGACAATAAGCCATGTAATTAAGTGGATGGCATATCAAAGCGGAGCAACTGGGGCGGCTTTAGCCCGGGGGATTACTAGGAAATGCGTGGGTCGAGCGTAACCCAAAACCCTAGCGGGGCCACCTCCAACCTTTATGGAATGTGCACGTAATTGTGTTTGACAAATTGCAGTCCAAATATGATAGATTGCGCAAAAGCAATGACTCTTGAGAGCGAGACAGCCAACCACCTGCTATTGCTTCTCTTTCTCTCTTTTTCTCCCTCGCTCGTTCTCTATCTTTTTGCCTCTCACTCTCTCCAGCTGTCTGTCTGTCTGCGTCGGCTGTTTGTGGTCTTTTAATTAGCATGTCATGTGTGTCAGTCGGGCACTTCAGCATCAGGCCCCAGCCTCAGTTTCAGCTCCTGCCTGCGCTTGGATATGCCACGCCCTCTGTGCTGTGCTGGCTTGGGCTGGGCGCGAAATGCATTTCGTTTCATGACTTGCACTAAATTCAATTTACTTTTTAAATATTTTTCTCAGTTGTTTTCATTTTTGTATTTGCTGGCTGGCTGCCACTCAGCCCGGAGCCGCTCCTTCAATGATCGGCGATTTTTGGGCCTCGCCAGTTTTACGCGGAATTGAGCTAATATCGATGACTCGACCATTGAGTGGCCACTCTCATGAATGCAGACTGTAGACGAACTTATGGACGCATTTATTAGCCCAGGCCACTTGAACCCAGCGTTTGCGTTTTTAATAAGCGGTTGTCGTCTGAACCTTCTGTTTCCTGGGCCACTTTTCAATTAGCCCGGCTTTTTGGCTGCTTGGCTATGCAGCGCCCGGGGCGCGGGCTCTCTGCACTTTAATTAATCGCCGTGTCTAACAAAATATGACAAGCGCCATAAATTAAAGGAAGGCTTCTACTGCTGGCTGCCAGCTTCCAGGCAGCTCTCAGCTTTGGGCAGGTGTGCGCCACAAAATTTGCGTGTGCGGACAGCTAAACTGCTACTGTGTCTGCTTGTAGCTGTCGCATATAAATGAGAGATGTTTAACTAGGCGACAGTGGCTCCAAAAACAGCGCACGCATTGCATGCAACCATGCGGCAGTGAATGCGGTAAGCTGTGGGCAGGAGATTCGCTGGTGTAGGCTGCCCACTGCTAGCTGAGTTTAGGAAAACGGTTAAGGCTTAAAGGAATTCATTTTATTTTATTCAAATTATATGCTTGAAGATTTTTAAGATCGATAAATTGACAGCTTTATCGATAAGTACATCAATAAGTCAGCGATACGATTGTCGAAAAGTGTATCAATTCGTATGTTAATTTTTATAGCGATAAGTCCACAGATATATATATATATATATATATATATATATATATATATATATCAAATATAATAAATATTTATGTTGATAAGTATATCGATATCTCCATTGATATATTTATCGATGACTGTATTGATATGTATACTGAATACCCTATCTATAGATATAACAATAGTTTGTTTTAGCTCAAGCTAGTTAATAAGTTAATTCGATAACTATCGGTCACTATAAGCTTACTCGATAAACTTTTATACAAATGGTGCTCCCAATTGTGACATGAGTGGTATATCGATTTTTGTTTACATAGATAGCTATGTATATCTATGTATAAAAATCTGTCGTTTACTGCTCTGATAAGTATGTATCTTGTCTATTAGTTAACTACTTTTGTGTTTTACAATGTTTGGATTTTACTCAGTGGGTTATACTTTTCAGCCTTAAGCAATGGTATTAATTCGATCTATGCCCTTTGGTAGTATAAATATTTCTGCAATCTGTTCAATTGCAATGCGGTTTTCCCTAATGGAACTATAACAAGACTTTTAGTAACCATTTGCCTCGGCTTGGGTACTATTAAAGTTACATTGGATACATTTTCGTCTCCTTTACTCCTTCTTTATTTTGTACAATTATATAATATAGCAATAAATTCGCTTACAGCCGTATATAAATTAAAAAAACAAAAGGGTTTGACCAAAACTCATGGTGGTGGGTGTGAGAGGGGTGGGGCTACCTCAGCGCCACACAAGCCACAACCACGCACATAACTCAAGGAGTTTGTGACATTTTTATGGCATAGTATGCATATATATACAGGAATATTTTATACGTAGATTTTTCGTCGCTTTTGGGCATTACGCGCTCAGCCACAGAGCAGGGACCAATACAATTAAAACAAAAAGGACACATTAATCCTTTTTACACAATATCCTGTATGCAGTGTGCAATGTGGGCGGCTCCATGGATCACCAGTCGTATCAGCAGCCGTAGCGAGTGTTGGCAATTCAGCCATTTTCTAGCTAAATTAGTTAGAGGGCTCGGAAACTGATTGAAATATTTCAGAAATTACAACGAGTGCCGAGTTTATTTGTATAAAAGTGCCAAAGGAACATGGAGATACTTGGACGGATAATCCAAAATAGAAGCAGTGCATTACAGAAGGTGTAAAGAAGATTTGCATTGCTTGATTGGATAAACACTAAATAATTGGGAGTTAAACAAGTTAACCTTTTCAACTGTTTCATTTACTCCTGTTATATTTACTCCTATGTACGACTATGCCAACATAATTTAGCTATTTGTAGCTACTTTTTTATTTTTTATTTTGAAGCGACATTTGGCAACACTGGGCATAGCAGCAGGAGCAGCAACCGCAACGGGAGCCTGGTCGGCCATTTTCTTTTGCCAGCTGCCATTTTTATGCTCATTTTTTGCGTTCTGCTTTTAACTGTTGTTGTTGTTGCTGTTGTTGTTGCCGTTTTTGTTGCTTGGCATTAAAAATGTTTTATGTTGTGCGCGATTTTGCGCAACCTACTTTACACATGCTTCAATGTTGGCCCAGAGAGACGCAGAGGCAAATGTTAGCCGGTCGGTTGGTTTTGTAATATAAATAAAAATAAATACCCCTTCGCTGAGCCACAAGGGGTATACCCAAAAGAAAATTTGCAGCTGACAAAAGCCTTAAAAAATAGTGAAAGAATAATAAAAATCATTTGAATTAGGCATAAATGACTCTGAATCAACTGTCCGATTAATGGAAACATAATGTAAAAGCTGTGAAACTGTTTTATATCACTTGCAGCACATCATAGTTACGATATATATATTTTGCTAATCCCCCCATTTTTTTCGTTAAAATATTAAACAGATTTTACAGACTATAACTTTAATTCAGGTCAATTTTAAATTTTAAAGAGCCAACAATGGATATTCTTATAGCTGATCAATCCCAGCAAAGAAATTTTTACGGGTCTATAAATAAATGTAAGTGTCTATCTACACACAGCTAGGATGTGAGCTCGTTTGTTTATGTAGAAAGGCTTAATTTGTACAGAGCACCGCACACACACACACACACACACACACACACATAAGTTGGTGATGTGGATGTGTGTAGGTGTGTGTGTGTGTGTGTAACTTTTGTCTTAGCTTTAACTGTTTTTATGGCGCATTGCGACTTTTTATGGCCTTGTCTTGTTTTCGCTTTGCCTATTCTAATGTGTAGCACAGTCCTGGCCACGCCCTCGTTTGCCCACAAAGTAAAAAAGAGAAGGATAATAATAAAACTGTGGCTTATCGCAGATGCCGATGTGAACGCCGCTCGCTGTGCGTTATAATAAAACAAATGGCAGGCCATTTAATTGCTGGCCATAAATGGGCGCCCTTTATCCTTTGAAGGATGAAATGAATGGATGCTACCAAAACAGTTAGCTGCTGCGACGGGTGGGGCGCAGCGCTGTAAGCAGGAGCTGAAGCAGCAGCAGGCGCTGGCGTAGCATGCGTGAGGTTCTTTTTGGTTTTTGGCCAACTCGGCTTTTTATTATTATTAGTATTTAAATTTATTTGTTGCTTTATAGCGTGCACAGCAATGCGATAAATCTGAGCAGCGGCGCTTGTCGTTTTCATTTTTAATGGCCCCGGCCGCCATAAAAGGTAAGCCCAAAAAATTACATATAATATAATTTGAGCACTTTTTATATGCGCTGCACATAATCAAAGCAACTTAAAATTCCATTTAACATTTGCGATATGACATAATTGAGTGGACGCTTATCGTGTTGGCCAAAAAGAAAATGAGAAAAACCAACAGAAACAGGTTAGAAGGTTCCAATCTGCTGCAACCGGCTGCATAATATCCTTTCACAGTTCTACAACAGCTTACAGCAGGCTATCCGCTTCGAAACTTTTATGTTTTCTGACAGAGAATAGATTTTTGAATCGATCTTCGTATCAGTAGACTTCATTTCAATTTTGTTCCCATTAGCTCTAATACTATAGTAGATAAAGATTTTCCCGAATTTTCAATTTTTAGCTGAGCGTGTGTAACATATTTTTGACTGATCTTATAGTGTATTAATCAAGGTGTCCGGTTGCCGCTCTTCTCTTTCCATAGACGACTGTTGAAAAATTTTCCCTCTTTAAATACTCATTGAATCATTTATGCCTTAAATATTGTTAAAAAAAATACGTTTTGGATGAACTTTCCGGGTTCTCTGTTAGAATTCCATAAGCATAGTCTCAGTATGCAGCGTCTAGACTATAAGTATGTATATGAGAAAATTCATTCTGAAACGAGCACGAGTAGCTCAAGTAATTCCGAATATAATTAAAGAATCTTGAATCCGTAATTTTACTTGAAATATGTCTTTCCTACTTAAATTAAGTACGAACGAAATAGTGCAGTTTTTGGGATCTTATTTTAATTTAATTTAAGTACAAGATACTTGATCTCCGCTGAGTATAGTCAATGTCTGAGTGAACGAATAGCCAGACGGGCACTTCAGAAAACCAATATACTCTTTCCACTCCTCGTGTGGAAGTATACAAGGAAAATAGAGAATATTGGCTTAAATTGCAGCATATGCAAGGCCCATTCTGTGGCAGGGCAACCCGTGGCTTTTGTATTGCCCAACTGCAATGCAATTAATGCAATTGTACAATTGTTATTCTGCCACCGCAATCAAATTGGGTGCTTGACAAGAGCAACAACAACATCAAGTTGTGGCGGGAACAACAGAAGCAAAAGTTGTTGAAAAGTTTTGTAACATTTGGCACATTTGTTTTTATGACTCAATTACGCAACTAATTCGTGGGGAGTCAAACGACTGAAAGATTCACCGCGTATCTGTATCTAATAGATAGCACAACAGAGAGGCTGAGAGGCAGAGCCGCAGCAACCCTTAGCGCATGCCTCATTAATTGCGTCTGTTGCCACAACAATTACAACTGCATTTGTTATGATTTTTTTGAGGTTGTCTTGATTTCAATTTCAGTTAGCCGTTGATTTATTCAGTAGCCACACCTACTCGTCCCGTCCGGGACAAGATCTGCCCTTAGCCCATGATAAATGAACATACGAACTGGCGCTCACCTCAGTATCTGTTAGATGCTTATCCGTGGCATTCCTGCCGCCCAAAGTGTCATTGTTGTCGATCATTTTTATGTGCCTCAGCTCCATTTGATTGACATGCCCAGCATACGCAGAGCCCGCAACCGTCAGATCTTGTGGCTGATCAACTTTCTTGCCCCAGCTCCGCCTCCCGCCTGCCGCTCGCCATGTTTGGGTTTCAGTTTATGGGCAAACAACTTTTGTGTGTCGCCTTTTATGATCCGTCTCTGAGTGATTTTTATGAGCCAGCATCCAAAAGTTATTAACATAAAATACGCATTAATCATTTTATGAGCTGCACATAATGAACTGTGCGCTTAGTTGGTGGCCAGTTAGTTGGCCCAGCCCCAAAAGTTTGTTGTAAAGGCGGCTCGGCGCCAAATTGCCAAAAACCAGGCGCAAGCCAGCATTGATGGGATTTATTATACCCTGTACCCGTTGCAAATGGGTAAAAAAAGGGTATTATAGTTGCGTGTGCACGTATGGAACTGGCGAAAGAATCCATAAAAGAGTTGTGTATTTATAATACTTACATATAATATATACTTATATTTTGTTGAGGTTTATCCTACAATTTTTAAATTATTGATAATTATCGATATTGCGCTTTTTAAACAAAGCTCGAAAACTTCAAGAGCGAGATAATGCAAACTTGGTTTGTTGCCCCTATACCTTATATTCTTAGTAAATACCTGCTCTCATTTTCCCCGAAATTGATTAAGGTTTATAAGGTGGAGCCGGAAAATTAAATAACGATCGGCCTATAAACGCTGAGGTTCATGAAATAGTGTGGGGAGAAGATAAGAATATAGCGTCATGTGTATCTATGTAAACTAGTTTATTTAGGAGGCTAAAATATATGTGATGTCAACTCGGCGCACATGATATCTACTAGTCGGGCCCTCCCGACTAGAGCACTCTTACTCGTTTTATTTTAGTTTTTTTGCGCCGCAGTCTGGCAGTGGTTTTAGTTCTGGGTGACTAGCACTTAATCCTGGCGCACAACTATGCCGTTTGCATTGTTTCACGCACAATGGACACAAAGGACATGTTTGCACTGATTATCAGATTAGGCCATTGTACGTACAAATTGATATTGTCATGTTTCAAGTGCCCAGCGCCGCGGACGGCGCACACAGACCAGAAAACTCATTGAATGCTGTCGCCAGTGCCGATTAAGAGATTTTTTTGTTTTTCGCACTCGCAGCCAACCAGGCAAGCAGCCAAACTGGGAAACAATGGTACGCCAGCAGGCAGAGATTTGCAATATTTAGGCACACAGCCCAACACATACACACACACACAACGGCACAAGATTTTTTGATGAAACAATCGCCAGACAATGAGCGTTTGAGTGGTTTTTGCACTGCGGCTGCGGCCAAGGCCTGGTCTAGTTTTTGGTCGCACCGATCATTAGCATAAAGCCACAACGGCGGCAGACACTCGAACTCCCTCTCATCAGCCGACCGTCTGTGCAGGGCGTTAGCCGAGCGTGAGCAGAAGGATTAGCATCGACTCGGACTCGGATTCGGATTCGAATGCGGACTCAGACTGAGACTTGAGGAATGTGCATATCATTCTCGATCAGCGGCGTCACTGTGTCCATTCAGTGGGTGAGTTCTTGCTGCAGATCTTTTGCCCCTGATAGCGAGCTGCCTAGATTGCCGATCAGACAAGTGCTTATCGTGTGCAGTAGGCGTTATGCGCATTCGATCATATCTGGCCCAGAAAAACTCGGCCATATCATATCTGATTTCCCGGGAAATCTCTCAGCTCTTAATCGCAGGGATTTGCCTATCAATTGCATTGAATCAGTTCGGCAATTGTGCCGACACCATTGCCATCAGCCAGCCAGACAAATAGTCGGACCTCAAATCACATGCAGATGTGCTGAACACAACAATAAAAACCTAAGCCAACATCGGTCACATGAGCCATGTACAAATTTACAACGTCTTTAGTTTACTGATGCTTGATAAGGTAACAGCTCAATAACTGTCTTTCATCTATGATCTATGATATCTGATCTGTGTGAATCAACATGTTCAAGAAATATTTATGGAGAAGTCAGGTGGGTGTCTTTTAGTATATTTTTCATATTTGCTCGGTTCTTAACTTAAACACGATCAGTGTAATAATAATAAATACTTATATAAACCATTTTACAGCTTAGACTCTAAATTTCCTCCACGATCGATCAATGCATTAAATTGGTATATATAAGATTTATCAAATACCTTTCAAGTAAACTTTGTAGCACTTTATTTAACAAATGGCTCATTAAGCCATATTATAACGATCAGATGATCGTTTATAATCTTTTATTTCGACGAAGTCGACAACTTTCTTAATCTGATACCAGAATATTATAAATACTTAAGTAAATTCCATCACGATCGGTACTACGCGATTGCTGCGTTATTAAAGTACTAAATAAAATAAAATATTATATGCGCATTAAATATAATTTAGTAATATAATAATATTGTTTAAAGTTGTAGACTTATCGAGCAATATTTTAGCACCTCATCAAATCAAAAGTATTTAAAACAATATCATTTCGGTCGAATGAGCTATCAGTCTTTATATTTAAACGTGCTGAATAACTTGCTTAAACTCCGTTAACAAATATCTAATAAATACTTGTGTAGACTATTTTACGGCTTATCCCGTTGAAATCCTGGCGCCAGTAGGGTATTTTTGGCTCTGCACGATCGCCGCATGATATTTGAGCATTCGAAATGCACTTGCCAAAATGCCTTTCACAGCCTCTATTTGGTTGAGGTCCTAGCGCCGGGTCATAACTCTTAACGGCCGCTATTTGTATTTCATAAATTTTCTACAAGCGGCAATAAAAATATTGGCCTGCCTTCGGCAAGTGCGCAAGAGCACAAAAGAATTGCACCATAAAATGTATACACAATGCTCGCATATGGAGACAGCAGCACGGGGAACAAAGCGCCGCGCGGCTAAAACCATATAGCCTTTTGTCTCAAAGAACTCAAAACTAGTGCAACACTTTTGGCTTATAGACAAAGCCAGCAAACCTGTAACCTGCAACCTGCAACCTGCAACCTGCAACATGCTACGTTATATGTGCAACGGTGCAAACTGCAAACTCGAACACAGACCTGAGACCCGGGCCAGAGACATAGGCTGGCCATTGTCTTCGCAGAAGTCGTTAGTGTGACAGGTTGGATTTGTTTTGTGTACGGTGCCTAAGTCTGTCATCATCATCAGCATAAGACTTGTCTGGCGCCAGCATTAGGGACAATATTTTCGACTAAATATTTCGTCACAGGCAGCATAGCAGCTGAGGGCGTAGGTCTTGCCTCTAAGATGCAGGGCTCCGAACTCTGTCCACTGAGGTTCAAGGCCCAATGGCATGTAGACGGCACTGCGGGCGTTTATTTTGGTAGATTTCTACTGACCCCTTAAGGTGGTTCCTTATATTTTTGTTGTTTTTATTGCCGTTGCATTCATGATTTATGCACATACTAAGGTTACCCTCCATTGGCTCAGGTAGGATCGATAACGTTATCGATAAAAAAAGAGATTTCATTCAGCTGTAACTTGACTTTGAGCCTTGTGTTGGACAGAAAGAGACACAAGCATTTCTAGACGAATAATACAAATTTTAAGCCTGAAGCTAATCTTATCTAAATTACCAGACAATTCCCTGGTGCCCTACGATGCTCTACGAACCATGTAAAAATACATGGCCATGTTAAAATTTAACTAGTTTTTATGTCTGGCTTGATTTTGATTCATATTCTAATTTTAATCTGCATCAAAAATTATATATGTATTTCAAAGGACATTTTATGACATGAACATATCTTTGACACTTAGATTCTTAGTTTTTGTTTTTATTTGATTTCTAGCAATTGAAATAGTTCCAAAAACATTCAACATTTTTACCATTCTCTCACAAAATATGGAAAAATTGTGGAAAATTTGTTAAGTTTGAATATCTAGAAAAAGAAGAGAACTTAAGTATAAGCAGTTGAGAGCTTGCCAAACATTTGAATTTGCATTAATGTGTTAGCGACAAATGAAATGGTATTTCGAAGCCTCAAAGCTACAGTTGAATAAGATTGTGATTAAAATCGGTTGCCAACACGTATTAAATATGGAAATATGCAAACAGGCATCGATGTGTGCTCTGTGTCCTTCTGTTCGCCTCCTGCCAATGGATGCGATGGCATGTGCTACGGTTCGAAGTTGAAACATATTGGGACACTTGAGACGGCACGGCCTGGCAGCCTAGGAGGTGTTCGCCAGGCACGCGCGTTGCAACACTTGAACTCCAAGCACCAAGTGCTGCTGTAGGTCCTGCAGCACAGACAGATCGACCGGGTGGAGGGTGAGTGGGTGTGGGGAGTGGGTCTGGCTCGAAAACTTTTTAACAGCCGCTTTTTTACTTGGCAAGGAGGAGTCGCACGCTCTCCATTGGAATTTGCACAATGAAAACACTTGAGTTTTTTCCTTCATTTTTTGTTTTTATTGTGCCGAGACGTGTGGAGTAGCTGCCGAGCTAGCGGGGTGGTCTGAACTTTTTGGTATCAAGAACAATGGTTCAAGAGCTGCTTGCAAAACAAAAAGCGTTTTAAGTTTTAATTACAGCAGGCACAAAAGGTTGTAACAATATGAACAGAGGTAGGGAGGGAGCAAGGTAGCGACACGTGGTGGTCCTTGCGAATAAGTCCAAAGGGGGTTGAATCAGGAAATTGTATTTAGCTTGAGAACTTAAGCTGAAATTGACTAAGCTAATGACAGTCCTAAAGCATATTTTGGGCTCTATGCAGACAGCACTTGTGCTTGGCACCAAGCTTATCATCTAGCCCAAATCTTTAGCCACCTTTCTAGCTGTCTTCAATGGGCCAACACCTAGCCACAATATGGCGGTTAGCATGACGTGCCATCTGAAGCTATCTATCAAATACAGGCAGCCATAGCTTGTCAGCGATTAGATTTCCAGCTCTCAAAGCAACTTCAGCCAGGTAAATGCAGCAACAAGTACAAAAAAAAAAGAAGAAACTTATAACAAATTTCTCAATTGTGACTGATTAGACTTTGTTTTCAATTTGTTTTTGGTGGTGCACGGAGCGCTGGCAACAGAATGAGGCAGAGGGGATGGAGCAGCTACTACCTCTGCGTAAAGTTTTTAATCAAAATTGTACAGGAAATCAAAAATCAGTTTGAAAAATAAAAATCACAGTTTCTTATCATGATGTTTTCTAACGCCTTACCCCAATTGCTATCCCCCTGCCATCACGTATTTCTGAATACCCTGTGTGAGCAAGGGAGTGGGGTATTTTGTTCATAAATAGAATGATTGAATGAATGAAGAGGGTTAAAATTAAATATCTCAATTAAAGATTATATATAATGTTTATAATATCTTTGGCTCTATTATAAGAGCTTAAATTGGGCTTACAAATTGTTTAAAAGTATATTAAATGAAGTTTCTTATTATAAATGGTATAAAAGAATAAAGTTAAGTTCATTAAATAAGCTCATAAATTTTACATATTTTTATGTAAAAATTTATCTGAGAAAAAGGAATTTGGTTCTAGATTCTTGCCTTTGGTTTGTGCATAATTCGGATAATTGAGAAAAATATTTTTAAAAATGTAATCAGTTCCAAGTTAGCACAGGGCATTTGCTGGTTCAGCATTTAAGCTTAAATTTCGACTTGTTTCCTTTACATTTTTTTGGGTTTTTTTCAGCCGTTTCTACGATTGTCTAAACAATGGGCTGGTAAAGACTCAGCGGGCCCTTCTTGGCGTGTAATTTGAAGTACGCAACGCAGTAGCTATGAAATCAATTACGCGATAAAGATTTGACAGCACAAGCGCAGCAATGTGGCAGTCGATAATTAATTTTAACGCTTTATCGCATTGAGGTGCGCCCCGTCTGATAGTCGCTGATAGCTGATAGTCGATAGTTGCTGGCAACAACAACAACAACAACAACAACAACCACAACAACGTTGTCCGATTTGATTGAAGTCTGTCTAAAGACGTTCGTTAGTTTTTTTTTCTTTTAATCTGTGACACAATTGGAAAATTATGAGTATGCCGCATGCCTATGAATTTATTATTATATACACATATATATATATATATATATACATTTTTAGGTTTTTTATTTCATTCTTCCTCTACTTTATGGCTGCGCCGCAGATGTTTCCCATGATATGCAAACGAACTCAATTATTTATTTTATCACAAATGATTTTGCTTATCAAATCTAGAAATCGGCTCGTCTTCAACAAACCACAAGCAAACCTTTTCTCAGCTACCAAAACTCCAAACTCAAAAACTCGAACGGAGTTCGCTCTCTCATCCCATCTCATCTCATCTCATCGCATCCCATCCAAAGCCAACCCATTCCAACTCATCTCATCTGTTGTGTGTTTTATGTTGTACCCTCTTGAGTTTTTCTTACAATTGCTTGGGTCCAAACGTGGCCGTCCTGTTCGTGGCCGCCATTATTCAAGGAGTAAGCCAGAGACTGCGACTCCGAGTCTCTCATTCGCAAGCGGTCGTCGCATCTTTTGGCGCTATCTTTGCGTTGAAATCTCACAGTTCATGTCAAATTTCTTGTGTTTTTATATATCATCGCCATGGCAGCCTTTCCTTGCTTTCCTTGTAAGTATGTAAATGTCGTTTGCGTCTCCAGTTGCCAGTTGCAAGTTGCAAGTTGCGAGTGGCTACAGCTGCGTTCTTTTTTTACCTTTATTTTTGTTGTTGTATATTTTGCACTTCCCCCGCAGCTGTGACTGATTGTCGTACGTTTATCTTTTGATGTGGAATAGCTTCTGTGGCCAAAGATATATCTCCACTGTAAGCCGGCGTTTGGTTAATTAAGTTTCAAGCAGGTTCCGCCTGGTCGTCGCCAAAGTCAATTTTTAGCACCTATTGACATGCAAAGCGACTGCGGAGCCACGGCAGAGTAGGCCTCTGGCCACACAGGCTGCAATTGGCCCAGCAAATCAATCAATTCAGCACGCAATATAAGCCGCATTCAGATGTAGGCAACCAGTCCGATAATTTCTCTATTTTGACTTGGCTCCGGACCGGGCTCCGACCGAGGACTGACAATAAATAATAACTCAATACAAATCCCAATTACAGTCGAGTGCCACCCGCCTAGTTGGGCCAACACGAAGACAGTCACGGCTGAGCAAAGGCAACCCCTCGGCTTACGTGTGTATGTGTGTGTGGAAATCCTTGCTAGCTACCAGGCAACCTTCTGATTGTCCTTTTTGTGTGCACCTCAGTTTTAACCCCCAACCCCAAAGCCATGTGTGTGTTCGTTTTATTTGATTCGATCAGCGGGGTTTCGCCTACGTTGACGCCGTCTAGCGCCGGGTTTTTCGGTTTATCCTGCCCTCGACCGCCACATAAATCGTTTGTTTTGGCCGGGACCAGGCCTCGGGCTGGATTGTGATTTGTGTTTGTGTGTGCGAGTGTGTGTGCGGGTCTTTTTTATTTAAATTTTCATTTAATTTGTTATTTGTTTACATGAAATACACCGACGTGCGACGACAACGGAGGCGACATATGACAACATTCTCAGCCGGCCACAATTGCCATTGTCTGCCTCTCGACGCGCCAATTCAGGAGCAAGGGGCGCGCTTCTATAGAGCGGTATATGACCACACACACCTGGACAGTCTGCTGCAGTTGGCCACTGTTTTGGCAACTGTGTCTAATTGCGGCCTTGACGCACACGTCTATTCCTTGGAGAGAATCCTGTGTCCGATGAAACAAACCGCAAAGCACACGATTCGAGAACTAGACAAAAGGGCTAAATGGCGGTTGGTTTGGTTAATTGTCGAAGAGAAAAACCAACATTGTAGAACCATATAGAGATTTTATTCAATGGAAATAACTAAATATTTTATAACACATTTACTTATTATAATAATATATTATAATATATTCAAGGAATATATTATAATTTTATTTAAATTTTTTCAAAATAATATTCTAGTTGCATTTTCTTAATAAAAACTGTTTAAAATTCTCATATAAAGTAATATGCACTAACTAAATGCTATTGTACAGCAAAGTATACAATACATCTGTAATTTCTATAAAGTGTGAGAAAATTTTTTGTCTGCCATAAAGATCTATCCGCTCTATAAGATTTAAATACATAGCCTTATTTATATAGCTTCAGTTATCTTAATCAGAATCTTCGGCGCAGCTTGTGAACTCTTTAAAGATATGTGTATAAAAATAAAATATTAAACTCACTGTTATGCTAAATGCATTATAATTAAGTTAATTAAATACATTTAATTTAACAGATTTGGCAAATGCTCAAAGTATACCACTTAAATCTTATCAGTTGGTTATGCAAATGTCGTACTTTATTTTAATGCTTTCCAAGAAACATTAAATGCATTTTTTTTTTGGTTTCTAAACAAAACTATTTCTGTTTACGTTTACGGATGAAAATTACTTCAGACAAAAAAACCAAACTTCTCTATGATAAACAACGGCTCATAAATAGCTGTTAAAATCCGAACTGAGGAGCATTTGTAGTCGAGCAGGCTTTAAAATGCGGCAAATCTGAACAGCATCTCGAACAAATTAAGTGGACAATAATAAATCAGCAGCTGACGACGAAATTCAAATGAAAAATCAATAAGCTGAAAAATCTATTGGCCAAGTCACAGAGCGCAGCTCAGAGACGCGAGCCCAGGCCCAAGCCCCGAGTCTAAGGTAAAGGTTGTTATTGAGAACGAGCTGCGTGTTTAACAACAAACAATTAAGATGGCGACCAATTGATAAGCTGGCAGCCAAATCATCAACCACAGCAACAACAACAACAACATCGACAACATCAGCAACAGCAACAATCACAGAAGTTGTGGCCAATGGGTTTGATGAAAGAAATGGCTATAATGAAATAATTATGGTTGCGCCTTAGGGCTGACCATTTATATGTTGGCCAACAAGACACACGCTCCGTTACAGCCAACTGAGACCTAAAACGCATGTTAATCAAACATTGATTGCAACAGCAGCAGCAACAGCAACAACAATGCTTGCCACTTTATCGTTACAATATATCGAGTTGGTGTGTGTGTGTGTGTGTGTGTGCTGCAGGATGCTCAGCAATGTGTGGCAGGCTTTGCTTATCGCCGCATTGGCATCTGCCAGTTGCCAGTTTGATGACTTTGATTACTGCTTTTGGCCATGCGTGATATTTATTTGTTATTTGACACAAGCTGAACAGAGCAGAACTCAACTGAACCGAGCCAGGTCCAAGTCCGTGCCACCTTGTGGCATGTGTCGCCAGACACAATTGAGTGACCAACATGAAAAATGAAACGCAGCTCTGGCCATGACAAAACCAAGCTCGCAACATTTTTAATTGTGAGACAAACAAAAAAACGAGAGAGCAAAAAAAATAAATAAAACAAAAGCGAATCAGAATGTTTCAGTCGGGAACAACCGACTGCGTAATACTCGTTCATAGTTCACAGACAGCTGCCCCCTGATGTACAGATTTCACATTTAGAAGAATCTAAATTTTAATTCTCTAAATATCAAAAGATTTATTTCCAAATTTGGTCGCCTTAGTTTAACAGCTTTAAAACATATCGATTTGCCGAATTTCTCACACCCCAGAAGGTTTAATATCCTGACCTTCATTTCAAAATTGATTACTTTAGCTATAAAACTCTGGAAGATGTTAAGGCGATCTTTAGAGGAGATCAACATTTATCTATCTTCGAAATTTGTTGACTAGCTTACAAAACTGTGGGAGAGAAAAAATATAATAATATTATATGGCGAAACTTTTTTAGCCCAAGAAATAGTATTTCGAAGTATTTCTTTTTTGCTCTTAGCTTTGAAAAGTATACATTTTATAAAATAAAAGTATAGAAACGCGTAAAGTTCGTTTAGTCTCATACTTGCATCTGAGTCCGAAGTTCTACCAGGTAAAAACCAATACACTCTTTTTACTCTCTATGAGCGTGTATACAAAATAAAAAGGAGCAACCAAATTGTAAACATTTTTGCGCGCCTGCATCAAGATAAACAACAAACCGCAACACAATGCACACTCCGGGGCCAGGGGACTATTTGGCCAGCGAGAAATTAGACACGTGATGGGCCATGCGACTGCAACTGCGAGATGGCCAGGACAAAAACCCAACTGATAATCGACAAGAAACCAACAGAGCAAACAAAAAAAGTATGAAAAAAAAACGACTTCACTTCTTGTTGGACTGCGCCAAATGCAGCTAAAGACTTCCGAGATTAAGGCCAGAGCCGATGCCATCTCATCCAGCTCATCTAGCCATCATTTGAATAGGTGCGAACAACGATTCAAATGTTGCGATAAGCAGCACGAGAAACAGGAAGCCATCGGAAATCGAGGCTGCCGCCAAATTATGACTAGTCTGGGCATAGGGGACTAGCATTCAGTCTTTAAATTGTTCAGTTTGCCACAGTTGCCACAGTTCTGGGGGCACTACGGTGGCATCCAATTAAATTCAATTTTCGAACAAGCCCGAGCGATGCTACTGCGATAAATTAAGCAAACATTTTTGTCGTTCGCGGCAAACAACAAGTTGAAGTCATATTGTGGCGCGACCTCATGCATACCCCATAAATCTTTATTCTACACATTTTCAGTAATTTTAGAGGCAGTCCTCGAAAGAGAATTTATTCAGGAAGGTGAGGAGTGATGTTGCCAGTTCGAAACTCAGGTCTAGTGTATATTTAATACCTTTTAATACTTAATATATATATATATATATATTTTATATGAAAATAATATTAAAATAATCAGAGTAAGCCAAATCAAAATATATAACTAGCTATTTGATTGACTAAGATGGTCTGAGACATGAGACACACCATAGATACTTAGGCTGGGGGACGATCTAATCAGAAACTGTCATTTAGGAAGCCAAACTTAAATATTGGGATTCTTGAGGGTACATTTCTTTAGGTCTCTTCCGATTGGATTAATGGTTTGACTTTGTGTGGCAGGAATCAGCTGGAGATCAAGCTCCCACCAGATAGGCATTGCTGCATACAGTTACAACAAAGTAGAGCTTCTATAAAAAATAAACAATTTTAGCCACTTTCAAATCACAATACTAAAATTGGAAACTTTATTTAAGTAATCAGTTTTACCTAAAACTAGGCAGGTTCATATTCTAATGCCATCAACTATATTCTCCGAGTTCCAAAAGTTTACGTCAAAAGGTAACTATACAAAGTTCGAGCATTATTTCCATACAAAATAACATGAATGAATTATAAAAAAATTGTTCAATGTGAAATCCTAGTTTAAACTTTCCTTTCACTTAATATGCCCCTTATGGCTGACACAGCTGCAGGGTATACAAATCAACACACAAACAAGGCACACCGTACAAATACCGCAAAGCGAGAGACAAACACACAACGCGCTGATTATCAAAATTTGATAAAGCATTAGATACCAAAATACACACACACAGGGCACCAGCTCGAGAGGACTTCTCAGCCAGGTTGCGGTTCACTTGCTCCGCTAGAGAAAAAAGAAAAACGAGGATACACACGTAATTTCTAACGCGCGCTACAAGTTTATTTGTGCGTAACAAATATTTATTGGAAAGGTAACACTTGCCCCACGGCTGTTGTGGGTATGGGTGAAGGGAGCGGGGCAGATTGAAGGGTGACAGGCAAAAACAAGGTCCAACTGTTGCCCAATTGACCAATTAAGAGTTAGCAGCTTGATGATGTGTGTCGCCAGATGTGTGTGTTTCCACTGGCACTGTTCCAGGCCCAAGCAACGTCTACATCGATTTCCAACGCTGTCATTATTTGTGGTTTGTTAGCATTAAGTTGGGGTTACACCAAACGCGTCACCTTTTTAAACGGTACAGTGAAAACTAAATGAAATGGAACCATTACAAAACCATTAACAACAAATTAATCAAGTTCCTATGCTATTTGTCTAACAAGTCTTTTAATGAATCCGTTTTATATTAAACATTAATATGGGCAACTGTTTGCAAAGAATAAAGATCAAAATTACATTAAATCGAATTAATCACAGAAATGGAACGCAATCTATTTTTAAAAGGAACTTTATAGCATCTCAACAGTCGGTAAATGAGCTATCAAAATATATTGATTTCAGAGTTTGCAACTATACGTAAATTTCTAATATATTCTAAAAATAAGTAACTAAGATACTATGGACTCTTAATATATATGTGAAATGAAATAAAATTAAAGATAGCATTTAAAATAATTTGTAGTAACGTTTAATAAATTGAAGTACATCAACTAATAGTATTCACTGTGATAGTTACAATCATTTCTATGCGGAATTGTCAAATTGCTCTTTCTCCTCCTTTACTCTTGCCCCGCTCTCTCGCTCACTCTCTCTCCCTCACACACTCTTACTCTCTTTCTCCGTCTCTGTGACTTGTTTTCTGTCATTTGGAGGCGCCAGTGACGATGACTTGCACTATGTTTGCCATTTTGGTCTAACAACTTTGTAATTTTTTGTTTACACGCTTAAATTGTGGCGTAATTGCTTTGGGAAGTGGCAATTGCTATGTGTGTGTGTGTGTGTGTGTGTGCCTCGGAATATAGGGTATTGTGTGTGTGTGTTTCAATTGTCAAGCGCTGCGAAAGCACACACATGTCACAAGTGGAGTTTGCCACGACTTTTGAACTTGGTCAACAAAGGCCAGTGGACAACGACTGCTCGTACGCACTGTCAAAAGCAGCAACAGCAGCAGCAGAGTTCAGAGATAAAACAGATGCTAACTTTTCGATAAGCATGTCGACTGCGTCGTAATTCGTGTAATTATATTCTCAATTACTTAACAAAGCCGAGATTCAGATGCCCGATGCCAGATGCCAGATGATGTCGTCTCGATTAGAGAGTCGAAAGCGTTTTTCCTAAACCAAAAATATGGAAAAATCAAAAGCAGACCAACAACAAATATAGCTATGAATGGGATAAACTTCTAAATGCTGCTCACTCATGCACACTCCAAGCCAAACAAACAAATCCCAGCGGCAAGGGGAGTGGCGGTGTGGATGGGCATGCCGCTGGGACACAGGCACTGATACATACATATGCAAATGGCAGTCATCCTGCGGCCTGGACAGGCAACTTAAGTGGTTTCTCGGCAGCGATGTGATGCCTACAACGATATGATATGATTATGTTAAACGCTCGTTTTGTTTGCTCTCTCACTCACATGCACATGATTCGGATGCGGATTCACGGTGGCAGTGGCAGAGACAGCGGCACAGACAGAGGCAGAGGCAGAGGCCACATGCTGCCTGCTGTCATTGGTCATTGGCGTAACGCGCGGGCAGCTGCTGTTGCTGCTGCTGCGTCGTCATGCTCTCTTAACTGATTTTCCAGTCTATGGGCTAAAAGGAGCAGCAGCCAGGCTGTATTCAGCTCAGCTTCAAGTTGACGATTTCATAATTCAATTTACAAGATAAGGCGCACAAACCAACCAACCAGCCAACCAGCCAGGCGACCAGCAACAGAAACAACAACAACAACAACACATTTTGGGGCGTGTTGTGCGCAGCAAACAAAACAAAAACACAACAATCAAAACATTAAAAAAACCTTTCAATTAATTATGCATCAGCGATTGCGTTTAAATAAAACACATATCAGTCAAATCTATCTATCAGAGATTTTCACATATTATTTCTTTTATTTTTTTGCTTTTCTTCTTTCACATTTGTTGTCAGCAGCAACGGCAGCAGCTGTTCCAAGTTACCCATACGCCCTGTTGCACATATATGTAAAACGATATATATTACAAAATGATGCGCGCCTAATAAGTCAGAAATGAGCTGCTAATTTAACTTAGATCTGATCAGAAAAAATAGACACACGATTTATAATAACTACTCTTCTGGCTTTTAATGTTGACATTGAGGCTTGAAAGTGTGATTTCAGAGGTCGATCCAATATATCATTAGGCAGCCATAGAAACGAATGGAATGAACAGAAAGAACGTTGATCTTGAATGCGAAATATTTTTCCCTTGCAAGACATCGCACTTCCAAGTTATGATGCGTAATTCATTTATTCATCTGATACGGATTTTTGAGAGTCTACGTTGAGGTATTAAAACAATAACAATAAGCATTATTTACTATCCTCGATCCTTTCTGTGCTAACAAATGTATGGAAATATCTTATCAAAGAAATTCTATTATGTATATAACATGTATATTTAGTTTATATATTGTTTTTCAAGAAGTTGGTACAAAATTCACCTATTAGCGAAATCTTCTAAGCATCCGACTATCATATCATATATATTCTATATAAAGACAAAATTGACCCAAAAATGACTTTTTTTATGAAAATATGGTTCAGCACAAAAGATTAACGATTGCGTATTACATTTTTGGCCAACCTTGCTAAATGCGTTTTTACTTCTCTCTTATTGTTATTATCAAAGAAGACCCTAACAATTTCCACATAAAAAAGTGCGAGTTCTTATGTTAACTGTGCAAATACGCGAGATCCTTTAATTCCGTGCATAATTTCAAATCAGACAAGCGTTAAAAACATTTCATTATAACGCTACACAATCGGAATATTTAATGATTTAATCGGCCAACGAAATCAGCCACAACAGCAACAACAAGAAAGAGTCTGAAAGGCAACAACAACAAGAACTGCACAGGCAACACCTAAGCAGAAGCAGGAGCTTAAGTTGAGGCTGCAGCCAACTGCAGACAACGTGGCTCGATTAACTGCTTCAAATTCACAGATTTTAAATTTAAAACGTAGCCACAGAGCGCAGAACATGTAAAAAACCCACAGTGAGATACACTTTACGCCCCCCTAGCCGCCTCGCCCTCCCTTGCCAGTCAGATATAATGGCGCGAGTTTCATGTTTACAAAAAAGATTATGCAGCGCCCAGCAAACGTGCTGAAGCGCTCTGGAGCTGTGTAGTTCAGTTCTTTAGCTGGAGTTCTAATTAAACAATTCGTAGAATTTCGCGTTAATTGCGAGAAAACGAGTTGAACGTGCAACAGTGTGGCAGCAACAGCAAATGCGAATGGGGCATGCGGCTCGGAGCCATTGCATTTTTGTGATTTTTTATTTATTTTTTTGTCGTTCTTGTTTTTGGTGAGCTGCACCTGAGAGACAGAGCTGTGACACGTCTTAAGCGCAGTGAGAAAGCTCTGAACTTTGATTAGCTGCCATTATGCCTATGATATGGCATAATTATGTGGGCAGCGGCTCTAGCTGACCCGCATCTAGCAATGAATTCATCAAGCTCTATAATTAAAGCACACGTGACATGCCAGGCAAAGCGGTAGCGGGCGCGGGAACACTGACGGGTGGAGAACTAGCAAGAACTGAGGATCGCAAACGGAGAAAACTCAATTCAAATAATCGGCAAACAAGATCGACAGATGTTCAACAAAAACCCAGAGCACGGACAACAGCAACAACAATGAAGACGACAACGACTACGTCTCGGAGGCAGGAATGAAGGAGGACTGCAGAGGTCACTGGGGTGCACCGACCGTTGTCCAGATCGATCGAACCAAAAGCCAAACCAGTCGCACGTTTCGCTGAGCAAATAACGCCCCATTTGTTGCCAAAATACTAAACTAAAGCCCTTAATCTAAACCACTTTGGGCAATGAAAGGGTACAAGCAGGAGCAGCGGCAGCGGCAGATCGGTCTGAGCGATCGACATTCGACAAAAGCCACGCATATTTCGCATAGCCCAGGCACACCTTTTCACAAAAGCTTCAAACAAGAGAAACGCACCAAAAAGGGAATAACCACAGCGCAACCGCAAGCACCACGCAATCGGGCGTACCCGACTTAAATATACCCTATACCACATTCCAACTACGTTCTATGCGTACAGGGTAAAAGAAACACACGTCTGTCGGTCTAAAACACAGAACGATGTCGGCTATGTATGGAAATGCAGCTGGCCAAGCTATACCCCCAAACAAAGAGTTTCTACAATTTCAGGGGTAGAGCATTCCAAGAAGGGAATTTCTCAGGATTTATGTACACTCTAGGAGAACCTGCACACCAAAGATATATGAGTTGTGCTTAAAAGCCCTAGTTTGAAAACCGATATTTATTTATGTGATAAAGGAGTGCTTTATCAAATATAAGCTAGATATACTTTCAAGTCCCTAGGCTTTATGAAGTCGCAGATGTGTTCTTCTGCATGTTACATACATATATTGGCAAAAAAAAACCTATATACCCTTTTTAACCAATGGGCTTAGCATATTAAAAAGCATAGAATATGAGTATGAGGCACACACAAATGTACTCATGTGTGTGCGTGTGTGTGTGTGTGAGAGTGAATGTGTGTATGGGCATTGTTGAAGTACCCAAAACCCGCACGCAGTCAACGTCAACGCAACGCTACCGTCGATCATCATCCTCGTCATTGCGGCTCTCGTCATCAGTCCAGGCAGACGCACAGAGACTGGAGGACAGACAGACTGAGAGACACTCGACGGGGCAAACGGGGCTGCGCTTGCGCGCTTATCAGCAGCGATTAATCTGCATCGCTGTTGCTGATAACGCCCTGGCGACCCTGTCGAGCTTGTAGCCCAGTGTCGAACGCATTTGTACCTCAGCAGCAGCAGCGGCAGCCACAGCTGAAGCCTCATCATTGTTAGCCGTGCGCAGTGGCAGCCAACACTCATGTTGAAATTATGATGGCTTCTAAGTTGCGCCCCGACTCCGTTCAGCGAAGGCAATGTCATGTGCACGCATTCATACACACATAAACAAACACACACACACACACACACATGTATATACACACACATATTTATGTGGGCATATGGGCAGCTCGATCGTATCGTGCCTTAGATGTCATCTTGATGATCTATTGACGATATGTCGGCTCACAAAAGCGCAGATTTGTTCGTTCTTTTATAATCAGATGCTGTCAACATTTGAAAAACTTGTGGCTATTAACATATTTATGTATACCATATATATATATATATATATATATATATAGATGTTTTCGACCTAACTGAATTATTGACAGACTGCGAAATTGCCGTTGTAATTTTAAAGAATCTTTATGAAAACTAATTTCAGAAGCGTTTTCAACTATTTCCGAAGAAAATTCGAATCACAGATTTCTTGAGCGAGTTTTAAACTAATTTTCAAAGCCCTACATAAACACCTAATGATGCTAAATTGGCGGAAAACGGTTGAACGAGAGTTTCTTATTTTTCAAACTCATTTCCAAGGATCTTTCTTCAAATTCATCTGATACCTGATCTGATAGTCGGGAGCTCCCGACTAGAACTTCTTACTTGTTTCAATTTGCAGCTTGGTCTTGCATGTATACATGCAAATGTACATAAATACATACATACATATGTACATGCATAAAACAAACAAACAAAATACATATACATATATACAGAGACATCCATACATACATACATTTATGCATATTGCTGGGAGTACCCCTTCTTATGTTTTTATTTTTTTTGCGTGTTTTATAAGAGCTATGCGATTCTCGTGAATTCAAGAAAGACTCTCTCTCTCTCTCTCATCTCTCTCCCCATCTATATCTCCTCCCTTTCTCTCTCTCTTTCGTATCTTATTAACATTTCTTTCTCGTGCTGTACAAATGCTCTACCCCATCCGCTCTATATAAATAAAATTACTGTAGTACATCTTAAGAAATGGAAGTTGTTAGCGATATACTTATAACTAAACTTGCCTAACTTTTGGAGCATGCAAAATTAAAATCTTTTCATTTTACTAATATCTTACACGCCGGACCTATACAGTTGGTCGCGAGTGCATTTCTTTTATTCAGCTGCCAAATACCAAAAGAAAACAAAAAAATTAAATAAAATGTTCAATTCAACATTGTTGCTGACGAGCCATTTGGGTGTTCGAAGAGGTTCCCAAAGGGGAAATAATACACACGCTTGTTGTCCGGCTTATCTGGGTAAGCATATAAGTAAATGGTAAATCATCAGCGCGTCCCTCGCTCCCCGCCCGCTCTCTCACTCCATCAACACAGCTGCGCCTGGCGATAAGCCCGCAGCAGCCGTCGTCGTCCAGGTCGATCGTGACTTTAGTGCATTTAGCGCGTTTTCAAGCGTCGGTTGTAGCGCTCACAAAATCGAGCAGAATATAAATATATATAGTATCGGAAATATCGGAAGTATTGCAGTAATGTATAAGCTATGTCTGCTGCTGCTGCTGGGAACACAGTGCCTGCCAGCAGCACTCGTCTACGATGACAACGAACGCCTAAACTTGAGCGCCAGCTGTCCGGACGCCGTCTGCCGTCTGTGGGAGCTGCAGAGTGACTATCAGCGACCACTGCGTTACGTGAGCGGCCAAGTACCGCAATTGCAGCAGCTGCTGCTGGGCAACAGTCGTATGCGTGTGCTGCCCGTGGAGCTGCTGCGACAGGCGCCCAATCTGCGCAGCCTGATAGTGCAGAACTGCAGTGTTTACCATGTGAACAAGGAGGATTTTCAGGCGACGCCACAGCTGAAGGAACTGCTGCTGCAGCGCAATCACATCGCACGGCTGAAGGAGCAACAGTTTGGGACACTGCAGCAGCTGCAGGTGCTCCAACTGGACCACAATATCATACAAGTTGTGCACGCCCAGGCCTTTGAGGGCTTGGCGGAACTGCAGCTACTGGGACTGCAGGGCAATGGGATCACGCAACTGATGGAGGGTGCTTTTGGAGCACTCACAAATCTCAGACACCTGGATCTGAGTGACAACGAGATTAGAGAGATCAATGGACAGACCTTTGCCGGCAATGGCAAATTGCAAACGCTCCTGCTGAGTGGCAATCAGCTGGCACAGTTTGAGCCCAACTCCTTGGCAGCACTGTCTCAGTTGCGTTTGCTCGATCTGAGCAATTGTGGCCAGCTTGAGGAGCTGCATCTGCTGGGCGCTCAACGGCTGCTGCTGGAGGGCAGCGGTGTGCGGCGCCTAATCATCGACGGCGGCGTTATCAATCTTCAGGCGGGCAAAAATACGCTGACTCAGTTGAGCATTGGCGATAAGAGTGCCGTCATCGAACTGGACCTGCATGGGAATCAGCTGAACGGCAATGCGACATGGTCGCTGCTGCAGGGCATGTGGAATCTGCAGCGTCTGGATCTGGCCAAAAACCAAATTGAATCGCTGTCTAGTGCGGACAGCTTGAGCCTGCTGCTGCCTAGTCTCACCCATCTGAATCTGGCCCACAATCAGCTACGCAGTCTGCCACCAGATACGGCGCTGCTGCCAACGCATCTGCTCCAGCTGGACATATCCTACAATCATATGCTCGCGGTGAGAGCACAAAACTTTGCAGCACTGCCGCGCCTACAGCGTCTGCATATGGAGGGCAATCGCTTGCATCAGTTCGATCACGAGCTCTTCCATCGGCAGCATCCGCATCTGCAGGAGCTGGGCATCTGCGATACCGAGGGCAGCTACAGTTTTATGCACAAGATGCTGCTCTACCTGAGCGATCGTGGCGTCCACCTGCCTGTGCACTGCCTGCACAAGCCTGACAGCAGCATGGACGCCAAAGCAAGGCTAGATGATCCAGCGGAGCCGAATGCGGCACAAGCTCAAACAAGAGCGGGTGTCACCGGCATTCATCCATATTGGACAACACGTGATGTCTTGGCTTTCCTCACCCTGTTGGTGGTGTTCATCATCTTGCTGATGCAACTCTATCGCATCCTGGAGGAGGAGGGCTGGCTCCGACGCATGCACCACTGGATCATGGGCAGGCAGCCAGCCGTGACCAACGGCACCAGACCCAGGCGCCTCGACGAGCAGGACTCTCAAGTATGAATTGGCGTTTGAAATTTTTTTGTTTTATTATTTTTTCTTTTTTGTTTTGTTTTTTTTTGTTTCCACTTTTGCCCCCATCCAACAGAGCTCAAGTGATTAAATGTGAGAGCAAACATGCACTTAGAGAAATCTTTAGCACATATCAATTGGCCAACGCAAGGTAAATTTTTTTAAAAACATTATTTTGCTTTTTTTTTTTTAAGAATAAAAACAAATAGAAAAATGTATAAAAAAAAATGCGCAAAAAGATATATAAATAATTGTAAATATAATTATATATTAGATAATATTATAAACTATGTGAACTATGTATGTAGGGAAGATCTTTATTATCACGACCAAAACTTTTGATGCTTGATTTTAAGTTTTACATTTCCATCTTCGCACTGTGTATAAACTTTAGTCAAGCTGCAAATATTTTATTAAAATTAATCAACAGCAGCTTACAAATTTCATAAAAGTTCTAAAATTATTTAACTTATCTATAATTTCAAACAGTCTCATGTTGCAAAGAAAATGGAATTCCCGCTACAAAAAATTAAGCAGAAATTTTGCAAGCTCAGAAAAGTATTTTATTAAACATTTATTTAAATTTTTTCTGCACTGTACGCCTATTCACAAATTTTTCAAGGCTCATATTAAGATTCAGATCTTAAGTTTTTTATTTCTACTTTCTCAGAGTGTATGAGCCTTTTTTAATATTCAAGAAACATTTGTTACACTTTAATATACAATCCCACTTTATTTTAGATGTATTTTGACATTTTCGCCCAGTGTATGAACTTTGCTGTTATCGGCAAAGATTCGCAATATATTTTTCAACTGTTCGCACTTATCTTGCTCAGTTTCCAAGTTTTCAGCACAGTGTATAAACTTTATTGCAGCCACATGTTGCAGAGCAGCATGTTGCCAAGCATTTCAAGCTGCATGAACTAAACGACAATTGCTGACAATTTAGCGCTAGTTAAAGTTGCATGCTGACATTGTTGTTGCCATTGCTGTTGTTGTTGTTGTTGTTGTTGTTGTAGATGTTGTTGCTGCTGCTGTGGCTGTTGTTCTTGTTGCATATTGGCATCTAGGTTTGCATATGAAATGTTGCCCAGGCACACACAAGGCAGTCGCAGAGACAAGATGCATTTGCCAGATTCGTACAAAATACGAATTTAAGTTCAAAATAATTGCACGGCATGAGGCAGAGGACAAGTCGTGTGTGCAACATGTGACTGCCTCGCGGTGGCAGCCAGTTGTTGTTGCCTCCGCCTGACCAATAACGACAACACATCCCAACACAGGAACAACTTGAACAACGACTTTTCCGCCTCCGTTGCCGCCTGCACTTGCGCGACTCTGCCTTGGACCGCCCCCTTCTGGCCAGATTTGCCTACGACATGTTTTGGGTGGAAATTGTGACCATGTTTAGAGGGTTCTGCTGGGGAACAGGCCACGGGCCGAGGGCCACGGGTGCTGGGGTTCGGACTTGGGTGCCAGTGCGCACTCGCACTCAAGATTTTGATATGCCATCGCAATTTCTGAGAAATTGTATTTTGATTTATTTATAATGTTGCAGCGACATGCACACATAGCACAAAATGGGACAGACGGTTTTTGGCCAGAGGGGCGCGTTGGTGGCAGCATTGCACGGCCTTGCCTCATTGCATTTGTTGTTGTTATTGTTGTAGCTGCATATTCAATTTGGATTTATTGTTTTTGTGGATGTTGTGAAATCATTTCGATTAAATTAGAAATATGCAAATTATGTGCAGCGCATTAATTATGCAAACAGGCCTCGCTCCCTGTGCATCACCCCCCTTGCCAACACACACACGCACCCACTCGCCTAATCAAGTGTAAAGTTTAGAGCGAGACAGCATTGAAATTAGTTTAAGCTACCCCGCGTTTTCCTGCCGTTTTTCGCACGCTCTGTGTTAGCGTTTTGGGACGCGCGCAAAACGCGCGGCAATTAAAAAAAAAACTTCACACCAGCGCGTTTCTTGTGGGCGTTCAAAAGTAAAGCGCGCGCGGCTTTTTCTGTATGAAAAATATTTCAACGATTTGTAAGCACAGATGAAATAAAATCGAAAGGCAGCGATTGCAATTGTGCCACAAGCGACCAGCAACGTGCAACGTGCAACTCGCAACGAAAAACAGAGCAGGCAAAGAAATTCAACGGGCGGAGGGGGCGGTCAGCGCAACAATTTACCAATCGTTCACGCGTCCAGGAACGTCCAGTTCACAGAGCATTATTGCGTGCCACTAGAGTAGAGCCTGCAACCCGCAGCAATGCTACTCCCCGCCGCCGCCGCCGCCGGCTCACCCCTTTTGCCGTTTTCGGGGTGGGCGTTGCCGTGGAGGCTGTGCAAAGTGTAAATTTATGATCATGCGATTTTTATCGAATGTGAATGTGAAAAAGAGTACAACGTTTTTTGCACTTTATAAAAGAGGCAGCACACACACACATACATAGAGGAGACACACAATCACAATCACATTTCGTGCCACATTTGGCGGCGCAACCACAACCAAATCCAGGCACCGCCGTTGGCCTGAACGCATTATTAATACTCGCACGCCGTCTGTCATGTTTTGTATTTAGTCAATTTTTACTTGGATTTTTTTATTGAATGGTTTTTCTTTATGTTTTTTGTATTTTTATTTTATTTTTTTTTTTAAATATTTTTTATGTATTTTATTTGGCTTAGCTCGCATCGCCGCCTCCTGCTTGTGGCTCGCTTCATAAATCATGGCGCGCGCTCTTTTTTTTTTGTTGTTTTGTTGTTTTCGGCTGCGTTTATCAAATTTTCGCACACTTGGCTTTGGCTGGAAAATGTGATTTTCCAAGCGTTTTATGAGACACGCCCCAAAGACAAAGTGCAACAGCAGCCGCCGGCAGCTCCCAGACATTTTGGGCCCGGGCGGCACGACGATGACACGGCGCGACCCCATGCCGACGAACGGCCAGAGCGTCAGTCAGTCAAGCAGTCAGGCAGTCAATCAGTCAGGCAGTCAGTTAGTCAGTTAGTCATTTAGTCAGCTCACACGTGGCTGAGGCTCCATTAATGCGATTATTTCAGTGCACTTTTGGCAGTCGCCAAGTTTATGGAATTATTTCCAAGTCAGTGAATGGCATACGTCCAGGGATGGGTTGGGTGGTAGGGTGGTAGAGAGGGGCTGGGTGCCGCATTAAAGACATTTTAATGATTTGGCAGCCTGAGTAGAGACAATGGCCAACCACAAGCGATTTCCCACTGCTTGCAACATGTATCAATAATTTTTCTGTTCATTCTGCCACATATATTTCACACCATGCTTAGGCGCGAATTTGTTGTTCTAATCCTTGACAGCGTCGCTGTCTCATTAGCGCCCCACCTTCCCCGCCCGTGGCCCGACCAAGCCGCAGCAAAGTGCGCTAAGCGCTGCGTGTTGCACGTTAATCGCATTATTTACAGCAAACAGGATCAGCGGCATGACTTTTGCGTCTGAGCGGACATGGGCCAGACTGCTTATAGCCCCTGCCCGCCCCCCTGCCCACTCAAAAGTCAAGGCGACAAGCACTCCCACGGGGATATCAGTGACATATGTAAAGTGTAAGCGCACCCAAGGACGTGCAACGTGCGGGGGTTGAGCTACTGTCAAAGCGGCGGCGCGTGCCGGCGTGCGGTTCGTGTAATGAATATCCGCTTAGCTGGTGCTGCCCAGGATGCTGCAATAACGGGGTTGCAAGTGCGCCCAAACGTGCACCAGCCCAACAGACAGCAGCCACCCTAGCCGCTGGCCGCTGGCTCTGCCAGCCGTGCCGGGCGTGCTATGGGAAATTGATCAGGGTGACGTCCAAAATATGCCAACGTTCAGTTTCTGACACTATTCAGAGCTGATTGACTTGCCAGCCCAGCCAGGCACAACAAAAAGGGCAATCTCTAAAACGATTTTAGTAGTGTGAGAAAAAAAAAAACACATTAAAAAATACTTTAAAAAATATTAATGCCATGATTGAGTGTGCTTGACTGGGAAATGCCTGGTGTCGAGATTTAAATTTGGGGTAAAATACTATTATTATCGATTTTATTATTTATATATCTACATATATACCAATCCATCCGACAAACAGCATTTACAGCATTTAACATTTACTGCTAGATCTCTGAGACCTATATATTACTCCCATTGTCATTTTTTTATCATCCATTTCTCGACCCAATACGTTTCTTATGACATAGTCAAGATATTGTCAAAATCGTATCTGCCACGGTCTATATGTACTTCTATATAGTAATATGTGCTACTATATACTACAAATTTTTCGCATAGAAATTATTTAATTTTGGTATAAAAAAAACACAGTTGTGTAAGACCAGACTCCAAGACTCCAATAATCTAATGAACAGATGTCATGTATCTCCAAAATTCTAAAAACTGCAACAATCCTAAGATAAATATTCAATCTTGAAGAAAGCTTCTTCGACCCCACAATGTATATATATTCTCGATCAGCATCAATAGCCAAGTCTGAAGTATGAACGCGTCAAACTCAGAACCTTTAAGAGCTAGAACCTTAAACCAGAAATTTTGATTAATTAATATATCTTTACAGCTCTATTTTGTGATGCATTCTTCGTCGTAGTTCCTATGTAACATTTAAAACCATAATATAATAGACTTATGTTTCCCGGATTACTTATTTTCAATTCAACTGGTTCGTTTCCTTGGCCTTGCTTTCGGTTCTAGCCGCTTTTCACAAGCTGCGCTCAGCTAATTCCTGGAGCTCAAAGAACGTTGTTGCAGTTGAACTCTTAACCCAAGCCCCCGCAAAGGTAAGTCTGGCGCTTAGCTGCTTGCCTCAGTTCTGTGTTATATGATATTTTTTTCAGGCACTTCTCAACAGAATAGAAACAAATTAAAGCTCATTGTTCGGCTGTGCCGCTTTTGGTGGCAGCGCAATGTCTCAGATTACAGTTCCAGTTGCAGCGCGCAGCCTCAGCATGCGATTCCCCACAAGGTCCTTGCCAAGGACCGACCGCCCGCCCGCGTTGGCTTTGTCAGTTTTCGCATCTTTTTTATTTTAATATGCTTTTTTTTTTGTTTTTCGTAAAGCGAGTCACGTGCCACAATGACGACACTTCTGACATATCCGGCGGACCACACGCCGTCGTCAACCCCCGTTCCCCCACCCAATCGCCCTTCCATTCCATCGCCCTATCCTCGCTCGAAGCTGCGGGCAAGTGTCAGAGCAAAAATTAGCGCATCACGTGCGCCTGTGCCGCAATATCCTTTAACTGGCTGCGTTTGCTATCCTTATCCTTATCGCTATCGATTTCGTTTAATATGTTAATCTGTGCCAACAGCGTAGCCGTCGCCGTCGCCGTCGTCGTCGCTGCCCCGCTACCCCTCTCCACCGCGTAAATACGCTGTTCATTAGCTGGCAACAATAAGAGTTTCTTTTTATTGGAGCACTCCCCGTTGGTAGTCCATTAAAATAGCCATACTCTTGTCCTGGCGTCCACTTAATGGCCGCCACTTTCGGGAATGTTATTTAAAACAAGTAAGAGGGCTTTCCTCGGAAATGAACGACTAACAAATACTCTGTTACAGACCTAGTAGCTGTCTTCTCTGCATTCTCGTTGAACTGCGCTGCTTATTGTCCGATCTTTAAGATATTTTCAGCGCTTCAATATGGCTCTAGCCTTTCGCAAGTGAAATACCCAATACTAATCGTTATATAAAAAACCGAAGAAGATGTCGAATAAAAAAGTACTACTAAGTACGAGAATATACATTTAAGACTTCAAGTCTCTGGCTTATGAACATATAGCTAGATGGATCAGAATATATATATATCAATATTTATATATGTATAATGATTTCTTCCGCCTGTTACACACATTTGCACAAAACTAATATGCTTCTTTTACCCATTTTCAATGGGCTCAGGGTGTAAAAAAACCAAAAGAGCCAAAAACGAAATCAAATAAAAATAAAAATCAACGAGAAAGGCTTTAAATGCGCCTCGCTTAAGAGACTGGGCAGCAATCGGAACGCATTAACTTGGGGAAAAACTAATTACTGGCATATCTCTGGCACTGTCTCGCTCACTCTCCCAGCGCCACCCTCTCTCTCTCTCTCTCGCTCGTGCACTCACGCTGTGTTTAATGCCTGCGTTAATTACCTGTGCTTGGGGATTTTCACCGCTTACTTGAAATTTAATGGCATTTCTGTTGAAACGCGTGAAAAGTTCTCAAGTAGTCAAATTAATATTTGTTTTCCCAATTTTAAGAGAGACAGTCGCTGTTGCTAAGTCTGTTGCCAGTGCCGTTTAAATAATCTGTGCCTTAAAAAACTGTTCAAGTAGAGATCATTTATTTAATTTCTTTTGGCTTATATGTAGGACAATTAAATTGAAACTATAGCTAGTCTATGAAAACTATACATATATGTAGAAAGCTGAGTAACTCATCTAAACTCAAACGTAATAAGGTCGATACCCAGGATTATTTGGTTCGCTGTTCGAACCAGCTGGAAGGTTTCATAGGTTCGGTTTTATAGCTAACCTAATAAAAATAAAATGATGTCTGCTAGGCCTTCGGCTATGTACAAGATCTTTATGTATATACATCTATTGTATAAAGCCGAGGGCCTCAACCCGATATTTCTCAGTTGAAAAAATGGTTTTCTTTATCCATCATAGAAAGGGCTTGAAATAAAAAACAATACTTGCAAATAAATAAATAATAAATAAATATATGAAATGATATATATTATATATATCAATACATATGATATAAATATACACATCGCATTGCATTATCAGAACATACTTTTTCTATACATACTTAAAATATTCCAATTAGTCCATTATTTAGAAATTTCAATAATAATTTACTTTTAATGTAATGAAAATATTTATTGATTGTCATGGGAAAACTTTATTTTGTTAGTAAAATTGTTTTCAAGGTCCGAATTTTCCCATTGTAGAAATCATATGCAAACTTTAACAGGGTAATTCTAAATGTGTTGAGAGTTTCTAAAGGTTTTGTTAATCTTTCTTAAAAGTATACAAAATAGATAAAAAAAATAATGTAAAAACAGTTGTACGCTTGAACAATATGCTTATATTGTAAAGCATCTCTTTTTGAGCTAGAAAAAGAAGCCAATATTTTATGTTTTTCTTTTTTTTTTTGGTTTATTTCAAGCAGCCAGCTTGAGTTGAATAAATATTAAAACATGAATTGTTATAAAATCTGTGAAACATAATGCCAGGGTGATTAACGATTAATGGCAGCTGCAGGAGGGCGTTGTTTAGTGAGCAGCCAATCCCCTGCCAAATGCAAAATAGGCGCAAAAATCACAGCAACAACTGTGGTCAGGCCGCTCTCATAATGGGCAACAAGTTTTTCTGTTGTTGTTGGCCGTTACAACTGGCGAGGCCAATGCGAAAGGATTGCATGTGATTGGATCTTTTCGCTGGCACTGGCACTGGCCCAGGCCCAGGCCCAGGCACTGGCACTTGCAGCAACAGCGGCAACAAGAGCAACAACAACGAATGGAGCCCGAATTGATGCAGATGCAACGTGATGCTTGTTGGTAATAAAATTGGTGCTTAAACGAATCCACTCACAGCCATTTAGCAATATCAGACATGGCTGTAAAATTAACAGAGCAACACACAACGAACGATGCTCCAAACAACCAGCGAGGGAACGGCCCCAAGTATATCCGTGCCTGCTGTTGTTGCTGCCATGTGCAATTATTTCTTTGTTGTTGCTGTTGCAATTGCCTTTTGGCCGCGCTCGCTGCGCGTTAATGATGCAGGAGGAGCTGGGGCAGCGGTTGGGCGCGCGCTTGCAAGCCAGAAGAAAAAAAAAATGGCAGACTGGTTCCGCAAGCCCGAGCTCGGCCAGAGTAGACCCAAGCCAGGCCTGGCCAGCCATTGCGTCTGCAGCATCAGGCACTTAGCAACACCCACTTTAAGATCACGACAACGATGACAACAACAATAACAAGCAAGCGTTATCTAGTAGAAGAGTGCTTGACTAAGAAATACCCTATAAAAGCGTGTAATGGGAGACACAGTTACTACATATCGTATCACATCACAGTGCATGAGAATAATCTGTGAGATTAACTTAAGGAGAGTGTTTAATAAATCGATACTTATCGATTTGTTTGGAGTTATCGAAATATACATTTACATGTATGGCAAACTAAACAGGACACTGTAAAGAAAACTTAGCATAAACCTGGAGTAAGTACCTGTATATCGAAATGTGGAAACACTTTCCTATCTAGTATCGGTGATTTATCCTACTGGGATCGATAGTAATCGCTTTCCGTGAAGCCGTGCAAAGTTGGCAAACAGGAATCTATACGTCAAATATATGTTTCGTGGCGGATTTTCTTCAACAACGGAAACATCTTTAGCTGTTATGCAAACTTAAGGTATTCAGATACAGATGGATGCATTTTAAGAAATACAGGGTATAACAAGGGCCAGTGCAACAATTTTCTGTGTCAAAATTTTTTTTTTTTTTGGGGTCCCAAGCCCAGCTGCAGGAAAACGTTTCGCCCCTCCCAGGCTCCCTCAGCCAAGTCTGCCCAGTGCTAACTGCAGAGAAATTTATGACAAAAGCTCATGAGCTTTTGATGAACCAAACGGGGCAGTTTTATAAACACTAAACCCCTTGAAAATGGCTTAAATGGGTATGATGATTTAACGCAGCACCTCGGAAGGCTCTCGGAAGTCTAGTCAATTTCAATTTATCGATATCTTAACCCCCTTTCGAGAAAATCGATAAAAATCGACATCGAAATCCTTTTCTTATATCATATATCTGGAAACATTTCAGAGCGAGAGATAATAGATATCATATATAGAATCTAGTAGTATGCACAGATACCTCTCTCTGTTTCCCGCGAAAATTGTACATATTTCCAGGTATTTACACACATTTAGATGTGTGTGCGTACGGATAGATGGCAGTACGAATGTATATAAAGGCGGCTTAGCACTGGGTGCAGAGTATCTCTGTAGCCGAGCATTCTAGGCTGAAGTGCATTTACTTGTTTTATTGAGTTTTTGAAAATTCTGACAAGCGTTTTTGGGGGAGCTCTTTTTGGTCATGTGAATTGCAGTCTGAGCCGTGCACGATCGCATTAATTTATTAATTTAATGGCAAAAACGTTATGCGGCTCGCGGGGCAGAGAGACAGGAGAGGGTAGAGTGTGGTAGAGTGGTCGAGGGGGGGCATATTTTGAAGAACAAGTGGGAGGATGCGGAGTACCTTCAGGCGAACAGCGCATACACACGGGGCGTTTCTAACAATTTTATGCCAGATGAGCGCCTAAATGATCGCGATCAGTTACCTGCCCCAGCCCCATCCATCCAGCAGCTGGAGCCGGGGCACCAAGACAAGACACAGAGGCCCGGCAAACGTGCGTCCACTTAAACCGCAGACAATCTTCATTATGGACACTGCAGGGCACACAGCTGCAGCAGCTCCGATTCAAGATACACCCGAAGATGCTGATGCAGTCGCAGTCGCAGTCGCTGCTGCTGCTGCTGCTGCTCATGATGTTGTTGCTGTTGCTGTTGCCGCTGCCAGGTGAGGTGTTTATTAAGGTGTAATGCAATTTTTCATATTTCCTTTTATTTAACTCGCGCAGCGCGCGTGGGCGGAGCAACTGGAAAATTGCAATAATATGTTTGTGTATCTTTTCCTTTGGCCAGCAACAAAATGGATGCACAATGCAGGCCACGGAAAAGCGGGCGGCGGGAAAGCCGCGGCAACACGGCAAACGGGCGAAACGGCGCAAAAACTGTGGCAACATGTTTGAGGTTTTCGCTTTTCCGACATAAATAATGGTCATAAATTGAGCATGGCCGGAGCTAAAAATTCAGTATTTATAGCCAAATGATAAAAATAAGATTTATTAACATTTTGCTGCCCCGCACTAGCCGCACACACACACACACGCAGTTCTCTTGTGATTTTCACACACCCCGAAAAAAAAAACTAAGAACATTGCAATCGGCTGTGAATGACTGCACAATACTCTGTTTAAGTACTAAAGGTGAACCCAAAAAGCAAATCACGGCTCGCAATTTCGAAACTTTGGTCGAACATAGTAAAAAATTTGTAATAAATCCAACGCTTGCAGGCTTTCAGATCGATTCTATCTGGCTTTCCAACTGCAGCTCGACTGTTGTGACTTTCAAACTGTGTGCACAGGCAAGCTTGAGAATGTAGCTTCACCTCAAGATGCGTTCTTCAAGCTTTTGGCTGTAAACGTTACTGATATCAGTTCCTAAATTGATTTAGATATCAATTCCTATCAACGGGTATATCAAGTCAAGGAAAACATAGATTCGTACAGACAAGCCCAACCTTCTCTCTTGCCTCTGTGAACAGGGTATTCAAGTAAGCAGAGAGGATGCGGCGCTGATGCCGGGCAAGAACATCCGTTTCGCTTCGCCGTGTGGCTGATCCTGCGCCCAAAGTGTTCCTATAAATATTTAATTCATTTTTTTTTTATAAATTTTTGCGTTTCAGTTAACGCTTGACTGGAAAGTTGGCGAGCAACCAACTAATTAGTTTATTTTTTTCCCAATTTTTTTTTTTTGACTAAATTGTAAATGTGCCAAGTAGCTGAGCTATTCTTCGGCGCTGGCCTTGCTTTAGAGCTCTTGGACAGCTATCAAACTGTGGACGCGCCTTTTATGGCGTTTCACAATTAGTGCAACGCAGCGCCTGCGGCTGCGGCAGCGGCTGTGGCTGTGCCACAAACAAGATTTCAATAAGAAAATCAGAAAATCAAGCAAATGTAGCAGCCAAAAGCCAAACAACAGCAACAACAACAACAACAACAACTGCGACGCACACGCAGCCTGATTTTAATCAAATTCACAGCATTGTTTGCCTGTCAAGCAGCAGGCAAAGGGCGATTATCACAGTCGCAGGACGAGCGCCCCAACGAGGACGAGCACCACCATGAGGACGACTAAGAAGGCGCGACGACAACGCAAAGGCCTGCATATTGTTGGAGTTCCTGTTGTTGGCGTTGTTGGGGCAAATTCCAAGCGCATTTCATACAGCACCACAGGCAAAAAAAAAGAAACGAGAAATAATGCTCTAGTTGGGAGTGCCCGACTAGCAGATACCCTAAACATAGCACCTATACATATGTCATATTTATGTGTAGACAAAAACAAACACTTTATAGCACTTGCGCCTTCAATATGTAAGGGTAATGCATTGTTGATTAACTTCGGTCTCCGATATGAGTAAGGTATAATAGAATATATATTTCAAATACGACTTTCTCCAGCTTATTGCTTCTAGACAGACTCGTTCACACAGTCGGAATCGGCTAAATCGACTCTGATCGTCATTTTGATCTAGTTAATCTAGTTAATCTAGCCTCCAACTACTTGTTACATACATTTGCCCACAGCCTTCATACTCTCTCTAGCCATTCTCAATGGATTTAGGGTATTAAAATTATAATAACAGCAACCAGCCATAAGGCTGCTTGCTCCATATTGTTGCAACAAAGGCAACGGCATCGGCATCGCGCGTGACCACAGCTGCCCCCAAGCGCTGCGGAGCCCACCCACTTATCGGAGCATTGCTTTATGGCATTTTTTGCTGCTGACCGACAAACAACGTGCCTTCATCATGTAAAATATTTAATGGAAAACTCATGAATATCATTAAGAAAGGAAAAAAAAAACACCATGAACAGGCATTAAATTGTTGTAATAACAATGGAAATTTGATGAGCCGCGGATAGTGGTTTAAATTTAGATTAACCACATTTTCAAATGTGTAACGGCGCCAGGTCAATGCTGACGTCACATGCTTTTTATATTTTAAGTCAGCTGGCAGTCTTAGAGTGCTGCCAGATCAGTAAAAACACAACATCACATATCGCCAAACGGTCACACTCTTAACTATTGCACGCAGTGAGTCGATACATTTGTGTGTGGAGGCATTCGATAGAATTTATCGTTACAAATTATTCGCAAACGTTGACGAAAGTGTTGTCGATGCGTTGCGCTGCGATTAGTTTATTGTTTGTTAAAAGGTAAATAAATGTAATAAATGTTTTTTCGTAGAAATTGTTATGTTTCTAAACATCATAACAAACAAATTGTGTCTAGTGTGCAAGCAGAACGGTTCAATTATGTGACCAACTATTAACTATGAGTGACAATTTTCTCTTGCCCAGCTCGATTTACTGTATAATTTGTGCGTCATCATTGTCTTGGCTAGTGTATTGTAAATATGTGCAATATTGTTGACGAACTAAACAATTTGCCGGTGCACTGTACATCTTGTTTCGCATGTGTTTGTTTGATTAGAAAGTCGGCTGCCGATATTGTGGGTGTGAATACCGTGCGGGACGCGAGGCGCAAGCAACAGCAGCTACGAAAATTTCTCATCGTACGTCAAGGCGAACTCCGCGCTAAATAAAAAATCATAATATAATCAGCGCTCGCCGACACCCGCTGGCCTAGAGCTATGCTTTTTCCCTCTCTCTTTCTCTCTCTCTCTCTCTTGCTATCTGCCGCCTGACGGGTGCTACGCGCTCAGTGACGAAATATTCTGCTCAACAACGACGCGTCGGCACGCGTAGCTCTTTGTAAAGGTCACGGGTGGACGCAGGAGGCGGGCGGTGGTTGTTGCGCTTTGTTTTGTTTTGCGGCGGAAAGAACGCGAAAATACGATAATACAAAAAATGTTTTTCGGGTGCAAGCTACCGCTTAATGCTCTGTTTTTATTGTAATAACAGCTAACTCTAAGACTGCAAGTCGAGATTCGACTAGGAAATAACAGTTTGAGCCATTTGTGGACGTGGAAGGGTCGGCAAGTTCCTGATACATTTGGTGACTTCAGCCTACCGCGATATTGGCATTATCTGATACGGAATATATGCATATGCCAAGTTTTATACGAGCCACATATGCCCTCTTTTTCACTCAAGGAACAGAGTATTAAATTCGCCTTTTGTTTTGTTGTTGTCAGGCGGCAAGATGGATTTCGCCAGCGTACTAAATAAGAGCGAACCACACCAGCGCACCATCATCCACCTGGACATGGATTATTTCTATGCCCAGGTGGAGGAGCTGCGGGATCCCACACTGCGCAACCGGCCGTTGGCCGTTCAGCAAAAGAATTGTGTGGTCACCTGCAACTATGTGGCACGGGCGAAAGGAGTTACCAAGCTGATGGGTGTCACAGAGGCGCAACGACTATGCTCGGATCTGGTGTTGGTTAATGGCGAGGATCTGGCACCATATCGCCTGATGTCCCAAAAGATATTCGATCTGCTGCTCAACTACACTCCAGATGTAGAGAAGCTGGGTTTTGATGAGAATTTCATGGATGTGACGGCGCTGGTGGATTTGCGGCAGGCTCATGCAGCCGAGGCACAGCGTAAGCCACCGATTGGACACATTTACCCGGCGGATGGCACAGCACTGACCGCCTGCAGCTGTGGCTGCGCCCAGCGCCTGGCCATAGGCACGCGCATAGCCCAGGAGATACGTGACGAGCTGCATCTGCGGCTGGGCATCACCTGTTGTGCGGGCATTGCCTATAATAAGCTGCTGGCCAAGCTCGTGGGCAGTCGCCACAAGCCCAATCAACAGACTGTATTAGTGTCCACCTATGCGGAACAGTTTATGCGGGAACTTAACGATTTGCATAGCGTCACAGGCATTGGCCAGAAAACGCAAACGTTGCTGTTGGAGGCGGGCGTTTCTACTGTGGAGCAACTGCAGCAATGCGACATGGAGTTTATGCGCAAGAAGTTCGGCTTCGAGACGGCAACCAAACTGCGCGATTTGGCATTGGGACGCGATGGCAGCTCAGTGCGTGCGACGGGCAAACCCAAGACGATAAGCGTCGAGGATGCCTGCAAGACCATCTCGGTGCACACGGATGTGACGGACAAATTTCGCATGCTGCTCAAACGACTGATGGAGCAGGCAAGCAGCGGCGTCCCAGCGAAAACAATTTGGAAACTCATTCTTTTATCCATTCACAGGTGGCCGAAGACGGTCGTATACCCATTGCCATCAAGGTAGTTCTGCGCAAGTTTGATTCCCAGAAGAAGACCAGCCATCGCGAAACCAAACAAGCTAATATATTGCCCTCCCTCTTCAAGACCTCGGTATGCCCTGGCGAGACAGGTGTTTGCAAAGTTCAGCTGGCGGATGGCGCATTAGATAAGCTACTTAAGATCATAATGCGTCTTTTTGAGCGCATTGTGGATCTGAAGAAACCCTTCAACATCACATTGGTTGGCCTGGCCTTCTCCAAGTTTCAGGAACGCAAAGTTGGCTCCTCGTCTATAGCAAATTTTCTAATTAAAAAAGCTGACCTGGAGGTGCAGTCCATTACATCTCTAACGAACACGAGTCTCACTAGTCCCACGTCAGAAAGCAGTCCGACAGCAATGAGCGGCGATGAAGCCGCCTTTCGTTCCTCGCCCACAACTTTCAAACCAAGTGATCAGTTTTATAGGCGACGCGCGACCACAGCGTCACCGGTGCCCATGCTCTGGGACAACGGCTCCGAATCGGCGGCTACCAATTCGGATTTTAGTGATTTCTCTGAAACCGAAGTGGAGCCCTCGCCGAAAAAGAGTCGCATTGGACGTGTGCTGGTCAATAAGCGCAGTCGCCTGGCAGTAGATGCGGCGGACACAGCCGCCGATGTGGCTTCGCCGAGCAAATTACGCGTATGCGATCTGCGGCTAAATTCACGCGACAGTGAAAAGGATTTTCCCATGAGCCCCATAGCGGCGTCCACGTCTGGAGCAGCTGCAGCGCCACGCTTTCGCACGATTCAACCACCCAATACGCTGCTCAATCGCATCGATGGTAGCCTGCGTTTTATACCCACACGCACGGCAAGTCGCATGAGCTCCAATGCCAGTTCAACGGCATCATCGCCACTGCCCTCGCCCATGGATGATACGGTTAGTGCGCCTAGCACGCCCACCATGGCGCCAGCGTTACAGGTGGCCGCACCAGCGCCCAGTGTTGCTGACAGTGGCGCGACAACAGAGGCAGCCACTGGTGATTCACTCGCAAATCTCGCCTGTCCCGCCGGTGTAGATGCGCAGGTGTTCAAAGAGCTACCCGTTGAGCTGCAGAACGAATTGATCGCCTCGTGGCGCAGTTCGTTGGTGGTAGCTGCAGCCAATGCTGTGGAGCAGGCAACAACAAGCAGTGGCAGTAGTTCAGCCAACACCGGCAGCAGTAGCGGCGGCAGTGGCGCCGGCAGTAGCACACAAAAGAATACCCTATATCGTTATTTCCTGAGGAACAAGTGATGTCGTGTAGATGCGTTCAACGCAAATTCTGCCTATTTTAGATTAAAAACGATCAGTGTTTGCATATATAATACTTTATATTTTTATAGGTTTGTGGTATTAGCATGTATGTTAAATGTAAATGTCTATTGATGAGCTGCTGATGAAATTCCCAATTTGCATTATTCAGTACATTTATTAATTCATATACACTTCATTAAATACTCACATATGTGGCCACATACATAATTGTTAAGGTGCCCTACTTAAGCTTACATTTTTAAATCTTGTTTTTTAACCATACAAACAATGCTGAACTGGAACTTTTGTATGAGCTCTCACATTTTACATTTATAGCATATTCGTTAAAAATACAAAAACAAGCGTATTCTTTGTCTAAGAAATTATGGGAATCTGTCCGCTTGACTTGATACAAGTTAAATTTAAATACAAATAGGAGTTTTGTAGTTTACCTCAAAATGGCAACAACGAAATCTGTACAAAAAAAAAAATTATTTATATATCGAACAATATAAAATTTGTTTAGGGCGACCTATTATCATACATTTTAACTATATAACTACATAATAAAATAAAGATTAATTTCAAGTCTTTGAAGCAGTGATTCTCAGTGTGTGTGTTTCAGGGAGATGGCAACAACAGCAAAAACGACGACAGCAACATCGCTTAGTTCAGTGGCTCAGCCAGCCGCATTTGATAAAGAACTTGCGCAACGAGATTTCCATGGGACTACCCAAAGATGGAGCACCGCTCAGGCATACCGTTTTAAGGGATAGATACGTTGTGGGCGTAATGTTGTGCTTTTTGCAAACATCCAGCTCATTGTGCGTAAGCAAATTGCTGCCCAACGGCTCTGGTAGACGCTTCAACTCATCCAACTGGCTACGCAGTATGTAACTCATACTGGGCGGCTGCTGCTGCTGTTGCTGCTCCTCTGTTGCACTATTGCTGCCGGCGGCGGCCTCGTTTAGCTGCGACGGCATTTTTGCGCCGCTTTGCAGCAGCTGCTGCTGATGTTGTGGGTTGCCCTTCGCTGCTGCTGTCGATTGTGGCAGGTTCGCCTGGGCTGCCGTCATCGTAGCCGTGGAAGTCACTGCCGTCGCTGTTATTGCCGAGTCCAACGTCATCCCCTGACCCATGCCCGTGTTCAGCCCCATCGCCGCCGCCGTCGCCGTCGTCATTGTCGTCGGCAGCATCGTTGTCGTAGCTGCCGACGATGTCCGATAGCTATCCAAGTAGCTTCTGCTGGGCAATAATGCGCCGGAGCAGGTCGGGTCGCCGATGTGGTGCATGCTTCTTGGTGCGATTGAACTTGAACTTGCCTCGGCGCCGCTTAACGGTTCGCTGTAAAATACCAAGCAATAGATTTATATACATATATGTATGTGTGAATTATTTCATGGAATAGGCAGACTTACGCCTTTCTGGGATTCGCTTGAGGGGAGTGCAAGGAAGAGCTTAGCGGCCGATGACTTCCACTGTAAGGCTGTGTGTTGTCCTGTGGTTAAACATTGTCTTATACAACCATTCAAACGCTGCGAGTTGGGCGCGTTGATAATACAAAGGAGCTGAATATCGTGAAAGTGAGACAAGAGACAAGGAGAACAGTTTCATTTCGTTGCGATTCAACTAACATAGCTAAGAACCAGAGCTAGAAAACAATTAAGCTACTTATTAATCGACTATCGATCGATAAAACTACAATTTCCAGTTGCCATATTGTTTTCCAGCTCTAGCAGACACGATATTCAACTCGCCATGCATTCAAATTTGGGGGGGACACGAAACAAAGAACATGGCCAACTTACTGTCTTCCCATGGCCATACGGTCCCGTGGAGCGATGTGTTGCTACCGCCGCATGCTGCTCAAAGTGCCGGCAATCATCGATCTTGGTGATGCCATTATAGCGATAGCGATACAGCTCCGACTGCCTTATGCGGAGCTCCTTCTCGCGCTCCAGTGAGCCCAACAGGCGTTCGTACTCATTGCAGGAGTAGAACTGTGCAAAGACACGAAAACGATCACGGAATTCCTTCTGCTCTTTGCTCAAGCCCGGATGCAATGCATAGTTGCGATTGCGAAAGAAATTGGACACTAGCTGATAGTCGCGCACCATGCGTTTTCGCCGTGCACGCTCCCGAAGGCGACGTGTATAGATATCAACGTGCGCTAGCTTAAGCATGACATCAACTTCTACATCCTCTGAGCTGAATGTAATAGTAGAGATCAACTGTTCAGCAGTTGGATCATATTCGCGTTCAAAGCTATCACGATTGGGCATATAGCCCAGTTGAAGCGCTTCCTCGTTGCTTATCTCTAGCGGTGGCAGGCGGGCAAGTGCATTGGCGCCCAAGGGCCCAGTATCATCCTCCGTATGATCGATCAGGATAGGTCGTTGCAATTGCGCAGGCGTCCATGTGGCCTTGCCAATGGTGCCGTTAACAAACTTGTTTACATACTCCTCTTTGGCATCCTCAGCGGACTTGGTTTCAATATGTTTGCTAATGTCCTCCCAGTTTCCAAAGCCATACTGTTCAATGGCATCCAGCAGACGAATCTCCTCACGTGCCGTCCAGGCGCCTTTGCCGCGGAACACACTCAATATGGCAGTGCCGGTGTCCATGAACTGATATGCGTGATTGTTTTGATGGGCGCCAATCTCTGCGCCAGTAGCGAAGCACTAGAAGAAAAATGCAATTAAAAACGTTTTCGGGTGTTGCTGACTGCCAAATGCTCTGTTCATAATGTAAAAACAATTGGTTATTAATTTGGTTATGCTAAGTAATCCACGAGTCGCCGAACTTTTGACTGTGACTAATAAATATCGATCTCGAAATATAAAATAATCAGTAGAATATCTGCCAAATCTGGTGACTCTGGCTGGAAAACTATTAGATATCGATTTTTTGTATCGAAAGTCTAACATTATTTCAACCTGACATACGGGAGCATATATTCCGAGTTTCAAGTCTTCCTTGAAATGGACACCAAACCAATATATTACACTATGTGAACAGAGTATAAAAACATAATCAAACACATACACATACATATACATATATATTTTAACATTTTCGTCGGTGCATATACAAAAAACAGCTGTTCAAAAACAACATTGTGAAATCGCCCGGCTATATGTACAGTTTTAGATGCGTCAGCACAAACACACATACGGGGGCCAGCTCTTTTCGCGATGTCTGTGGCAGTGTGCGTCAATAATGTACATGTAGGTGTGGTAGCGTACACACACACACACATATACATGTTCTTATACTTACTTGCAAGCACAGATCGAAATTTTCGCACTCAGCACAATGCACACGTATGCCCTGGATATCATCCTGGCAATTAGTGCAATTATACTTTGTGAACAAGTCCGCAATTGTGGTCATTTCGACTCTTAATAGCGCTTTTTCTTGAATAAATGAATATGCGAAAAACGCACTATGCGACAGACGCCATCTTGGCCCAAGAACAGAGTTGCCATATCGTTCGAAACATGCAAACACCCTTGTTTTGCTGGTGTGACCAGCGCAACATTAAGCGACCAGCTTGCGCGCGTAAATTAAAATATCATTTATTTTTGGTTACAATATAATATATATTTATTAAATTTCAAAATTTTAATTCGAGAGTTGCCTTTTTCTTGTAATAATCAATTTGTTGTTACGCTAATATCACAAAAATAATATATAAAACTAAAATATGAGAAATTGTTGCATAATATCAAACCGAAACCAATGAAATATATAAATACAAATTTATATATATGCATATAAATACCGATATAAATCTGTGTTTAAGCTAAAAACGAAAATAATGTAAAAATGGTAAGCAATTAGCTGAATATAAATACAACGGTGGTTACGGGAAGGAACACTTATAAAATTATACAAATTTAAATAGCGATTAAAAAGCAATTAAAATTAGTAATGCAAATGCGTTGAATGATAAACCGATGCTTAAATCTAAAAAAAATAAGGAAATAGGAATTGCGCTGGGCTTTTAACGTCTTGTCGGAATTACAATGAAGCTTGCTAAGATAAGGTTATATTAAGATTGATTAATATTGGTTAGTTTTATACGTTGAATATGTTTTATAATATTGCTGTGTCCTTCCGAGCAGCAGCCGCTTTGGTGTGAGGGGGTTCTCAGGACGAGGACTAGTTTCTGTTTGGTTACTGTTGTTAGTTTGCTTAGACAAAAACAAAAAAAAAAAAAAACTAACATAAAAAAAGATAAAATCACGATATGAGAACTTTAACATAATTCTTATGGCAAGATGTTGTACAGCTGCGTTTTAAAAACGCACACTTTACATAAACACTTCAATTCGAATACCTAAAATCATCTAAATAAGTCTATTTGAGCGCCAAATTCGTGTTGAGAGTCGCGCCTGCTTGTGCGAGAGCACACGGCTAGAAATATATTTATTTGATTATCATATATATTTGTTTGATGCTTATCGAGATTCACAGGCGAGCAAGTATCTGGCAGTTGGTCGCAAAATTTGTCACAGTTCACAGTTGTCTCTATTCGATATTGATTGCGATTTTGTGGCGTAAGGAACTAAGAAATACGATCCACACACTTACAGGCGCGACGGCAAGCGTTGTCATGTGCGACAGGCAACAGCCCCAAATAAAATAGAGCCGCCTCCTTGTCACCGCAACGAAACTCATAAGTAGTTGTTGATTATAATGCCCTGGTCGGGGCGAACATAAAGAAATGCAAGAGCTTTACCTAAAACATAACTATTAACTAATTTGGTATGTAAAGTCTTTGTGTCTTTAGCCACAATTTGATTATGATAAAAATTCCATGGCGTACAGTAACCGGCTAAGCAAACTAACAACAGCAACAACAAATAACTACCAGTTAACTCACATGGGGATTCCTTGATTATTATTAACGGATCACACTCCGCGGCTGCTATATTGCTCGGCTCTTGTTGTTGTCCTGTTGTATCGTCTGTTACGTTCTGTTGTGTGGGTATTGGCAAGGAAGCATCTAAACGTTGGCTAAGCATGGCTACAACTGGCGCTATGGCCAGACGGGGATTGTGATTGGGGTTGGGAGCGATGTTGGCTTGGTTTCGAGTCACACGAATATGCAGCTCTGTGCATAAATTGTGCCCGGAGACATTCTGATCGCATTGGCTGCGGCTGCATCGTTCAATTCTAGGTGTCGTTGGTGCGGTATTATTAGGTGGTTGTGGGTTAAGTTGCTTCTTGATAAAATACTTGTGGGTTTTGTTCATCTTTAGTTACGGTTGAATCTGCTTCTTGGGTTTTTTTAACTCAGCATCTTCGTCACGCTTAACTTCAGTGTAACGCTCGCCCTTAAGAGATACAATCTTATTATCACGATAGCGCACTAGCTTGCGCGGCTCCATTTTGGGAACCACCGGCTTATACTCGCGCTGAGTGGCATTTTTGTCCACATAGGAGTACCTAAGGAGCAACAGTTACGTAAGTAAAAAGTCACATTTAATTTTGATACAATATTTACCTTGCTATTATGCGATTCTTCAGCTCATTGTCATCAACCACGATATTCTTCTTCATGCCCACAGTATGAGTTTTGTCGGTCAGGCTCTGATTGGTCTCCTGGCGATGCAATAGGATTTGAGTAGCGCTATCAATGTCGCCCTTGGATATTGCAATGCAATGCTTTATCTGCAAACATATTATATAATTGTATCCATTATGCTATACTACTAAGCGACGAATTATATTGTGTAAATTCGTTTCTCATAGCACCAAAAGGAACAGTCGGGTTATAAAAGTTTTTGTACGAAAATATCGTCAATTATGTAAATGATCCAACATATAAAAGTACACGGGGCATTGGGAATTACTCCTGCATCTAAATACACTACAAACTCACCTCTACGTAGGCGGTGTCGGGAAACATCTCCTGCAGCACCTCAGCCTCATCCAAAAAGTAATCGCAATTGGAGCTAGAGCTGTCAGTGGAGCCGCCATCACTAGTCTCAGACAAGTGCTGAGAACGCTTGCTGCCTCCGCCACCAGTGCCACCGCTGCTGCTGCTGTTGTTCGAAGATAGTTCGTCCTTTTCGGAGATGGAAGAGTTGCGTGCACGCAGTTTTGACTCTGGTATGATGCTGGACAAGCTTAGGGCGCTGCAAGGTGTCACACCATATACAGAGAATAAGGCAAATGAAAATGATCGACTAAAACGTCATGACTTACTGGAGCGATAAATTGACCGTGTTGTGGTTGCCTTGATTCTTTTCCATATCGGTTAGCTCGTTGGCCAGCTTGTATATCCATTCGCATATGACGCCCTGATCAATGGTGGAGAACTCTTCAAAGTAGGCGCCCATCATCTCAACAAAGCCCTCCACATCAAAGCAAGGATCCTGCGAAGCTTCCTCAAGTATAGATATAATATAGGAGAGCACAATCTCATCCACAACGCTAAAGTCGGCACCTGGTATGTGCGCACTGACGAACTGGACAAGACTCCGCTTCACCATCTCGTGTTGCTTTTCCAAATTTGTCATGGTTGCACTGTTGTTTAGCTGTTTGTTTTGTTGATTTAATTTTTTTTCTTTGCTGTTCGGCGAATTTCTGTGAAGTATATATGTGTGAGTGTGTGTGTGCAATTGGTCAGCAGAGCCTAGTGGCATTTAATGCAAAAAGTGTCGCTTAGTAAATTTAGTGTAAGACATTAATATCAACTGGACTTTAAGACAAACTTGAAAACCGAATACGGTTTAAATAGCGTACTTTTTGCTTGCTGCGCCTTTCTTTTGCTGCTGCTGCTTCTTCTTCTTCTTATTTTCAATCAATAATACTTTTGCAGCGCAATTGTGATGCATGTTATCGTTATCGATAGAAAAATACCATACACAAAAAGTATCAGTATAATACCGTATATGCGTGCAAAATTTGAATTGAAATACAACCACTATTCCAAGTACCAATAAACTAAATAAAGTCTCATATTCATGGCTATAATACTTGACGCTTTCGTCATGAAAGCTGATAGAAATCTAAAGCGTAGCCATTAAAGATATTTAACAGAAAATATTCTATATTTATATATATGATCTATACGTTTCACTGCAATGCAGTGTAGAGAAATGTACAGAATCTTGTACTTTTAGCTCGTTAAGAATAGGCCGTATTGTATTTTGTATATATCAGCGATATCAAGTCCGTTATTGATACTAAGTAAGAAAAAAAAACGTTTCAGATAATGAAAAGTATCCTCACTGGTCGACGGCGGCCAACTAAATTCAATTTGGCAAATATCGATATGTTTTCTAATCATTTCCAATTTGGTCCGATAGGTATTGGTGGCGACAGTTCTAAGGCCCACTATTTTGATATATTTTACAGCACTGATAACAAGAGCTAGCATTCAAATTTCTTAAAACACAAGTGCGCTTTGTAGCTTCTCAGTTTAAATATATTTAACAACCATGGGTTATTATTGGACACAAAACGTTCAATATAATGAGAAACCTTATTAACAAGCTGTAAAAATGACGTAATAGCTGCACACCACTTCGGCTTTCACTCGGCACAAATATGATTACAATTGTTAGCAATTGTTACTTGCAGGTAAAAAACTAAACCAGGTCAACGTTTTAACAAAGTCAAGGCATCGTTCTGATAAACTCACATTAGCCGGAGCTAGCCAAATCTCGGCCAAGGAGCTGCTAAACCAGCCGCTGAACTATGTATTCGTATCAGTATTGGTTGCTAGTACCGGTAAACTCTATCATATTAAACGATGATAGTATTTATATTGAAGTTCAAGGTCTCAATCGCTGCTAGACAAAAGAGAATCGAGAGAATCACTAATTAAAAACCACACGAAGCGCATACCAATGATAAACATACTAAATATGTAAATACGATTCGGTTTTGAAACATGTATTTTAAGACTAAAGACCCGGAAGACTGGTGAGCCGGTATTGGGACAATTGAATTGCCTATTTGGATTGGAGCAAATATTGGTCCATGTAGTTAGCGTTTGGGTTTTGGGAAAGCTCTGACTGTTCGATGGGCCATTTTTCCCATAAATGAAATGTGTTAACTGGCTTCGCATTTGCGTAATTTCACATAAAATACCGTAATGGAGCAGCAACATGTCATAAGAGCTGCCTTTTTAGTTCGTGCACTTACATTACAATTTGTTGCCGTGACAATGATAATAAATCAATTAAGTGGAAGCTATTTTTACGCTTCTTAGCGTTTGTGTTAATATTGTTTTTGTATATTTCGACGGGCATTTATTTTGGATTTTGGATTTACCGGGCGATATCATCTCGATGTACAGCGCGTGACTCTTTAAAAAGAGGTTAATAAACTTTTTAAAAATAAACAACCAAACATTTTGCACAAAATGGCAAATCAGAAGAAAAAAATAACAGTTTTGCTTTCTTTTGGCCCGTTTAGCATTCGCATTAATTGCTTCAAACTTGACCTTACCACCAAAAAAAAAAATAAAAATGAAAAACGCAAATATAACAAAAATAAAATAACCCTCCGCAACTCAAATCGGCAATTAACGCGACTTCCACTTGCATCAAGCCGAACAACAAAGAAACGGCAAATGGATTGACCAAGACCAAGCCGAAACCAACGCGACAGGCCTGGGCCTGGGCTTTTGGTTTGACTGTGTGCGTGTGTGTCTGGGTCTGTGTCTGTGTCTATGGCTTTGTCTCTGGGCCTGGCTCCACGTTCTGGCCGCTGCCAGCGCTGGCCGCGCAGCGTCGTCAGCGACGTCAACGCTTCGGCCGGCGGTTGAGCGCGCATATTTTGTTTATTTATACAGCCGAGCGTGTAGAACTCCGTATTAGTGTCTTCTTGGCGTTCGCCGTTGACGGTTTTCTCGTATCTATTTTCCCAGCATATCCAGTGTGAGTTTCTGACAGCAGCTCAGTGGCTTCGTGGTGCAGTGCGTGTGTGTGTGCGTGCGTGTGTGTTTGTGTCCAACGGGATCATCGCAGGCAGTCAAAAAGTACAAACAGGTACGGAAGTGTCTCACTTGAGTTATCGACAATAGACCAGCGTGAAAGTGAAACCTATCGATAACACATGCATAAATTAGTATTGCCCAATTGTGTGCAGCTTTTGACAGCTGGGCAGCGTCCCCAAAGCAAACAGTGTGGGCAGTGCCAAACTGGCTGCTAAATCATTCTGTCAAACTAACCTGCATTGCTGTGCACACAAAGCTGGTGATATTTGCACCGACCTGGGCTCCAGTTGGTCGACGGGGCACAGCTTGGCTGCCTTGACTAATTTGTCGTTAGTTGCAATTTTGTTGCTCTTTGCTAATGCTTCTTTATTGGTGCTTGGCTCTGGCTGTCTGATTTTTTTTTCTAGTTGACCTTAACCCAATGCAATGCACATAGATTAAGTGCTGAAAACTTGTCTGAGGAGCTGCTGCTTGGCTGCTGCTGCAGTTGCAGCTACTTGTGCTGCTGTTGCTGCAATTTTGCCAGTCAGCCAAGGCCAAGACTGACAACTTTGAGGCGGCCAAAACTAAACGCTTTGAACTTGTAATCAATAAATGGCGATTGCATTGCAGCTGCACCAAGATCAAATCTAACCAGCTACCCCCGCTGCCGTCGCGCACTGCCCCGCACACACACCCAACTTCATGGCTAGGCCCACAAATGGAGCATTCGCTTTCGAGCCAAATCACGTGCAATAGTCACAAAAGCCATTGACAACATGTATAGACCCAAATAGTCAAAATCCAATTAACGCTGCAAATATTTACTAACTAATTAAACACTGCCTCTTTGCCGAAGACGAACCTCAATGGTTAGCTGCCCTATTGCCAACGCAGCGTTTCGGCTAAACTTTGGCCCGACAGTCAAATTAATTCGTAGTCAGTAAATACATATAACATATGACCGCGTGTCTGCATTTGGCGCTAGCAAAACTAAATGATTAACCTCTGCACTATTCCCAACTAACGCACAAAACGGTTTATGCAAAGCAATTTATGTATTTGGTTTTATAGTATTACCATGGAGCAAGTGCTCTACGAGCCTCATTTCCATACGATGTACTCACCGTATCGTGCCTCGTAGAACCGTAGACCGTTGACTACTACCACAATAAGGAAATCTATTAAGTCCAAGTTGAACAAAAAAAAAAAAAAAAACGGCAACACAACACATTAATATAGCTCATAATAGGTTTAGCCAAACTTGAAAATGCAATGTATTAATGTATATATATATACAATTTTTTTCATGTGTGCATATATATATTTTTGTATATGTGCAGAAATACTACATAAGAAAAGCGAAATATATATATTCAGAAGTTTTATTTTTCGAAAGACTTCAACTTCAATTTATCAATAAAAGTTTCCAAAAGTACTTTAAAAAAAGTACACATAGATTATCATTAAGCTTAACTTTGGTTCAAAATGAGATACTGCAGAACTTCATCTACATCTTTGGATGAGTCATAGAACAGCAGATGACGTCTGAGTATATACTATCCAACTGGCATTTGCGCACTTGCATCTTGTTGTTCTCTCTGTGTATATAGTGCTATATGGTGCTATATAGAAAAGTCGATTGTTTGATTTGACTTAGCATATATGCGTGTGAAAATCTCGTTACAATGTATGCGCACACCAAACATCCGTGCCGGGGCTTAGATCTGGTGCTTTTTGGTGGTACTTTGAGTCTGAGCTTGGGGGTCACACGGCATTTGTGTGAGAAACGACAGAGGGAAAATTATACAGACAAAAAAAAAAAAAAAAAAAAAATCAACACATTTGTCGCCCATTGGCCTGTAATTATTTGCCCAGTGCAATTATCTAAGTGCAACTAGCGAGCTGCAGATGCAGCTGCACTAAAGATCATTTATTGCGGCGTGTGAAAAAAACAAAAGAATAGCTTTTCGTGTATATACACGAATCAGTGCCAGCCGAACTGCGCTTGTGCGACCTTAGTTCACTTGGCTTAGTTGGTTTTTTTGTCAGCTGTGGCTCACTTTTTGTTTTGTTTTCGCTAGCTCTGATTTCCCCACAATAATTAGATGTCAAGCATTTGGAGTAGCTTCAGTCTGGACATGATTTTTGACACGAGTTGTCGATGCTGCTGTAATGAAAAAAACGAAAGAAAAAATAAATGAAATAAAAATCGAACTCAGCGATTCTGACAACGCTGCGATTTTATTGTTGTTTTTGTAGTTTGTATTTTTTTAGATAAGCAACAATTCGAGACAAATACACGCTGTTAAAGGCTACGAAATTCGCAAAATCAATTATGCATACAAATCAATTTTGCGCTGCCTGCGCTGCTGTTTTGTTCCCCGCCTCCCCCCTCTACTCATCCATTATTGCTTTCATTTGTTTATATATTTATTTATTTATGTATTTGAGCAGTTGGTTTTTTTTTTTTGTTTTTTGTTGCTCTCAACTAATGAGGCGGAAGAGCCTAGGCATATTGACAGCTCAGACTGCACGGCCAGCGGCCTTTTGGCTTACAAAACGATGGCAAACTGTAGCAGCTCATAAGGTAGCGCTGCCCAAACGGGGCAACTGGACAAGGGCAGGTGCAGTAGGTGTCAGCTGTCCAGCTGTCCAGCTGGCCGACTGTCCGTCGTTTCGCGTCACATTTTTGGTCATGATAATGCCGCGCAGCCCATTTTCCTGTCTCCAGTGTCAATCTGCTGCTGACGCTAGCAGCTCGTCCCAGCCTGGGCTTGCATACAAATCAGTTTCGGCGGGGCTCAACAGATTTGCCAGCGTCACTTGGTACGCTTCGCTTCGCTCCAGGCACAGTCCGGTCCACCATAGCTGGCCTTTGGCGCTGTGAATTGTCTGAGCTGCAAATGTGGCACAGTCGTTGGCATTGCAGCGTTCGTGTAAGATCAGTTTGATAGAGTCATCAAATGAACACAGGTGACAACAGCTCTGCAACTGTCACAGTTAGCCAGCTCTTCAGATGCTGATGCATATTGACACAGAGATATATATATCAAGCATACGCCAGGTGTGCTGTACGAGTTTTTTAAAGTTCGCGTGTCGCCCATTTGCATAACAATTCGTTATTAGAGCAGAGTTTTTGATTGATCAGCTAGGCTTTGGATAAAACGTTTAACAAAAACAACAAAAATAATAATAATTATAGTATATCTATAGAAGTTTCACAAATTAATAAACACCAAGTTCAGTTCAATAATCGCGGAGGCCCGAAGCTGTTGGAATTCCAGCCGACAAACTGGAAATTTCCAAGAACTAACACAAAATACAAAACCAAAATTAAAAATACATAATCCAAAAACAAAATACTGGATTCAACGGCGGCCCTAGCGAGGCCGTCAACCGGAAGTGTTGGCTATGTTACGGTTCTAGGCACTAGATCAAATACGTTTACTCAAGTTAAACATAAAACAAGTTACCCAACGGGGCTCACACAAAACGAAACGTAAAGTAATTGCAAATTAATGCCTATTAATCATTTTCTAAGCACATTCAGTTAAATACAAAACAGAAATCCCCCCTCCTAACCCCAACCAAAAATAAGTGTGCTCAAATTTGTTCCGCGTGCAATTTAAATAACAAAAAGGAATAAATCTGCATATATATTATTTAAATAAGCGAGCCATAAGCGATTTATACAAACAGCAGATGTTGCTATGTAAATGCTTAGAACATTGCCTTTATGTGTCGCGGTATCCGTGTGTGCGTGTAAGCGCGCGCGTGTGTGTGTGTGTTGGTGTGTGCGCCTGCGCCATCTTGAATACTAAAATCTCACATGTGTGTAGCTACAGTTGGCATCTGCAAGATGAATGCCAAAGTTATACGACTTTAGTGCCAAGGCGAAAAATTCAAATCTAGCCTTGTAGAATGCCACTACACACACACACACACACACACACACGCGCGCGCGCACACACTAATACCACAGCACAGCTTGATCAGGTCTTTCAGCCACCAAATTGTGGTCGCTGCCGCAGAACCACTAAAACCAAAAGCCATCAAGAAGCCGCGCGTTTTAATTATGCGAATTCTCTTATTATTGATTTTTTTTTCTAGTTTCATTTTAGTTTTTTTTCTTTTGTTTTTTGTTTTTTTGTTTCATAGCAACTGCTTGTTGCACCGGCTTGGCATTGATCAATTGAGACACTTGTATAAGTGCTTGCTGCAGCCTCTGTGTGGCAGTTGCTGGCGTCATTTATTGCTCATACGATTTTGGGCTTGCCGTCCCTTGCCGGCAGCGGCCCCTTTTGCATATGGGATAAGCATTTTCTTTTCATTAAATAAAATATTTGCGTGCTTAACTGCATTCCTATGCCGCGCACGCTCACCTGGCGAGCATAATCAAGCACCCGGCTCCAGGCAACAGCAATAGCAACAGCTCCAACCCGTCTCCGTCTCCGTCTCGGAGCTGAGCCAGACGTGCGCGGCCTGTCTAAGCATCGGTCAGCTTAGAATATTTCATTCAATAATTTGGCAACACGCTCTACAGACGTCAAGCGGCCAATTCATAAAAAAAGAAAAAAAAACACGATCGAGCTAACGAAAGTTTCTAAATGTTTTGCGATCTCTTTTTTATTGCAGTCGTAGCTAAACTAAAATGACGACCTACATGAAGATATTCGAGGAGCGCATCTCCGGTCTGGCCAAGGGTGTGGGTAAGTGTAGCCAACTTGATCTACATATTGTTCAATTTTAATTAAGCCTTTTACTTTATTGGGACAGATGAAACTGTGGATAGCTGGTTTCTGATGAGCTCACCGGCTCCCGTTGTGGCTGTCGTTCTGGTTTATTTGGCATTTGTGCTCAAGATTGGGCCGGAGTACATGAAGAATCGCAAGCCCATGGATCTAAAGCGTATTATGGTCTTGTATAATGCCTTTCAGGTTTGCTACTCCATTTGGATGTGTCGCACGGTAAGTACACGTGGCGTATACTTAACAGAGACAGATTTTGAATTGTATAAAACACTCTCTCGCCTACAGTCCATCAAGGAGAGCAATGTCATGGCATCGATATTATCAAAGAAATGCGAAATAAATCGCACACGCGAACAGAATTTGGCACTGTATTCGGGCGCCTGGTTCTATTTCTTCTCGAAGATCATTGATCTGCTGGACACCACGTTCTTTGTGCTGCGCAAGAAGAACAATCAGGTCTCGTTCCTGCATGTCTATCATCATACGATCACAGTGCTCTTCTCCTGGGGCTATCTAAAGTATGCGCCCGGCGAACAGGGCGTCATTATTGGCATTCTCAACTCTGGTGTCCACATCATTATGTACTTCTATTATATGGTCGCTGCGATGGGACCCCAATATCAGAAATATCTGTGGTGGAAGAAGTACATGACCAGCATTCAGCTGATTCAGTTCGTTCTCATCCTTGGCTATATGTTGACCGTCGGCGCCAAGGGCTGCAATATGCCAAAGACACTGACCTTCTTCTTTGTGGGCAACACAATCATCTTCCTCTATCTGTTCGGCAATTTCTATCGCAAGACCTACAACAAGAACAAGAGCGTCGATGCCAATGGTCATGCCATGCGCAATGGTGGCAGGAGCCTGAACCTGGCGCAGTCGGCGCTGCGCGCTGCCGGCGGCATGGGCTGCATGCCGATGCCCTCCAAGAACAACAACAACAACAACAACAGCAGCAGCGATTTCAAGCCCTACATCGATCTGAATAACAACAATGTGAAGCCCCTGAAGATGGAATGAGCCATTTGACTGTGCACGGGGCTTGGTGGGGTTTCTTTGTTTTTAGTTTAACTTTACGTTTTGTTTAGAGCAGGGCTTAAGTCTAGTGTTAAATGTTTAATCCATAACCCTAACTGTATATGAAATGATTCTGAATAATGAGCTTCTTAAATGTAGAATGTATAAAGTTTATGCCAAACAGCAGAAGATTACATCCAAATACCTAGGCGTGTAAGTGTTAGTGTGCGAGTGTGCGTGTGCCTGAGTGTGTGTGTCAGTGTGTGAGTGTGTGTGTGCGTGAGTGTGTGAGTGTGTGCGTGTCTGTGCATTGCCCTAAGTATTGAAATGCAAGAAACTTATTGTTAATTTTTTATTCGAAATTTGATTGTTTCCAATTATATGATTTCTGAACAAAATAAAAAATCCAAATTTATTTGAACTTTTTTTTATAAACGAAAGGAAAAAAAATCAATTTGATTTTTTATTACTATCTCAAATGTGTTCTATGCGTTCTAAGCCATTTTGGCCTTCCAGTTCTTTCTAATCACCTGACAAACCAGTTGTCTTTCAATATTTATATATATATACATATATATATATAATATGTATGATGGCCGCAGGGTTCCCCCAAGCCCCTGAAATTTGAGACTGAAAGACTGAGCTAAAAATTAGCTCGTGTCAAGCGATATACTAAATTTATGCAGATCCCAACTGCTGAGTTTCTATTATTGCAGTGATTAATACCCAGACAAATCACAGGCCTTCGACACGAAATCGACTCGCGTGCCTTATAATTATGCAATTGTTTCTTATTTTATTCGTATTCTTTTTTTATCTGTCATAAAAACAGGTTCATCCAGCGACTCGCAGAGACATTATGGCGACTCTTAAGAATCACCAATTCAAAAGGAAATTAAAAATTCAAATTCCTTTTATTTCATCCGATACTCAGCTAAACATGGGGGCAAAGGGTATATTATTATTATTGTGGCCTGACATATGTATGATGCAAAAAATTGTTTTTTATTTCAAACTTTGTGCCCAAACCGGCGAAGAGCTGTTCTGGCATGCTGTCCGTTACGAGTCCATGCCGACTAGTTATTCCAGAAATAAAATTGCGAGGGACTTAACAGAGTCGCGCACCCTTGTTTAGGCAGTATATTATACCATTAATCAGCACATATGCAAATGAATTGAGAATGTTTCTCAACGAGTTGTGTCTTCCAGAGATCAAGCATACATCGATTTGTCTATCTTATTTTTTGGTAATCTTTATATATAGACTGACAATTTGAAGGTGGAATATTTTATGTGGTTGGTATTAGAACCTGAATCTATTGAAAATTAGTAAAACGGGTATAATTGTATTATGCTAATTGATGTAACCGCAGCTGAAGACTTCTCCATGCCCATAAAGCATACATTTGCTCTGCGTCATCGGCCGAGTCAATGAAGCTATGTGCCTCTGGCCTTATGACACTATAAGAGCTAGAGTCCTGCAATTTTGAACGAGGATCCTCCTGTTACACGAAAAGATTAAGATTATATTGGAACATGGAAACCTTGCCCCGTCTCTACAAAAACGATAATAATCGATATTGCCATCTCGCTTTTTGACCATCTCCTGAAGCTTATAGCAGCTAGATACTGCAAATTTGGATACCTTCCACCCTGCCCCAAAATATTGAAATACAAGCAATTTTTAAAATATGCTATAGCTTTGGTTTTTCCTATTAATGCATGTCTGGATGACAAACTTAAGCTCTTCAAATCTTATCAAGATTTCAGTTGCCTGAAACTGTAAGACTTATTTATATTTTGGATTCTCAGTTTCGCCTGATGCTCATTTAAAAGCCTGCATAGCAAAGGGTCAGCAGGTCAGCAGCATTTCTCATATATTTAGTTGAAATTTGAATTCGCGACTCAAAAAATCTGGCATACTTTGAGGCACAATTGAAAATGTATGGAAATGAGTGCAAAAAATGAACTGTAAAAATGACAAGTCTTATTAATTGTGCTCGATAACGATTTGGCACTAAGCATATTCAATAAAAGATAACATCACTATTATATTAATCTCGCTCAAGATTTGTTTTTATTTTTTTTCGAAGATGTAGCCTTCAAATCTGATTCATAAGTGATTCCAATTTAAAACTAATTACTGATGAAAATCAAATATAATAACAATAAATTTAAATACTCACAAAAGACTAATTTCTCTTGCACCAGCTTAATAGTCATTGAATATAATTTTCAATTAGATCAAAAGCCTTTCAAATACAAACAAAAAATTATCATCATGAATTGTTTGGGCGACCCCAAATCACGACCCTGCGCTGAAATCTGCGATAATCTCAACAAAATCAAAAGCAGACCGAACATTGAAGATCGAAGAGACAAAGAGTCAAATGCGCAGACGCTAAGACGCTAAGAGTTTGTGGTCAAGATCAAGGCCGAAAGCAGAACCGGCTCAAATGCTACTGTTGGCAGCTCTTGATGCTCAGAGATGCTGCTCGCTGTTCGCTGCCCGTCAATTATGCTTTAAGCTTCCGCTTTTGGTTTTAAGGTTCCGTTTTTCAAACAAATTGATCAATAAAAGGTTGTGTGAAAAACCCATGGCCTGTGCGCATCAAATAGTATATATGTTTTCTACTTATGTGTATAATATATATATAAATATTCTCATCTCGACGGCTGTCATCCTCAAGGTGAGCTTGAAATCGGTTTATGTAGAATGCCTTTGGACTGCCTTGTCGGGTTCTTAACAATGGCAATATCTGTTCTGCAATTATATTAAAATTCATGAGCTTGATCAATCTGCATGGCAAGCATCGATCTAGCTCTGGGACCTGTTCTGGCACGCCCAAGGCATTTATCCAAAGTTTTTTGTCCATGTCTTAGATAAAGATTTAATGCTTCCGCTACACTCAGCTGCGATATCCGTATGATTAAGATAAAATTGCAATTCATGGAACACCAGAAATTCTACGCAATGCTTGAAAATAATTCAAAAATTCTTTTTAGAAAAATATGACGTATATTTCTTTGTATTTGTGGTTTCTTTTCGTTTATGCCTAAGTACTTTACATGCCAATATCTATGTATATATATATATATATGTATACTTTATTTGTATAAAATCTAAAGGCACATTTGCTTATGCCAAATGCGTATCTTAACTTATTTACACAACTAATTCCGGTCTCTTCTTCTTCTTCTTCTTGTATTCCTAGGGGTGTGCTTAACTTAAATCAAGGTTTTTGTTTTTTGGGCCGTAAAACATACAACTTTCATTTGTGTCAAACACACATCAAACGAAGCGATGGCTGCGAAAAGCATTTGAATGTTTGCCTTTTAACTCGAACCGCAACTTCTCAATATTTTCATTTGTTTTCTTCTTGTTGTTTTTTCAGTTTTTTCTTTTCTTTTTTTTTTTTGTTTTTTTTTGGCGACGGCGGCGGATTACTTAACAAATTAGTCAACAAAGTTGTGCATAGAACAACGCCCGCTCCATAGACTTAAGATTTAGATGGTTTAATTCCCACACTCGAAAATGAAATGTTTTGCCTAAATTTTAGAAAGTTACCATCAAATCTGAATCGTTCTTAAATTTAGAAAATTGCAATATTGCACATTTTGTGTAATTTTTCTAAATATGGGAAAATTAAGAACTTGGTAAAATAATTATTTTATGACGACTTTCTAAACTTTAGATAAACCATTTTTTCAGTGCATATATAAATTTTGTATATGAGTTCCCATTACGTATTTGTGTGTTTGTGTGTGTGTGTGTGTGTGTGTTTGTGGTATTTTTGGAGGGGTTGGAGCGGTTAGCTGCTCTACAGCACCTTCTTTTGTTGTGCTGCATTTGTGGCTATGGCGGCATTTAGATTCTTGGCACAGCTGTCGTTGTTGTTGTTGGTAATGCTCTCCTTATCGGCCTTGGCCTTGGCCGCTGCCTGCTTCTTCTTGTAGGACTTCTGGTAGAAGTCATTGAACAGGAAGTAGAAGAACACGGCATTGGGCAGCGTAAAGCAAACGGACCATCTCGGATAGCCGCAGTCGGTGTAGAGCAGTTGGGTTTGATGTATAAAAGCGCAGCAGAATTGAATCTGAGTGGAAATAAATGGACACGATTACATATATATAAATATACATATACACTGATCTATACTGCGCTTACCATTTGCAGATTGGTGATGTGCTTCTTCCACCACAGATACTTTTGCATTTTGGGTCCAAATGCAGACAGGAAATAGTACGAGTACATGATGATATGCACAAACGAGTTGATCCAGCCAATGAAGGTGCCATGGCCGCCAGGGTAATACTTGGATGTGCCCCAGCTGATCATGGGCATGACTGTGTGATGATACACATGCAGGAATGTCACCTGACGATCGTTCTTGCGCAGCACAAAGAAGATCGTGTCCAGCAGCTCGGTGATCTTGGCCAGATAATAAACATAGACAACACGCGCCTCTCTGTACGCTTTCGGCGTGCGTGACCAGTCGACCGGCTGGCAGCGCCAGCTGTAATACTGCCAAATGACCACGCCCTCGTAGACCATCCAAACGCTGAGCACCACCTGAAAGAAATTGTAGACGAGCAGCGTGCGCTCCAGCTTGAAGGGTTTGCGATCCCGCATAAAACGTGGACCCCACGACAGCACAAAGTACAGATAGAAGGCCAGGATGGTCAGCAGCGGCAACGGCGATTTGATCAGGAACCAGTCATTGGTACGCGGATCTATATAAGAGAACATAAAATATAATTAAAGAAGGTTACGTGCTTGAATCCTGCTGTCAAATCCTGTTGCCAAAAATGACACTTACCGGCCAGCTCGATGAACAGAAAGTTCCAATAGTCCGTTTGTGTTGCGTTAACGGCCGCCATTTTTAAATTTTTGTGTGTCAACTTCCTCTGCTGGTTATCGTGTTTTAAAACAAACCTTTGGTGGGTTACCGGTGGGAAGAGGGGGGAGTGGATGAAGAAGTTGTTGCTGTGTGTGAAATTTAAAAATCTGCTAAGCGCGCAAGCGTCTAACACAAAATGCTCGAAGCGAACGAGTTTTGTCCAATGTTCTGCAATGGGTAGGGAGAATTCATATTGAAAATAAGTTAAGAAAAAGTGTGCGTTTTTCAAGTTCATAAATATTTAAAAATATGTTAATGGTTAAATCAAAGAAGAAGAAGCAACAGCACCAGCGACCAGTTACTTTGCCATTAACAAGATCTTTTGGGTCTTTTTGTTTTGCAGCGGCTGCTGCTGTTGCTGTTGCCGAGCGGGCATGAGTTGGCCAAAAGCAAAAAAAAAAAGAAAACACGATAGCAGTTGACTTCTTAGTTGCGGCACGCTCAAGCGGCTAAAGATGCAAATTGAGATACAGGTACAGATACAGATACAGATACAGATACAGTGTGTTGTGTGATGTCAACGCTTTGGGCGTGGCTATTAGACAAACGCAATGTTGGCACCAAAAACTAAAAACTAAAACACGTAAGAATTGCTAGCTTCGACAGGCCGAAGATTAAATACCCTTGAAGACAAATGGCTTAAAGCTTGCAAGATATGCGAGGAGAATTGTAAAGATCGTATTTGTTGACGTTAATGTTGACCTTACGTTAAACTAACTCGTTAAACCGTTGAATATTGAGTAAAACTCTAAATTTTATCGATTCTTTCTTAAGGGTAATATTATAATGTAGCCTGAGGTTGATAACGCTTCGAACATATATGTGGAGCATGGCACAACTAATTAAGTTACAGATAAACAACAAAGTTTTTCACACTTTCAACCAAATTTTCCTGTGGAAACTCTATGATATGCTGATCAAAAAGATACAAATAGGCGGACCTGTGTTTCCTGAGGGTCTATTTCCCATACTGATCAAGAATATATATTCATTTCATGCGCTGCAAATCTCATGACGAAACTAAAATACCCTCTACGAGTGTATATAAAATATGCCCTGTATATGAAAATAAACCCTGGGCTGCTGAAAGCTGTCGCCGTTTACTTTGGGCTGTTGTTGTGCCTGCTTGTGTGTGTGTGTGTGTGTGTGTGTATGTCTGTCATTGCTGTGCAATGCAAAATTATCATGTAACCGAGTAAAAGTAAATTATATTCATTATTATGAATTAAACAAGCGTAGAAAACAAGTTGCTTCACAAGATCACAAGTAATTGGGCGACGCAGCACAAATTTTGGGCATCCACAAGCTCACGTGTGGCACAGTGGCACGAAACGAGCGAAGCACTAACAAATTGTACGTTAAATAATTAACAAAATGCAGCAACCACAAAAAAAACCCTCTAATAACTGTAAACTAGCTAATACAAGTGGCTACTTGAACTCCACAAAGGCCACCATTTATCAAACGGCTATTAAGTGGCTCGGTTTTTGTTTTTTTTTTTTTGGCCATTTCCGTGAATGCGTTTTTTGGTTAGCACCAATATTCTGGGCAACTTCATCTATTTGGCTCGATCAAAATGAAATATATTAATTGTATGTTGAAGGGCAAAGCTTGGCTCTAACCAGCCGCAAGCTTTAAGCCAACTGGTTTGGCTCATTTCCTGCACTGGCCGCTTGTTTGATTTTTGTTGCTGCAACAATAAACGCAGAACGAACCAGAAAATGAGCTGTGACCAAAAAAAAAAAAAGAAACGAAAAACAAACACCTTTAAAAATTGAGGTGCTAAAAGGCCCGTGTTTGGAACGAAAAAAAAACCGTATTTTCGGCCCAAAAACTATGCCGCACAGAATCGGGTTTTCAAATTATCAATTTTAAGACTGACAAAAGTCAAATAAACAAATAGACGCGCAAATGAACCATCAAATTTGCGCTTGGCTAATGAACAAATGATGCCTAAGACCTTGCCATATTTGTTGGTTTTTTCGTTCGGGCCAGCCCATTCTGACCAATAGCCACACGGCGAGACCTGTGCCTTAGTGGGAACCCACAGGCGGTTGTACTACCCAAAGACAAGGCATACAAAACGCTTTGCCTTGCGTTGCGCCTCCGATCATCTAGAGATTTGGGTGTGTGTGTGTGTGTGTGTGGTTCGCCGCATTTCCACTTGGTTAGTCATTTGTTAAAATGGGATTGAAGCTATGCAGGGGCAGGCAGCTTCTTCTACCTGGGGCCTTGGCTACGCCTAAGGTGTGCAGCAAATTGTGTCAACAATTGCCAAATTGAAGCGACAACATTTCGTAAGAACCATGCGTCATATTTGTGGCTTAATTAGTGAGAGCTGTGTGTGTGTGTAGGGGGAGGTCTATTAAAAGTTGAATGACCTTGGTGACAACCCTTTGACACGCGTGTGCCGTTCAATTTTTGCATATGATTTACATAATAATTAGCTAAGCGCGCAGCTCTAAAAAGCGCCCAGCTCTCAGAGGTGCCCCGCTGCGGCTACTTGATAAACGCATGCACTGAAGTTCTACACAAGTTCTAAAAGTCTTTTAAAATCTTCTTTATATATATTTAAGCACTGACAAATCGGAGCACAAGCACCTGTCGCAATCGTCGCAGTTGACAGTTGCCTTCTCCAAGATTTACACTTAATTTACAGCAGCAGCAACAACCACAACAACAACAACAACAGCAACAACAACAACAACAGTGATTGCTCTTAATGCTAACACCATGACAACTGTTTTTTCTTCATTTTTTTTTTTGTTTTTTGTTTTTTTAGTTTTAGTTTTAGTTATTTTGTATAATTATTGGTATATTAAGGGAGAGAGACCTCTGCTGGCATCCGCTACCCACGAGACTTGTACGCGTACTGAACTGCTACGCCGATTTGTGTGCTGCTATGTATAAAAATTTCGTCTATAGCTTTTGAATTTTGTTTTCGAAACTGGCCCTTGCCCCCTCCCGCTCACCAATTAGTTGTTGTTGGCTTAGTGGTGGTGGTTTCTTCTTGGCTAGCTGATGTTGCTGCTGCTGCTGCTGTTGCTGCTGGCAATTGTTGTTGTTGTTGATGATGCTGCTGCTGCTGCTGCTGCTGCTGCTGCTGTTTGTTGTCTCATCTGCTGCTTAAATGTTCTTTTGTGTCGCCTCATTTGCTTGGAAGCTGCGTTTCATTGCGTTGCCTGGTCTTGTTTTGTTGTTGTTGTTTTTTTTTTTTTTTTGTTTCTATTGATCGCATAATGACAACAGCCTTTTGGCAACAGCTCAGCTGGCATTTGGTTTATTGCTGGCTCTAGAGTGTTGTCAGCTTTGCCGGTTATTTCAAATAGTTGTTGACTGAATTTTAATTGATTTTGGCGCATACGTTTGCAGCATTTGTATAATAATTAATGCTTACCATAATTGTTGTTATTGGCTGGAAAATATGGTATTCGCCGAAAGAGAGCATGCAAGAACTCGGAAACATATTCTTTATATACTATATATTCACGCATTAAGCTTTAGGTACAGCTGCTATTTGGCATACCCAAACCTTGTTCCATATTTAAGCTTTAAACACTTTCTGGCTTTAGGCCCACAAGTATTACACGCATTGACCTCTGACTAGAGCCGAGCAAGTGCTGAGTATTTAGCATGTTTAAACATGTTGGAATATCTGATTGTGTCTATGGACAGGGAGAGGAAATAGAGCACAATAAAAAAAGTTGAAAAACAAATCTTCATGCGCTCAAGGTCAACATTTGGCTGGCCATTGAGTTCCGTTGATTGCGGCTCTATTCAAGGAGACACCTGATCGGGTGAGACAAAAACTAAAACCAGTCGAAAAATTATTATATCATTTTGATAATTTACATATGAATTCTTAAAGCCCAGGGCGCAGTTCTTGAGCACAGCACACGAGCCACACGCCGATCGCTATTGCGCGCCAATGTCACTTCCGGGTCAAGTTTGAGGCAAACTTCGTATCAATATGAATTAATGGCCAATATTTGCTGTTACCTAGCTGGGGCTGGGGTCACTTGAAGTTGAAATTTGGTTAACTGTGTCACCGGCAAATTGAACTTGACCCTGCCGGACCAACGGCAGATTTTTATCGTTTTTTCTTTTTATGGCCTGCAAAACTCGTCCAGTTTGGCATGGACTGGTACCAGCAGCTGTGGGCCAAGATTGCCACTTTTACGATTAGCCGGCTTAGACAGCATGCCTACGGCTGTGAATGATAACAGCTGTTCGTCACCTATCAATATTTAATCCTGAGTCAAATAAAAGACATTACTCATACGCAGCGTAGCGCGCAGTCTTCCGGCCGCAGCAGCATTCAACCTGATTTGTCGCTTGATTTTGTTTGCCGTGTCTCTCACAATCTCCGATCGTTCGGACACACGAACACATATTGTGATCATTTGTTGATTTGGTTTATTATCGTGCTGCAGATGTTTCCACCTCGCTGAGGAGGCGACTGCCGCGTGCTGTGAGTCGAGCGCCGCAAGACACGGACCACTTGCAGACTATGCTAATTTCTTCCGCAACTATTTACATATAAATATCGTCAAAAAAAAACCGTTAACAATTATTATTGATTTTTAATTATTAATTGTGATTCTTTATAAACTTTATAAACAAGACGCGCAATTAAATGTACACATTTCTTGGACTCTTTGTTTGCCCCTTTATCTATTTTTATTCAATTCCCAATTTGACAGTGTCAAGTTCCTAGTAATTGTAAATAATTTATTAGTTAATTTTGCCTTACACATTTATTCTGGCCACAGCTTGCGATAGATTCTCATATTTGTCAAAAACTGACAAAATGCAACTCCCCAAGCCACCTTACAATTAATTAATAAGGCATTTTTCATATTAATTTCCTAAATACAGCATTAATATGTTTATTACAAGCCGTAAATGACAAGTTGTTGTAATAAAATGCTTAATGTATCGTTTAATTGCTGTTTGCGCATTTTTCAGCTGCTTTGCAGCATTGTTAGCGCCATCTACAGTTCATTGCTTTTAGCTTGGCTTAGAGCTTCCACAGTTGTGACCAGATATTTTTTCAAAGTTAAGCTTGGCTTTGATTTTTTCACTGTTTAAGCAAAAGCTTTAAAACTGTTTTCGACGCCTTAAAGTCTACTAATAATATTATTCTTCACATGGAGTGCAGCAATAATAATCTGCAATAAAAATATAAAACACCAATTAATTAATCATAGATTTAAATCATCTCTAACAGGGTCGTAAGTAATCCAAATTTTGAAAGTATTAAAATACTATTATTGGCAAATTAATTATCTGCATTTTTACATCTCTGCATATTGGATAATAAACATTGAAAAATATTGAAAAAAAATCCTTAAATATAATATGTTTGTTTTTGAACTTCAACTTGACGATGATTACGCCAAAATAAATTTTATTTTAATTTCGTACTCTATCATTGATGTGGAACTGTATATTGTTGCACACACATATGTGTACCTTTTTGGAAAACAATTATGTTTATAGCCATGCTAGAATGTTTATAAAAATTTAATTTCCGTCTTTATTAAACGTTGATTTCCAACATCAAAATAAGTATCAATGTAATATTCAAGAAATTAATTCCAAATGACCGCAGATTTTTGACGGTCTCTCTACTTGCCTCCCTCCCTCTCGCTCTCTCTCCCTGTCTCTTTCTCTGTCTCTCTCCCTCTCTCTATTTCTCTTTCTTTCCATCTACCTCTCTTCCTATATATTTTTTTTTCTATCTCTTTGACTCTCCCTTTCGCGCTATCTCTCTCTTTCTCTTTCGCTTATCCATAATTTCTGCCAGTCCCAGTCTTTGAAGTCCCATAATACACCTATTTTAATGTGAGATACCTCTTTGGCCATGGTTTGATATCTAAATCAATAAACCGTTTGGCATTGTATTGTCTTATACTAGTTAAATTTAAATGGAGTTCGCACACGTTTATCTTCCACTATCACATTTGGGAGTAAATATTTGAAATACATGTAAGTGTTATTTGAAGCCCTTGCCTCTTACCAAGAACACGTGAGAATGTGTTTGTAAAAAGTCATTGCACTGCGAAACAGTTCTAGTCTTATCTATTATTAGTCCAGTCTTATGCTGTGAACTGTGGCGCATATTAAACTTGTTTTAAAGCACGGAAATACCGTCTGAATCTATCAAATTATATCACGCCGTGTAATAATTTAGTGTCTGGTCTGGTGTTTTGGATCGATCGAGATGGCAAATGTAGCCTCAACGCTTTTGCGGCTAATCGAAATCAGCGAAATACCGTTGAGGCTGCGTGCCCTTGCCAGAAACTCGTTTAACGCATTGAAAAAAGATTAGTTAACAGAAATTAAAAAAAAATCATTTAGATACTTCCGTTTCCTGATCGCAAGCAACTGCGAAAAAGCCGATAAACCTACTTACAGTTAGACGATTTTACATATTGCGCTAAATGTATAGCATTATGCAAACGTTTTGCATTTTACTTGATTAATTTATAGTTTTATGTTTTTTTAATTCTAGTTGGCCAATTTGAGGTGAGCAGTTTTTCGATTTAATGAAGAAACGCAAGAACCCAACTATGTCAAGTTCAAGCTGAAATTTTGTTTGGCCAAAGACGGCGAACTATTCTTGGACTCGCTTGCGCTGAGCTATTATTTCGAGCATATATTAAGAAAAAATAGAAAAAATAAACGCTGTTCAAGTTCAAAGTCGGGGGTTAAATGTTGCCAAGAACATTTCCAGTTTGCGGCTTTACTTGTGCTAACTACACGTTAAACGTTTATGATTTTGTCTTCACTCCAACTCCAAAGTCGTAGAGACTTATATATGTTTGAATACCCTGAACCCGCTGAAAATGGGTATATTGCTTGCATGGCAGTGTATGTAACGGATATCGCAAGCAGCCCCATAAACTTTATATATTCTTGATCAGTATAAAAAGCTTAGTCCATCTAGCCATGTCCGCCTCTCCGACCTTCTGGCTGCACGCGCTGGTCTTGGAGACCTAGAGTCTAATATAACATGTGCAGAGCAAACTTGATAAATTTCTGATATATTCTCATATTTCTATAATATTTATCCTATAAGGCTTGGTTCCTTAGCATAGCTCGAAGACTTTTAAAGTTGCATAAACCGAATTTTGTATCTAGGTTCTCGTATAGACTACATTTAACTTTCTAAATACCTCCGAAATTTCCACATGAATGCCGAAAATGTCAAGATCGGACGGTAAGTCGAAGCTGCACTTTGTGTAATGTGTGGCTGTGAGAAGATGGCGTTGTATATAGAAGGAGGCTGTGCTCAGGGTATCTCCCAGTCGGTCACTTCTACTAGATCACTTTTACTTGTTTATTTTTTTTCTTGGGCTCGCTTAACACGAGCCATACTCACAGCTTGTGCGGTTGTTGCTCCGTCATGACGCGATTCATGTACTTTGACTGGCCTCAAAGTGAACGATGATGGGTACATGCATAAATATGACGTTCATTCAGACTCAGTGGCATTTGTAAGCAACGCATATATGTATGTTTGGCCAACTGATTAGCAGCCGGGCTTGCCACATGGCCACACGGCACTTTTGGGCAAATTAGTGAGCGTCGGGAGCTGGCCGGCCATCAATAGATCTATGGTTCGGGGATTGTGAATACAATGTGTGCTATGGCCTTTCCTAATGTCTTTACTACTACTACTGATTCTTTGGACCACGCCGTTTGCATTGGGTATTGCCCAACTAACTTCTCAGCTTGTGTTATCAATTAGTATCAAAATTTTGTTTGTGTGCTTGCGAATATATGAAAACAAACAAGAACAAACAATGTTGAGCTCACGACTTTTAGATTCCCTATACAAAACATATGCATATATGTATATCTAATGTTAATTTTAGTTTCAAAAATTGTTTCACATGTAACCATACTCGTGATGTCATAAGTATAATGTAATCTGCCTTTGTACTGGCATATACTTATAAACAAATCCTTTCTAACTATACCAGGCGTATACATAACTTTCGCAAAAGCCCCACAAGACGCAAAAGCTGCCATCACAACATTTTGTTTATTTTCCTTGTTGTTCAACTATTTTGCACTGTTTAGCTTAATTCGCAAAGAGTATTATAATTGATTGAGAAATGGATACGCTACAGCACAAACAAGATTTATTATGATATGTTATGATGTATTAAATAATAGCTTTTTCTTAGTTACGTATAGTATAAATTATATATGTACATATATTATTAATAACAAAGATCCGGGTTCAAATTCTAGGCTAGTATCTGGCCAATATAAACCAACTATAGCAAGTATACAAAATGATATATAAAATATAATAATAAAATACACAATAATGATAATAAATATAAAGATAATAATAATAATAATAATAGTAATAATAATAATAGTAATAATAAAAATAATAATAATAATAATATTAATAATAGTGATGTGAGCATTAATAATAATACTAATCTAAATATTACTATTAATTGTAATATATAGGATTAAAAGGGATTATAAAGCATGTCTGATAGCTATCAAAACAATATTATTCGATATGCAACAAAGCACAGAATAAGCTATAATTTGTGAGCCGATAAACGTTTTCAAGGTCACAATAAACCGACTAAGCAGCGGACTCTTTCGGCTAATACGAACAAGAAGTTGAATTTACATTTATCGTTGCAAAAGCCAAACGAAAATCCAATTGAAAAATCTAACTGTTTCTATGACGCTGGCAGTAAAGTCGTGTAACATTGTTAACAAACTGAATCTAGTTGTTTAATTGCAAATCACTGAATAATAGCATATACATATATATATATATATATATCTGTTGATTCGGTTAATAGCTGCTTATTAATATGCCAGTCAACAGCCAGAGGGCCTTTCGAAAAGTTTCCGTTTATCAATGAAAAAAAGCACCTGGGGGTTAGCGGTCAAGTTGGATAGCCCACGCCCCCGGCACGTTGTGCTAATTTAATTAGAAATGTATTGATTTCATGTGTGGTTGCTAATTAAAATTATTGCATATATTACCTTATTTTTGATTGCTATTAAGCAACATGCTTTTGTTATTGTTTTTTATTTTCCTTAGTCTGCTTCAAACCAGAAAGTTATTAGCCGGCTAATGACGCTGCACTTTTGGAGCATGACTTTTGAAAAGGCTCCAAACTTTATATAGGGTATATGTATATGAAATTTGGATAGAAGTGAAATTGAAATGTTTCAAACAGTTTGCGGCGCTGACAAACTGCATCACCTTGGCTATTAATCAAAGACGCGCATCTGCAACAACATTTAATATATGCATAAGCATTTTAATACACAAATTATTATTAGTTATGAGTCAAAAGCGTTTTGCCATGGGCTAAGTGGAGCTGTGAGGCGGCGGTAGCTAGATTGTTTCACCGCGTACATTTATCATCGATGTTGGTCAGCTGTTTTTTTTTTTTTTTTTTGTCGACATTTCAGCGACTTCCGACAGCCGGCATCTAACCAAGACCTAGACCTAGACCGTGAAAGCAAAATAAAAAAAAAAACAGACACACACACACACCGGCTACAAATCCGGCTCATGCCAAATGAAACGAAACTCATGGTGCGCAGAATTGATCAAGCCTTAGACTAAATCGTGCTCATTATGATAACCGTTAGCAACAGCATCGACTGCAATGTCATCCTGCTGCCATTGAGACACAGTTCGCTGTGGCTTTGCCAACATGGCCGAAATAATCAAGTGCCAGAGGGTCAAGCGCACTTTAAAGAACCATTTTGGACAATGTTAATTTGTCAAATGAGAATCATTGTGTAAGTGTCTTAGCAGAGCAGTCAGTCAATTGTTGTTGCACGCGCACATCTCAATGGCATAATTAAGATTTTATTTTGTTTACAAAAAATGACAAGCGATTGCGACCTCGTCCATGCACGTCCGCGCCCTGCCACGATCCACAAATACTCACATACATTTTGTTATAAACGAAGGGTCTTACGTTCTTGGTCACACGTAAAATTTTGGCTCAGAGTCCAACCTGAGTAGTTTATAGATCTTAACGCATGTTGATCGATAACGAGACGCTTCTGGATGCCACTTTTATTTGTTGATCACATATTCAAATGATTTACGCCAAGGGTGTGCATAAAAAAACTGGCTTGGAAACATCGAAAGTCTAAATATATATGAATGGGCAACCAGAATTTAAAATTAGACTTGAGCTAACAACAGCAACAGCCGGCGAATGGCTTATATTATACCAAATTCTTGTTTTGGTTTCACTATTTCATTTTTTTGTTCTTAACAGTCTGGCATAAGAGTCGATTATTTCGGTATTAGACTTAACTTTGACATCCAAACATACTTATTTGAAAGTTTCAGTTGTTGCTATTATTATCCACTCTCATATGAAAATACTTACTGCACTTATTATCAAATTTAATGTTAAGCACAAAACCTTTTTTTTATTATTTTAATACTCATCACATAAGCCAAAAAGCTGACATTTGTTCCATAGTTCCTGAACTGTGTGCATGTCTGTATGTATCTTATGTGAACCCGTTTTATATATGAACACTTTTTGATCTTCGGGAAGACTTAAAATCATTTATAAAAAGCATAAAATTCTAAAAATGTATATTAGCTAGCAACGCACAACCGATTAGGAATGTTGCACTTAAAACCCAAGAAATTTTATGCACAGTCTTAGAATAGCTAATAAGTAATTAATTAGATTGTTTTATGAGTAAATGAAACAAACTACACAACTATCGCCTGGACATATGCATATGCATATGCGCACAGCCCAGCATAGAGATGAAAGAAAATAAATATGCATTTAACCAGTTTTGTGAGTGACAATAATTAATGATTTTTAGTGCAAAACTCAATTCAGGCAAGTAACAAGTCTGACTTAAATGTTATTAAGCCAAACGCATTTGACCTGTTTTTCTTTGATTCGAAATATTATTTTAGTGAAACAATCCTTATAATATTATTAACATAAATATTGCCAAAAATATTTTACTTTATATTTAAGTTTGGATTTACCAGTAAAGTGTGTTATAAAATTGATATTGAGTATATATAAATATTGAGTTAAATTTAAATAAATTTGTATTCAACAGTTTAAATTTACATACTGTATTTAAGCTAAGGTTTTTGGGTTTTTAAATCTCACATTGATCCAAACTAGTTTATTAAGACCATCCCCCGTTTTGTAGTGCATTGACCCATAAAAATTGCAATTTGCCCGCTCATGAGCACAACAACAACAACATGAGCAACAACAACAACAACTGCAAAGTTGAATGCCATTCGGAACTTGCTAAATCAGCTAACACCAGAGCGACGCTCAGTGGGCCAAGCCAAGCTGCACACACAAACACAAACACACACACACAGTCACGAAATAAGCAGCGCTTAGAGCCGCAAACATCTACACATGCACACAGAAACTAACACAAACACACACACACAAGCGTCGAATTTAACGAAACTTCCGCCGTTCTGTGTGGATGTTAACAACGTTCGTCAAGTTTTTGTGCTTAGGCCAGGCGAGCCAATCTACGAATATGTGTATTATTGAGTGGCCGTGTGTGTGTGTGTGTGTGCGTGTGTAGACTGGGGTACATACCCGTGCCTACTTGCACAGCGCTGCCTGCGTTGGCGTCGCTGCCGGCGCTGCTGCTAAAAACTTACTTTATCTTGTGATTGCTGAGAAGTTTTAGATTCAGTTGAGCATAAACATTTCTACGGTGCGGTGGTTCAAATTGGTGGCTAACTAAAATCAGCAAATGCTAAGCAGCGCGTGCTAATAACGAGACTTACAAATCAAATCAGATTCTATTAAAAAACAATCAGAAGTGCTGTGAATTTGTGCCCGTTTGGCCAAAAATAAACGAAATCTTCAAAACTAACTAACGTGGCAGCATGTCGTTTGCTCTTACCAGCTGACATTGACTAAGAGGCCTGTTAAGCGAGCAACACTCAAATAGGATACAGGATATATAAATATATATATATACATATATATAGGAATAACTTATCGTACATAGAGTTTATATACAGTCCAAAAAAATGGCTATGCAATACCACAACTACAACAGCAGCACACGCTACGAGATGGTCGTTGAGATAGCCAACATTGCATTAGATGAGTTTAAAACACATCATCTGACCCGCAACTACACGGGTCTGGTGCAGCGCTACTACCAGCTCGTCGAGGAGGATTACGGCGGTAGGTGTAAAATGTTAAAATGCTAAAATGCTTAAATGCTTAAATGCAAATTGCAGTTAGTAGCGCCCCTTGGCCATATCAAATGTGGGCTAATAATGAAACAACAAAAAAAAGCCCCTCATAAAGTTCAGCACATGCACAATGGGGTACGTCTGATGTCATTGCTAGGCCATCAAAGTGTTTGTCGAACACTCCGGGAAGTGGAAAACTTAAATGTTAGCCCATCTGGTGCACTGTCTCAATTGCCAGCTTACGCTGTAAGATCACAGCTAAGCGAAGACTTTAAAAAGCATACAACACGATGAGTTGCCAAATTTGATAGGATTTTGTTTTTTTTTTTTATTTTGCGTTCAAGCAAATCGTAACAACACAAAAATTGGCAAGCTACAAATCGGCAACAACACGAAGCGACAATAACAAACTTCAAAAAAACCTAAAAGTAACCAAAAATAAACAAAAAATACTTCTAGGACAATTAAAAAAGGTTTCTTTTGTGTATTTAATGGCGACCTTGGCAATGCCAATTGTATTTTTGACAATTATTAACGTAATTAAAATGTATTTACATAGTTGAACTTAAACATTTTTTATGACGCGACCGTCGTCATTTGTTGTGTGCAGCTGAGCATGTACAGTACATACAAAATGTATACATACGCATCCGTACAACAATAATAACAATAACATTTGCTGAAGATGATGCATATGCCATATGTGCTTACAATACGATTTATTTAGTCGTATACCATTTTTTTTTTCTATATTTTTGGTTGGTTTTTCGTTTTCTTTTTGAAACGTGTTTAATTATACACCAGACACACACACATACACACACAATCGCACACATCGCATATTGACATTCTTGACTGCCGCGCGCGGGTGAAAAGGTCAATGGAAGGTAGCAGCAATTAAAAGCAAAGCCGACAGCGTGAGCCATGCCAAACGACATAATATACATATAAGCAATAAATGCGAATGCCAAATGCTCGAAAAGTCCGCAATAAACTGAGAATTGAGGAAAAGAAAATTTTAAAAATCAAAAGACTTAGAACACAAACTTGACATGGACGACAATAGACAATTTTTTGCAATAGCTAAGATGGGGAAAATATCTAGGGTACAAGCATAAAAAGCAGAAGATAAATATGCATACATATAACTATATATAAATAGAGATAGATGCAACTGTAAATGGAGAAATAGATATTTAAATTCGAAGCTAGATATTCCAAAATATTTGGATATTGAGATATATATTGATTTAGTTGCAGATATTGATGTTGACAAAGATATGTATATATAAAGTTATGTACAGATATATAAAGATAAAGATATCTATTTTTAATTGAGATATTGAGAATTGACAGGAGATGAAGCAGATATAGATATCCATAGTGATATGGAAATAGATATCAATATAGATATTGATAGTGCTATATATGTAAAATATATACATCTACTTAGACGTTATTTGGGTTTGGATTTTAATGACCTGATTTGGATTTTAATATTTGTGCTACATATATATATACAGACACGTGTGTCTTTGATTAAGATAGACCTAGTCAGACGTGATTTGGTTATAGTTTTAGTCAGAATATAAAGGCACAAACTAATTAATAAATCAGAAATCCAAGCAGCGTATATAACTTTCAATTAGTTTAAAATTTTTATTCAAAATAGTTTTTAGAGCTCAATAATAGATTGCATAACATTAACAGAGGCATAGAGCAAATAACTCTTTTAAAATTCAAGAAATGCAAATTTTTTGACAAACACAAATTAAATATTTAGTTTTTACCTGAGATCCACATTATGTTAAATAAGGTGTCCAGCTCGTTAAAACCTTATGCTATGCAAATTTGTTGACAAAAATGTAGCTAATTAATTTGCAGAGCAACTATTGCAAAAAGAAACAGTGCAAGTTCTTCACAGTTCTAAAAATTTGAGTTGACGAATTGTTGATAATAAATTAAAAACCTTTGGACTCCATCTATAATTACGAAAGTCCATGTGCAGTCAATGACTGCGGAAAGGCTTTGCAGTGGAAAATTTCTAAACGAAAGATTTGTGATTAGCTTGAGGAATTTATACCGGAAAATTATTTATTTATGACGGAAAATTGATGGAAAAATCAATAACAGATTTGTAAATGGGGTTCACTCATAACAATCAATGACGACATTGCCGCCTAGTCGTAATAACTAAGCCAATTTAGAGCCCAGTACGGTTCCAGTAAAGTGTTACCTGCAAATCCGGTTTAAACTAATGTACTTCTTGTTGCTGTTGTTGCGGTTGTATTCAAATAAAACCCTAAGTGTAAACAAGTTAATTGTCCACTTGAGCCGCTCGCATTACACCCCGAGCCACAGAGAATAGTCAATAGAAACAAACAAACAATCCGAGCCGGCATATTGTTTAAGTTTTATTGTAGCTGGCCACGATTTCATTCATTCGTGCAAATTGGCCACTGACTTTAAGATTAATTCTACAGATTTATAAACGTTGAGTGCAAATAATTAAATGCCATTGACTCTACAATAACACACGGAATACGTCAGCATTTGCATAAGACGAAAGACGCGACAGAAGCGAGAGCGAGAAAGAAAGATGATTTAAATTTATAATTAATGTGTAATATATGTTATATATAATTTTATTCTGACTTGACAGATCCGCGTGCTGTACGCTTTCCCCTTATGGAGCATCCACTCTTCACATTCGGCCTGGTCGCCATCTATTTATCCTGGGTGCTGGTGTTGGGTCCTTTCTTTATGCGAGACCGCAAACCCTTCCAGCTGCGCCGCACACTTGTCGTATACAATGCCTTCCAGGTGCTGCTCAGCGGCTACATGTTCTATGAGGTAAGCTTTTGATTGCACTAGGAAGTGGCTTTTGTTTTTAACAACTTTATTAACGGGTTTCTTTTATTCTACAGCATTTAATGGCAGGCTGGTTGAACTACTACAATCTGAAGTGCCAACCGGTTGACTATTCGGATGGGCCCATGTCTAAGCGGGTAGGTTTCAAGAGACTGCATATACGCGAAATATTCGATTTTTATTAGCACACGCGGCAAATTCTATGCAAGCTATAAAAATTAATAGTTGTTCCCAGTTTTATTAACTTAACATTTGCTACCCCGAGCCCATTAAATAAGTCTAAAACAGACAGAAGAATAGATATTTTTGATCCCATAAAATAAACAAATTCTTGAGCAGGACGATACAACAAAAGCGAAAGCATTTTATTTGTAATGAAAATTCTCCTATGCCATACGTCAATCTTGTAAGTCTCTTTCAAAATTATTAGAGCTAGAGCTAGCTTTACCAAATATTGTATGTAGTTTCTTATATAGTAAAATATGTAATTCTTTAGATAGCTTTGTCCTCAAAAAGGGGAAAGAAAAGCCTAGCGCTTTGGTTTAAGTCATGCGAATTTCATAAAGATCGAAGGTTAAACAAGACTGCATTTCTTAGAAATCATGTGTGTCTGAAAGAAGTAGTGAAGCACAATGCAGAGTATCTGCCGGTCGTGCACGGCCGACTCGAGCACTTTTACTTGTTATATCTTTGCTGTCTGCGCAGCAGTTCGTTGCCTCTGGATGAATCATTGGCCACGTTCGTTTTCAAGTTCAGGCACAGACAGTACACAAAGCGATTTTTGACCAGTCATTTGGTCAGTCGTTTTTTTTTTTTTGTTCATATTTTTGTTGCCAACATTAGCTTAATTATGGCTTCTGGCGCTGCCAAAGTCGAGTAGAGCCAAATTGAATGCGCGTTTTGGTTCTTGCTAATCAACGCGCAATTTGTTACGCCTGTCGATCTTATTGTTCGCACAGAAAGCTCTCAAGCTATTCAATTTGTGTGGCGTAAAAGCATTTAAATAAATAATTGGTTAATAAGCGTTTGAAGCTTAAATGCATAATTTGGCACCAATTTTGTAAGGCATAAAACCTAAATGGCGAAGCTGAAGCTGAACTAAAAAGTGCAACAACCCAAAAAAAAATCGGAGAAAAAAAAGCAAAAAAAAATAGACAAAAAAACACATAAATTTACATAGCTGTTGGAAACCAAGGCTGTGCATTTTTATGGTGCTTAGCAGTCAAAGTAAACCACATTTGTCAAAAATATAATCAAACACTTTAGGCCCAGTTTGGGCTCTTGTTTGAGCCGCAAATCAATGAGCTGCGAAACTCATAAAATTCGATATTGGCCGTAAACCAGGCGCATATTAACACAAACCCGAAGACACGCTGCTCGCAGAGCATAATCCTCCACACTCTGATATATTTCACATCCGCCAGGGAAAAATCGTGACAAAGAAAACAGTCCATAAACTGAAGGTCAAGTGCTGGATGCCACAAATTTTCAGCTGCGGCGCTGTTGACACCGATCGTAAAGCTTGTTTGTATTGCGCATACGCACTATGGCCCGCACAAAATGTGACAACACGGCGAAATGCTTGAAATGGAAATTGTTTGCCAATGTCATCAACAAGTTTTAGCCACGCTTCAAGAATTGCTCATCAATACGACCTTGCCGCCAGCTAAGGCCCAGCTCTCAGCCTCTCTCACTCTCTCTCACTCTCTCTGACTCTCTCTCTCTCTCTCTCTCTTTCTTTATAGATGCTGAATCTGTGCTACATTTATTATCTGTCCAAGCTAACCGAGTTCGCCGACACCGTGTTCTTTGTGCTGCGCAAGAAATCATCGCAAATAACCTGGCTGCATGTCTATCATCATTCGGTGACGCCGCTGGAGACCTGGGTGCTGGTCAAGTTCCTCGCAGGTGCGTTGAGATATATAATAATAAATAAATTCCATACAGACTTGACTTAGTTTCAATTTGATTTACATAGGCGGCAATGCGACATTCCCCAATCTGCTGAACAACTTTGTGCATGTGTGCATGTACTTCTACTACATGATGTCCGCCATGGGACCGGAGTATGCCAAATTTTTGTGGTGGAAGAAATACATGACGGAGCTGCAGATCGTAAGTGTCGCCAAGTCATCATTATCAGAATAAAATCTGTTCCAGCATACCATATAGTTAGTTGGCTAGCCGCCACGCGAATCTACTTAGAAACTTGTTTAGAAGTTTGTCTTGGTCGAAAAATGTATATTATATATATATATATATAAATAGTTAACTAAGGCTCCGGCAGAGCCCATTGGCAAACCTGTTAGACCTGACCGCCGTCACATAAAATGGTATTAAACGTGCTGGATATACCTATTGCCAAAAACCCCAAAAACCAAAAAAAAAAAACAAAAAAAACATGTTACTTAATGCTTCTAACTGTGTCTTGCAACTGGCCAGGCCAAGTCACACTCAGCTGCAAGTGGAAGTGGTTTGTGTTTAACACACACACACATACACACACACATACACGCACACTCAGGCAGACAGCCAGACAGTCAGACAGGCAGCGACTCAGTCAACGCTTCAGCCAAAGGCCAAGTTGGCAGATTTTCAGTTTGTCTTTTGTTTTTATTTTTGGTTTTTTTTTTTTGCGGCTTACATAATTTGTGTCCGTTATGAACATCGGCTTCAAGCACTTGGGGTTCATTGCGCCGCTTGTCACTTTCTTAGCTGGCCTCAAAACGCCCCACGAACTGTGTTCTACGACCTGTTTATTGGGCACGACAACTAGTTAATGTTTTAATGTAATAACTAAAATATCTAACTATGCTGACCAGTCAAGTGGGTTTTTGTTTTCGTTTTCATTTTCGTTGTTAATTAAAGCTCGATTTTACTTTCAGCTTTAGTTTTAGATTTCAATTGGCTGCTTGTCTTTCCGTTTTCTCAGTGGCGATGGCATTTGCGCCACTCCACTGATTTTCCATGCAGTCTTCCAATGTGTGTGTGTGTGTGTGTAAGACCAATACACACACACACACATGCACACATGGTATGTATTCGTCGGTAAATACGTTTTCATTGCAGTATTTCAATGTTGCGAAATTCTTGAAACGCATAAAACTTGCCGAGTTTAGTTAGTTCTGCTACTGTTGTTATTTGTAAGTTGTTGTTATTATTGTCGCTGGCCTGCTTCTAAGTATTGTCTGTGTGTGTCTTGCCTTGGGGCTCACTGGGCTACACAGTTGAGTTGTCAAACGTTCGGTCACTTTGTAGGCATTAAAGATGGGCTCGTCTCCGATCTTGAGAACACGACACGCAGCACAATTCGGAAATATGACTCCTCGCATATATTGTTGTTTGAAAATGTATAAATTAAATTTTTTTAAAAATAATTACATTATTTCTCATGCCTAAAACGTTTGTTCAATATAATTAAAGTCAGCTTAATTTACATAGAATATTTCTAAAGTTTTTTGAAATTTATCGTGTTCACGTGCTCAACACGTGTCACGCACGAAGTTAGTCTTTTCTCGTGTTGACTCGTGTCACGCTCCCAACTCTAATGTAGATGCATGCAAAATGCACATTAGACGCACGGCTATATATGCTCGTCTAGATACATATAGATGTACGCCTCATGTTTAAACTTCGCTTGATTCTTTGAGCGCAGTTGACATTTTTTTTGTTTTTTTGCTTTAATGACACGGCAATCAAATGCAAACTGCATAAGCAGATAAACATGGGCGCATCAGGCGCATAATTTAGCTGCCGCAGTGCGCTGTTGTTGCAGCAGCAGCAGCAGCAGCAGCTCTTTTTGTTGTTATTAGCCACAATTGCAGCCGCCACAATATAAACAATATTATGAATAGCACAAACACACAGTCTAATTTGGCAAGAGACGAACAAGTTTAAGTTCCAATTAGCCAATGCTGGTCACTGCCGCTTCGGCTGCGCCTGCTGTTGCCCGCTTTTGTTGCAACATCCTTGCATTTTGGTTGCTGCGCCAATTCCACAAATTGCCACATTTTCGCGCGCTCCGATCCGACCAGTTTCGATTACATTATCTTTGGCTTGGCATTCGCCATTTGCTGTTTTTGCCGTTGTTCCGTTTTGCGGCAATGAATGTGCCTCGTGCTCGTGCTCGTTCGCCGCGTTCACTTTTATGCGCCGCCGCAGCGAACTTGCCACACCGTGTGAGTGTCTATGTCGACGACAGCCAGCGCCAGTGAGCCATAGCCACAGCCACTCCATCCATGTGTGTGTGTGTGTGTGTGTGTGTTTGTCTGTGTGCATTTATGGGTAAAAGTTGACCGGCAAATTCCCGCTTTCGGTTTCCAGGCGCCTGTTTAGCCCGTTTGCTAATCCCAACACTCGTTCACATTACAAGTGCAACTGCATATTTTCCAACTGCCACACTAGACCTCCCGATTGCGCAACCAATTGTGCAGATGGCGCCGGCGCCGTCGTCGTCGTCGCAGCTGCCACAGTGGTATTCAGATCTGCATCTGCTAAACAATTCTCTTAATACTTAAATTCATTTCTTGGCCAATGAACAAAATTGCATGCGCAACAATTCTTACACGTTGGCCAAAAACAAATCAGATCAGTTCCATATTCATAGCCCGGCTATATCATTAGTAAAACACACCTTGGCAAATTATGCAAGAATTTCGCATAATACACAATCATTAAAAGTGGCTAAGACGGGGTATGCTGCAGTTGTGCAAGTGGCAGTTTTCATTACACACGCCATTTCTAATCGCCAGATCCGGGGTATGTGCTAGTTGGGCTAGTCATCTCTGCAGATTCCTCCAAATACGTCATATCAAAGAAATTGACTTTTTCTATGGGCGTCAAAGACTCGGAATTCACACTCCAACTCAAAAAAGTATTTCCGCTCTAAGTGCTTAGGGAACGAATTAAGATCTAGCAGTTCGGAAAATAACTTATAAATATAGCCTATATTCATATTCATAGTAATAATACTAATACCAAATAATAATATAATTCAAGTTTTAAAACCATGAATATAGGGTATGTATGTATGCTAAAGCAAAATTCATTGACTATGTGACAGCCTTTGTCCTCAACTGCAAATGATGTCAAGCACTTGCAGATTAAATTAAGTTTAATAATACTTGTCCAAATAATACTTATGTTAAGAGCGAATGTCAAAATTGAAAATCTAACTAATTGAAACTTGAAAGCAATAGAAAATAATATACAGCTATAGGGAAACTTTGGGGCTTTAGAAACCGATATCAGACCGACAATATTGAAGGCGTTTCCATTGTTTTTTTTGTTTTTTTAATAGCTGCTTCCGATTTCACAGAGGCCATCAGTTGGCTCTAGTAATATGTTTGACTTCTTAACTCTTTGCGCACAAAAGCAACTACTTACATCCACCGTGCACTCAGATGCACTTGTACAAATAGACACACACACACACACACATGCAGACACTGAAACACACACACATGTGGCTGCAATTGCGTGTGTAATGGAGCGCTTAAGCGTTGACGTTTGCTTTCAACGTTCAAATGCGACCAATACTGCATTTGGCCAAAAACGAGTGGCTTTTTGGCCAGCCAACTCTTGGTCCACTGTCTCTGTGTGTGTGTGTGTGCGCGTGTGTGTATGGCTGCTCGTGTGAATCGTGTTGTTGGCTCAGTGACTTTGCAGCGTTTGGCATGGCTGTGTTAATGGAAACTTGCAGCGCTTGGTTGACCAACATGTTGCTCGTTGTTTGTAGGTCACAAAAAAGCGCAAGTTGCCAGCTAGCTGAAAACAAGACAGCAACAAAAACAAAATAAGTAAATAAATAATAATAATAATAATAATAGTAAAAAGTCAAAAACAAATAACTGGGCGTTCGCAACGTGGGTGTGTGCAGTCGCATTGGGCGAGGTGATGCCCGGCCATTCAATTTGCTAAATTGAAAACTGAAATATACGTAAATTGCCAGCCATCAATATCCATATTCATAACAATATCGATAATCGCAATCTGAATTATGGCTTGCATAAAGCGCACACTTATGGGGTGTCGCAAAAAAGGTCAATGAGAGCAGCAATCAAAAGACTTAGACAACGAACTTGTTAGCCGCAGACAGACAGAGAAGCGTGCAAACCAGTCAAAGTCAGCGCCAGACAAACAGGCAGCAATACACTGGGCTCTATATACTAGAAGCCATGCCTATATGACATTACAGTTATTATGGCAAATTGCAGTCTGTGTGTTTATAATGCACATATTCGTACACTTAGCGAAAAACACCATTCTAAATTCTAGTGTTATCGTAGCACACAGTTTGCATGCCTGTAAATGTAAAATCTTCTCAATGGAAGCACACAAGTCTCCACTCTCCACTTCAATGCTCCCCCCCACATACACACATTCTACTCCTGTTGCTAGCTGTAGATTTACAAACTTAGTGTTGGTAAATGGTTTATGTAACAGTAAAAATAAGAGTGTGGTCAGACTGTCTTCAAGACTTCGCAAAACTCTTGAGTTTTCTCCAAGTGTATGTTGGCCTGACAACAAGCCAAAACAACAGAAGCTGCGCTTGTAAACGATTTTTGATTACCTTGCCACGCTCAAGGGTGATTACGGCCCATGAGCGCGTAATTTGCCATTTGATTTGCGGGCAATTAAAATGTTCTGCGCCTGGCCACACTTCAGGGCTTACAATTTATTTTTGTGTTTCCTTCAGTTGTCGGTTCCGCTGCGAACCACGCCCCCAATTTAACTTAATGCCAGCCCTAGAACATATTCCCAGTATTGAAAGCCAGACAATTTCTAAACAATTCGCCTGAAATTCTCATCCTAGCTTTACAATTTAATTATATTCTTAATTTTATTTACAGGCGCAGTTTGTGCTTTGCATTGTGCACACCACACGGGCGCTCTTCAGCAATCAGTGCCAGTTCTCCAAGTTTATATCGGCGCTTCTGCTGCTGAATGCATCCATATTCTTCTGCCTCTTCATGAACTTCTATATGCAGAGCTACCGGAAGTCCAAGGCTCAGCAGCAGCAGCAGCAGCTGGCGGCGGAAGCGTTAAGCTCGAAGGCCGATGGCAACAACAACAACAACAACAGCGCACTACAACAGGATAAGCAGCAGCAACAGGAGCAGATCCTGGCGCACAAATTGAAGGCCCACTAGGCGCAATAGACAGACAAAATAACAGAGAGAACAAAAAAATGCCTCCAAGAGCTGCTCGCTTGCTAAAAGCTGTAAAATACAATAGAAATTGGTGTTGGTTCACAAAGCGGGCAGCTCGCAAATTTGGAAGTCGTTTTTGGTACAAAGGTTTTATTTTAATTCAAATGGGGAGCCATAAATGTGTTTAGCTAGAACTGCAAAAAATGCCCAACAAAAAAAATAACAAAAAAAATAAACAAACAAAAAAAAACGGAAGAGAATAAAAAATCGAATGCTTAGCCCGCATAGATTTTGATTTTCTGCCAGGGGTTATGCAATATAGTGTAGATAGAAAGATAAATATGTCTGGGTTTAATTTTGTTGCACCTACTGACCATATAGATAACTTTGCTTGATTGCTTGTCAATGTATCTTAGATAACTATTGTAGAACTGGGTCAATTTTTACGATCTTAAGCATAAGTTTAAGTCATTTAATTTTAGAACCTCGAAAATGCGCGCCGCTAACAAATAGATACATAACTATATGTATATATATGCATATTTATATATATATATATATATATATATAAATATATATGTATATATATATCTCGAATTTTGCCCAGTTTGGCAAACGTAACTCTTAAGTGTTAATTGTAATGTGTAATATGTGAGTTTTGTATATAGATTTTGTAAATGTTAAATGTTAAATATTTGTAGACGGTAAGCATAGCCTAAGCCAACTAGTCTTAGTTACAAAATGCGAACGAACAAACAGAGCAATAATAAAAGTTAAGACAAATATAAAAGAATAACAAACCGCGAACACATTCATTTTGCCCGTTTAAATGGGCAACGACAGAGACGCTTACAACAAAAAAAAAGAAATACAGAAAAACTAAAAAGCGTATTACACAATCAAATTTAATATTTGAAATTTTTTCAATAATTCCTTTTGTTTATTAAAATTGAATTAAATACAAAAATTGCCCAAAAATCGTAATGGGCTTGTGTCTTGACTTGAGCGGTCTACGCTTAGGCCATCATTGTTCGGTTCTGTTCTTCGCTGTATTAGCGCAGCCAACTTCACAGCTAAACAAATTGAGCAACTTGCAACCAAAGTCACCAGGGGGCGCTGTATTCCAACAACCCAAATTATATTTTAAGTTTGCCGCCAGGTGTCGCCCGCTGCTTAAGTTTCTTGTAATTTACGCTCGGTATTTTAACATTTAGCTGTATACTATGTTAATTTGCCAGTATGTAATTTAACAGTAACATTATCTTTTGTTAGCGATGTTATCAAAGTGTTTTCATACTCTGTAAAAAGAGCATTGTTTTATTGCGATTGAGTTATGAACAGATTAGTCATTCTGTCAGCAAATAATATTATATTAAACTTACTCATTGCTTGACATCTATAATATCAACTGTTCAGACTTGATGTAAAGCTGATATGTAACTGGCGATTCAATTGCATAGGGTATCTAACAGTCACCAAGTCACGCCAACAGTGGCATTCTGTCTTATTTTAACAGCTGGCTGTTAGTCTTATTGGACAGCTGCGCGAGTGCGGTTGTGAGAGAGAACTCGGTTGGCGATTGTATTTGTGCGAAAAGAAAAAAAGCGAAATACAATAAATTGAATTAAAAGGCGAGGCTTGTGCCAGTCAGCGCATTCGCTGAATATTATTTATTAGGGCATAGGCGAACAAATTCCAAAAAAAAACTCAACACCAAAAATTAATATTGATTTTGTGGCGTGCACAAAAAAAAAACTAACAAAAAAAGGCGACAAAAAGCAACCACTACGACTTCCAATAAGAGCCAAGATTATCTGTTGGTCTTGTTGAGAAATTTGCCAATTCTGCGACCACAACAACAGCAACAACAACAATGTAGACGCGTTTGTTGTTGTTGCTAGTAAGTGTTATTAACTAAGTCGAGTGTCAGTGTCGTTGTTAAAGTGCGAGCGAGAGCGAGCGATAAATGCAATAACAACAACGCCAACGCCAACAAAAGCAAAAGTTCAACACTGTGTCTGTGGTTGTGCGTGCGTGTGTGTGTGTGTGTGTATTTGAGAAGATGCAAAAGGCACACAAGAAAATGTGTTCAGCAAATTCAAATTGTCATTGAAAGTTGCTCGCAAAAAGCATACAAGAAAAATAAATAAATAAAAGGCGACCTAACCGGCAGGACGGCAGCTTTCTGGGAGTGGCCTTGGACTGCGCCTTAGCCATATTCCAATTGGATTGCGACCAACAAATAAAAATATATATATAAATACGCTATGTGGATACCATCGAACAACAAATACGGCGTCGGTGAGTAAAACAGTTCAAAAATTGCGTGTGCTTGTGTGCGTGTGTGTGTGTGTGTTTGTGTGTGTGTGTGTGTGTATGTATGTGGCTGTCGCATCCCTCGCTTATGGCCAAGGCCCAACAGCACCCCCTGAGCCGGTGTAACGGAGGTTTTGCTAAGCGGGGGGGGGGGGGGTCGGTGCGGTGCGCTGCGATGCGTCACGTGCACGATTACAACGCTTTGTTGTTATTGTTGCTTTGTAGCTGTTGTTGCTGTTGTTGCTGTTGTAGCCGTGCGTTGATTCACAGTTTTTTCCGCGAAACAGCGTGCAGCATCACAGACAGACAACCCCCCAGCAGCAGCAGCAGCAGCAACAACAATCACCTCCAGCCACCCACTGTAGCGGCGTGCCGGAAAGGCGGAAAAGCGATTTTTCTACTTATTTTTATAGCATGTTCGCTGCCGCTGCTGTTGCGCGCTTTCGTCCTCTTCTTCTTGCCATTTCTTTAGGCTTTTTATTTGCTGGCAGCGACGAATCTCAAAGAGATTTCTGTTTGCTGTTGTTCATGCTGTTGTTGCTGTTGTTGCTGCTGCGTTTTGATGTGTTTATGTTTTCATTTGCCCGTTAACCGCCCCGCCCCGCCCCGCCCCGTTGTCCGCCGTCCGTTCGCAATTGGCATCAAGCTCTCACTCGTGTTGCCAATTGTGTTGTGCGCCAGGTGTTGCCAATTTAAATGCCGCTGTAATTACCTAGCAACTGGCAACGTTGTTGCGGCTGCCACTGTAATCGTGACACTGGCGTCGTACAATAAACTTGTTTTGATAAGACTCGAGACTATGTACTGCCAGCAAATAAAAATGTATCTTTTCCTTTTCATACTCTACACAGGAAAGTATTATAATGTTGCTACGAAATGTGTAACTGCATAATAAATGTGCTATAAAGTATCAGATGCTATAAATTAAGCACGTATTTCTTCAGTCTAAGTTTTTATAATTTTCCTACTGAATATTTGCATAGGGTCGACATTTTGTTGTGTTGACTAGATAAATTACCAAAGCTCAAAATCAGACAAGGTCAAGGCGATGACGACAAACTACAAGAAGTTTCTTGCTTAAAAACTTATTTGTTTTTCAAGACTCTTTACTCATACTACACCTAATATTTTGGAGAGTATTGTTCAGCATCTTGTTACAAATAATTTGGAGAGACAATCGGCCAATGTTTAGTTTGCACTTATATCGGAATACTATATAGTTACTTTTTAATAGAATATGTGTAAGGGTATTTAAACTTAGGCATTTCGCAAACACAGTTCTTTCTCAGTTTTCACAAAGCTTGCTTGCAATTAGGTTATTTTTGTTGTTGTTGTCGTTTTAGTTGTTGTTATTGTTGTGTTTTCTCTGCACTCCATTTGTCTGTTTTATTTTCACATTATCAACGCACTCGTCATACTTTTCGCTTCAATGGCAACGCTTTACAAATGACAATTGCCTCGAAAGAAGTTGCCGCTGAAGCTGCCCCCGAACCTGCCCCCGAAGCTGCCCCTGAAGCTGCAGGCTTCACTTCCGTCTGCGCTCTGTGCCAGATAAGCGTAAGCTGTCATCTATATTTGCTTTGCTGCTGCTGCTGCTGCTGCTCTAGTTTCCACTTTTCATGCATCTGCTGCTGATTTGTGACATGGCAGCCGGTCAAAGTTTACTCAAATCAATCAGTCAGCCGTCAGCGAGGGCGTTTGGGTGGGGAGATCATCGACCAATGTAAACGCCATTAGCGGCTGGCACAGCCCAGCGAGCAACGCCCTAACCTTGCACAACAAACAGCCGCAGCGACTGCGGAACTGACTGTCATCCGACACGTGCTGCTCGGTTGCAGCTTTCAGCTTTCGATGCCTGGGCAATGGCTTCATTAACATCCGCATGCCGCAAGTCCAGGCCCGTCCAGGCACAGACCCTGGCCCGGCACACGTTCTTTGTCTGCTTTTGGAAGTAATTGCCAGCATTGTCAGGGCAACCAATCAGAGATTTTTAATACCCTGTACCAACTGAGTACCAGAGATGAGGGTATAATAAACTATGGCAAACAAGTGCAGCAAGCAACTAATTTCGCATGTCAAAAACAAACAGCTAAAGAATATTTTAATTCATGTTTATATTTATAAATACGTATAAAAAGTTTCAATTAAAATTCCAGCTTTTATATTAAAGTCAAACTCATACATAAAAGTTATAGGTAATATATCTTTTTCTACAAAAAAGTTTCTTATTTTTAGATAAAAGTAAAAGTTAAAAATTAAAGTAAAAATATTTTGGCTATATCTTTTTAATAACTTCATAAAATTATTTTTATATATTTGTTTTAGTTAACTTTCAATTCAATTCATAGTGTTTTACATTTATTCAGAAATTGAAAAATAAATATTTAAATCTTTAAAAAATAATAATAATAATATATATAATGAGGTTCAATTTGTATTTTGAAAAGTGATAACAGTTGCAGTTCCTCATGTAAATACAAATGTCTGTTGTTTGGTGCTGTTTTGCAGGGCATCTTATAGCCGTGCACACTCAGCTGGAGCTATTCCTTTTGCTCGCTCTCAATTACGCAGCTAGTCGGCGACAGTTTTGGGTGGTTGCATGCAACTGAAGCTGCTGGCGGCATTGTAGCTGGAAGTTGGTAGTTGGTAGCTGGGCCATGCGGGCAGTTTTATTTGTGCGCAGCGAATTGGCACAGGCCGCAGCTACTGAAAACTCTTGGCGCAACTTTGCCAAAAAAAAAAAAACAGAAAAAAAAACAAAATTCAAAAAATTTGTAGACAGGCGCAGACCGGATGTTGCCGATGCCTTTTCCAGTGAATTCCGTTGTTGTTGCCGCTTGCCGCTTGCTGCTGTTGCTGTTACTCCAAAAGGGGGCAAATTCGTTTTCAACTTTAATTTAATATTCATTTTATGCATTTGGCCACTGGCTGTTGTGTGTGTGTGTGTGGAGTCAGCGCACAAATTTGTGCAGCGTTTCCTTTTCGTTATGCAAACACAGATACATCGATGTGTGTGTGTGTGTGTGTGTGTGTGTGTGTGTGAGTGCGCATTAAATTGATTCATATTCATTGTTTAATATGCTTGGCGGCAACTTTGTGTTGCTACGCCCTACCTCGACCCCCGCAGCCCACAATCCTAACCCTCACCCTCGCCCATGCCCATGCCCCATGCCCCCATCTGTACTTTGGCTTCAATTCGGCATTTGCCTAACCATTATTTGTCTTTAACGATGTATTTATGATTTGTGCCATAGCACCATAGCACCTGTCTATGATTAACTACGCACACACACGCACACATAGGCACCCACACGCACACACATTTATCGCACTTCCGATTTGTGGCGCATTATCAGCCAGTTTACCGGATGAGGCACGTTTCTGTCGTGGATCTCTCTCTCCCCGCTTCTGCTTTACGCATTTATGTAAATGCAGTCCAAGAACTGATATGCATTTGTGCCCTATACGTTTCTATGAGCCACAGTTCCACCTTGCCTCGCGTCGGCCCCACAACGTCTGATAAATGTCTGGGCGATAAGACAGGCAAGCGCGCTCATAAAATCATAAACAAAATAAATAAGCGTCCAAATACGGGAATGCACGACTGGAATTGCGCGTTAGCCTAGCTAACAGCTAAAGATTTTATCTATACACAAAAACACGCAAGCACAAGCTTCCCTTGGTCCGATACACGGTAGGCAAATGCATTCTTTTTGAACTTCGCTGCTTAAAGTCCGATCTCTATCAAATTATGTGGATTTGGATACAGCATAGAAAAGTGTGCGTATACCAAAGCCTATGGCTATATCTCAATTAATTCCTGATATTCTCATACATACTCTATGAAAACTAGCTTCTGCCTGTCGCATTCATTTGTATCAAACCATTATACCCTTTTAACGTAATTCTCAGTTAGGGCAGGGTATTAACAGATTGTCGTCTACTTACTATATAGAAACTATATATACTATAGATACTATGACTTATACGCATGTGTATACAAATAATTAACAAGTTAATTGCACTTTGCTTCTGCTCGATGCCATAAAAACTGTCAACAATTTCGGTTTTTTGATAAGCAATTGTAAATTCGGGGTAGGATCTTGCCAACTGGCCACAATTCAAACTGATTTCACGCTCAAATTTGTGGGTTTATCTCATAAATAAATGTGCATTCAAATGTGAGCAAACATTTTGATTGCCAATTGAGATATTTATCATGCGGTCTTCCGCATTTGATTTTTATATTATGCAAATATTAAATACACATATGCAAATATTTAATAGGCTGCATATTTTTCATTGTGCGATGCACTCAATTAAAGTCCATAATATTGGCAGGCGTTTAAAAAACAGGCCGAAAAGTTGGCGCCGACTAACAGATGCTCTGTCAGCATTTCATAGTGAATTTAAGTTTAGGTGCAAGGTTAAAGGTCGTTTGACACAACAGCTTTAAATAAAATATTTTCCACCAATTTTCCGCCCGTATGGGTGGATTTATTCACAGCTTAATCTTCAATATTCTAGTATAAGCTAAGCTTAAGCAATGTCTGTTAATGTAAACGTCTGTTTCTATAAGGATTTTCTTTTATTAACAAACAAATATACCCTCTGAGCATAGGGTATAGAACTGCATATTGCTCGTTTTAGCAGCATGCTAACACGTTCTCATATAGGTTCTGTCTGAGTATGTGTTCGCATGCATATGTGCTTGTGTGTGTGTGTGTGTGTGTTTGTGTGCCTGTAGGAAAACATGATGTCAGATGCAGTAATGAAAAGCTGCTCGTCAACCAGAGAATGGAGAACGTTGAGCAAGAATTAAACATTTGATTTGCTGCTACTCAACGGGAGAGGAAAAGTAGCTGACAACTGTTTTGTTTAAGTATTGCGCATTCCGTGACCAACTCCAGCATTTAGTGCCTCGTCTAATGACATCTGATTGACATTGAGGCCACGTTTCCTGTGGGCGTAGCTCGCATCAATGGATTGATATATGAAACGCAGCTAGATAACTTTATGCCCAGCGAAATGTTTTTTATTCATCATTTCAGCTTTCAACACTTCGCCTGTTTATAAGTGCCTCGAAAACTATCTTCAGCATGTGTAATACCCTACGAAATGTGTGCGAATGGGTTTGGCATAGCTCTTAATCACTTCTTGTTTTACTCTCTGCGCTGAGCCCCTCTGGTAGCTGCTTGACCCATTTACCAGCTCCCTTTAGGCTAGAACAATGCCCCGCCCTTGCCACATGACCAAACTGGGTGCCAAACAACACAATTAATTAATTAAATTCTTGAGCCCTCGGCGCGCAGAAGGGTCAAGTGTGAAGATTCTCCTTTGTGGCTTGCCAGCTCCCAATGCTATTATTCGCATGCCCTGCATTGTATACCCTTTAGATTGAGTACCTTTCGGCTATGATTGACTACCTTGGCATAAGCCGCTTTTGTGGCCCACTCCATTTTATATTCATATTTTGTTATACAGTTGATGGTTTATTTAAAAAAAAAAACAAAATTAAATAAAAAATAGCCCAGTCATAAAATGTCCATTTCAAACAAACGGCAGGTTGCCGGTCCAAATTTCATTTTTTTCCATACTTAGATTTGTTTATTTACTTTGTTATTTTACTCACCAAGGAAAGGGCAATAATAATAAATTTTAAGAAACAAAGAAAATTCAAATGAATATGTTTTGACAATAATAATATAAATTGTTCTTTTGTTTGATTTTTTTTACGACAATGGTGTCATATGTCGGACTAGAAATTTAGAGATCAAACTCCGTGATGACACAATTTCTTTTTTTTAGTTAAAATTAAAAAATGATGTGTTTTTTTTTTTGTAATATCTTAAAACAGAAGTTGTTTGTGCAATATATTAAATAACGCGAGGTGACAATTCGAACGGCCTTTTATAAACATGAAGTTGACACGACTTGCATTTGCAACATTATTCATTTGATTTGTTATGTCAACGGGTAATTTCCTTTAGATTATATATGTATATTCATATAAAGATATCCATATACTCATATTCATGTGTTTATACATTCATAATCTTTTTCATTTTGCCATACATATTCCTGTTCATGTTCTAGTTGACATACCTTAATAAATACAAATCATACGTATATCATAATCACATTTACATTGTCATATCTATTCAACATATTCATGTTTATTTTCAAATACATATTCACAGTAATTTCTATATGCATAATTTTATATCTAGCGTTCATTTTACCACTAGAATGCAAGCCTAGATCCTATTTTAAGTGCATTTATAAATGAAAAGTAGTTCTCACAAAGGAAAGGGTATCTATGCATCTAGTTTGCTTATAGCTTATTTTTTTCTGGTTTTAATCCATTTGATGACGATGCGGCAAAAACTGACGTACAAGATGCCTTTTGCTATTTCGTTTTTAGAGAGAGACAGAGAGAGAGAGAGAGAGAGAGAGAGACAGGAAGGCAGAGAGAACTTGGACTGTAATTTTATAGAAGTGCTTATGTTCACATACATATGTATTTACGTATACGTATGTATGTAATAAAGGGGTTCCATGCTTTGAGAGCATGTGCATGTATGAGGCGCTCATTGCGCTAATGCAGCCAGCTCTTTTATTTAATTTAAAATTATTTTCCAACTGTCGCTGCCGTTGGCTCTTCTTGTGTTTTCTTCATTTTTGTTTTTGCGTCCACTTGGCTTAACGACTTTTTTATTTAAATACGTTTGTTGACATTGCGGACTTGTCTTGCTCGTTCTATCCCGCTCTCTTTGCTCTCTCCATCTCTTCTCTTTATGTTTGCGCTTTGTTGTTGCTGAACAAAGTGAAACTCTGGCAAATCCCATTTGTTGTGCACCTGAAGTACTTTATCAAAAGCGCAATTAAAGGGCAACGGTAATTATCTGCCCTACCCGCTACTCCCCTCTCCACTCGTATATGCCCTGGGGCCATTCTCAACTATTTCAGGCTATGAAATATTAAAATTTTTTCCGCATTTTCATTAAATGCGCGTTGATGTCTAAGCGACGGCTAAAAAATGCTCATTAGAATTATGCGCGGCTCTAAAGCCGGATGCTTGTGGGTGGGTGGATGGGCTGTTAATATATATACATATATATAATGTGTGAGTGTGCGTGTGTGTGTGTATATATATATACATACATATGAAGTCGTCGCAGGGCGGGGCGGGCCCAGCTCGACGCCTGTCTAATGTGACTGACCTAAATAGTGCGACGGTTGGCACTGTGCCCGCCTGTAACTGCCACAGTGTGTGTGTGTGTGTGTGTGTGTAGTGTGTGTGGTGTGTGTGCTCATTTGCTTGAGTGTTTGCTTGCGCAAGTTGAAGTGCCTGAAGCCCAAGCTTAAATCCAAGCGGCCCTCCCTCGCTGCCGCATCCATTTAAATTATAAAATTTAGCTATTTAGCAGCTTGAAATCCATTTAAATCCGACGGCGACTCCAGCCAAGGCGGTTGCAAAAGTAACGCGGCAGCCACGAAAATGCTGAAGCAGGAAGACGCAGATGAAGTCGCGGCAATCATAATGCACAGCAGCAACAGCCACAACATTAGCTACAATTTAATGTTGCTCGACCAAAAACTACCCTGTGTCCTGACACATATTCGTATTGAATCTGAAACAAACAAAAACGTCTTTCAAGCAAAATCGAACATTTCAAGACAAGTTTGTGCATATTAAACTTGACAAGTTCGAATTCATTATGATTTCGGTATACCCAAATATATATAGAAAGGTTTTCTATAACTTCACCATTTTTGCATCATTTAATTGTTAAGAGCGGAATCATATACATATTTTATATGTTAGAATTTGAAATAAATTAATCTTGATGTTATAACGCTTTATGAATCTAGCTTTATATGACATATTCTTAATAAAGAAAGATTGTAAATGATCGTATGGAGTCGTCTGGAGAAAATAGTGCAAGATTTTAGATGTTTGAAATCAATAATATATACCATATTAGCGGCTCTTACCCAGCTTTGTCAGAGCACATTTATATTTCATTTAGTTTTTTAATCATTAAAATTTAATTCGAATTTAATCGGATTCTATACAAAATCTAAGCTTAGCGACCTCAAAAAATCGACAGACACATGAATCCACAGTTCAGTTAAACTCGACGTTCTGCTCAAACTATCTTTATAAGAACGAAAGCTTCGTTGATTTTGCAATTATTATTATACCCGCTTTCACTCACTTTTTATAGGGTACGTGGCATAACCGCAGCAACAACAGCAGGAAGCAGTTTGCCCATTTTCATCGCATTGAAGCATTTCATTTGACAGACAGCCAGACAGACTGACAGACAGCCATATAGCACTTACATACATTCAAGTATGCCCCCCTTTCCCCCTTCCACCAACCTATACTACACTGCCCGCTCTCTACGCTCTGTCTTATGCCTGGTTGTGCGTTTTATTAGCTCCTTTCGTTGATATGCTAAGGCCGTGCTCGCTCGTTTGTCTTTCAGCGCGCGCAAACACACACCAACACACATATACATATACCCCTACACACACACACACACACACGCACACCTACAGCCCGCTTCCCTGGCAGCGGAGAGCAACATGCTCTTGCGGCGCCGGCCGGACTCCAGTGCGTGCCTCGCATATGTAATTGGCTGGCATGGCGGCCACGTTGCGGATTTATATGTCTACTTATCAGCAGCTTCCCTGGCCGAAGCTTCAGCACCAGCTTCGGCTTCAGCTGAAGCGCTCACTCTTTATTGTTCATTGGTTGCAAGCAAAGTGTTCAATTGCTGGCGTGCCCAAGTGCCAAGTGCTGCTTGTGGCAGTTGTTGTTGTTGTGTTATTGTTGCCGCTGCTGCTCCTGTCTGGCTGCCTGGCTGCCTGGCTGGCAGCTCTTTGGGAGACACACACCCCCTATATGCATGAGTATTTTGTTTCCAAAGCCATTTGCCTATTTATAGTTGAAGTATTTATTGTTGTTGTGCCACTCGTGGCATGCTCAAGTAGCCACTCATGGAGGCACTTTAATTGCCTGCAATCGCCTGACTGTTGCCTGGCGTCTTCCGCCCCATCACTGGCAATGTCATGGCCAACTGGCGCAACTGGTTGTTATCAACGCATCTAAGATTTATTCCAGCTCATTCTCCATTTGTTTTTTTTCCAGCCATACACAACTGGCATGGCGACGTGCGCTTCGGCCTGCCCCTGGATGTGGGCGACTCTGTGGATATTGTTGAGGAGTGCAGGCACTGGTTTCGCGGCTCCTGTCCGCGCAGATCACGTGCCGTTGGCATCTTTCCCAAAACCTACATACACATCAAGGATCTGTCGAAAATCGATCCTGTCGTTGCCGAGTGCACCCAAGTGCTGCGCGAATGGTCAGAGATCTGGAAGCGTCTCTATGTGGTAAGTGTCTGCAGATAAATGTAGAATCATTTTTAATTGACACTTCTTCGGACAGGATCGCGAGGCGTACAAGTTTCAGACGCTCCGCAAAGTTATGTACTCCATTTTGGAGAGTCGTCGCGAGCTTCTAGGCGCGACCATGACACAGGATCAAACGACTGAGCTGCAAATGGTTGTGGTCTCCAAAATTGACTGGGGCAATCGGTAAGTCAGAGAGCTAACATTATTCAAAAATATGCCCAATATTTGTATACAAATTTATATACATTTAATTCTCCAAAATCCATTGCAAATAAGTTCTACCAGAAATTTTTCTCTGTACTAGGCCTATAGAATTACGAGGAACTCTAAGATTTCAGCTGCTATCAAAATTTCGGTTCAGTTCGAGGTTTCAAGATCAACATTTCCAGTTCCCGCCTAGCAACCCAATCTCAACTGGTTCCCTAAAGTTAGTTAGTGTTATACAATTATGCCATACACATACATATTCCCCTTTGTTTTAAAATGTCAAGCTATACTGAGAGACTCTTGAGTATATATATATATTCATAATTATGCAATATTTGAGTGAAGCTGAGTCAAGGCAAATTTCAATTACGTCATGCTTCTTAAAATTTGTATTTAAACTATGATATGTATATCTTAATATAGTAAATTTCAAGAGCATATATTAAGTGGGGCTCTATAATGCTGAGTCATGCCTTGCCCTGATGTTGCCCAATTCTAATAAGTCAATGGCAAACGATGAAGAATTTATAAATATATATATGTATATATCGAATTGAGGGTGTTCTTCAAAAAATCGATCCAAACGAATATATCTGTGCAAATCATTTTGAATTATGCAAAATCTTCTTAATGAAATAAACTGCAAGATCTTCATAGATCTTAATTGCGTACCCGGATGTTATAAGTCTCATACTGAAGTTTATCATTTGAAGAATTCTAAGCACATCTAGAGTTTAAAAAGTATCCTCAGCCTCTCTGGTACCAGATATATGGGAAACCCTCTATTCGAAAATATGCTTCTCTGAAACGTTTCAAACGTATTGAATTAGACGGAAATTGAATAGACTCGTATTTCATATTTATTACAATTTAAAACTTAGATAGTTTGTTTTCTTTTTATGTAAAATGTGTTCTTTTCTAGCAATAATCACAATAATTTTGTTATAAACAAAATTGCTTAAAATTACATACATATGTGTGTGTGTGTGTGTGTGTGTGTGTATACTAAACGTTAAGACAAAAATAGCGAGAGCATTTTGCTTTTGTTTTCATATTTTGTTATTGTTTTTTTTTTTTTGTTGTTGTTTATAATTCGATCACTACAATATAGTTGCAAATATGTCTCTTCTGTGTATATATATATATATATATATATAGATCATATACATATGCATATATGTAGATCAACGTTTCGTGAGCTGCGATCTTGGCTTGATCAAAGAGCAAAAAACTATAGAGCTAAGCGGTAAACTAAATTGTATATATTTAAATGGCGCATCATTGTTAACTTTACTACGGATACAATTTTGTATTGGGTAGTAGTATAAGCATATATCGGATAATTCATATTCATTATCGTTTCACAAATCCAACCTACAAATTGCACGGTCTGCCTGTGTGTGTGTGTGTGTGTGTGTGTGTATGTGTGTGTTTGAGTGTCTCTCCCTCTCTCTATCTCTCTCTTTTTCTCATTTAACTTGCACTTTCTCAAACTCTCTCTCTCTCTCTTTAAGTGTGTGTCTAAGGGCTTTTGTTTTATATAGGCGTTAAAATTTTGCTAAAGAATTCTTTTTGTTTTTTTTTTTTATGTTTGTTTCGTTTTGTTTTTCTTTTATCTGACGTTTCCTCGAATTCCATGTTTCCACTTAAAAACAGTCTTAGAGATGTACATACATATGTTGTATATATTATATTAGAAAGCCTAAAAGCCTAGAACACCTACGACGAAAAAAAAACACCTTCGAATTGGTCACATCTCTGGCTACAAAATATTATTGAGAAATCATTGAAATTGTATATTAGCGCCAAATAGTTGCTATAGCGCCTATGTCTCGGTCTCCTTGCCGCCGAACAGCTCGGCGGGCGGATAAATTGAATGGCTAATGGGATTCATTTCCAGTGTCGAGGGGGCAGAGGGTGTGCGTGAGGCGGCCATCAGGCTGCACAACTGTTGCAGCATATCGCCGTACGATCGTGTGCTTAGATTCTGGCTAAGGAAGTGCAAGATCAAGAAGTCGCCAATCTGCAGCAAAATACAACAAAGGGATTTAACATATCTATAGCACAAAGTTTATAGTCGAAACGCACCTCCAAACTCCGCACCAGTCCGGCAATTTCCTTGCGCTGACCCGAGCGATAGGAGCGCTTGATGATCGTCTCGCGTGTGGTGGGCATCATGATAACCACCAGGGAATAGAGCACAGCCACGCCCGAAATTGTGGCCAATATAATGAACCAGAACCTGTTGCATTAGGAACTCCATTAACAAATAATCTCGATTTGGTTTTGTGTCTGATCTTACCACAGGAATATATAGATCTTCTCATTGAGTATATTCAGAGCTAGCACACAGAGTGTATCGTGTTTCTGTAGGGAACCACTTGGACCAAACTTACGGAATGTACACTTGGTCAGCCTTGGAAAGATCTCTATCATGGGATCGAAACGCATATTCTGATCCATATTGGAGAACTTGACGACATCCGTACCATAGGACATAAAAGCACCGCCCAGAAACTTATCCACCATAAAGATATTGACGATCACATTGACAAAGTTCAACACCTCGCAGAAGAAATATGCAAACGAGTAGCCATTGTGCGTGTTGAGACTTTCCATAAAGTATTTAATGATGCGATCCTGTCGATCCTTTCGATAGTCCTCCGGCACCGAGATCATGCCGCGCAAGCCATCAGTTATCATGCGTATTTTACCATCCTCCATATTCTTCCAGATCCAATGGGGCACATAAAACATAAGACCCTACAAAATAGAACGCATTTAGTCAACATTCAATTTAGCGCTTTGGACACGCAGAGTTACCTGAAAGAACAGCACAAAGGGCACCCACTGATAGTAGCTATGATAGCGCTTCTCCTGGCCATACTCATTGCCCAGACCATGGCCGGCGACATCGGTGCCAATTTGCCTATGCTGTTGACCGGGTATCGTGAAGGTATATGTTATCCAGCAGAATGTGTTGATCACATGCATGGGTATCGAGCCATCGTTGATGCAGCTAATCGGATCACCTGCAAGTGCATATTAATTATATATAAGCAGGCAGTTGGCCGTGTTTTAAACGAAGTACCCCAATGGATTGATAGCTCATAACTATAAGCTTAACTAACAATAATCAAATGCAGTCTTTAGTAGATGAGTGGACCCAGTCTATGACTAACAGCTGAACAAGAAAGTTCCGGGGTCGGATCCCACGCCTTGGCTTTGCAGACGGCCATAGTTGCCAGTGTTATGCAAAATATTTGCTTGATTGTTTTTAGCTATATGCTGCACTTACAATAATAATAATATGAATTAGTTTTTTGTGCTATGCATATCGGGAATTTGAACCGGTGACCTCGGTCGGTGTGTACATCTAAATCAAATGCACTGTATGTTGTATTCCTCATTCCATTTCATTTGAGTGCAGTCAAATTTCGTTCATCAACGTCAAGTGGCATTAAGCCAATCTAAATCTCTAACCCTGGTCATAGGAATGTTCTCTATGGGTGCTGACAACCTGATGATGGGTGTGCCGGACCAGCTAGAATCATGCGCGTGCTCTCCTTCCCCCCCCTTCCCCCCTTTCTCTCTCTCTCTCTCTCTCTCTTTTGCTCTTGCGTAAACAACTAGCTAATGTAATGAAGGGGGAGGGGTGCGAAGTGCGCGGTGCTTTGGGGTTTGTATGAAGTTTCCTAGAACCCAATTGTCAATATTTATATTGGCACCATATACGTTTGGAGCGCTTCTTTTAAATGCACAAACATTGGCTCTGGCTGCGTCTTTTGGCCATAAATCAACTCCGCAAACGGGCTCAGACGTGCGGTTGTGGCTGGCCACACGAAAAAGCTTGTTGTCTGGCTTGTTTCATTTATTTCGGACCGCTACATGGATCTTCACACAGCCACGACACGCAACCACCCGCTGTGACTCACACTGTACCCATTTGACTCATTCGAGTCATTTGAGTGTTCGTCTGAAATCTGATGAACGTGCCACAGGCATTTGCGGACCATTGAGTATTGGGCAAGCGCAAATGAGTTTCAAAATTCAATAAGCAGTAAGTTGCTTTCTACTCTACTTACAAAAGGCAAGCAGGGTATATTCGGTAAATTGGGCAATGATGTTTCAGTATTAGGATATGAACTACCTGTTTTATTAACCTGCTTTGTTCGGCTGCTTTTACATTGGGTACGGTTCGTAGTGGGTACGATCGTAAAATATTAACTAGCAGCTGTCTTCCCTTCTGTTTTCAGCTGTTTTTACACTGGGTACAGATGTTTCTCAGTGTTAAGATATGAACTACCAGCTTTATACTATACTATACTCAGCAGCTTTTACACTGGGCACAGAATGTTTCGCAGTATTAAGATCTGAACTATCTTCTATATATTCTTCTGTTCTCCATATCTTTTACATTGGCTACAGCGTATGGCGTAGTCGTGTATGGCCGCACACAATCTTTTTAGTTCTTTTGTTAACTCTTTCTGCTGCCTTAGCGCATTTCGTGTAATTGCATGCACAAATATGGCCAAATGCATGGCTAACACATTTGCATAGACTGCACTAATTTTCACAGGTATCGAGGCGAGTCGTGTTTAAGAAAATAACAACAAAAAAAAAGCACTTACCAATCAAATTGTTGGCCGTAACAATAATGCAACAGGTGAAAAGTATGGCTGTGGTAATCCTATAATGACAGCGAAAGACCATATTATCGATGACCGCCTTGTCCAGCAGATAGCGTATCTTGATGAAGCTGGAGACAGCCGAGACCATGCCAAAGACTGCCATGATTCTAGCTGCTTCTTCTTCTTCTACTTCGGATTGTTATTGCTAATTGATGTTGTTGTTGTTGCTGTTGTTGTTGTTCCCAGCTAAGCTGTAAATAAGAGGAAACATTTATGTTTTTAGTTGCCGATTATGCAATTAGACGCTGACAATAGGCTGTAATGTGGAAATTTATATGGTGTAACTGTGTGTATATCTCTCTGTGTGTGTGTGTGTGTGCGTCTAAGTTCTGCGTTATCTGGCACAACACACAACGTGACATATTTGAAATGATGATGCACGACTACAGCACACATTTCCGCTGGCTGCCTCTTATCGGCAAACTACAAGCCGCACTTACAATTAGGTAAGTGCTCGCTCTCTCTCTCTCTCTCTCTCTCTCTGTGTCTGAGGCCCGAAAGTCAGGCATAGACAGATCTGTTTTTTTTTTTTTCGTTTCTTTAACTATTTTATTTATTTTGTGGCACAATCTAATCTAATCTTTGTCTTCTGTGCACACACACACACACACACAAGTTGAATGGCCTCAAAGCGAGTCTTGGGCCACCAGCAGAACCGGTAAATTGTGGCTCTGGTTAAAGCTTTTGTCAACCCACGCATAAATTTCACTTTGGGGCAAGTCTGTTTATATGTCTGTATATAAACTATACGCATATACAAATCTCTCTGTGCACACACTTGAAAGTCAAAACTCTTGTATAGTCCTCAGCTATATATATATACATATATATGTACATATATGAGCTAACGACTCGAATTCGATCATATAAGATCGAGATCAGGTTCTGTTTGGCTTTTGTTTTCTTTTTTTTTTTCATTTCTTTTCAATTTTTTTTTTTTTTTCTTTTGAGTTTCTTAGCTACAAAATTCTTTGGCGCTTTTGTTTATATGCAAATTTTGTCGTGTTTGTTGCTGTTGTTTTAAATTCGAGCTGTGTGTCTTTCATTTCAGCAGCGCATATCGCATAAATCTCCAATACACACACACACACACACACGCGCACACACATAGAGTCGTCTCTGTCGCACACACGCTGCAATTAAAGTCAAAATGTATCTGCATCTGCGCAGCGGCCGCGGCAGCTACTCCTTTTTTTTTCAAAATGCAGCAGCTTCTGCCTTCAGCACTGAGCATTGAAAGTTACACATAATGCTTCATGCCCTGCACACACACACACACAACACACACACCCATGCACACACACACCATGCACAGAGGGAGAGAGAGAGAGAGAGAGCCAGGCACTTCATTTTAACTTCAATTCTTTTGCTGCTGCTGCTGCTGCGGCTGCTTTTTTCTTTTTTTTTTTCGATAAATTTTTCAAAAAACTGGTTTTTAGGTATTTTCTTTTTTTTCTGTGCGAGAGCGAGAGGCTTCCAAGTTCGGCTCGGGTCGGGTCGGTTAGTGTATTGCCACTGTTGCGCTTTGCTGCCGTTTTTTCATTTTTTTTTTTAAGTTTTTTTTTGCGCTACCAAGATTAGCTTAGCCTGGTTGCAGCTTTTTGGGCCGCTATTCTTGAAAGTGATTCCTTTGCTGCTGCCAATTTGGCATTTCGCGTACAAATTTATGGCCACTTTTGACACATTCAAGAAACTTGTTTTAAACGCGTTGCGGCCCATTAATTTCGCGGCCTTTATTATTGTTAATATTTATTGTTGTTTCGAGTTTTTACACTTTGTTGCAAATTTTGTTTGGGCTATTCGCTCACACATACACACACACGCACACACACACACACACAATCGCCTCAGCTGTGTTGGTTGCATTTGTAATTGCATATGTATCTGTATCTACAAATGTGTATGTGCGTGTGTGTGTGTGTGTTTTTTTGTGTGTAATGTAAAACTGCAGCTTGATGTTTGGCTGTGATTACCGTTTTCTAAATATGTGCAGCTGCGCTCAGCGGCGTTCCAAAACCTACTGAATCTGAGCCGAAACGCTGCCAGGTTCGAGCAGCAGCAGCAACAGCAGCAGCTACACACACAGATACGCGCGGTCTCTCTAGAGCTCAGATACACCCCCTCTCTTGCACTCTCTGGCTCTGGTGGCTCTCTCTCTCTCGTCGCTCTCTCTCTCTCTCTATATCTCTGGGAACCAGTTGCTTGATCGCAATCGCCGACTGGTTCCGGCTCATGTCTTGGAAATAACGCTCAGATTGCATTTGCACGGCCTGGTTACCTGGGCGCAGTATCGGCCACCACCTCCAGGTAGAGCGCTTGCATCGCTTATTTATTTAGCCCGGCATTAGAGCAGGCAAATGGCATTCAGCGTTGATTTACTTACTTGCTTAACCCCCGACCATGACAACATACCTACATACATTCATATGCATATACATATATCTGGATCGAAAGTTATCTTGCCTCGCTCCACATTGTCAGCAACAGCCGATCCAAAATTTATTGCTTCATAAGAAACCTGCTGCCGCGACTGCGCCCACTGCCACAGCGCTGTGTACAACTCTATCGGTTCTGGCTTGGATCTGGGCCTGGTTTTGGTTCTGGCCGCGGCTAAAGCACATTGTCTGAACGCAACGTTAGCCGAAATAAGTGAACAGTCGCCTCAGTTTGGGTTTGTTAAGCCATTGAATACCCTTTGCGACACGATTAGCACAGCTTAAACAACTCATAAAATTGTCTTACTTAAAGTTAAACTGAACTTAATCTAGCTTTATCATCTGTAACCAGACATTAGATTCGATTTCTATCTAAATCAAAACTCAAAAAATTGTTTTTTCTATGGCCATTAAAAAAAACAAAGCTTTTGAATGTCTCAGTTGAAGGACTCTTCAGTGCTCTTTAAATATTATGGTAATATTTTCCAAATATGCTGTATACTGATATTGTTAATATTTAAGAGCATAAATCCAATTACATGGCTTAGATCTTTCACAGAAGCATTAAAACATCGAAGCTCTCAAAGAGAGCTGCATTCCTTTCTGGTCCTGACCTCTTCCGCTCGAAAGCCGCATTAACTCTTCATTCCTATCTTTGAATGTCAAAATTTTACTTTCAACTCAACACACAAACGATTTATATCATCTTTTATTTTTATTTTTATGCATCTAATTAATTTGTATGCATCTATTATACATTTTTTGAGCCTTAGAGAAAACTAGGAAAATATCAAAATACTTTTTACTCGACATATCCTGGTAGAGTATACTAGAGTTTTGTCATGATAATATCATGCAAATTATGATAATAAGCAACTTTTCTGTATTTCAACTTATCAGGACAAAAATCGGCATTAATTGGTTTTACTAGGCGGCTCCTATGAGCTGTAGGTCTTCAAGGATATATGTATTTCAGCTTTGCGTGCTTTCTTGCTAATGATCTTACTAAGATCTGAAGATCTTATAGGCATGTTAAGCCCAGAAATAAACTGTTTTTAATACCTTAGTCATTATTTTGAAGAGCATTCATGTTTCGAGCCAAGTTGCCTAGACTGTGTTGCCTACGTGCCTGCTCAAGTGCGGCGGACCAAGTGCGTCTGTGCGTACGTTGCGCTCTCCAGAGTTAAAGTGTGTCGCTGGGCTGTCGATTGTTGCAGCGGCGCACACACCAACACGCACACACCATACACACACACGCACACGCACATCTAGTGCAATTTGCATGCCGAGAACTAGTGGAGCCGGCTAGAGCAAAACAGGCGACCAACTTGTTGCCAGGCGTAAATGCCCAACGCCTGCTCCACCTTTTGGTTAACCCCTTTGCTGGAGCTGCTGCTGTTGCGGCAACTTGTTGGTCAGATGACTCAGCCATTTCGGGTTGGCTTTGGTCGTTTTGGACTCTGCCATAATGAAATGGCATTTCGTAATGGCTGCTGTTGCATGTCCTGGTCCGATCGCTTGTTGTTTGTTTATTGTCTGCGGCTGTTGCCCGTTGCCTGCCACAAGTTGCCTGTGCTGGTTTCTATAGCTGCTTGAAAATGTATCTCACAGCTACACACCTTTTATAAAGACATTAAATACGAGATATATGGCATGTGTGATTGTGATAAAAATGTATCTGTTACTGCTGCGACCTGTAGATGCAGATACAATGCCCAACAACGTGTTGCCCTTGTTGTTGTCGTTGTTGTTGCTGCTTGTGGTTGACAGCGCTGCTGCTGCTTATCGATGTGTAAATAATTAATTTTTTTCTCTCTCTGTATCGCCTTTGCAACGCCTTGCCTGTTGCTTCTACAGCTTCGAGCTGTATCTGCTTTCGTATCATATCTTCAATAGAATTTTCAACACTTTAAATTGAAATTGGTTCTCTACGCCGCATGACGCCTAATTAAACAACAAATTTGTGAATTTATTAAGATAAAAATTATAAATCACGCATTTACACGCACACACACACACACACAGGCCAAGCATCTTTTTGTTTTAGATACTTTTGCTTGTTCACCTGTTGAGCTGCGTTGCGGGACTTAATTAAAAACAATTTAAAGGGTTCATTACGCGTTTGGCTACCGTATGTATCGCTCGTTCGTTCAGCATTCGGTGGCAGCTCGGGGCAGCTCGGGCGCAACTGCGCACGCGCGCGCGCGTCTCGCATTTTGCTCCTCTCATATTTTGGTATCCATGAGATACATTTTGAGGCGCAAGGCATTTCTTTTGCTCACGTCAACTGCACACAGCTACCCAGTTGCCAGTTGCCCAGTTTAAGGCGTAACAGAGGTGGCTCAACGCACACATATGCACACTCACACACACGCACACACAGCTATGGCAAAGAGCGCGTTGCTCTTGGCCGGTTCCAGTTCCAAAATGGAAACCACATTGTTTTTTTTTCACTCTTAAGCACTGGTAACTCTCTCGCGCTGGCCACCACTCTGGCGCTCTCGCACACTCTCCCGCTCTCGAGCAGCAGAAGAACAACAACAACGACAAAGTCGTTTAGGCCTCGTTAACAAAAAAAAAACGGCTTCTTGAGCTGCTCTGGCCAACGCGTTGGAAGACTCGCCTAGACACGCTCGCTCACTTGCCATCTCTCTCGCTCCGCCGTCTCGCTCGCTGCGTAAGCCAGGTAGAAAACTCAAGCGTAGCCGAGGTAGCAACATCGTCGACGACGTCGGCAACATATTGCTGATGACGTTGGATGGGCTCTCGCTGCTGTTGCTGCCGCTGCTGCTGCTGCTGCTGTGGCTGTGGCTGGCAGGTTAAGTCGCGTATGCGCCACCGGAATGCCGTGAACCCATTACCTGTGCCTGTGCCTGTTGCTGGTGAATGTGTATGTGCCTCGTTGGCTGGCCCGGTCGAATCGGGTTGGCCGCAAGACGGGCAGCTACTTTGTAAGCCAAATTTATGCGTCATATCATGCGGATCCAATGGCAATGCGAGAGAACTTTAACTTTAACGTTAACGCCGATCATCACAATCTAAATATCTCTCGGTTTTTTGTTTTTCCTTCTATTTTTTGGTTTTTTTTTTTTTTTTTTAGCCTGAAACTGAAACTGGAAGCTGTTAACACGTTAGAACCTAATTTATAAGGCTAGCGGAGCTGTTGTTATTAAGATGACAATCTTAATTCTAGCTTGACATATTCTTTTTGTACGAAATGTATTCGAAATGTGCAGATCTTTGAATTATGATGAAATTGAAGCATTTCAGAAATGACCCAGTTGACCTTTTAGATTGGAAGGTGATGACAAAATTAACATTGCATACACTCAAAATAATAATATATATTATCTATATATTACAAACTTTAGAAATATTCCAGATTTAAATTGATTTTTATGTATTTATCATACTGTCATTATCATTATTATCATTATCATTATTATATTATCTTTACTTGGATAATACAAAGAATTACCTCAATTTTCTGAGAGTTCTCAATATCCTTTCAATAGTATCCTTCCGCAGCATTGGATTTTTGAATAGCTTTTTTTCGATTGGGATCTACAATTTCAATAAATACTTATTTAAGCTCATAATTTGTTTGATCTAGAATCGTGGGGCCTATAAGAATAGATGTAAGCAAACCTTCAATGCTGCCAACGAAGGCATCTTCCAATATGCTCATTGTATCTCATAGATATTCTCCAGTATTTATATGTTTTCTCACAAAACTGCCAAACTCTGATCAAGCGTAACTCTCGAAATCACCTAGTGTGAACAAAATTAGCCTCACTCCGGCGAGTTTTTAGCTATCTTTGCAGCACACCTTTTGTTATTCATTTTAATGTGCCTCTCGTTTTATGATACCCATTAACCAAGTGTAAAGAGTATATCGGCTTTGGGCAATACTCATCTTGCTATCCCTCCGCCTATCCAAGCGTAAAGCGTCCGTCCGTTCGTTTGACTGTCCGAGTAGATCTGAAGTAGATCCGATATAGATAAGACTATAAACACCCAAGTTTCCCGAGAGTGCATTGCTCATTCATATAGCCTGGCAGAGGAAAGAGGAAGCACATATGCCTAGGAAAAGATTTGAACTTCGAATAGACATAGGGTATCTGCTAGTCAATTCGACTGCCGACTGGAGCAAGTATTGGGCAGCGGGTTGCACCCGACTGCAGCGTTCTAAGATATTATTTTTGGGAACACTCTTTGATTTATGATACCCAGTGGAGCCGTATGGCGCTGACTGACCAAATTGAATTAAAGTCGTTGGCATACCACTCGGCTCCACTGCGGCAATTAATAATGAATGCGTCAAAGTCATTTAAGCTCCGATAGTTGCCCAAATAAACGCAGCTGGTTTGCATGCGGTGCTCTCCCCCAGCGACTGCTTGCTCCCCGCCCACTGTGGATTCATTTTCAGATTACATATCAAGCAGCTCGGAACGTGACTAAGTGGCAAAGTTATTTTAGCTGTTCCCATTTGATTATATTGTCGCCTCACCTATCGTTTGTCAGCGACAATATGCTCACCCATTTTTTGATTGATCTTTGATCTTTAATCTTGAATCGGTTGCAGCAAACTGGGTCTCGATCTGGTGCCGCGCGTGGGTCCATTGGCCGTTGATCCGCATGGCATTGGCATAGTGAAGCTCTACAATGTGCATGTGAGCAGCGCGGATAATGCCAAGGCCTCATCGGTAAGTACCTAAGGGCACAATCGGGCAGCACTTAGATTTAATGCCTAACTACCATCCACTTTCTCGCAGAGCCGCGGCACGCTGCGAAGGAAGACCCAGCGCAAGATACTCAGCCATCATTTGTACTTTTGCATGCGAGATTTTGGACATCGGATTGGCGGCGATGATGCGGAGGTTTACTTCTTTTTGTACGATGGCAATCGCATGCGACCGGTATCCGAGCGTTTTCTCGTCAAGATCTCCAAAGATGGTTTCTCCAATTACATTGAGAAGCTGCACAGCAATTGCAGCGTCTTTACAGATCTGGGTAAATGTTGCCCAACTACAACCAGTTGCAGCTCATCTAACTCTGTGTCTTTTGCAGGCGCCGCTGATCTCAACGAGGAACTGCATTTGGTGGCCGTCGTTATGCGTGTGGGCAAAATAATACAATCAGATTCCATAAAGAAGACTGAAAAGAACAGCTCCTGCCTGACTGGACCCACCTATCGTCGGCCTTTCGGTGTGGGCGTGCTCTCCCTGGCGGACATCTGCCAGTTTGACAGCAACCTGGAGCAGCAGTCCACGGAGGAGCGCGAGTATAGCTTTAAGCTATACCAGAGCGAGGAGAAGGATTTCCATGTGCTGCCTGAACTGATTATCAAGAAATCCAGCGGCAAATATTCACCCATACAGCCGGGCAATCAGAGCACCCAGGGCATTGTCGTCTCACTGAAACTGCTGCACGGCGGCTTGGGGCAGGCGCGGCAGGAGCAGCCGCTGCTTTTTCAGGGCACCACAATTACACGGAAAATGGGCTTTCCCGATGTCATCATGCCGGGCGATGTGCGCAACGATCTCTTCCTCACGCTGGAACGCGCCGAATTCGAGCGCGGCGGCAAGAATACGGGCAAAAATATACTGGTCACCGTTGTGGTGCTGGATGTGGCGGGCAATGTGCTCGGGGACTGTTTGTGGGGCGCCTCCGGCATGGATGCACTGCCGCAATACCGCTCGATGATATTGTATCATCAGAACGCGCCCAGCTGGAATGAGATGCTGCGCCTGAGCGTGCCCATCGATAAGTTTGCCACCGCCCATGTGCGCTTCGAGTTCCGGCATTGTTCGACGCGTGAGAAATCGGAGCCCAAATTGTTTGCATTCAGCTTTGCTCGCCTCATGGACACCAGCGGCGCCACATTGGGTGACGGCCTGCACGAGCTGTACGTGTACAAGTGCGAGGATCCGGCCAAGCTGCAGGCGGCCAGTTACTTGCGGCTGCAGTGCCGCCCCAGAGATGCGCAGGCCAAGCTGGATTGCGGTGGCTGTTTTAGTCGCAGCTCCAAGGAAGTCTTTGTGCTGCGCTCACTGCTCTGCTCCACCAAATTGACGCAGAATGCGGATCTGTTGTCGCTGCTGCAGTGGCGCGCACATCCCGACACCATACAGGACTCGCTGACCGGCGTGCTGCGGCTGAACGATGAGGAGCTGGTCAAATTTCTGCAAGATGTGCTCGATGCGCTCTTTGCCATGTTCTCCAACGAGGAGGGCAACAGCACACAGCACTCGGGCCTGGTCTTCCATGTGCTCGTAAGCATCTTTAGCCTGCTGCAGAGCAACAAATTCCAACATTTTCGGCCCGTCATGAATGAATATATCGAGAATCATTTTGCCGCGGCGCTGGTCTACAAGGGTCTCATCACCTCCGTCGAGCATATGGCCGTCTTTATGACCAAGGCCGAGCATCCGGATCCCTTTCAAAAGTGCTTCGGCTCGCTGGAGTATATATTCAAGTTATTGATTCAATCGCGTCGTTTGTTCGCACGCGCCACTGGTGGTCAGTACGAGGACTCCTTCAGGCGAGATCTGCACTCGCTGTTCACGGCGCTGAACGGGATGTTGGCGGTGCCGTCGTACGATGTCATCATACCCACCCAGGAGGCGCTGCTGGCCTCGACGGGCGTTGTGCTCGAACAGCTTAAGGATACGCTGCCCGCACCCGAGCTGGGCATGCTGGCGCGCAATATGCTGGATGCCATACCGCGCGGTGCACCCATACGGCTCATACAGGCCAAGCTGCAGGCTGTCAAGGATCTAGTTTCGGGCGAGCTCTTCCATGAGGATGGTGAGTTTTGCGTTGCTTGTGTTCTGGCTCTGACTAGAAGAGCTCACCGAATCCTTTTACCTTTTTCAGATTCCCGCACCGTTGTCCTGTCGGTTGCCTGCAAGCACCTGCGCATGCATCTCAGCCGACGCGATGAACTGCGTCTCTGCGCCGAAATTCTCTCGGAGATTCTCACCCAGCTGTATGAGCTGCAACGCGAGCAGCGCGACAAGGTGACCAATACGCTGCAGCATGATCTGGACTCGCTGTGCAAGAACATTCTGGGCATACTGATACGCACCATTAGCATCATAATGGAGGGCTCCAATCCGAATCTGCCACAGCTGGTGGCCTGCCTGTTGGGTCTGCTGCAGCTGCTGGACGAGACGCACTACAAACGCTACTGGGACGAGCTAACGCCCAACAAGGATCCGCGCGATCTGAAGGATTTTCTAAGCAAATCGCTGCTGGTCTATGAGGAGCTGCTCACCCAGGATTGGCTCGTCTTTCCCACCGACTGGCTGATCATGAAGCTCGCCGCAAACGATGTGCTGCGCAAGTCGCTCGAGGAGTTTGCCAAGCCGCTGGTCTATCGTTTCCTCGGACCACAGGCTTTTGACTCACAGCTCTGGTGGAGCTACTTCAGCCTGGCGGTCACATTTTTAACCCAGCCCTCGCTGCAGCTGGAACAGTACAGGGAGCCGAAGCGTCTAAAGATCTTGCACTCACACGGCGATATGCGCGTCCTGATGGGCTTTCAGATACTCAGCATGTGGTCGCAGCTAGGTGAGCAGAAACTACACTTCATACCCTCAATGGTGGGCCCATTTCTGGAGGTTACCCTCGTGCCCGAGCCAGCGCTGCGTAAAGCCACCCTATCGGTCTTCTATGACATGATGCAGTGCGAACAGGTAAGTGTGTGGCTCCTACGTTCCCTCTTTCTGAAATCTAATCCTTCCTCTAATCCTCCAGGCTGCACGAGGCTCCTTTCGTCTGGTGGAGAGCGAGCTCATCGACAAACTGGATCTGCTGATAAGCGAGAACAAGGGCGACGATGAGTACCGCGAGCTCTTTAGCACCATGTAAGTACTCCCAGCCATATACCATATATGTATATATCTACTCGTTAATGTTTGTTCCAATATGTATATATATATATATAAATATATGTCTGTATAAATGTCTCACCTCAATCACTCATTGCAATCGCCATCCATATAAAAAGGGAACATCTCAGCTTGGTGTAAGTTCAACTCGCATTTATTTGCCTTTGTCGTAGATACTCCTTTTGTTAAACATAGAAATACTATATGACGCCTATGCCTAAATTAAATCTTGATTTTCTTTTTTTGTATTCCTTTTTATAACCTTGTAGAAATAATTATAAATTTGTGTCATGCTTTGAAGAAGAAATACTCAAACCCTTCAGGCAAATACATATATGTTTTGAATCAGTGTAAACTATCCGATCCATCTGTCTGTTTCTACGTAATATACTAATCTAGCTTACTGTTTTGCTTCTAAATCTTTTGCGATCCCGTGAAATCAATAGTGTATTTACAAAGTAGAAGTATTAAAATGTTTGCAATACTTTTCCAAAAATCATATTACATATGATATAGCTACTCTGTAGAAAACCAGCCAAAAACTACATTCTTTATAGAACTCAACATTTTCCGCGAATTCATAAGTTCAAGTTTATTTTCAAAGCACTGCATAATAACTTAGGGAATACGTGATTGCGCATTTTCGCTAATTCCACACGCAACTGTGGAAAATTGGCGGAAACGGTTGTATTTGGGTTTCAAAATATGTCTGCAAGGGTATCTAGTCTTCGGCAATGCGAAGATATCAATTTTAACTCACTTTAAGTTCCTTTAATAATATCAAAAACACAAAACTGCCAATTGGAAACATTTTTAACATAATTATCTATTTTTCCGACCAACCAGTTTGCTGGAGAAGGTGCAAACGGAAAATCCGAATTGGAAGGATGCGGGCACTGCCTTCATAGCCTCCGTCACACGCTTATTGGAACGACTCCTGGACTATCGCAGCGTAATGCAGGGCGAGGAGAACCGGGACAAACGCATGACCTGCACCGTCAATCTACTCAACTTTTACAAAAACGAAATCAACCGCAAGGAAATGTATCTTAGGTACGTTCACTCAGTCCAAGTCAATCAATAGCAATCATAATCAAATATGCCACCAACAGATACATCTACAAGCTGCACAATCTGCATCTGCAGGCGGAGAACTACACGGAGGCGGGCTATACCCTCAAGCTATATGCCTCCATGCTGAGCTGGGATCGTGAAACCCAAAGCTTTGCGCCTTTTGATAACAGCGGGCAGCCGGAGTGGCAGCGCAAGGAGCGGCTGTATCACGAGGTAAGTGACAAGTAGTTGGGCATGGCTTGTGGCTTGGAAAATCCCACCCAAAAGTGTGGAAAATTGGCGGAAATCGGTTACTTGAATTATTTTGTTAAAAATTCAATCGGAATTCAAATCGCCCTTAAGCTAATTTTCCAAAATGTTTGTGAAGAATCAAACCTTCCCTCTGATAAAAATAGAAGTTAGAGATTCGGTGGGGAAGTTTTGATTAGAAACGTGTACATAATCCCTTTGCCTCTTGCAGATACTCAAATACTTTGACAAGGGCAAATGCTGGGAGAAGGGCATACCATTGTGCAAGGAGCTGGCACAGCTTTATGAGACGCGCCGCTTTGACTACAACAAGCTGAGCGACATCCTCATTCTGGAGGCCAAGTTCTTTCAGAATATATTGACGCAGCTGCGTCCGGAGCCGGAATACTTTCGCGTTGGTTTCTATGGCATGGGCCTGCCGCTCTTTGTGCGGGTAAGCATTTAGTCTGTTTGGTTAACAGTTCGTTATTATTGAGCCGCCGCCAAAAAACTTTCACAGAACAAACAGTTCGTCTACCGCGGCTTGGAATACGAGCGCATTGGCGCCTTTACGCAGCGCCTGCAAACGGAGTTTCCCAGCGCGCAGATACTGGCCAACAATAGTCCGCCGGAGGCTTCTATACTGAATGCACCCGAGCAGTATATACAGATCAGCAATGTGCGGCCGGTGGGCGATGCGCAGGCTCTCAAGACAGCGATGGTGCCCGTGCCGGAGAAGATAGCCCGTTTCTATGAGGTGAACGATGTGACGCGCTTTATCTACGATCGACCCATGTACAAGGGACCCATTGACAAGGATAACGAGTTCAAGTCACTGTGGATTGAGCGCACCACGCTGGACATTGCCAGTGCATTGCCTGGCATTTTGCGCTGGTTCGAGGTCAAGCAGAAGTCCGTGCAGGAGCTAACGCCAGTGGAATATGCCTGCGAGATAATCAACAATGCGGGCAAGGAGCTGGCTGATCTGATTGTACAGTACAAGCGCGATCCCAAACGCAATATCAATCCCTTTTCGATGCGGCTGCAGGGCACAATCGATGCCAACGTCATGGGCGGCATCAGTAAATATCAGGAGGCATTCTTCTCGGAGCAGTTTCTCAAGTCGCCGCAAGGCGCTGGCCAGCAGGCCAACGTGCAGCGGCTCAAGATTCTAATACTGGAGCAGATACAAATTCTGGAGCAGGCACTGGAGCTGCACGGACAACTGGCGCCCGCCGGCGTACAACCGCTGCACAACCGCCTGCTGGAACGTTTCTCTCAGCTGAAACAGAGCCTCTCCGGAATGGGTCGGCTCAAGCGTCAGCCCTCGGAGAGCATTGTGAATACACCACTGCCGCCGCTGCCCACGGAGCAGCGTTCAGCTGCCCAGCAGCTGGCCGGTGGCCAGCCGAATGCCAATTATGTGTATGAGCTGGATGAGATATATACGCGACCCGGCGATACGTTGCGCCCGGTGGAAACAATGAATTCCTATCAGACGCTCAGCAAAGAGAGCCTCAGCATACAGCTGCCACTCGCTGAGCAAGGCGATGCGCCGCCCGTGCCGAATCGGCCGCGTTCACAGAACTTTGTGACAACTAGCAACGGCGCCATGGACAGTCCGGAGGTGCCGCCCAAGCGTCAGCCAGCTAACAGCTCACCCAGTGCACCGCCGTTGCCGCCGCGTGGCATTACGCCGGACAAACGTGCCTCAAATCCTTTGATCTTCAACGATTTTGGCGGTGGCATGGCAGATGCCGCGGCGCGCCGGCACTCGGCCCAGCAGCAGCAGCACGGCCAAAAGTATTCCGTGGTCGACATTAGCTTCGATGATCCCGAAGCGGATCAGCAGCCGCACTCGCTGCCTCATAATCTGCAGGAGGCCGGCAACCATTTGAACGTTTGCTTTGCTCCCAACGATTTTCGTGACTCGGGCATCTCCACCACCAGTTCGCGTGAGCTCAATCAGCTAAATAATCTGAGCGAGGAGTCATCCAGCATTTCGATGAGCACCGTGCATCATCGTGAGCACTGTCGCATCAGCTCCAATGGCAGTCTGGAGGTGCATATGCATGCGTCCTCCATGAATATAACGCAACGGGACAGTTCCACCAGCTCGTTTGATGTTGAGGATATACCCGTGCCGCCGCCTCCCATACCGCCCAAATCTCTGGGCGTCGCAGCGAACGGAGTAGGCGGCGTTGGCCTAACCAGCGACGAGGCACACTCACCCAATACACATCCATCGCTCAATCATTCCATAAACAATCACAATCATCTACACAACAATCAGCTACAGCAGAATGGCGACAGCGTTGGCGTTGGCGTCGGCGTCAGCGTCGGCTCGCCGGAGCATCAGTTGCCCAATGGCAATGGCCTGGCAGGTAGCCTGCTCGCTGCGCCGGCGTCCACGGCTGTGGAGGCGGCCACAGCTGCAGCCAGTCATCCACACGATGGCGGCACTTTTTGAGTTACAATATGTCGCTGCCATCATCCACCCGATCAGCCGCATCAACCACACAAACCATCCTCGTCCACATCGACCTCGGACAGCACGGCCACGGAGACGGCCACCGAGAGCAGCGACTCTAGCGGCTCCACAGAATCGTTGACACCACCAACACCACCGCCAGCACCACCACCACCGCCACCAAATACGTCAGCTTTGTACAATCATTTCCATGCGACACACAGTCACGTGCATGCTCCAACGCCTGGACCGTCAGCGCACTACTGCCAGGATTGCCTGTCATCGCCATCACCGACGCCCACAATTATTACGGAGCAGGCCCAGGTGCATGCCATGCCGGCGACTGCGCCGCTGCCGCACATTGAGCACTGCTCCTGTGGTCTCAGCTTTTCGGTGCAGGCACATGCAAACTCCACGCTGGAGCGGCACACCTATGGCTACCAATTGGAGCAGCAGCACAGCTGCCAGCATCAACATCATCAGCATCATCATCATCATTATCAGCAGCAGCAGCAGCAGCAGCAACAGCAGGTGCCATCAGCCCATGCCCACGCCCAGACGGACTGCGTCTACGAGCCACGCTGACTTGAATGAAATCCAACAGAGTTACCCGCAAAGAGTGAGGATTAGTTTCTTATATGATAACAAGTATTGTGTCGATATTAATATACATTAATCATTAATCATTATTAATTTAAATTTTAATTTTAATTACATGCTTGGTGCCAAATGTTCGCTGCAAATCCAAAGCGCAAGTTGTAAAAATAGGTTGCTACTCGAAATTTATAATTTAATTAAACATTTTTATTACATTTATTTCAGTTAAGATTATGTTATAAATTGTATATCCAGAAAAGGGGGAATTGTCGCTAAAGTTACTAAGCCGCAGCAATAAAATAATTAAACTAAATATAAGCTACAACAGTTTCTAGATCTAAGCAAATAAAGATCAAATTTCTATAAATATATCTATATACATATATCGCATATGGGAAATCAAAACTCTAAACCAAAATATTAAACGCTAATCAAAATGGTCAAGCAAAATTTACACACACCGACGAAATGTGCAATGCAGTTTTTACTTTAACAATTAAAAAAAAACACACACACACAATTATACATATTTAGCGAAAAGATATATAATACATATATATGTATAAACAATCAACATGCGTTTTCCAATTTTGTACATTTTCTAAATATATAAGCATAAAGTCCCTCTATTAACGTAAGATATATCAGCGCATGTACTCATATTTATAAAGGCAACTAAAGAAAATAACAAATTCAACAATTTTCATAGCTGAAAAGCATGCTAGTCAACAACAATGAAATCTTTTGATATACATACCTATATACATACATCTACCCTATATATTCGTTCAAGCGCGCATATAGAGTATAACAAAAAATTATGAATTTACTAGAAATCAATAAAATATCAATCATTTACACATAAATACATTTTTCAGCGCGCAGACGTTTCGAAACGTCACATCTCCCCGTCAAATAAACAGCGGCGGAGCTATGTCGTTTCGAAGCGTCATATCTCTCCGTCAATTCTAGAGCGGCGGAGCTATGTCGTTTCGAAGCGTCATATCTCCCCGTCAATTCTAGAGCGGCGAAGGTTATGTCGTTTCGAAACGTCATATCTCCCCGTCAAATCTAGAGCGGCGGAGCTATGTCGTTTCGAAGCGTCATATCTCCGCGTCAAATCTAGAGCGGAGGAGGCTATGTCGTTTCGAAGCGTCATATCTCCCCGTCAAATCCAGAGCAGCGGAGCTATGTCGTTTCGAAGCGTCATATCTGCCCGTCAAATCCAGAGCGGCGGAGCTATGTCGTTTCGAAGCGTCATATCTCCCCGTCAAATCCACAGCGGCGGAGCTATGTCATTTCGAAGCGTCACATCGCGTCAATTCTAGAGCGGAGGAGGCTATGTCGTTTCGAAGCGTCACATCTCCCCGTCAATTCTAGAGCGGCGAAGGTTATGTCGTTTCGAAACGTCATATCTCCCCGTCAAATCTAGAGCGGCGGAGCTATGTCGTTTCGAAGCGTCATATCTCCGCGTCAAATCTAGAGCGGAGGAGGCTATGTCGTTTCGAAGCGTCATATCTCCCCGTCAATTCTAGAGCGGCGGAGCTATGTCGTTTCGAAGCGTCATATCTCCCCGTCAATTCTAGAGCGGCGGAGCTATGTCGTTTCGAAGCGTCATATCTCCCCGTCAAATCCAGAGCGGCGGAGCTATGTCGTTTCGAAGCGTCATATCTCCGCGTAAATTCGAGAGCGGCGGAGCTATGTCGTTTCGAAGCGTCATATCTCCCCGTCAATTCTAGAGCGGCGGAGGTTATGTCGTTTCGAAGCGTCATATCTCCGCGTCAATTCTAGAGCGGCGGAGGTTATGTCGTTTCGAAACGTCATATCTCCCCCTCAAATCCACAGCGGTGGAGCTATGTCGTTTCGAAGCGTCATATTTCCCCGTCAAATCCACAGCGGCGGAGCTATGTCGTTTCGAAGCGTCATATCTCCCCGTCAATTCTAGAGCGGCGGAGTTTATGTCGTTTCGAAACGTAATATCTCCCCGTCAAATCCACAGCGGTGGAGCTATGTCGTTTCGAAGCGTCATATCTCCCCATCAAATCCACAGCGGCGGAGCTATGTCGTTTCGAAGCGTCATATCTCCCCGTCAAATCTAGAGCGGCGGAGCTATGTCGTTTCGAAGCGTCACATCTCCGCGTCAATTCTAGAGCGGCGGAGGTTATGTCGTTTCGAAGCGTGACATCTCCGCGTCAATTCTAGAGCGGCGGAGCTATGTCGTTTCGAAGCGTCACATCTCCGCGTCAATTCTAGAGCGGCGGAAGTTATGTCGTTTCGAAGCGTCACATCTCCGCGTCAATTCTAGAGCGGCGGAGCTATGTCGTTTCGAAGCGTCACATCTCCGCGTCAATTCTAGAGCGGCGGAGCTATGTCGTTTCGAAACGTCATATCTCCCCGTCAAATCTAGAGCGGCGGAGCTATGTCGTTTCGAAGCGTCATATCTCCCCGTCAATTCTAGAGCGGCGGAGTTTATGTCGTTTCGAAACGTCATATCTCCCCGTCAAATCCACAGCGGCGGAGCTATGTCGTTTCGAAGCGTCATATCTCCCCGTCAATTCTAGAGCGGCGGAGCTATGTCGTTTCGAAGCGTCATATCTCCCCGTCAATTCGAGAGCGGCGGAGGTTATGTCGTTTCGAAACGTCATATCTCCCCGTCAAATCTAGAGCGGCGGAGCTATGTCGTTTCGAAACGTCATATCTCCCCGTCAAATCTAGAGCGGCGGAGCTATGTCGTTTCGAAGCGTCATATCTCCCCGTCAATTCTAGAGCGGCGGAGCTATGTCGTTTCGAAGCGTCACATCTCCGCGTCAATTCTAGAGCGGCGGAGCTATGTCGTTTCGAAGCGTCATATTTCCCCGTCAAATCCACAGCGGCGGAGCTATGTCGTTTCGAAGCGTCATATCTCCCCGTCAATTCTAGAGCGGCGGAGTTTATGTCGTTTCGAAACGTCATATCTCCCCGTCAAATCCACAGCGGTGGAGCTATGTCGTTTCGAAGCGTCATATCTCCCCATCAAATCCACAGCGGCGGAGCTATGTCGTTTCGAAGCGTCATATCTCCCCGTCAAATCTAGAGCGGCGGAGCTATGTCGTTTCGAAGCGTCACATCTCCGCGTCAATTCTAGAGCGGCGGAGGTTATGTCGTTTCGAAGCGTGACATCTCCGCGTCAATTCTAGAGCGGCGGAGCTATGTCGTTTCGAAGCGTCATATCTCCGCGTCAATTCTAGAGCGGCGGAGGTTATGTCGTTTCGAAGCGTCACATCTCCGCGTCAATTCTAGAGCGGCGGAGCTATGTCGTTTCGAAGCGTCACATCTCCGCGTCAATTCTAGAGCGGCGGAGCTATGTCGTTTCGAAACGTCATATCTCCGCGTCAATTCTAGAGCAGAGGAGGTTATGTCGTTTTAACCGTCATATCTCCCCGTCAAATCCACAGCGGCGGAGCTATGTCGTTTCGAAGCGTCATATCTCCCCGTCAAATCCACAGCGGTGGAGCTATGTCGTTTCGAAGCGTCATATCTCCGCGTCAAATCCACAGCGGCGGAGCTATGTCGTTTCGAAGCGTCATATCTCCACGTCAATTCTAGAGCGGCGGAGCTATGTCGTTTCGAAGCGTCATATCTCCCCGTCAATTCGAGAGCGGCGGAGGTTATGTCGTTTCGAAACGTCATATCTCCCCGTCAAATCTAGAGCGGCGGAGCTATGTCGTTTCGAAACGTCATATCTCCCCGTCAAATCTAGAGCGGCGGAGCTATGTCGTTTCGAAGCGTCACATCTCCGCGTCAATTCTAGAGCGGCGGAGGTTATGCCGTTTCGAAGCGTCACATCTCCGCGTCAATTCTAGAGCGGCGGAGCTATGTCGTTTCGAAGCGTCACATCTCCGCGTCAATTCTAGAGCGGCGGAGCTATGTCGTTTCGAAACGTCATATCTCCGCGTCAATTCTAGAGCGGAGGAGCCTATGTCGTTTCGAAGCGTCATATCTGCCCATCAATTCTAGAGCGGAGGAGGTTACGTCGTTTTGAAGCGTCATATCTCCCCGTCAAATCCACAGCGGCGGAGCTATGTCGTTTCGAAGCGTCATATCTCCCCGTCAATTCTAGAGCGGCGGAGGTTATGTCGTTTTGAAGCGTCATATCTCCCCGTCAATTCTAGAGCGGCGGAGCTATGTCGTTTCGAAACGTCATATCTCCCCGTCAAATCCACAGCGGCGGAGCTATGTCGTTTCGAAGCGTCATATCTCCCCGTCAAATCCAGAGCGGCGGAGCTATGTCGTTTCGAAGCGTCATATCTCCACGTCAATTCTAGAGCGGCGGAGCTATGTCGTTTCGAAGCGTCATATCTCCCCGTCAATTCGAGAGCGGCGGAGGTTATGTCGTTTCGAAACGTCATATCTCCCCGTCAAATCTAGAGCGGCGGAGCTATGTCGTTTCGAAACGTCATATCTCCCCGTCAAATCTAGAGCGGCGGAGCTATGTCGTTTCGAAGCGTCACATCTCCGCGTCAATTCTAGAGCGGCGGAGGTTATGCCGTTTCGAAGCGTCACATCTCCGCGTCAATTCTAGAGCGGCGGAGCTATGTCGTTTCGAAGCGTCACATCTCCGCGTCAATTCTAGAGCGGCGGAGCTATGTCGTTTCGAAACGTCATATCTCCGCGTCAATTCTAGAGCGGAGGAGCCTATGTCGTTTTGAAGCGTCATATCTCCCCGTCAATTCTAGAGCGGCGGAGCTATGTCGTTTCGAAACGTCATATCTCCCCGTCAAATCCACAGCGGCGGAGCTATGTCGTTTCGAAGCGTCATATCTCCCCGTCAAATCCACAGCGGCGGAGCTATGTCGTTTCGAAGCGTCATATCTCCCCGTCAATTCTAGAGCGGCGGAGGTTATGTCGTTTTGAAGCGTCATATCTCCCCGTCAATTCTAGAGCGGCGGAGCTATGTCGTTTCGAAACGTCATATCTCCCCGTCAAATCCACAGCGGCGGAGCTATGTCGTTTCGAAGCGTCATATCTCCCCGTCAAATCCACAGCGGCGGAGCTATGTCGTTTCGAAGCGTCATATCTCCCCGTCAATTCTAGAGCGGCGGAGGTTATGTCGTTTCGAAACGTCATATCTCCCCGTCAAATCTAGAGCGGCGGAGCTATGTCGTTTCGAAACGTCATATCTCCCCGTCAAATCTAGAGCGGCGGAGCTATGTCGTTTCGAAGCGTCACATCTCCGCGTCAATTCTAGAGCGGCGGAGGTTATGCCGTTTCGAAGCGTCACATCTCCGCGTCAATTCTAGAGCGGCGGAGCTATGTCGTTTCGAAGCGTCACATCTCCGCGTCAATTCTAGAGCGGCGGAGCTATGTCGTTTCGAAACGTCATATCTCCGCGTCAATTCTAGAGCGGAGGAGCCTATGTCGTTTCGAAGCGTCATATCTGCCCATCAATTCTAGAGCGGAGGAGGTTACGTCGTTTTGAAGCGTCATATCTCCCCGTCAAATCCACAGCGGCGGAGCTATGTCGTTTCGAAGCGTCATATCTCCCCGTCATATCCACAGCGGCGGAGCTATGTCGTTTCGAAGCGTCATATCTCCCCGTCAATTCTAGAGCGGCGGAGGTTATGTCGTTTTGAAGCGTCATATCTCCCCGTCAATTCTAGAGCGGCGGAGCTATGTCGTTTCGAAACGTCATATCTCCCCGTCAAATCCACAGCGGCGGAGCTATGTCGTTTCGAAGCGTCATATCTCCCCGTCAAATCCAGAGCGGCGGAGCTATGTCGTTTCGAAGCGTCACATCTCCGCGTCAATTCTAGAGCGGCGGAGCTATGTCGTTTCGAAACGTCATATCTCCGCGTCAATTCTAGAGCGGAGGAGCCTATGTCGTTTCGAAGCGTCATATCTGCCCATCAATTCTAGAGCGGAGGAGGTTATGTCGTTTTGAAGCGTCATATCTCCCCGTCAAATCCACAGCGGCGGAGCTATGTCGTTTCGAAGCGTCATATCTCCCCGTCAATTCTAGAGCGGCGGAGGTTATGTCGCTTTAAAGCGTCATATCTCCCCGTCAATTCTAGAGCGGCGGAGCTATGTCGTTTCGAAACGTCATATCTCCCCGTCAAATCCACAGCGGCAAAGCTATGTCGTTTCGAAGCGTCATATCTCCCCGTCAAATCCACAGCGGCGGAGCTATGTCGTTTCGAAGCGTCATATCTCCCCGTCAAATCCACAGCGGCGGAGCTATGTCGTTTCGAAGCGTCACATCTCCGCATCAATTCTAGAGCGGCGGAGGTTATGTCGTTTCGAAGCGTCACATCTCCCCGTCAAATCCAGAGCGGCGGAGGTTATGTCGTTTCGAAACGTCATATCTCCCCGTCAAATCTAGAGCGGCGGAGCTATGTCGTTTCGAAACGTCATATCTCCCCGTCAAATCTAGAGCGGCGGAGGTATGTTGTTTCGAAGCGTCATATCTCCCCGTCAATTCTAGAGCGGCGGAGTTTATGTCGTTTCGAAACGTCATATCTCCCCGTCAAATCCACAGCGGTGGAGCTATGTCGTTTCGAAGCGTCATATCTCCCCGTCAAATCCACAACGGCGGAGCTATGTCGTTTCGAAGCGTCATATCTCCCCGTCAATTCTAGAGCGGCGGAGCTATGTCGTTTCGAAGCGTCATATCTCCCCGTCAAATCTAGAGCGGCGGAGCTATGTCGTTTCGAAACGTCATATCTCCCCGTCAAATCTAGAGCGGCGGAGCTATGTCGTTTCGAAGCGTCATATCTCCCCGTCAATTCTAGAGCGGCGGAGTTTATGTCGTTTCGAAACGTCATATCTCCCCGTCAAATCCACAGCGGTGGAGCTATGTCGTTTCGAAGCGTCATATCTCCCCGTCAAATCCACAGCGGCGGAGCTATGTCGTTTCGAAGCGTCATATCTCCCGGTCAAATCTAGAGCGGCGGAGCTATGTCGTTTCGAAGCGTCACATCTCCGCGTCAATTCTAGAGCGGCGGAGCTATGTCGTTTCGAAACGTCATATCTCCGCGTCAATTCTAGAGCGGAGGAGCCTATGTCGTTTCGAAGCGTCATATCTGCCCGTCAATTCTAGAGCGGAGGAGGTTATGTCGTTTTGAAGCGTGATATCTCCCCGTCAAATCCACAGCGGCGGAGCTATGTCGTTTCGAAGCGTCATATCTCCCCGTCAATTCTAGAGCGGCGGAGCTATGTCGTTTCGAAACGTCATATCTCCCCGTCAAATCCACAGCGGCGGAGCTATGTCGTTTCGAAGCGTCATATCTCCCCGTCAAATCCAGAGCGGCGGAGCTATGTCGTTTCGAAGCGTGACATCTCCGCGTCAATTCTAGAGCGGCGGAGCTATGTCGTTTCGAAGCGTCATATCTCCCCGTCAAATCCACAGCGGCGGAGCTATGCCGTTTCGAAGCGTCACATCTCCCCGTCAAATCCAGAGCGGCGGAGGTTATGTCGTTTTGAAGCGTGACATCTCCGCGTCAATTCTAGAGCGGCGGAGCTATGTCGTTTCGAAGCGTCACATCTCCGCGTCAATTATAGAGCGGCGGAGCTATGTCGTTTCGAAACGTCATATCTCCGCGTCAATTCTAGAGCGGAGGAGCCTATGTCGTTTCGAAGCGTCATATCTGCCCGTCAATTCTAGAGCGGAGGAGGTTATGTCGTTTTGAAGCGTCATATCTCCCCGTCAAATCCACAGCGGCGGAGCTATGTCGTTTCGAAGCGTCATATCTCCCCGTCAAATCCACAGCGGCGGAGCTATGTCGTTTCGAAGCGTCATATCTCCCCGTCAATTCTAGAGCGGCGGAGGTTATGTCGTTTTGAAGCGTCATATCTCCCCGTCAATTCTAGAGCGGCGGAGCTATGTCGTTTCGAAACGTCATATCTCCCCGTCAAATCCACAGCGGCGGAGCTATGTCGTTTCGAAGCGTCATATCTCCCCGTTAAATCCACAGCGGCGGAGCTATGTCGTTTCGAAGCGTCATATCTCCCCGTCAAATCCACAGCGGCGGAGCTATGTCGTTTCGAAGCGTCACATCTCCGCATCAATTCTAGAGCGGCGGAGCTATGTCGTTTCGAAGCGTCATATCTCCCCGTCAATTCTAGAGCGGCGGAGGTTATGTCGTTTCGAAGCGTCATATCTCCCCGTCAAATCTAGAGCGGCGGAGCTATGTCGTTTCGAAACGTCATATCTCCCCGTCAAATCTAGAGCGGCGGAGCTATGTCGTTTCGAAGCGTCATATCTCCCCGTCAATTCTAGAGCGGCGGAGTTTATGTCGTTTCGAAACGTCATATCTCCCCGTCAAATCCACAGCGGCGGAGCTATGTCGTTTCGAAGCGTCATATCTCCCCGTCAAATCCACAACGGTGGAGCTATGTCGTTTCGAAGCGTCATATCTCCCCGTCAAATCCACAGCGGCGGAGCTATGTCGTTTCGAAGCGTCATATCTCCCCGTCAAATCCACAGCGGCGGAGCTATGTCGTTTCGAAGCGTCACATCTCCGCGTCAATTCTAGAGCGGCGGAGGTTATGTCGTTTCGAAGCGTCACATCTCCGCGTCAATTCAAGAGCGGAGGAGGTTATGTCGTTTTGAAGCGTCATATCTCCCCGTCAAATCCACAGCGGCGGAGCTATGTCGTTTCGAAGCGTCATATCTCCCCGTCAAATCCACAGCGGCGGAGCTATGTCGTTTCGAAGCGTCATATGTCCCCGTCAAATCCACAGCGGCGGAGCTATGTCGTTTCGAAGCGTCATATCTCCCCGTCAAATCCACAGCGGTGGAGCTATGTCGTTTCGAAGCGTCATATCTCCCCGTCAATTCGAGAGCGGCGGAGGTTATGTCGTTTCGAAACGTCATATCTCCCCGTCAAATCCACAGCGGCAGAGCTATGTCGTTTCGAAGCGTCATATCTCCCCGTCAAATCTAGAGCGGCGGAGCTATGTCGTTTCGAAACGTCATATCTCCCCGTCAAATCTAGAGCGGCGGAGCTATGTCGTTTTGAAGCGTCATATCTCCCCGTCAATTCTAGAGCGGCGGAGTTTATGTCGTTTCGAAACGTCATATCTCCCCGTCAAATCCACAGCGGTGGAGCTATGTCGTTTCGAAGCGTGACATCTCCGCGTCAATTCTAGAGCGGCGGAGCTATGTCGTTTCGAAGCGTCATATCTCCCCGTCAAATCTAGAGCGGCGGAGCTATGTCGTTTCGAAACGTCATATCTCCCCGTCAAATCTAGAGCGGCGGAGCTATGTCGTTTTGAAGCGTCATATCTCCCCGTCAATTCTAGAGCGGCGGAGTTTATGTCGTTTCGAAGCGTCATATCTCCCCATCAAATCCACAGCGGCGGAGCTATGTCGTTTCGAAGCGTCATATCTCCCCGTCAAATCTAGAGCGGCGGAGCTATGTCGTTTCGAAGCGTCACATCTCCGCGTCAATTCTAGAGCGGCGGAGGTTATGTCGTTTCGAAGCGTGACATCTCCGCGTCAATTCTAGAGCGGCGGAGCTATGTCGTTTCGAAGCGTCACATCTCCGCGTCAATTCTAGAGCGGCGGAGGTTATGTCGTTTCGAAGCGTCACATCTCCGCGTCAATTCTAGAGCGGCGGAGCTATATCGTTTCGAAGCGTCACATCTCCGCGTCAATTCTAGAGCGGCGGAGCTATGTCGTTTCGAAACGTCATATCTCCGCGTCAATTCTAGAGCAGAGGAGGTTATGTCGTTTTGAACCGTCATATCTCCCCGTCAAATCCACAGCGGCGGAGCTATGTCGTTTCGAAGCGTCATATCTCCCCGTCAAATCCACAGCGGTGGAGCTATGTCGTTTCGAAGCGTCATATCTCCCCGTCAAATCCACAGCGGCGGAGCTATGTCGTTTCGAAGCGTCATATCTCCCCGTCAAATCCAGAGAGGCGGAGCTATGTCGTTTCGAAGCGTCACATCTCCGCGTCAATTCTAGAGCGGCGGAGGTTATGTCGTTTCGAAGCGTCACATCTCCGCGTCAATTCAAGAGCGGAGGAGGTTATGTCGTTTCGAAACGTCATATCTCCCCGTCAAATCTAGAGCGGCGGAGCTATGTCGTTTTGAAGCGTCATATCTCCCCGTCAAATCCACAGCGGCGGAGCTATGTCGTTTCGAAGCGTCATATCTCCCCGTCAAATCCACAGCGGCGGAGATATGTCGTTTCGAAGCGTCATATCTCCCCGTCAAATCCAGAGCGGCGGAGCTATGTCGTTTCGAAGCGTCACATCTCCGCGTCAATTCTAGAGCGGCGGAGGTTATGTCGTTTCGAAGCGTCACATCTCCGCGTCAATTCAAGAGCGGAGGAGGTTATGTCGTTTTGAAGCGTCATATCTCCGCGTCAAATCCACAGCGGCGGAGCTATGTCGTTTCGAAGCGTCATATCTCCCCGTCAAATCCACAGCGGCGGAGCTATGTCGTTTCGAAGCGTCACATCTCCGCGTCAATTCTAGAGCGGCGGAGCTATGTCGTTTCGAAACGTCATATCTCCGCGTCAATTCTAGAGTGGAGGAGGTTATGTCGTTTTGAAGCGTCATATCTCCCCGTCAAATCCAGAGCGGCGGAGCTATGTCGTTTCGAAGCGTCATATCTCCCCGTCAAATCCAGAGCGGCGGAGCTATGTCGTTTCGAAGCGTCACATCTCCGCATCAATTCTAGAGCGGCGGAGGTTATGTCGTTTCGAAGCGTCACATCTCCCCGTCAAATCCACAGCGGCGGAGCTATGTCGTTTCGAAGCGTCATATCTCCCCGTCAAATCCACAGCGGCGGAGCTATGTCGTTTCGAAGCGTCATATCTCCCCGTCAAATCCACAGCGGCGGAGCTATGTCGTTTCGAAGCGTCATATCTCCCCGTCAATTCTAGAGCGGCGGAGCTATGTCGTTTCGAAGCGTCATATCTGCCCGTCAATTCTAGAGCGGAGGAGGTTATGTCGTTTTGAAGCGTCATATCTCCCCGTCAAATCCACAGCGGCGGAGCTATGTCGTTTCGAAGCGTCACATCTCCCCGTCAAATCCAGAGCGGCGGAGGTTATGTCGTTTCGAAACGTCATATCTCCCCGTCAAATCTAGAGCGGCGGAGCTATGTCGTTTCGAAGCGTCATATCTCCCCGTCAAATCCACAGCGGCGGAGCTATGTCGTTTCGAAGCGTCATATCTCCCCGTCAAATCCACAGCGGCGGAGCTATGTCGTTTCGAAGCGTCATATCTCCCCGTCAATTCTAGAGCGGCGGAGGTTATGTCGTTTTGAAGCGTCATATCTCCTCGTCAATTCTAGAGCGGCGGAGCTATGTCGTTTCGAAACGTCATATCTCCCCGTCAAATCCACAGCGGCGGAGCTATGTCGTTTCGAAGCGTCATATCTCCCCGTCAAATCCACAGCGGCGGAGCTATGTCGTTTCGAAGCGTCATATCTCCCCGTCAAATCCACAGCGGCGGAGCTATGTCGTTTCGAAGCGTCACCTCTCCGCGTCAGTTCTAGAGCGGCGGAGCTATGTCGTTTCGAAGCGTCATATCTCCCCGTCAATTCTTGGCCAGCGAAAAAGCTAAAACCGCTTGGAAATGTGCTAAAATAAAAAAAAAAAACATATTTTAGTTTCATTAATATATTTCCAATCATAATCGGCATGTATAATAATTAAGCTTAATTAATCAACTTATCGCTAATGTTTGGGTATGTGCGCAGCACGTGGAAAGGATCTAATGGGCAGGTCCAATGCCTGTCATTTCCTTAAGCTCTTTGATAAGATGTTTGTTGTATTCCTTGTAATTGATGGGGGTCATCGATTGAACGGTTAGCTTGTTGCGCGTCATGTCGCCGTACATTTCATTTTTGCAGCGCAATTTGAAAATGTATGATGAGAAATTAATGTCGGCAAACATTTTTTCAGCAGCAGCTGGATCGTTCTCCAAAGCCTCACCAACTTCCTGAGCGTTGTGCTTGAGCAGCTGTTCGCCTGTCTCGCTGAAACAGGTCACCCAGCGGTTCGAAGTCCAATCGCCAATGCTCATCTGTAACACAAAATATTTCATATTAAAACGTTGAATTAAGCTATATATATATATATAGAATAGGGGACTCACATTAATCAGCAGGCGATACTTGAAGTTGGGAAATGCTGCATTGCAGCGCTCGCAGCGGTACTGGCCATTGCCCTCATCGACAACCTTCTTGTTGCAGTCCGCTTGCGGGCACGCCTTGTAGAAGGCGTTCTCCTGTTTAACAATGTGCACAACTGCCTTGCACTGGAAGTAGTCCGGTTTGTCACCTGACCCAAGATTGCGCAGGCGAGCATCCTTGAGCGTTACCCAGTCAGTACTGAAGCTTCCACCGCCAGTGCGCGCGGAGACCATATTGCTTATATTATCACCGCCACCGTTGTCAAACCAGCCGCGTAGCTTGTGGGCCTCCGGAATGTCGGGATTAATTTTAAGAATTGAGCCACCGCCCATGCTGAGACTTTTGCCGCCATTGAATTCATTGATGCGCGAACCCTTGACCAAGATGACTGGCTGCACATGTCCATCGAAATTGACGGCTTCATCGCCCCATAGCGTTAGAGTGACGGCGGCATTGCTCATGTCCACCAAAGTGAGTTCGCGTTTTTTAAACTCCTTATTGGTCGTACGCGAAGTAAAGGCCTGCAGTTCGCCTACTTCCTTGCAAATGCCTATTGTATCAACGGCCTCCTTGTTTTCCATGTTTGCCACTTGCGAAATTGGCACCAAATCAAACTTAATTTCGGGTATGCCACCATTGTCCTCATCATCGCATGGCTGCACCATTGTCTCGTTGGTGAAAGTCATCTCGTAATCATTTTTCAGCTGTGAATACTGCTTATTGGCCGGCTTAAGCTGGCACTTGGAAAAGAAATAGACATTGTCCACCTCGATAAGATCATAGAACTTATCACACTGCTCTTTAAAGGCAGTGGCGCGAATTTCGCCGGATTCGTCCATTAAATCCATGCTAAAAAGCTTGCCCTCGCCGCGCGCATTACTCCAGGTCCGTATGGCCGTCTTCGAGGTAACACGTGCCTTGATAACCCATTTGTTCTGATACGGGCTCAGACTGGAAATGGGATGTGTGAGGCTGGAGTTGAGTGTTCCGTTCAACGTGCTATTCATTGTGTGGTTATTATTGTTGTTGTTGTTGTATGACTGTTCCTTTTTCACTGGGACACTTGCCGCAACAGCAGCTGGCTTTGGAGCGGTGTCCTGTTTGGCCGCATTCTCGTAGGTGACAGGGTCGCCTATTTTGGATTTTACTTCATCGCCCGAGTTCAGCACAGTAAGCTCGGTAACAATGAGCACGCGTCTAAGAGAAACATATGATAAGCCTAACATTATCATCCAAATTCAAAATACGACTTACTTCCCGGAGCCTTCTTTGCCCACCATGGAGGTCATGTATTTATCCAGACGCACAATGGTGTTCTCATTGAGCAGTCCCCTGTTCTGCATTTCATTCAGTTGGCTTGCTAACATGGCATAGCTATTGTAATATTTGCCATCGGACATAAGCAGCCGGTAACGTTCCTGATCCGAATTGGTATTAATTCGTTTGATGCCCAAAATTTGCAGCACCGGCTGCGACACATCCTCCCCATTCATGATGCGCTGCAAGCAACGCAAAACCAATTATTACGTCTTACAACACAAAGAATCTACAAATATTTACCGCAATGACGCCTGTGCTAAGACTTGCAATCGGTGCCATTATAAACTTTTAACAAAACTTATTTTTTGCCAAAAACTAAGGTGAATTTCACAACAGCGGCGCAATTCCAAAGTGAGTGATGCCCGAAGTGGCGGGAAGAGTAATGTAAAAAACTGTATTCGATGATTTTATCGATATAACGCAGTGCTCTTCAATCAGCGACGAAAATACAACTCTGTTCTGTAATGTCTATCGATGGCTTATTGACCGCAGGGCTATCGAAAAGTCATCGTAGGCTGAACTGCAGGCCTGTCGTGCTCGTTTCTGTCGTACCTGCCTGGTTTGCAAATTAATAAATTTTGCTTATCGTGCGGATTTGCAATCACATATGGCAACAAAGTTGCCAGAAACCCAATTAAAAGTGAAACTGATGAAAAAGTGTGTGAAAATAAGGAAGAAAACTTTATGAAATTTTCAGCTGCCAATACGAAGCAAGGCACAAAGAGCAAACAAAAGAAACAATGAGCGAGCGAAACAGCAGGCCCCAGTGTGATAGCTAGTGCAACTCTTCTTTCCAAATAAAACAAAACAAATGAGAAACAAAGGATAGAAACCCCGAAAAACTCCGCACACACACACGCACACCAATACATACAATAGGAAGAAAAGCAGATGATGAAGCAGGCAAAAACTGGCCGATAAACGACAATAAAGTTAATAAAAAATGTACGACTATAAACTCCTATTTTTATAAATCAGATTGAACAAAAACTAACTGTGAACAGAGTGCTTAGTTTGCAGCAATGCATGCGAACTGCAAGTGAAAGGAGAAAATCCGTTGTCATCGGCTAATAAAACTGTTTCTCTGTCTGTGTCTGTGCCTGTGCATGTGTATCTGTGTGTGTGTGCGCGTTTGCAAGTGTGAGTGTGTGGAATTGGGTTTGGGGTTGGTAAATTGTGAAAAGTGTTAAACGCCACAAGGCTTTTCCCCCGCACTCCTCCCGGAGCAAGAATTTTAATTTCAAAAAATGCCCAGCGCCTCGTTCACATCATCGCGCACCTATGTGCGCCGCTCCAGACGAAAAGGAGCCAATCGCATTGCCATGCCAAATCGCCCCACTGGCAATATAATGGATCCCATGCTGCAGCAGTCTGTGCATGCCCAGCAAAACAATGCCGCAACCACAAGCACAGCCTCCGTGGCAGCATCAGCAGCTGGAAGTAGCAATAGCTCCAACAATAGTAACAGTAACAACAATAATGCAGCTCCTGGCAGCGCCAACTCCACGGAGTACTTCGACAGCGGTCAGTCGACGAGTAGTGCCGCTGGGGGCAGCAGCAGCAATGGTACAACCGGACCCTCCTCTGGTCTTAATCAAAACCAGAGCATGAGTAATATCTACAATGCTGTGCAGATTATGGACACCTCCGACGGCAATTCCGCTCTGGCCAGCACCTCGTCGGCCGCCGGTCCAAGCAACAGCAGCAGCAACAGCCTCACCTGCAACTCAAACTTTCCCAGCACATCGGCTGCCAGTCAGAATAGCAGCACCTCCTGCTGCCATCAGTCGCCATATGATCTGCGTCGCAAGATATCCGCTGTGAACAACCACGACCAATGGTGCTCCACAGGCACCAGCGCTGGCCAATCGGTGGCCATAATGGTTGGTCCAGCCAGCAGTTCGCCACCTCTATTAAATCCCAGCACATCACCTGCCAGCAGCTCCTCAGCTTCAAGCTCGTCATCAGCCTCGTCGTCGTCATCGCCATCGGCCATTGTGCAGGCACCATCAACCAGCGCCACCTTTCCCGTAAACAATGCGCCCACAACAGGTGCAACGCTTGCCCAGCCACCGAATGTGCATAGTTCCGTGCCGCAGCAGCAACATTGCGGTGCGCTTCCAGTGGGCGGTGCAGCAGCGGTCATTGAGGAGAATAATTATATGTTGCCGGCACGCAAACGCTCGCGACGCCTCTACACGCAGAGTGGGGAGGCCGACACGGCGGCAATGCCCAGCATGGAAGCGGGCAGTGGCGGTAGTGCGGCGAGCGGAGGTGGACCCACGGCCGCCCAATATCTGCAGTATGAATTGGCAGATGAGGTGCTTCTGGCCATATTCTCTTACCTGCTAGAACAGGATCTGTGCCGACTGGCTCTGGTGTGCAAACGATTCAATACCATTGCCAACGACACGGAATTATGGAAGCGTCTCTATCAGTCTGTCTTTGAGTACGATTTACCTCTGTTTAATCCGGAGCTGTGTAAATTTGTCTTTGAGAAGCCCGAGGAATCTGAATTTGCCAATCCCTGGAAGGAGAGCTTCCGTCAGCTCTATCGTGGCGTTCATGTTCGTCCTGGCCATCAGGACAGACGGCAACCTGGTCGCAGCATTGTCTTCTTTAATACTATACAAGCAGCTCTCGATTATCCTGAGGAGCGTGCCGCTGCAGCCTTTGCCTCGGGCTCCAATGCTGGCGCTGGCGCTGGTAATCTCAATGCTGGTCTCTCAAACACCAGTAGCGCCGGCAGCGGAGGCGCCGCCAGCGTCAATGCCCTGGCCAACATATACGAAGAGAATGTGCCGCCAGCGGAGCATCCAGGTCCACTCATCTTCCTGCATGCCGGCCACTACAAAGGAGAATATCTATTCATTGACTCCGACGTGGCACTCGTAGGGGCGGCGCCCGGCAACGTGGCCGAGTCTGTGGTGCTCGAACGAGAGGCCGGCTCCACTGTGATGTTTGTGGAGGGCGCCAAATACGCCTATGTAGGCTACCTGACGCTCAAATTTTCCCCAGAGGTCACGTCCACGGTGTCGCATCACAAGCACTACTGCCTGGACATCGGTGAGAACTGCTCGCCAACGGTGGACAACTGCATCATACGCTCCACATCTGTGGTCGGTGCCGCTGTCTGCGTTGGTGGCGTCAGTGCCAATCCCGTTATACGCAACTGTGACATCAGCGACTGCGAAAATGTTGGCCTCTATGTAACGGACTATGCCCAGGGGACCTACGAGCACAACGAGATCAGCCGCAATGCCTTGGCCGGCATTTGGGTAAAGAACTTCGCGAGCCCCATAATGCGTGAGAATCACATACATCATGGACGCGATGTGGGGATATTCACCTTTGAAAATGGCATGGTAAGTGCTAAATGATTATAATATTATATATATGAGTTATGCCAACGAAGAGTGCTCAGTCGGGAGTGCCCGACTAGAGGATACCCACAAACAAGTGCCGAGCTGGCATTACAAGCACGAATATTTCTATATTTATCTCTTTGCAAACACACAAATATGTACACACACACGAGCAGACACCCCATTTACTGCGCACTTCCGCCAGTTTTTCAATTTTGGTGGGGGAAATGCTGGGAAGGGGTCTCGAAATGTAAAATATACGTACGAGAACCTGCATACCAAGTTTAGCTATATGTCCCAAAATCTATGTCCAAAAAATGAGCAGAGAATAATGATAAAATCTTCGTATTTCATCTTTCTAACCTCTTACCCATTTTCGATTCAATGTAACAGGCCATTAAGGTACCAGGTAGCAGGGTATTTCAACTCAAGCAAGTCTCAGTCATGGTCATATGACAAGCTTTATATTTTAGTTTACACCTTGCTACCCAATTCTCATCTCAAGCCACAACCTAACTTTAAGCTACACCTGAAAATAGGTTCGGTCATGGTCGTAACTACATTGATTGCTATCATTTCAGGGCTATTTTGAGAAGAACGATATACACAACAATCGCATTGCTGGTTTTGAGGTCAAGGCTGGAGCCAATCCCACGGTGGTCAAATGTGAGATACATCATGGACAGACGGGAGGCATCTATGTGCATGAGAATGGACTGGGACAGTTTATTGAAAATCGAATACACTCGAATAATTTTGCAGGTAAATATTCAATTAATATAAAATATAGCTACTAGCTACTAGTTGAGCTACAGAAACCAAAATGTTTATAAGGAATACATTAAGATACATGGAAATATAACATTAATTTCTGAGTTCTAGACTTAACTTTAATACGACGCTGTAGTTTGGCTATCTAATCAATTATGTTGTATATACAGGCGTGTGGATAACATCGAACAGCAATCCCACCATACGCAAGAACGAAATCTATAATGGCCATCAGGGTGGCGTCTATATCTTTGGCGAGGGTCGCGGACTGATTGAGCACAACAACATCTATGGGAACGCGTTGGCTGGTATTCAGATACGGACGAACAGCGATCCGATTGTGCGGCACAACAAGATTCATCATGGCCAGCATGGCGGCATTTATGTGCACGAGAAGGGTCAGGGTCTGATTGAGGAGAATGAGGTGTACTCCAATACATTGGCTGGCGTGTGGATAACAACGGGCAGCACTCCAGTGCTGCGACGTAATCGCATTCACTCCGGCAAGCAAGTGGGCGTCTATTTCTATGATAATGGGCATGGCAAGCTGGAGGATAACGACATCTTTAACCATCTGTATTCGGGTGTGCAGATACGCACTGGCAGCAATCCGGTGATACGTGGCAACAAGATCTGGGGCGGCCAGAATGGCGGCGTGCTGGTCTACAATGGCGGACTGGGTCTGCTCGAGCAGAATGAGATTTTTGACAATGCCATGGCCGGCGTATGGATAAAAACCGACTCGAATCCCACGCTCAAACGGAACAAGATCTACGATGGACGCGATGGCGGCATATGCATATTCAATGGCGGCAAGGGTATACTCGAAGAGAACGATATATTTCGTAATACGCAGGCGGGCGTCCTGATCTCTACGCAATCGCATCCGATACTGCGACGCAATCGCATCTATGACGGACAAGCGGCTGGCGTAGAGATAACCAACAATGCAACAGCTACGCTAGAGCACAATCAGATATTCAAGAATAAATTCGGTGGCCTGTGCCTGGCCAGCGGTGTGCAGCCAATTACGCGCGGCAATAACATATTCAACAACGAGGATGAGGTGGAGAAGGCCGTATCCAGCGGCCAGTGCCTGTATAAGATAAGCAGCTATACATCCTTTCCCATGCATGACTTTTATCGCTGCCAGACCTGCAATACAACGGATCGGAATGCTATATGCGTGAATTGCATAAAGAACTGTCATGCCGGACATGATGTTGAATTTATACGACACGATCGGTGAGACATTTATTTAATTATATATGTACCATACATCATTTAATTGCCTGTTGTTTATTTGTGTAGTTTCTTTTGTGACTGCGGTGCCGGCACCCTGTCCAATCAGTGTCAGCTGCAGGGCGAGCCCACGCAGGACACGGACACGCTCTATGACTCGGCAGCACCCATGGAATCGCACACACTGATGGTTAACTAGGGCATCAGCAGCAGCAGCAACATCATCATCATCAGCAAGAACACACTAATGGTATTTTATGTTTTCAATTAAGCTTACAAGCTCTCAACTGTTTAGACTTTAAGACGCGCTCGGTAAAGAACAAAAAAAAAAAAAAACAAAAAACAACTCCCATACACGTGTTGCTGTACATATTCACTGAAACACATACACGCTCACTATAATACAATTCATTGTATATAAATAATAATTAATCTGCGTTCAAAATTTAAATCAATGTGCAATTTAGTTTAAACTAATTCAAAATACAATTTATGGAAATGCTTCGCTTCTCCCAATATCCCACACAAACTGTCACAACGAAACAAAATACAATTTCAAAATATTGCATTTCTTTTTGTACGAGAAACGAGATACTTGATTAAACGAAGAGACGAGCATATGATTTACGGCTGATAAACAATGATATAAAAAAAACCCTAAAAAAAAACCCAGTGAAGAAATCGATTTTGTAATGTAGCTAAGTAGAGTTTTTTTTTGGAACTTCCAATTTAAACTAAAAAATAAAGCGAAATGAAATGTATTTTAAGCCGTTGACAAACGACAAAAACAACTACAACAACAATTCGAAAAGCAATTTTAAGTATTAATAACAACTTAGATGAACGAACAGCAGCCGCTTTTTGCTTTAGCAACAAAACTAACAAGCATACAAATATATAGATATATATACACATTTATATAACTAACTATACATAAATACAGTTTACAGAATCAAAAGCGTTTAATAAGCATCAAAAATAATGAGCAATATTTCATGTCTAAATGTCAAATTTATAGCGAAAAGCATAACGAATATATTTGTGTCATTTTAGCCACTTAAGCTTCAACAAAAAAAAAAAAAAAACAGCACTGTTTCGGTTTGCGGCAAGTATTCAGAGTATTCGAATAATGCAAACTCATTATTTTAACTATAAACGTTAATACTAAGTAGCATTATACTATATGGGTAAATATATATATGTATTTATATATATATATATATATACAAATATCGCGTATGTTTTGTAGCAATACAAAGCATTTAGTTTTTTTTTATATTTTATACATATGCGCAGCGTAGATGAGTTTTTTATTGCAAATAATTTGTGCGTTTGAAATTTTTTTCTTATTAAGAACCTAACTAGTTTTGTTTTTTCTATTAATTTTTTTATATATGTTGCCAATATGTTTATTTATGTTACAATTTGCAATTCGCTTGTTTTTACATAACACAAATATGAATTAATGAAGAACAATTTAAATTTAACAAACAAAAAAAAACGAAGAAAAAAAAACAAATCATATACATAAAATACATATATGCTATATATACATACTTTACTTATCTAAATTTAGGCAAAAACAAAAATACACACACACACACACATACAAGCGCAAACACACACACATATTTCAAGTTTATAAGCGTATTAACTAACAAAACATAAAACATAAAATAATAATAGCGTTGTGCATACTACTATACACACACACATGTATTTGTATTTCGATGTAAGCAAAAGCAACGACAATTTTGAATTGTAAAACATGCACACACTCAGACACACACACAACACACATACACACCACACCACACACCTATATTATGTAGAAATGAATTTTAATGTGTTACCTACGCATCGTCGTCGTCATCGTCGTCGTCGTCGTTGTCGTCGCCATTGACTTGGACTCACAGACAACAAACTAATTATACATATACCAGGTATAAGCTAAAATTATATTTGAAATTATTTCACATAAAACAAAACAAAAGAAAAACAAATATCTTTTTAACAAGAGTGCAAACCAGTTTTGAGCCTAACCGGTTCGACAAACCGGAATTTCAATTTGATTTTTATTATGAACCAGTTGCCAAAATGGCATTCATAGCATTTAACCTTGTCGCATTTTATATTGGAAAAATTGTTCTCTTGCATTATTTTCAATTGTAAATTGAAAAAAGGAATTGCATACAAATTATGAAAATCTAAGACAACCTGATGTAGTTACCAGCTATAGAAAGTGAGCCCAAAGGCAGGAAGTTGGTTCGAACTGCGCAAAGAACAGAAAAGAATTTCTTTTGAAAATGCTCTTCACATATCGAACCAAGTTGCCGTATTTGGCCATTTAATTATTCGTCTTTTGATACAGGGAATTTAATTCTGTTTGCTTGCACATAACATGGCCACAATGTCACAATGATTGCCCACCTTGGCATATTGTATAGGCCCCAGGCCGAGCGAGTCCTTAATACTGGGATTCTCATAAAAGGGCAACAGATATTTCACCACATCTGTTTTGCCCAGCTGGCATGCATGATGAAGCGCTGAACGACCGGTGCCGTCGACTACATCTAGATTTGCACCCGCCAAGCGATAGGACTCTAGACGTTCGATTCGGTCATGCTCGGTCAGGGAGCGCAGTTTCTCTGCCAACTCCACTGGCTCTTCCGGCAGCACAGCGCCCTTCTTTAGCAATAGTTGAATAATCTCATGATTATCCGAATCGATGGCTTCGTGCAGTGGCGTCCGATTGAATCGATCGGTCAGGTCCACGGGAGAACCCTCTGCCAGCAGGCACTTGACGCTGTCTTGTTTGCCCAGAAAACAGGCCAGATGCAGTGCAGTGCGTCCCTCGGTATTGGTATCGCTGAGGTTTGCACCGTATTGTCGCAGATTTTTCAACTTAACCACATCGTCATCCCTGACGGCTGCCTCGACAAGCGCCGGAAAGAATATGGAGCACATTTGATGCCGCTCGCTGGACATGGATAAATGCAATGTGCGTGCCACGCCCTCAATGAAATCAATATCGTTTATTTTTGCCGCTTTGTTGGTGGTCATCTCGCCGCGCAAGCTTACCTCCAGCATATTTTTTTTATTGCAAAAGTCCCATTCCCTTTTGCCAAGCACATAGGCTAACTTTGTTAACGCAGCCTCCTGTGTCATATCACAGCCCGAGATCACGCCCGTTTCCATCCAAGTGCCCGCCACGTTAATGGGAGAAACTGAGCCCTTTGGACATTGCGATATATTCACAATCAGGACTCCACGTTTGACGGCCTTGCAAATCTCATCCATGAGTTCGTCATCGTTGCTGGGCAAATTGCCGACCCCAAAGCTCTGTATAACAACGCCCTTCATGGGCTCGCTGAGAAAGGCTCGCACTGCAGCTGCAGTGATGCCTGGATAGATGCGCAGCAAACCCACATTAGGCTCCAGCTCTGTGTGCAGCGAGAAGGTACCCAGATTGCAGGATCTAAATATTTTGCGGCCATTAATGTCGATATTTGCGCCAATTGTTCCGAGAAACGGATGATTGGGCGATTCGAATGCATGAAATGAGTCCGGGTTAACCTTTGTGCTGCGGCAGCCACGCAACACCCGACCACCAAAAACGATCAACACCTCGGGAATGTTATAGTTGCCCGCCAGCATCAACGACCCAATAAAGTTGTCCCGTCCATCTGTTCGCATATCGAAAATGGGTAACTGGGCGCCCGTAACCACAACGGGTTTACCCAAATTCTCCAGCAAAAAAGCCAGCGCAGAGGCCGTATAGGCCATGGTGTCCGTTCCATGCAGTATAACGAAACCATCGTATCGATGGTAGGCGTCCTGCAAATAAAAGTGCGCTTTAGTTAAGCTTTGGGTTGGAGTTGGGCTAATGCGTACGCCCACGTCGTTGGCTATGCGTTGCCAGTCCTTCGCGTTCATGCAGCTAGAGTCCGTTACCGACGTATATTCATCCAAATCATACAGCACACGTAATTCGCCTTCCACTGTTGGCAAAACCAGCCACTGATCTTCATTTTCGCTGGACTGCTTGTAGGTTTTATCGTGGCAGCAGGGATATTCGCGCAGTCGGTTGAATAACTCATTTTTTATGGCCACCAAGGCTAAAAATGTATTTGATTTCTTTTAATTTGCAACAATTATGATTTTGTCACATACCGCCCGCATCATTGCGCATCATGCCAATAGAACCTCCGGTGTAGATGACATGCACACGCGATTCCTTTTTTGAGCTGCACAGACATGTGGCGCTTGCCATCTTTTCCTACTGCCACGGAACTCTACTTGAAAAAGTTATCTAAAAGTTTGTTTGAAAACTTAACGTCACAAATTTTGCTAGGCAACTGACATAGTTTCAAAACAACAAATTTAAGGCTTTCCGTTAGGTGGCACTGCCAGATGCACATAAACAGAAGAGAACTGCCAATGTTGATACTATGACCAACTGTTACTTTACGAAATCCCATATTACATATAATTAGGCATTTGAAAGATATTGGAGCTGTTGCAATATTTGTTTGCATTAAATATTATTATTTTAAATATTCGCTTATACAAAATACAAGTAGTATAGTTTTGATTGCTGTTAATAACAGTTTACATATGTTAATATGAGCAAATTTTCTGTTAAGCCACATTTGCGCCTAGCTGCCGAGCAGACTAAGGTGTGACCGTATTTATAAACATGTTAGATGTGTAAACACACATATGTGTGTGCACACATGTAAACAAATTGGGAAGCGTTGAAAGCGGCAATCGCATGTGCCGGGGCCAAACAAATAATTTAAACGAACAGCGGCATATATTTTGGCATTGATTTACAACTGTGTGAAAGCGTCAGGCGATATTAAAATGAGTTCGCCAGTTGCATGCAGAGAACAGCAAGCGTGTGTATACAAATTGTTAAGATCATTGGGCGCGTTTAGGATCGCTGTCAAACAACAATGGTGACGTCACGTGCTACTTCTTTTTATGAGTAACGCACCTGCACAGACTTGAACCTATGCCATGAGGCCGTAGTTCAGGTCTCCAGGATTCTATTTGGATAACTAAAAGGAAAACATTCGCATAGCATGATTCGAAGTCGACCAACTTGCTGACAATATAATTAAGATATAAAACAACAATTTGCAGCATGTCATTAATTAATTAGAGCAACAACAATGGACTGATGCGAACAGTTGTTGCCGATGTCTGCCAAAAAACAAAACAAAAAGAAAATCAAAAAGAAAAGAACGAAGCATGCAACAGCAACATAAACAGCCCAGTGGCAACAACGGCAACAACAAATTATTTGCTACAATTGAGCAATTTGCTAGCTCTGTGTTACATATAGGCAATATTAAAAATAAAGTACGAGCGCCCAGCGAAAAGGCAAGAGCACATCACCTGGTCGCCCCGCCCAGAGTGCAGCTAATCGACTAGGAATCCCGTTTAGAAGATGAACAAACGCGGCATCATCATTTTGTGCATCATTGCCACGCTGCTGTGCATTGGACTCGGCGCCAACTTCTACTTCATGTACTACCTCAATGCCGAGGAGGGGCAGCTGGCGAGCGTGCGTGCCCTGGAGAACATGATCCGGCACAAGATACGACATCTGAAGCCGGCCTATCTGAATCGCAATCCGCGCTTTTTCATGTTTCGCAACAAACTGCTGAAGAACTATAAACAGGCAGCATACGAGAATGCCAGCGTGCTCTGGGAAATTGCCAATTGGGTGAGTTTGCTATTCATATGCCAATATTTAGAGTTATTCAAGTCTTTTTTAATTGCTTGCAGTGGCCGCACGAGAACGAGATATATCCATTGTATGACTCCTCCATGGGTCAGCTGCTGAAAACGCTGCGGGAGGAGCCCATAACACGAGCCAGCAACCTGGCACGCGGCACACAGCTGAAGCTGCTGTTGCGTCTCAGCCAGCAACAGAAGGTGATCTTCAAGCCACAATGGTATCCGCGCGACATTGTGATCGAGGGAGTGGTTTATAGTGGAAAAGATCGTCATGTGGCAGAAGTGTATGCCTTCTATTTGGGCGCTGTATTGGATCTACGCTGGACGCCCATTGTAGTGGGTCGTGTGGTGAATCTCAAGGATGAGATCTATGCACATGGCGATCAAGAGCTACAGAATACAATTAAAATAGAAGTGGACGATGAGGGCAAGGAGACATATTGTTTGTATGGCAAATGCCACTATTGCAACGAGGAGGAGTCCATCTGTGGCGATGAGCAGCATAACATTGAAGGCGTCATCATTTACATTGTGCCCGGTACGCTGGCCAAACGCCGCTCGCCTTGGCAGCGCACCTACAAGGAGGATAAACGTGCCGTCTGGGAGGATGACATGACCTACTGCAAGTAGGGAGAGACTCATCGAGTTAATATCGATTCTAGTTCAACTTATTTGTAATTTGCAGAGCGCTCAAAAACAAAATGGAAACTATTCGCCTACTGGACCTCATAGATGTGGCCATTTTCGACTATCTCATACAGAATGGGGATCGGCATCATTATGAAACGAGGGAGGAGCGCGTAGTGCTCATCGACAATGGCAAGTCATTCGGTAATCCCCATAAGGATCATCTAGATATTCTGGCACCGCTCTATCAGTGCTGTCTGTAAGTTAGAACTGGGCAATCCTTGAGTTTATTGTCTAATTGGGTATTTGTTATTATTTTTTTAAGCATACGTAAATCCACCTGGGATCGCTTGCAGGTTTTTTCCGGCGGCGTACTAACCGAAATAGTTGATCGCCTATCCAAACAGGATGCTCTCTATCCGCTCATCACAGACAAGCACAAACGTGGCGTTGAACGAAGATTACTTGTTGTATTTGCTGTTGTGGAGTACTGCATGGATAAGGAGGGTGACAAGATGTTTAAAACGCTCTAGTTCTAGTACCAATTAGATAAGGCCTAGGTTGTTATTAGTTTTAGTAAGCAGCTTGCCAAATCAAGTGCCAAAATACGCGCATCAATCATAGATAATGACAGTGAACGATTTCTTAAAATATTTAGAGATTGATTATGTATCGATTACTTCAGACCAATTGAAATAATAGTTTATATGCACAATATTGTTTAATTTCATGTCACACTTCATTGTAACTATTAGTTTTATTTATAGTTAAGATTGTTGCCTAGTATAAACAGAATACAAATTGAAAGAAAAACAAAACTAAATATTCTCTGAGTGTAGTTTCCTTTACTACATATGTCGGTATGATGATCGGTTCGAAATGTTAACATTTCTCTCATTTACTTTTTTCGCTCTTTATTAATTTTGCTGAAAGTAAACAGTTTATTAAACTGTTTATTGTTGCGATTGTTGTGTCGACTCTGCAATAGATCAAACAAAATTAATACAAATTTTTATTTTAGTGTTTACATTAATTTAAAACCTACCTTGCCGCGCATTTGAGATTTGATCTCTGTGCTCTGTGCACGTTTAGCGCCGCCTTGAAATTGTCGAAAGTCCACATTCTTATAGTCAAAGTTTTGTGCCGTTGCAGTATTGGTAGGCAGCTGCACGGGTTTATTGGAGCTCTGTGCCTGCGTGCGTGCTTTGGCCTTAAAGCGCTTATTCTTCTCTTGGCGTTTCTGCTGGCGCCTACTTAGAGCAGGAGTGGGATTTTCCGTAGGACTCTTCTCGATGGGCACTTCGATCACTGCATCATCGTCACTATCCTCTGCGTTTGGGGTTTGGTCAATGGCAGCCATTGGCTCATTCTTAACTTTTGGTTTTGCGCCTGACATAGACGCACTGGGCTTCTCTTCATTTTTATTGCGTTTAGCCAAGCTGGGTTGATCCGCTGTAGGCTGATGTTTACGTTTCAGCTGTTCTTTCAGTGGTAATTTATATACGGGATCCTCATCTACTTTTGTAGTGCTTTCCAACTTTATGTTTACTGGCGCAGGCTCTGCGGGGCACAGGCGCCGTTTGAGCAGCTCATTGTTCTCCTTAGCGGTCTGCTCTATTTTCTGCTGTTGCATGAGCGGCAAAATAGCCATGTAGCGCTTGTAAGGCATACGCATTGTCTGACTCTCCTTGCGAGCGCGCAACAAACGCAACTGATCCTCCTGTGTTGATGCCGTTTGTCTTTTGAACAAGGAGAGAGTCGGCGCAGCCAAGGGCACCGAAGGTGCTTCAAGTCTCGGTTTGCTAGGACGCTGTAATTTGCCCGAACCGTTGAGCCCAAGAAGTGTGGGCAAATCATCGCGTGTCTCCTCCTGATGCGAAAAGTCATGCGGACAGTTCAGTTTGCTGTTGTAATCTTTGTTCGTTATTTGTAAAAGAATGGGTCCAGTGATGTTGTTGGAGGCCTCTAATATGGGCTGCAAATAGACAAACAATGCACAAGGATGAGGTAAAGTGAATGTTAGATTTTCATGGGCATGCAGTGACACCACTTTCGACAGGATTAGGACTGGAGGACTTACTTTAACAAGTGGTTGTTCGCGCGCACGTAGCACGATTTGATGCAGTGTGTGGAGTTGCTGGCGCACCAGTGGCGGAATAGGATTGCAGCAGGCCAATATGCCTTGCATTTCACGGGGCAAACTCTCGGCAATCTGAAGCATCATATGATTGGGCAACACATAGCCATAGCTCTCATCCTCCTGGCGTGCGGTCGCATCGCGCCACACAAAGATGCCGCGGAGTGCAGATAATTGGCGATTGTCAAAGGAGCGCTTCGTCTTACGCACCAAATCCAGATGTGAATCTGGACCAATGTGCGGCTTGGTGTAGCGCTTCTTACAAACTTCCGTGCTCATCTGATAAACCATGCGCAAAGCCTGCGGTCCTTGCTCTGCTTGGAGCAAATCGTTTGTGAGACGCTCGTACACATAGATAAGGTAGTGTGTGTCCTGGCGCGCATAATCAATCAGTTTCTGAGGCAGTGGGCGCATACGCCAGTCTGCCAGCTGCAGGCTTTTATCCACATCAAGATCAAGGTAATGTTTCAGTAAAAATGCCAGCGATAGACGCGCCATATTTAAAGCTTTGGCAGCTCGATGCGTATCAAACATGTTAACAATATACAGGGAGAGATCGCGTTGCAGCCACTCGATATCCAAATCGCCACCGTGCAATATCTTTAAAACTTTGGGATCGGTGAGCACAAGATTTAGGATGTGCATGTCTTCGCGCAACGTCAATGTATCGAATATATAGTCTTTTGTGCGCGTCGACATTTGCACCAGACAAGTGATGCCCATAAATGTACGATACGAGTGATGCTCCACATCGATGGCTATTTGCGGCGCCTGACGCAGTTCTTCTAAAGCCTGCTTCAGTGTTTCTACATTGTCCACTAGCATCAGTTCGGTTTGGGCTGGTGGCGCCGGCAACAGCGGCTTTTGCTTCTGCAGCTGCTCCTTGGGCGGCTCGAACTTCAGCAGCTCAAACTCATACGGATGGAGGAAAGACACTACGTTACCTGCATCATCATATTCTGGCAGTAGTGCCAAAGGCTTCAATGAATTGGGTTTCTCCTTAAGACGAGGCTTAAAAGGGTTTTGTGCGCTATTGTCTACAGGCACTTTAAACTGTATTTGCGGCCGCATAATATTCTGCGCTGTAAACAGACGGGCTGAGACCATGCTGCGAGAGGGTGTGGCCGGAGCTGTGCTGTACCGATTCCAGCTACCAGCACGAGGTGTTTCCTTTGTTATTGTTGATGTTGCGGCTTTCGATGTGGATTGAACATCGACCTGGGTTTCGACCACCATGTGTGGATTGCCGCGTCTTAGGCCGCTTATAATGTCTAGATTTGTGGTGATACGCTCGAATAGAATATCATTACATTCCTGCACCAATTCCAGCTGCTCGTCGCCCTGACACCTATGTGTGTGTGTGTTAAAAATTTGTGAAATTATGTTTGGATATGTCTAAATGAAAATGATGCGCACCGTTTAATATCCCCTGAAATATTCTCCGTCTTTAAAACCTTGCTAATCAGGCCCAGCACTCGCTGCGACTGCTCCTCCAACATGCGTGCATAGCCCGGGTAACTCAGATAAAGCGAACGCGCTGCACCTTGGGGAAACGCATTACAGTTGCGTGTGGCAGCTACAACATTGCGAAAGGCCTCCTGAATGTCAAGATAAAGGGTAGTTATCGTGGTTAATATTTACTGCATACACTTACCGTGGTAAAGCTGATCAAGTCTGTGGGCTCTGAGCTGGTTTGGGCATTAGCATCCACTTCGGGTCCTGTCGACTGCTCTGGCTGAGTCGGATTGTTTCGCTTTGGTGGCTGCGGCATTGTGTGTGTGTGTAATTTTTTGCAGTTATTCTATATTTTTGTTTTGAATGGTCTTGGAATTGCGGACTTCTTTGATGTTGTTCTCTTGTTGGTCCGGTGATTTGTTGGGTACAAAAATGTGCGTTTCTTCTTCTTCCCAAAGAATTGAAAACACCGATAATTTAGGGTTGTCAATACTACTACCAGCGACAAAATTTTAGCAACTCATTGAAATCAAAGACTATTAAAAACGCTCCAATTCGAGCTGGCCATTCAATTTTACAGCGAAAAAAATTATAAAAAATTGAATGAGAGATTGGAATGATTTCGACAACATATTCGACCGCATCATGTTTTTAATCTGTCGACTGACAGACCTGGCTATTGTTATCGTCAGACAATTAAATATCGAAAGTATCGAAAATCGAAAAATCGCTCAATACTGTATACAATTATTCAACACTGATTCCAAGCAGTAGAATGATCAGCATGAGGTGTGTTTAGTTATTAATATTTTTCTAGCACTTGCTGAGGTTGCTGCACTTTTGTACGATTATCCTAAAAACGTGTTGATCGATTTTTATACTTTTTTAAAGATTGGTTACTTGAAACGATAGGTCTGAATCGTGTTTATGAAGTTTTCGGGGTCATTATCTCTGAAATAAGCTATCTCAAGAAACCCTTGGCTTACCCGTATCACAAAAACTAATAAATGTAGACAGTAAATAAATTCATTTATTGCAACTCTGCAATTTAATTTTCTAGGTTTTGTGCTTGAAAACATAAATAAATGAATTATAAAGTGACCGATTCCTATTCCGATACCAAGTACCTAAACTCGATGCTATGTCACGCCGCTAACTTGACGTACATTTAATTTGGCGCCCATTTAAGCACATGAGTATTTCGTGTACCGATAACTGAAAATGGGCGCTCGCATCGAATATCGATACCAAACTCAGCAACAATAATAACAAGCTTGTTGTTTTCTTTATATGTCTAGTTAACATGTCTTCAAGACCGCGACGTCTGGCAGCTAAACAATCGGTTATTATTGACATATCCGACTCGGAAGATGATACCGCTGGAGCGGAAGAGAATGATGAATACAGGCCAACAGAGACACGACGTCGTTTTATAGATCGTGCTGCAGCATTAGTAGCATCTGGCTCGTAAGCCCCTCCATATTTAAACAACATTTGATAAACAATTTACATTAACTATTTATCTTAACATAAGGGATACAAGAAAACGTAAAAAGGAGCCCCAGAACAGTGTCTGCAAAGACGACGCTCCAGCAAAGAAAAAGCGCGCGAAAAAGGACAAAGAGAATGCAATCCCTAATCAAGGCAGCGATGTGAACGATGCAGCCGTAGAACAGCCATTATCAATAGCATCAGAGCCAGATGGAGGCGCACATAGCCTAATTCCAGTAACTCCTAGTACCTCTACGGGTCGCAGCTCTTTCTGGGAGCGACGCAAAGTCTGGAACATACATGAACTCTTAGCCGAGACAGAACACATCCAACCCACAGCGGCACGGAACATTGTTCAGCTCTTCGAGAATGAGAATACCATTCCATTTATATGCCGGTATATTTAAAATATAGGTTTTCTTGATTAATATATATATCATGGTATTTATGTGTCCATCGTTAGCTATCGACGGGATTTGGTGGATCACATAACACCAGACCGATTGCGTGACATACGAAACACTTACACGGAGATTGTGGATCTGCGCAAGAAGGCAGAGAACATCGTCAATCAGCTGGAGCGCGAGAATGTGCTCAATACGGAAATACGTGAGGAACTGTTGTGCGCTAAGACCACTGAAGAACTTGAATTCTTGTATGCACCTTATAAACCGGCTAGCAAGGGCACTTTGGCAGAGCGTGCCAAGGCTTTGGGACTGCAACAATATGCTGATGCCTTACTGTATGGAACAGCGCCAAAAGTGCAGTTGTTCTCGGTTGTTGACCCGACCAGCAAGGACTTGGCCACAGAGGAGCAGGTAATGGTGGGCATATGCAACATTATGATACACAACATAAGCAAGAACACAAGGATACTGGAGGAACTACGACGGCTGTAAGAGCATAACAAGAGCTGGACATATCCACACACCCCCTAAAATGTTATTTTTTTAATTGCCAGACAAAACGTACAGCGTATTGTGCTCACGTGTAGCAAAGCTAAAACGACGACAGTCTCAAAGGCGGCGGCTGGCCGTAAACCTGCTTCTAGTGGCGTTGCGGACAAGAAGCTGGACAGCTCGAAATTCGAGAACTATTTTAATTTTCAATGCGATATAAAGACAATTAAGCCACATCAAACCCTGGCCATTAATCGAGGCGAAAAGCACAAATTTCTGTCCGTAAAAGTGCAGACTAGCAATTATTTAAAGAATGATCTCATGCGTTTTATATCGCAAGAGTACATGTCCGAAGGTCTTCAGTATCCTTTGCGTAAGGAGGTATTCACTCGCGCACTGGAAGAGTGCTACACAAAGAAATGTAAGCCAGTACAGAACAACATGAAGCAACAATTGTAATAAGAAAAACTCTTGCTAGTACAACCGCTGCTCTGCCGTCAGGTGCGGGCCGAACTTAAGGAAAGAGCTACCCGGGCAGCCATTGAGGTTTTTGGAAAAAATTTAAAGCAACTGTTGCTGATGTCGCCGTTGAAAGGTGAACGAATATTGGGCATTGATCCCGGCTATATTAATGGCTGTAAACTGGCGCTTATATCGGAGACAGCCGATGTGCTGGAAACAGGAGTCATTTATCCGCATGGACGACATGCCAATCGAACGGAAGCCGAGCAAAAGCTGGTACAGCTTCTTAGCAAATACAAGTAATTCGCTTACTTTGTATAATTTGTGATTTATTACTAATTGTCTTTTGATATATTACAGTTGTGGCGTTATTGCCCTAGGAAACGGCACTGCCTGCCGAGAAACAGAGATGTGGCTGACATCTCTCTTCCAGGCAGGCATTTTGGACAGTCGCAGCATTCGCTATAGTATTGTAAATGAGAATGGCGCCTCCATTTACTCGTGCAGCGATGTGGCCAGCAAAGAGTTTCCCAAGATGGATATGAATGAAATTAGCGCAGGTTTGTAGTGCACAAAATGACAACCATGTGAAAGACAAAATCATAATCTAAAATCTTTTTAGTGTCCATTGCACGTCGCCTGAATGATCCGCTAAGCGAGTACGTGAAGATTGAGCCACGTCACTTGGGCGTTGGCATGTATCAGCACGATGTGAACGAGAAAACGCTAACAGAAACACTCAACGATGTTGTCTCCGAGTGTGTGAGCTATGTGGGCGTGGATCTAAACACGGCCAGCCTCAGTGTGCTAAAGTAGGTATCATAGATCCCAACAATCTATATCTATCTATATGTACAATTATATGCAGACACATTGCTGGTCTCTCTGAGAAGAAAGCCGAGAAGATCATTGAATATCGCAACAAGAAGGGTCCGTTTCAGTCGCGCAAGGATCTGCTCGCTGTGCGCAGCATAGGAGAGAAGACGTTTGTTCAATGCGCAGGTTTCGTTCGCATCGAACCGCTTAGTGTAGGCGGAAAGATAACTAATCCGCTCGACTGCACCTGGGTGCATCCGGAAAGCTACAAATTGGCGGAAGCGTAAGTTACACAAAATATATTTCATTTTGCCAAAAAGGAAAATGCGTAAATTCGGCACATTTACAAATTTTTCAAACTAACTTAAATTCTCATTTAACTTGTCTAACTCGGCCTGCTGCATTGAGGTGTCACTGTGCTTCTCCATATGTCCACTATCGCTAGAATCCAGTTGAGCCTTAGTTTCTGAGTGATGCTGCACCAGTTTAATATCTTTATTGCGACGATCGCATCCCTGACACCAGCAGGGCAAATACGGCTCAAGTGGATTTTTGTTTCGGCAACGCTTGCAGGTGCAGTGTTCGGTACCAGCGCGTTTAAAGCTCTCGAAGTCGCGCTCATCGCGCAACAGGGCCAAATAGTCCTCGATGGAGTGCTCCTGGGCGGCATCGATTAGCTGTGCCCAGGTCTTGTACTTGCGCACCACCTCAAAATAGTAATCGTAGAGATCTTGTATAGTTTGCAACACCGTTTCCAGATTTATTAGATACGGACTGTCCAGCGTGCGGTCCAGCTTGTCCAAACGGTTACGCAGCTCAGGCATGGCGTCACGTATGACCAAAACAGCTGCAGCCAGCTCGGCGCTGCAGAATGCAAAGATAAGCGAAGGGAATTTTGAATGTACAAGAAAGTTTACTTGGATTGCTTGATGGCATTATGGGCCTTTTGAAATTCGCAGAGCGCGCGCGTGTCTGCCATCTGGCTTAGGTACTCTGGATAGATCTTTATGCCACAAGCAGATCCAATCAGCAGGCGACGGCGTATGGATTGATAGCGCATTTGTTTGGCCATCTCTATTTGCAGCGTCTTGGCCTCTGCCAGCTGACCCTCTAGATTCGCAAATAGTTTCTCAATGAGCAGTATCTGCTGATGCACACACTGCTCCAGGCGAAAATCGCAACGTGTGTAAATAGTCTGACAGTGATCAAAACTGGGCATAAGGAAATTGGGTGGAATGGTGGCACCGCGACATGGCGGCGGCAATGGACGACGCTTGTAACGTTCAGGCGGATAATCCCAGCAGGGGCCGTAACGTGCATCCGCTGTCATGGCCATTGGAGACTTCCAACACGGCATATTAGTCTTCGGTATCCCATAATTGGGATTTTTGCCACAAGCAATAAAACGAATCTTGGGCACCTTCTGTGCCGGCGGATAACTCCAACGCTCTGCGTATAGCTTCTTGAGCTCACTGATCTTCATTTTGGGCGACATATTTTATCAAAACAATTGAGAATATTCCTCTATGCAACATGTACGAAACTGAAAACTAAAATAATTTCGTTGGTCTTACAGCATTATACAGGAATGTGAGTTAAAACTCTCGGATATTGGCAAGGCTAGCTTTATGAAGCGCATCAAGGAGTTCAGCAAGTCGCAGCACAATCTCGAACAGCTTGCCGAGCAGCACAAGCTGCACATGGAACGCGTAAGTACGGCTGCACCTATACCATTTATGATCGTCCACTAATTCCTCTCACTGTTTCCAGTTAAAGTTTGTGCTTTTTGCCCTTCAGCGCAAGCTGCTGCAGGATTACCGCGTCGATCTGGACAAACGGCCATTGTTCAAGCAGGGTCTAACACGCCTGGATGAGCTCAGCATTGGTGATGTGGTCACAGGTGAATTATTTAATGCAAAATCAAATATAAAACTTACAAATAATAACTGCTGCTCAAACTCTTCACTAGGCGCAGTCACCAACGTAACGCACTTTGGCGCTTTCGTGGACATTGGCGTGGAACGCGATGGCCTCATACACAAAAACCACATGAATAATTGTGATCTTAGCATTGGGGATCGCATAATTGCTTCCGTGCTAAAGGTGGACATGCAGCGACGGCAGTTGGGCTTGCGTCTGGAAAACATGCTGCAAGAGACGGACACATCCTTTACGTTGAAAACCGAGTAAAACCGAAACACATTTGGCGCATAGTTTTTGTTTTAAGTTTTTAATGAATTTCATTTTAGGTGAATGGTTGTTACCTTAACCATACATTCTTGTTTGTCTAAATAATATGTATGTCTATATAATTAGCACTTAATTGTCTCATCGAGCGGCTTTGTTTAACGAAAATTGTTTTTTTTTTTTTAAATTTCTAGAAATTTGAGTTTACAAATGAGGTTTGTTTCTGCGCAGCGATTAAATAAAATATATATACATATTCTTCATAAGCAGCATAAGTTTTGGGTATTCTTTTTTTTTTTGCAAATATTTTGTTTCATATTTCAATTTATTGCCGTTTCAATAGAATTGTTAAAAATAATTATAAACAATTGTTATACAGTTTACATTTACATAATTACACAATATAATATATATTAAAAAATACACATACGTATGTAGTCAAAGTTATTGTATTTCGTTTTATTTGTAATTCTTATGTGTGATTCATTCTCGATTCTTTTAATTTCATATTCTAACTACGTGGACTTGTCGCGTAATCAACCAATTGTTGTCATATAAATAATTATATTTATATATGTATTTGCAACCGTACAAAATATTGGAGAAACATACTTATCGCAAAAGGCCAATCGAGCAAATTATATATATATATTTATGTAACCTTTGCGACATAATTCGCTGTTGTTGTTATTGATGTTATTGCATATAGAAAAAGTGTTTCAATAATTTATTTTTATCATTTATAATGATAGCATAGGTAATGTTGTAAGTTTCTTTTGTTTTTTTTTTTTTAAATAATAAGTATTCTTGATGTGAATAAGCAGGGATACAGAACAAATTGCCGTTCAGCAGAGTCCATTGCCAAATAATAGAACAAAGGTAATTTTAGGAGCGTAAGCGGCTTCTTTAAGACTTCAATTAACAATTTAGGTGAAAACTAGGGGTTAGGACTTGACTGGCAGGGTTAAGCTCTCAGCAAAAGTGCCTGCAATCATAATGCGATATATAGTTAATATGCTATATATTAGATTCTAAGACCGACGTGGGTTAAATTTCATATTTAAAAACCAAATAATTGGGCTGTAAATCTTTTTTTTTTTCGATCTTTTTAGTACTCTGTTGAACGAACGTTTTGTGTACAGGATCCAAAGACCCTTAACAACTTGCGATTACAAATAGTCATCATCATCATCATCATCATTATGTTTTATGTAGCTTAATAAATGTACATAAATTCTGTTATTATTGGCAGACTGTTTTGGGCGCCGCACGGCACAGCCGCAAAGCGCGAGTGTTTTTTCTTTTTAGTTAGTCTCTAATCCCCCCTCCCCCGATCCCTTGCTCATCGTCATCGAGTGATCATCTAGTCCCCCTCCATGTGAGTGATGCATTGGTGTGCGAGTTGTGTGTGTGGTGTTTTGTGTTGTGGCAATTGGAGTATTTTATCATAGACATGGGCTGCATTAAACAGAGAAATAAGCACAAATTAAAGATTTATGAATAAGTTATCTATTTGATTTTTATGGTTGCGGCACTTACCAATTGCCAAAGTGTTTTTTTGTGTATAGTTAAAATGATGAAAATCAATAGCGAAACGAAAATGCGTAATTATTTCTTTTTCTTCTCTTTTCTGCAAGTGAAAATCAAATTTGCTATTAATACAAATTATATACAAGTAAAAAAAAAAACGTATATATGCATTGTTGAAATATAAATAATAAAAAGAATATAATCAGATAATATATAATAATATAAATATATATATGTATATATACAGCCAAGCTATACAAACTGGACAGTTTACAATAACGTTAAAACATTGAAATTTTGCATTTGACTTGCTCACATTTGGGGCGAGCCATTTGTAAGGACTGATTCTCTATAGATTGCTTGTTCTTGCAGTTTGTTGCTGGAGTTGTTTTTTTATTGTTGTTCTTGTTGTTGTTGTCGTTGTTGTTGGCTCCAATGTGCAATTGTTGCTTGTGATTGCTGTTGTGGGGGGATTTGTTGTTGTTTTTGTGTCTTCGCTAATCGAAAAATGTGACAAAAAATTGCATTCTTATATTTAGCTTTTGAAATAGGAGAGCAATTGCCGCCAGGGCGCCAGACAACAGCAGGTGCCATCGAACCATCTGTAAAAATTTAAGAATTCTTCTTTTTGGTTTTTGCCATTTTGCTTGCTTGATATGAAAAATAACGCAACAGAACAGGGTATATGCTGAAAACAAGCAGCATTTGCATATGAGTTGTCCACATGGTTAGCATGACTCTTATATATTCAATAAATCAGTTGTTCTTTATGTAATATGTATATGAGTGTGTGTGAAATATGTTTGTCTAACAGCTAGGCCAAAATTACATTGTTTTTTAAACAGCAACATTAGGGTGTGTGGGTGTGTGAGTGTGTGTGTGTGTTTGTGTGTGTGTGCGCGCGCATACGACTCAAAGAGCTCTATTTATATTAATTGAATTGTCATACTACAACTAGTTACATTAAAATGTATTCGCTTTATAAACGACTTTACCGATTTAGATGTATATTTAGAATGCGTTTAGGCAAGGTATAAACAGTAAACTTTGCTACATTTGAACCACATTAGTGTTTTTTTTTTTGTGTTATTTTTTCATCTAAAATTTTTGTCGAACGCCAAAAACTGTTGTTTGCTACGAGTGCTACAAAATCTTATTTCTGTTACAGTTTTTCTTGTTATACTAGGCGAAACTTTTCTTTCTTAAACTCTTAATAAATGTTCTATTCACGAGTTTTCACAGTAAATTGTGTGGCTTTAAAAAAAAAAACAGACTTTAATACAAAAGCAAACAAATTGTCATATTAACTAATTAGATAAGGCTTCTTACAGTTTTAAATGCCTACGCGCATCAATTTAGACTGAATTAATTATTTTTTAGGTTTTTGTTTTGTTCTAATTTATGATTAAAGCTTTCTGCATGGTCTGACAATTATAATATCGATAGGGTCATACGCCTTGGACACAGGAATAGGGCAAAGCGTAACAACAAAACTTTTAAAACACAGGACGGTTTGTATTTACATAAATGTTTGTTGAGTTAGTTAGACGACTAGCCGACAAACACAACAATTAACAAAGCAACACAAGCGGAGGAGTGTAACAACACAGAAAACAAGTAAAATTAACAACACACAAAATAAACAAGAATATAACTTATTAGAAAGGGCATTAAACCACACAAGCTGAGAAAACTCCCATTACGCGTCAGCCAATGTCCTGCTGGGCATTGCCGCTAGAGGAGGAGTTCCTGCCGCGCTGTTGTTGACTATACCTGCTAGTGGTTGACGGCTGTGGCTGCTGCTGCTGCTGCTGTTGTTGAGTATTAATACTTTGCGGCGTTGTGGGCATGCTGCCTGTGCCCACAGGGAATGTGTCCGCGTCCTCCTCAAGTGTTGGCGGGGCTGCCTGCTGACATTGCAGCTCCATTGGCTGCTGATCGGTGAGCAGTTTGGCGGTTAAAATGTTTACATAAGCCTCGTAGCGACGGAGCTGATAAATAAATACATTAGTTAATAGTTAGGGCCAAACTGTTGCCCGTCAGGACCTACCTCATATTGCAAGTACGCCTCCTTCTCCTTGTGATTCTGCAGCGGCAAACCTTTGCTGGGCACGGGCGTCTTTTGATGCTCCTTCAGTTCATGCTTTAGTTGAGTAACTTGTAACTCATGCGATTCAAGCTGCTCCTTCTGGATATTTTAAAGGAAACGAATAACTAAATAAATTTATAAAATATAATAGCGTTGCACCCACCATCAACAGTTTAGTTTGTGCACTGGGCAACAGCGGACGCTGGAAACGCTTTTGACTACCCACACCGCCTTCTAGAGGCGGCGCCGAAAACGCTGCGCACACATAGTTGATGGTCTCTACCCAGGAGTGCAGCTCCTTGGAGTCGCTGGTCTGAAACAGATACTCGGCCTGATCGGCTGTTTGCAGCCGGAACACATGTTGCTTCTTAGTGTAGTCGTTGGCCATGGTGGCCAGTGCGTGATGTATGCGTATTGCATTATGCAAATTGTCGGACATCTGGAAAGGAAAACAGACGAAGGGGTTAAGTTGACATGAAACTTAATACACCCACTGTCTAACTCACTTGACTTTTGCGAAAGCCGTGCTCGTCCTTGTGCAGATATAAAACAAGATCGCGCAGCGTTATAAAAAACATTTTCCAAGAGCGTTTTCCAAACGGTGCTATAAAAGAAATTTGCTATTGCTATTGATATTTTTTAGATTGGTATTTAATTGGAAACGCACTCTTCTTGAAACTAGTATCGTAGCAGCACTTGCGCATCACATAGCCCTTTTTGTACTCCACCGCCGTGGCCGATTCAGGTGCGTCCAGGAAAGGATTCTGACTAACGCCAGTCAGTGCGGTACTGTTGTTGGCGCGCTGCTGTTGCTGCTGCTCCCCGGTCTCTTCATCGCTAAAAGCAGGGCAGAACTTTAATTAGGAGAGGTGGCTAAATAACTAATTCATTTGCTTACAGAGCCCATTCCAGTGGCTTGGTTTTGATGGCCTGATACAAATACTTGAGCACATCCTTCGGAAAGTTTTCGCCATCGTTGAGATCGGCCAAATTGTCAACGAATTCGGCACAGCTCATCTTGCGATTCATGTTTTGACCATGCAGATCTGTGTTGAGCAGCATAATGGCGCATGTTAGAGTGTGCACAGCATCCTGTGAGTTAAATGTGCCGGGATTGCAGTCCAGGAAACGTTTCGAGAAATGTACCAGCACGCGTTCGCGCTCCTGTGTCTCGCCAGATAGCGAGAATTGCTGCAAAAATTCACGCAGCGCCAGATCCAAGGATTTCTTTTCAAAATTAAAATGCTTCAAATACTCATCAGCTACAGCGCGGCTAAAGTCGTTGCTGCAAACAGAACACGACATTGCGTTAGGCCCCAGAAATGAATATCAAAATAGTAACTAACTTTTTGCTTAGATGCCGCGACACATCGCTCTTCTTGAAACCATCGAGAGAGTACAGTCTTTTGGCCAGGCGTATGGCCGAGGGCATGTCCACGGCTTTGGGCGAGTAGTGATACGAGTGCAATGACTCAACATCGCTGCCATCATCCGAAACGGGCGGCGATCCATCACGCGCCCCAATCGCTGTAAGCGGCTCCTCTGTTAGTGTGTTGCCATCCTCTTCAGATCGTGTTGCGCTGCTGGTGTTGCTATTATCCATGCCGCGCACCTGAATGACCAGCTTGTGCTCGGACGGATCTCGTTCACGTTCCCGCTGCTGTTGCTGGGCGCGCAACTGTTGCTTCAGCTGCTGCTGTTGTTGGCGCTGCTGGGCTGCCGCATCCGACACGAGTATGGTGGAGTCAGAGTCGCTGGGATCGCTAAGTACCATGCCGCCTAAAATATCGCGAGAACTCAATAAGTTATCGTCGTCTTGATAGTCGGGACTAGAGATATTTGATATGGCCTCTGAGACGCTCTGATCGTTGCCAAAACCACCACCACCATTAGCACCATTAGCACCACCACCATTTGGGCAGCCCAACAGACCCGGCACAAAAACAGATGGCTGTTCCCTTTGCTGCTGTTGCTGTAGCTGATTTTGCTGAAGCTGCTGCTGTGCGCTTTTCGAGCCTGACGAGGACATAACGGACGAGGACACCGACGTGGGCGAGGCCGGACTGCCGGCTGCCGAATGCTGTGGCGACGAGCTAATGGAGCTTGAATGTGAATTTGAATGCGATTGCTGACCGTAGTATTGCTGCTGCTGTTGCTGTTGCTGCTGTTGCTGCTGTTGTTGTTGCTGCTGCTGCAACTGCTGCAACTGATGCGGCTGCAGTGGCGCATTGTAAGTCCAAACGATGCGATCACGATTCGATGCCTGCATTGAGAGAACATTAATTAGAATGAGGTCAATTGGTATGATTCTTAAAACTATAAATGTATATATTTTTTGCATATGTATATATATTATATGGTCGATTTGTTTAATTTCCATATGCCGTTGCCCAATCTGAGAGGACCCTCAATAATTGCCAAGTGTAGCCGTTTGTGTGTATGTGTAAGAGTATCTGTGTGTCGGTAAGCGTTAGTTTTGTCTACATACAAACGTTTGGCACAGGTGCAGGCAACAAAGCATAAAAAATTTGCAAATGATAAACGCAGTAAGTCACATTAATTCAGAGCATGCCATGCTTAACAAATGGCAACCTTTTTGCGTAAAATATAGTTTAATTTGTTGCTGCAGCCGCCGCTTGTTGTAGCTGTTGTTGTTGTTGTTGTTGCTGTTGCCGTTGCTGGTGACAATTCGTTGTTCTCATTGTTATTGTTATTGTTGTTGCACGGCTCACTTTCGTTGTTGTTCAGCGCCGATGAGTTGTTCTTAATCGTTGATGCAGTTGTCGTTGATGTTGTTGTTGACTGGAAAGCGCGTTTTTTGTTTTTTTTTTTTTGTTTTTTTTTTTTTTTTGTCAAGAATTTGAGCATTGATTGAAAAAGTTTAGGTAAAATACGAATCAACAGAGAAAACGAAAGGAAGGAAAGAAAGAAGAAACACAAGTAAGAGTAAGATAAACAAGATAGAAGTTGTTAATTGTTGTAGAGTGGGAAAGTAAATCGTAACGAGTAACGAGTAACGAGTAAATAGTAAAGAGTAACAAGTAACGAGAGTAAGTAAAGTGACTACACAGTAATAGAGAACATTTTGTCTAATGGATTACTGTGTATGCAAAATACAGCGGATGGTATATACTAAATATGTATATTATGATGGAGTTGAACAGTACTACGTGGTTAGATCAAGTAATCCTAAGTATATTAAGGAAACCAACCATAGCTAGTTATACACAACAGTCATTACACTACAAAAAGAGTATATACTACAGGCAATGTGACACTGTGCGTGTTCTGGGGCTGGAAGTTTTCAGCTATCTCTGTTTATATGTTGTATTTTCGGCTATATTTAGGCCTGCATATAAGGCCTCTCTATAGCTATGTACAATTATTAGCTTGGGCTAACTCAAGGTCCCTTGATCCAACGCTTACCTGGGAATCTTCTGAATCGTGACGCGTATCCAGCAGCGTGTTCAATGAGCTATTCACATCCTCATCAATATCAATGGGTATCACAGCCGCAATGCCCTCGCGCTGTACCTGCTGCAGATGATCCTCAGACTTGCTGGTGCGAAAGCCTGCAGCGTCACACTTGCGCACCACGTGACCATTGTGGCGACGCACCACAACGGCCCCAACGCCAGCGGCCGCATTACTCGACTCGGCCGCCAGTGAGCTGGGCTCCGGGCTGGTGGGCACCGAGCTGGCCGTCTCCTTATCAATTAGAGGCGTCGACAGCGAAATTGGTGACGTTGGCACTGAGAAGGAGGTCTCATCCTGACCCAGGCCCAGAACCGCCTCGCTTTTAACCGTGCCAGATGAGTTGGATGTGGACGCCGAATAGCCAGCGGTCACACGTGCAGCACAATCAACGGCATCGCGATTTCGCTGTTGCTGTTGTTGCCGCATAACGCTACGCTGCTTAAGCATACGCATACGCTGCTTGGTTGAACCGGAACCGGAGCCTAATGAATTTGTAGAGTATTCCTCATCGCCGGCATCGTTGTCCTCCTCATCATAGTCATCATCATCGTCTTCATCAACCAAACACTGGCGATCGCTGTCGTCCTCGTCACCGCGACCCAAACCACTCTGGTACGTTTCGATGTTTGTGATGTCGTAATGTGTTTGATCTTCTTCGCGTTCATCCTGATCTGCCTCCAGCTCATCTTCGTTTTGGTAGTACTCATAGCGCTGTTGTTGTTGTTGTTGCTGCTGCTGCTGCTGCTGTCGATAGCGCTGTTGTTGTTGCTGTTGCTGTTGACGTTGCTGCTGGCGTTTATTGTCCCCATAGTCCGTAGTGGCATCCTCATCGCGCTCCAGCTCTTCGCACATTAACAAAGTGTCGTTGGTCAGCGAATCCCGACGATTGTAGCTGTTGTTGATGCTGTCGCGTTCCTGTTGCTGCTGCTGCTGCTGCTGCTGTTGTTGCTGCTGGCCACGGTGAAGCCTTGCCTCACGTTTATTGGAATCCGAACTAGCCGTATTAGTTGGCGAATCAACCGATGAAGAAGATGTCGGCGATGACTCGCCGGAGGCACGCGGTGCTAAGGCGCCATTGGCACGTGCATTCGCCAGATTGCGTTTCGGAAAATCCCGCAGACTGTCCACCTAAAAGCAAATTGAAAATGTTAATAGATGCGGATGAGGAAGGTTTTATATCGAGAACCATTTGCCGGGATAAATTCTGGTTTGCCCTTGGGCATTACCTTCTTGGCTTGAGCCGTTAGCAAATTGCTGGATTGGGGAGTTCTTGATAGATTCAATATTAAATCACCGGTCATCATATAAGCCTCAAAGCGTGGCGCCTTTGCCGGCTGCGGCGGTGCCGAATTCGGTTCCGGCTCTGGCTCGCGTTCCGTGTGGCGTTGCCGGGAAACGGCTGGGCTCCCGCTGTAACTGTTCGAGTGCTGTAGCGGCTGCAAGCCGTTGCCGTTAGCTGCTTTCGTTGGTATTTGGGAGGGGCGTGGTCGCTTATGCTGCGGCGACTGCACTTGTGGCACTGGCTTTTGGGCGGCGGCTTTGAGCGCCTGTGGAATGCGTGAAGGGCGAAATGTGGGCGAGGTAGCGCCGCTGACAGCTGCAGTGGGTGATGTGGCAATGTTACTGTTGCTAATGCTCGTCGTAATTGTGGTGGATTCCACCATTTGAATCTTGGTCGAGCTGGCGGAAGAGTTGCGGCTGTGCGTGTAAATTGAGGTTGTAGTGGACGCTGCCGCAATTGACGTTATCGCTGTTGTAGTTGGCGAATTCTGACGCAACGATGGCAAATGCGTGGGCGACTTATAACGCAACGCTGGCGAACCAGCATTTGTGGGCGTAGTTCCGCCCTTCTGATGCTGGCGCTGATGCTTGGGAGAGGCAGCGTTCGGGCTGCTGCTGTAATCGTAGATATTGACGGGAGATTCAATGTCCACGTAATGCGGACTCTGCGTATTGGCCAACTGTTCTTTAATGCGCGCCTTGAGCTTGGGATCTATCAAAAAAAGAAAAAGAAGTAAAACAAATGTTGGGCTATTTTTGTGCTTGACACTTGCCTCGTTTCAGTTCCAAGGTTACTAAGTTCTCCGATAGACGCAAACATTTAAGCACTGTCAATTGAATTAAAGATTAATAAATGGATAGCTATAGAGATAACACCCTCACTTACCTTCTTTTGTGGTGTGACGATGCACGTCGATGCCATTGACCTTCAATATAACGTCGCCCGCTTCGACCTGCAAATTAGATATATATATAAATATATTTACGCAAATTTGGCAACATTTGAGTAGTTTCCCGTTTAGAAGTGAGCCGAAATGGGACTCCAAAAGTATTATTGATTTTCCTTTCTATTTTTTTGTTTTGTTTTCTTTTTCTGATTGCTTGGAAGCGACAGAACACGCGGATATATCAGTCCAACTTGTCGGCGCTTGTAAGCTATTTTTAATTCTTATTTTGCTTCGCATCAACGTGTCAACAACAACAACAAGAACAAGCGAATCAGAATTGGCGCCTTATTCGCCTGTTCTGACGTCAAGAGATTGTTCACCAGGGTGGTACGCACTTCTTTAGTCAAGGCAAGGCACATAGTTTATTCCATAAATTTGATAAACATGCTGTTTAAAATATGAGCCACTTAATCCTTAAAATGAAAATCCGAGCGCATCGTTCCGAAAGGTAAATGCAAACAAGAAATTGCTTTTATTGCATAATTAATGGCGCGCAAGTGCCTTTATTTGTAGTCGATTTTATAATTTATGCATACGCGTCTAAGTTGCGACACTTTCGCTACTTTTGTCTGTCTTCTCAAAATGGCATTTGACTCGCAGCGATGCAAGTAAATAAACTTAAAAATTGCACTAATTTATGCGGTATATGCACGTTTCGTTCACAATAGTCGACAGATGAGCGCAGAGTTGCATGAAGCTCTTGCCTGCGTCTGGTCTGCACAGCAAAGAGAGCGCAGCCATTAAGCGCTGCGATGAAGAGAGCGAATGCAGCGCGCCTGCTATAAAAGGCAACGTCATTGAAATGCTGATAAAAAATTAAATTCAAGTTCCTTGGTTTGCGGGAAACAAACATGTGCATGTGTCTCTGTGTGTACATTTACGTAATTTGTTTGGAAAAAAGCGAAACTACAACAAAGAACAAGAGGTCTGAAATTTCAAGTCTATAGCTCGGGTCGGAGATGCTTCCTTCTGCCTGTTACATACATTTGGATTTTGCACAAATACAATATACCCATTTTTAATGGGTTCAGGGTATAAAGAGATAAATGAATGTGAAACATACATATCTAATGAAAAAATACGCTCTGTGCGTTCTAACACACACACACACACACACATTTGCATACCACTGATAATAGTGTGTGTGCGTTGCGTTTAAAATCTCATTGATGGTTTATGCTAATCTCATTGTTTGTAAATTTGTGTAATTAAACATTTATGTATACAGTAAAGCCGCCAATAACACTTGAAGCAATTGTTTGGAGCTTTTCGCTTTGTAACTTGGCAGCACACACACACACACACACATACACATATTGTTGCCGTTAGCCAACACAACACTTTCCTATAGATCGCTGGATCTATCGCTAAAATTGAGATATGCATGCATGCACATATGCTAGTATGTTTACGTATAATTTGTTTGCAAATTGATTTGATTTCACGACGCTCAACCTTCTTCATCTCAGTCACGTTTTTATCGATGATGTCTACTTCGTGTAATCGTGTAACGCTAAGCTAAATACCTAGTTTACCGTTGATTAGGCGTGTTCATTTGTCTTAAGAGAGTCGTGCTGCGCTCGCAAGAGAAAATACATATGTATGTATGTGTGTACATCACAAGTCAGCGGCTGGCATTGAGCAATTAAACTGTTCAATTGAACAGTTCTTCAATCGCAATCAATAAAACCTTAATAAATAAGTTGTTCATAATTGTTGGTATTTTTAGTATTTAAAGGCTATATAGCAAACGCGTTTAAATCAAATTTAATCGCCATAAACACTGATAACGTCTAGAGTTGAGGCGCCTTGAATCGATTAAATATTCACGCCAGGTTTTTGTTATCTACTCCCACATAAAAACTTAATGCACCAATTAGTGTCAAAAGCTTTGGCTTAATATTATAGATATATTAATATTTATTTCGGCTAATTTTTTTTTTATGGCAGTTGTCTTTTCTTGAACTCATATTCAATGACGCTTATTTGTTGATTGCAAATCAGTTTATTGTGCCAGCAATATCAATTAACAACAGCAACAACTGTACGCCCACCCAATCACAACCTGGCCCGGCTGGCGGCAGGCTGGCAGACAGGTATGCAGGTAAACAAGCCAATGATTTGATTGTATTTGTGTCAGCGCAATGCCATCCATGACGACGTTGGCGACATGGCGTTGACCTAGTCAAGTACGAAGCAGTGCGGCACGAGCATTGCCTTCACCGTTATGCGAAAGCATTGGGGCGGCTAACAGTGGCTGCAAATATAGTTGAACGGGCGTCGTGCTTAATGTCGTGACACGAACACATAAGACCCAAAACGTGCTCGTGTTTAACTCTTGGGGAAAAACTAACAAAATTAAAATAATTATTGATTATATTTGTATTAAACACGAAAGAAATTCACATTTCCTGATTAGTTTTTAAATAATATTTGTTTCCATGACCTGTTTTTATATTGACAGCAAAGTCTCATAATGTTAAAAGGTCTCTCGAAAAAGCTAAATGGCAACCCTTAGTGCATATTTGCACCTTTTTGTTAGAGGAAAACCCCGCCACGCGTTCATCTCTAACAGCACAAAAAATAAACACTTTCTTATGCGTCACTCAGTCAGTCGTTTGAAAAAGAGACATGAAATTTATAGAAAATCAATGTTGGGTTAAAAAACAAAAACAAGGCTTAACATAGGCGTCAAATCCACTTGCAAGTGCTGGCAATGCCACCTGCCCCTAAACAGCCATAGAGTGGCGCACTATCTACAAAAGGTAAGCAAACACAAAACAGGGCAACGCTGTGCTTAAGTGGGCTACGAGCTGGATAGCTGCGGTTCAGTCAATTTTAAACTGTTATTAGACTAATAGCTTTGCCACTTCGCATGAACGTACTTCTTTTTCGCTAGCTATTGTTTTGCGGTGTTGCCATGCAGCAGCAGCAGCAGCAGCGGCGTCTCCTTTCTCTTTCACTTGTGCTCATAGCGTGAACCATTGTGAATAGGGTGACCACTGCACAGTCACAGAGCTGTCTGTCATTTATCATCATGCTTGTCAAGCACAGCAGTCTATATCTGTCAGTTTGTCAGTCTGCAGTGACGTTTCATTTAAATACGCTGCATATACATATGTATATTATAATTTTTTTTTTTTATTTTGCTTGAGCGTATATCTGCCTAATTCGATAACAGCAGCACTGCGCGGTCGTTTATTCGCATTCATTCAAAATGTTTAACACTTGTATGTTTGTACATGTATTTGAACGACCTTGCCAGCAATACGAACTGTCCATTGTGTGCTCCCTACCGTTTAAAATGCCAGCAAATAAACACAAATTTCGTTTTATTAATACACTTTCCGTTCATAGGTGTGTAGTTGTGCAGCCGGCAAAAGAACGGAAGTCACAATAGGAGTTATAGCACCGCTTTCGTTGTGCTTAATTATGTCACTCAATTTGAGTGTCGGGTTTCCCCTACTTAGCATGTTGTTAATTTGGACGCGGTTGTATGTGTGCTGTTTCACACAAAGCTGTTTGCGAAGATTCGAATTGAGTTATTAACGCGTTGTGCGCTCCAGTGAGCTTAGTAAATACGCACATTTAAAGATCTAAAATACCATTACCGTAATTCGTTATTTAAATAAACCGTATCGCTTTGCTCCAGAACAAGTTTTTTGCGAAATTTCTAACTGTGCATTCTCATGTACATACATATATACATGGCACTTGAGTTGGCTTTCAGTTTTAACGACAATTTCACAGCTGCTTAACTTTTTGCCTATTTTAGTGTGAGACGCAGAAATAAAACTAAAAATAACAGCCGAGGCTGAGGAATTAGCACGATTCGTAACCCCTTCCTCCAACGGCCGCGCAATGTGACCTGTATTTGCATTTGTGCAAGGCATAAACTACAGCACGAGCAAACCACCCAGAAAATGTTTTTAAACAAAGCAAGAAGAAGAGAGGAAAAAATAAAAACAAGTTTATTTTTGGTGCCCGTTTTGCTATTGATTTGCGTTCGCATACAAATTCGCGACTGCACTGCACATTGTACATGCCCAAATAGCTAACCAGGGCACTAGAGGTGGGGGAATAATCCAGTCGACTACGCCAATCAGGTAGGTAGCCGGCCGGCTCGTCGGCCACTTTGCGTCTAATTGAGCATTCTTACAGCGGCAAGCAGAGGGAGCGCGAACAAAGAAACCAAGAGACAACAATAACATAGATACACACACACACACACACACATGCACGTGAAAAGAACTCAAGACGGATGACAACTACAAGTGCTGCCACTCAATTTGCAGACAAGTGGCAACACCGTCAGACAAAGTGCAGCCATTTATACATACATACATACATACATTAAGTGCATTATAAACATACATGCATACACATATATATATATGTAGTTACATAGTGTTTGGTAGCGTCTTTTGCGCCGCTTGAACGCACACAAACAAACACATTTTTAATGAAATGCTCAGATTTAGCGCAAAGTTTACTGCACACTGCGCTTTCTTCGGCTGCTTTTTGCTAGTCGAGTGCCTGTGCCTTATGCACTCATTGTTCTAACTTATTATTTCGTAAATGCTTGTTGTTATTGTTGTTGCGCTGTTCGCTGTGCCGTGGCGTGCAACGAACCGCAGCGTGCGCTCAACGCCGCCAACAACCTCTCCATAGGCCGCCCCCCAACTCAGCTTACCTCACACTTTAGTCTACTTCACCCGTTGAGCTGCCATTAAAAACTAACATAATAAACGCGCGCAATTTTTTTTTTTCTTTTACTTTTGTAATTCAATTAAAGCGAATTTACTTTAGTGTGTGCACTTTTGACTTCCAGCCCAACCAAAGAAAACTGAGAAACGACAAACTCTCTTGTTCATACGCGGACCGTTGACATTTATCGAAATGGCAAAAAGTCGCGTGCACGTTGCTTTTGTCGTATCGTGTCGTGACCCACCCACAAACTCGCGTGCTACGCACGTTGAACCCACAAACGACAGTTTGTTCAAATTTGTTGTTTCTGAGACTGAAACTGAGCTTCACTTTATATTTAATGACAATTTTCTATAAGTGTGAAGATATGTACATATGTATGTATGTATGTACGGGACGCTCGTTCGCAATGCTGACCAATCCGTGCTTAAATGTGTGTGCGAGTGTGTGTGTGTGTGTGTGTGTTTGTTTGTAAAAGTTGCACTTAGATAAAAAAAAAATCAATATAGCCTTGTGCTTTTCTTTTGTTCCTTTTGTTTGCCCGCCTGTCTGCGGCAATTAATTTCTTTTCAGACATCACAATAACAAAAGTCGTTAGTCACTTCCAGTTAAAGTCTAATTAAGCTTAGCGTTAGAATTTTGCAAGACCGAGGGACAGACGCATACATACATACACACATACATATGTACAAAAGATGACAGACAATCGTGAAAAGGGGCTGGGCAAGGAAGTGGGTGGGGAAGAATGTGGCCACAAAAATATGCAACCATGCGCGTTCAGCGGGAAATGTGAATGATTAAAGCTGTTAATGCGTCTTTTGGACCAGTTTGGAATAAGCACACACACACACACACACACACACACACACACACACACACAAACGTACGCACATACACAGCAATGTGCATACATATGTAATTGAAATGTGAACTCTGTTCTCGTTCTGAAACTGGTCTCTTTTAAAGCCACAGTCGGCTTGTAGGTAGAAATTAAAAAGCAATTTAGAAGAGCACAAACAAATTCACCAAAATGTAGAAGAACCCAGAATTTGATTAATGACGGACTCTGTATGCATGTTTGTCTTTACGTATAAGCCTGTGTATGTGTGTGTGTACATAATGTTGGTATTATAATGAAACTAATATACATACATTAATGCACATGCAGGTGCGAGTATTTATAGAAAACGAAATCACTTAAATGGAAACAACATTTGATATGGCAAACAGATTACCAGTTCTTCAGTTTTCTATATTTAATGCAATTAATACAAATTTGCCGTTCGTTGTCGTATCAAATTGTATCCAAACAAAAGCAAGCAAACACATAGAAAGTGCCTCAAGGGTTCCAACTTACAATAATAACAATCAGCTGAATAGAATGCAATAGACAACAACTTACAGTTACTTTTAGAATTAATGTACAGCAATTGGTACATTTTCATGCAATTTGTAATGGGACTAATATGTCTTATCATTAGAATTATGCAACAAAACTCAGAAAATATTTTAATTTGTACATACATATTTGCAAGTACAATTATTTAATACTTGCACATTATCTCGCTTAAAGACCAAGTAAGGGAAACGCAATGTTTTTTACAACATGTGGCAACCCTCTCAATCACAGTGTTCACAAACTCATGCATACATACATATGTTAATATTTACACATTTTAATATGGTGGTCCCAAGTCCTGTTATTTAAAAAGCTCCCTACATAGTCTCGTATATTTTGCATTGCGAATGCAAATAGAAATCGTTTTAATTTAACATTAAACTATCGCTTTAATCACGATCCAGCAGATAGCTCATATTTATACATGGACTTTACACAAGCGCATGCTTACATATTTACATGTACAGCGCAGAGTGTGTGAATTGTGCGAGATTCACAGCCCATTGAAAAAATATTGTGCACCCAGAACAACTGAAACAGGCACAGCAAAAGGCAACAAACGTAAAGACGTCGAACGAGATAGACGACAAAAATAAAAACAACAACAACAATAGCATCCCCTTTTGAAAGCAACAACAAGTTGTAAGCGAAAGCGATAATAACAAATTGAAAAAGTGCGTGCCGCTGCGTGTGTGTGTGTGTGTGTGCGTATATGCATGGGTATGAGTAAATGTGAGTGTGATTACAACGCCGGCAACGAAGTCGGCGAGTTGGTTGCTCTGTTAGCGTCGACGTCGACGTCGACGTTGTCAACAGACTGCAGGCCACGTTGCGGCTGCTCATGTTGTTGTTGCTGTCATTGTCACTGTTGCTGCGACTACGTATGCATATATTTTTCTCTTTTTAATCATTTGTCAAATTACTTAATATTTTAATTTAAAATTCCAAACACGTTTTTTGCACCCGACTCTTTGTGTCTGTGTTCCTTAACTCTTTTACACATTTCTCCTGTTGTTTGAGTCGTGCGAATAAATTTATTTTTAATAACCAAAAAGAAGCGCTCGAAAAGTCAAAAGCAATAACAATAATCGTGTACAAACATTATGTTGCCTGTTTGTCTCATTGTTTTCGGTTTTTATTTTCTTTTTACATTTGCTAAGTCTGATAACTATACACTTGCGTGTATGTGTGTGTGTGTGTGTGTGTGTGTGTCTGTTGGTGTCATGTGTGTGTGTGTGAGTGCGACTTATTTTTATAATTTTGTCTTCGCTTTGCTTTTTATAGCTGCGCTTTCTGCTTGTTGTTGTGATTGTTCGATTACTTTGCATTTCATTTGAAAACCAAACTGTTTCAACGAACTTTGTGCATTTGAAGTTGCGTTTAAAATGTGCGACACGTTCGGTACCGTCTAATGCAACTCCCGGTACGTGGACATATCCCCAACGAAGCATTTCCGATTTGTGTTTGGGATTTTCAACACATATCTTTAATAATGACCTCTTGAGGGAATTAAAATGTTTATATTCTGTTCGTAAGTTTCTAAGATAAGGAAGTCATTACACTTATGGGCAAATGTGCGTATGATATTAAAACTTCCAGAACTTAGAATGGATTGTATCAATGCATTAGACGAGTGTCTTTCTTATTTTAGTGAATATAAACATCGATTATCAAAGCCCTTTGTAACTTTTCTGTAGTATTTAGTTTAAATATAGCGTATTTTTATATATATCCACGATTTAATAAACTATATTACGTTGACTAATGCATTGTTGACCTTCGACTCATGGAGATCATAAAAAACGAATATCCTGTGAGACAAACCCTTTATAAAAAACTGAAAGTGATTGATGCGCAAAGCAAAATTGTTAAGAATCCAATTTGAAGAGTAATTAAAGCTAAGAATAACTCATTTGATAAGAAAAGGTTGTGCTGCACAGCCCCAAGATAAAAGATACTTCAAAGATATCGTCTAACAGAATTAATTTTTCATTTTCAACAACAAAACTGTTGATTAATCTCTTATCTATTAATAGCTCGCTTATCATAAGGAGAGAATTCTCTCACGACTAGCAAATACTAACTAATTTTTAATATATTATGCAATAGCATTTTGAGGTACATCTTTTGCGTCACGATTCTACAATGCAAATGATTTATTGGCTTTCAGATTTATTAAAATGGAAATGGAAACTTAAATAAATATATAGAAAAATGAATTGCCAATTCTCGCATTTTATTTTTTACTGGCTGTGCACACACCCAGACAAACATTCATGTGTTTATATTTTTTATTAAATTGAAATCGAAATGAGCAAATGGGCAATTCATGGGAATTTCAATAACAAAAGTAAATAGAAGTGAAACCCAAACGAAAATTGATACATAGCGGTAGTTCTGTGTATGTGTGAGTGTGTGTGTTTGTGTGGTTTATACTGTGGAGCTGTCACTGCGCCCGGCTAGTCAGTGCCAGCGCCCCCAATAAAATGGCAAGTGACACGATGACATCACAGTGGGCGTTATTGAAGATGGGCAACGCCGATGACTGCGTCGAGGTCGCGGTTCGCGTTCCGCGACTTCTGGCAACATTTTGCCTGCAAAATTGAGTGCTTTTCACACACACACACACAAACACACACACACACAAACACACACACACACACTCAGAAAATCATCAAACGTAAAAAATGCGCTTATCAACAGCGGCAAATGCGACGAAAAGAGGGTGTTGCTGGGCATATTCACTACTTGAGTCCCTTATGCTACCTCGGTGGTTGATGAAGTCATAGGGCAGTCTCAAATGGGAATACGGCAACGCCAAGTAGGATAAGAGAGTTTGCGGTAAAAGGCGATAGAGTGCAGTCTTGGCATGGTTAAGCAGCGGAAAGAGTGTGTACATATGCGAGGATTACTTACCGCACCACAATCGGCGGCCGGCGAATTCTCAACAATGTCGTAGATGACATGCGGCGGTCCAGTTGTGCCGAGCAGCGAAAACCCGAAACCGGAATGCTGCTCACTGCGACTGCGGCGCAGCACCACTTTCAATTCCTCGGTCATTGCGCGACGCTGACGTTGTCGCCCACTGCTGCTGCTGCTGCCGCTCCCTGTGCGGGTGTGAGTGTGTGTTTCTGCTGTTTTCGTAGTCGTTGTTGTTGTTGCTGCTGCTGCTGCAATTTGCTGAACACCTGGAACTGCTGACCGCTGCTTACTGCGGTATTTCTTTTTTGACTTGTATTTAATTTGCCAATGTGTTTGGCGCTCTCGTCATTTGCACTTTGTTTTAATATTTGTAGCGTTCTACTCTCTCGTAATGCTTGACTGAAGTTTTGGGCTTGGCTGTCGCTGCCGCCACTTCACAACTTCTTTGCGCACTCATTTACAATTGCTTTTATTTCACTTACACGCAGGCAAAAACGCACACATAAACACGCACGCAAGCACAGACACAAACACACACACACACACAAACACACACACAAGTACAACTTAAAAATTGGCTGCTAGTTTGTTGATCATATTTAACAATTCAATTGCTGCCCAGGCTTTAGCGCAGCTTTCTTTTAACGCAATTTTTCAGCTGCCGCATCTGCAAACACAAAAACTTGTTAAAGATTTTCGGTGTTTTTTTTTTTAGAGATTTTTTCTCTCTCTACTTTCAACACTTCGCCGCAGTCGCTGCTGCTTTGCTGCCACTTCTGCGGCATGTAGTTTAATTTGTCATTGCGGCGCGCGTTTGTACATTATGTTGTGCTATTAACATAAGGGCTAACTTACTTTGCATTAATTTAATTAATTAATTTTCGAAAAAAAAACTGATGCGGATGCGCGACTCGCGAACCGAACACCACGGACGCCTTTCTGTTGTTGTTTCAGTCTATCGATATTTAATAGCCGCATTCGTTTATATTCACCTAGGTATGAGAGTGCATATCGAATGGTGTATCCATTCGATTTTTTATACATGGGAGCATTTTCATATTATCGCTTGTCAGCAGGCACTAATTAAAAGGGGTCAGAAAATATACAATTTTAAAAAGGTGTAGCAAAAAGCCATACTAATTTATTTCTAATTGATATAGGCAAATCAAAAATTGATATTCAAAAACAGATATTAATTTATTTTTTATTTACTTATATCAGTATTTTAAGAGTTGAGTCCATTCTCTTAATGGCGTTGCCAGATGTTGTGTGCTGTTTGGCGGTTTTGTTGCGAGTTTAAAATTCAAATATGTCACTAAGTTCCGAGATTATTATTTTATCAACTAAACTTTAAAAAAAACTATGGTTGCTTTGTATTATTAATATTGCAACTTTTAGAATAATGATGACATCAGGTTGCATGCCAACTAATAGACAAGTTGCGGTCAGTGGGTAAAGTTGAGGAAGTGGCACAACCAAATGATGCGCGAAAACTAAAAAGCGCGTGCAATTGGCAGTCAGTCATCTACTATATAATACCCCAACTGACGATCGACTTTTACGAGCGATATTAAAATTTTAGAGTTCTTCAAAGCGCACAAAGCACTTGACTCATGTTTGTTTGTAGACCTAGAACCACACACATGCGCGCTGCAGCTACTTCCGTTTTTAGTCAGTTTTCTTTGTTTTGTTTTTGAGATCAGCGGGCTGGTCATCCGAGTCTTAGAAAAACAACAACATAGTTTGTGGGTGTCACAAGCGCTCAAAGGCAAAGCAGAGCACGCGACGTTACGGCTGGTTGGTCGAGCCGGCGGTGTGGGGAGCTGTGTGTCCAGATGTTGCGCACAATTATCATATCAGCAGCACATCATTTACATTTAAGTGGAAAAACAGATTGAGCCAATCGGCTGCGGAGAGTGAGAGCCAATCAGCGGCTAGCAGAAAAGTCGTTTTAAGAGGCATCTTCATGTGGTCGAGCGTTCAGTATTAATTAGAGTGTGCGCCCAGAAGGAACTCCAATGAAGAACTGCAGCGCCAGCAACACGGATCCGACCGCTTTCTACGTGAATGACACAAAAGGTTGGCCCAACTACGACGGCTATGCGGAGTATGATTACAATTATGAGCAGAGCAATGCATCCAGCTATGAGGATTGCGGGAAAAGGTTCTGGAACAATGCTGCGCCAAATGATTACCACGCATCCACAACGACTCCAACGCAGCCAAATGCCACAGCACCCATCGCTCAGCGCAAGGAACGCACTGCGTTTACGAAAGCCCAACTCAAGCAACTGGAGGCTGAATTTTGCTACTCCAATTATTTAACCCGGCTGCGTCGCTACGAAATTGCCGTCGCCCTGGAGCTGACCGAGCGCCAGGTGAAGGTTTGGTTTCAAAATCGTCGCATGAAATGCAAGCGCATCAAACTTGAATTGTCCGAATCCACAAAAGCACATTAGCTTAAATTTACAAAGAAAAAAAATAATCATTTTTTATACAACGTTTTGTTTACTTAACTATTATGGTAAAAAATATACTATAGTTACTTCTTCAGCTTCTTGACAACTTTTTTTTGCAGCGGCTTGGCCAACTGCTTGGCCGCGGCCAGCTGCAGCGTTTTCGTGGCCGCATTTTTGGTCACTTTGGACGCTGCAGTGGGCTTCTTTTTCTGCACACCACCCGTGCCGGGTTTGCGTTTGAGCAGCTCAGACTGGCGCTCAGCGCTAGTGTTTTTCTTAAGCGACTTTTTAGCTGCTGGTTTTGGTTGCAGCTCTTCCTCCATCTCATCATCGTCATCGTCGTCATCATCATCATCTTCAGCGTCGTCGCTATCATCTTCAGCGCTGTTCAGCTCCTGTTCAGTATCATCGTCACTTGCATCTACATAGTCCTCATCATCCGAGTCTTCGTTGATGGTGTTGCCCAGCAGATCTGCCAGTTCCAGTTCTTTTTCCGGCGCTTTCTGTTTGCTGCTGTTGGAAGGTTTCGATTTCTGTTCCGTTACCTTTGATTTTTTGACAGGTTCGACAATAAAATTGGAAAAGTCAAGTCCCAAATGCTTAAATTTGTTTTGCATCTTCTTTAGTTTTTTGATGCCCAAAACAGTGCGTTTCTGGCAGGCACTTTCGTTCCAATCGTTTTGTTTCTTGACACTGCGCTGCGTAGCTTTGGTTACATCCGAAACATAAATCTCTTTGCCAGCCTGGAAACCACAATATTAGGCACTATGTATATTCAATCTTTAACCGTTGCTTACCTTATTTGTGACTTTTTTCACTGTTTTCTTGAAGTAATTGAATTTTTGCTGCTCGGGCGGTATGTACGAGGCCTTGACCACTTTCTGAAACATCAGGTAGTTGTCCATGGTATCTGCCGCTACTTTCGCCACCTCCGGATATTCGAACTCAACAAATGCGAATCCTTTGCTACCGCCGGTGCGCTCGGAACGCGCAAGCCGCACACGCGTTACATGTCCGAACTGTTTGAAATATTGACGCAATTGCTGCTCAAAGAAGCCATGTGGCAAATGTTTGATGAACACCACACCGCGCTCCTGCTGCGCCTTTGGCTGTGGCTTGGCGTGGTTCAGTTTCTTTTTCAACTGCAAAAATGGTGGCGCATACAGTTTGGGCCCCGTTATTTGGAGAGACTAACTCACCTGGCCGGAAATTACGGTTTTACTTTGGTCGGGCGATTTGGACGGTGTCACTTGTTTCTGCATCTTAAAGGGCTTGGGTTTCTTTACAGGCGGCATCTTGACGTTTACTATTATTTAATAAACAAACACAAGAATAGGATGAGACAAATTTTAAAGCTGCAGCCGCACGTGGAATATACAGCAATAAATCGGCTGATTCGATAACGATAGTTAGCCAATGTTGAAAAATATATTAAGCAAATTGAAACATTTTTTTAGTATTTTTTTGAGTGCATAAATGTTAACAAGGGCAGTCCTGTTAGAGCAATTACGCGAATCCGCTTAACAGCATGACGAGCATGCACACAGAACTGCAAAACTGAGGGTATTTTAATAAAAAAGTGAATCAACAAATTAGAACTGTTGTTATAATTATAAATTATTATTATTTAATACATTTTAATCCCAGCGCTAGTGTGACCAGCTTAAAGAAATACATCTTTCCGAAGCGCCATTAAATCAAATTGGAAAATGACGCACATGGCAACACTGTAAATCAGATGTTAGTGCAATCGCGTCGTCCGCGCGTGAAGAAGCAACAAGCGAGGTGCAAATCTAATATAACGGGCACGTGTCGGTTTCCATCCATAGCGCTTAAATACATTTACACATATATATATATATTTGCAAAAAAAAACAAAAAAACAAATACTCACAAGATAAACAATTGTAAATTGCGCACAAATATCAAGACAGAATGTTCTATCTAATTGGACTCGGTCTGGGCGATATCAAGGATATCACAGTGAAAGGCCTTGAAATTGTAAAGCAATGTAGTCGTGTGTACCTGGAAATGTATACCTCAATTCTAGGCTGCAGCCTTGAGGATATGGTGAGTAGGGACAACTGTGCGTGAGGCGCAAATATTAAATCTGTATATGTATATATATATGCGATTAATATACGTTTTTTTGGTTTTACATTGTTGTTGTGTTGTTTTTTTATTTCTGTTTTGTTGTTGTTGTTGTTGTTGTTGTTTAGCAAGAGTTCTATGGACGCCCCTTGCTGCTGGCTGACCGTGACCTGGTGGAACAGGGCGCCGATGAGATTTTGGCTGGCGCTGGTGAGACGGACGTCGCCCTGCTTGTTGTGGGCGACCCCTTTGGCGCCACAACGCACACAGATTTCATTTTGCGCGCCAAGGAGAAGAACATACCCTATAAGGTTATACATAATGCGTCCATTATGAATGCCATTGGCTGTTGTGGCCTGCAGCTGTACAAATTCGGTGAAACTGTCTCTATACCGTATTGGGATGAGACTTGGAAGCCGGACAGCTTTTACGATAAGATTAAGCTGAATCGCCTGCACAATATGCACACGCTCTGTCTGCTGGACATTAAGGTTAAGGAGCCCACCCTCGAGTCGCTGATGCGCAAACGCAAGGAGTACATGCCCCCGCGTTTTATGAGCGTCGCCGAAGCCGCACAACAGCTGCTGACCATTGTTGAGAAGAAGGATGCTCTGGAACGGAATACAGTGCTAAATGAGCAGTCGCTGTGCGTGGGCCTGGCACGTGTTGGCCAGGATACGCAACAGATTGTTGTTAGCACCCTGCACGGTATGCGTGCCACCGATCTGGGCGGCCCGCTGCACTCACTGATCATACCCGCCAAGGAGATGCATCCGCTGGAAGTGGAGTTTTTGCAGCAATACGCTGCCAACATTAAATTGGACGATTATAATCATTAGAGAATGGCCCACCGCATGAACTTTATGTATTTAAGTGTTTAGGACACATTGAATTGAATTTAAGTAGCTTGAAGCTCTATGAAGGATGAGTAAGATGAGAAAGTGATATGCATACGTATGTGGTTTCCCCCTGCTTAGTTCCAACTGTGTGTAGTTTGCAAACAATAATAATAAAAAATCGAATTATCAACAGAACAAAGTATGTATTCTGGCTGGCTATGTGCAATTTATCTAGCGAGTTTTCCCATATGGGGTTTTACATAAGAACTTTTGATGAGATTTACCTCTTGTAATTGCTTAAAAAATGTTTCCATAGAAGTTATATAATATAGCGGTCTGATAAGAGATTACTCAGAGGCTCGTAATTTTCCAACAACATTCCAATTTAAAACATCAAAATTAAGAATCTGCGAAGAGTTGTATCTAGTTAGTCACCTGGGACACCTATGACTATATCGATCTGGCTTTTTATATGGCTCAAGTGTAGCGTCATGGCTGGCCTCTGAGCTTTACAAATTTGGTGAACTGTACCAGGTAATATACAAGGAACAACTGTTTGACATTGTGGTGTTTTTCATTTAATCGGCAGCAATTCAGAATATATATAAAATAAATATCTCTCCATATGTCCGCTTAGGGATAGAGGCCACGCATGCGCCGCGATGAGCCCTGACGATCGTAAAGCATATTAAATTTGTTGACAAACTGATGCATATCGTTGCAGCCCTTGGTCAGCGTGCCCAAATAGCTGATCAGGCCCACATCGTTGCATTGTGTGTAGAGCTCCTCCTGGAAGGCGGGCACCTGCATTATGGGCAGACGATGGCACAAGGCATACGCCTCACGCAATATTTCCTGGTTCGCCTTTAGCTTGCCCGCCTCGACATCTTTGATGTATTGCAAAACGATTTTAATGCGCGTATTTAACATTTTAATGGCGCTGTCCTGGGCAACCAAATGCTCAGCGACCACACTCTTTTCGCCCGACTCGTTTGTGGTCATGCGTGCCACATGATCCACACCAATGCGTTCGGCCTCCTCGGTGGCCAGTGTATAGGTAAGCGGAACAAATAGCATGGTGGCCTCGCCGTCGACCAGATCGATTAGCGATTCGAATAGCTTAACAGGCAGCTGGTCCACGCTGCGTGGCAATGGGTTCAATTGCAGCATGATGGGACATTCATTAATCTCGGCTATTTGTTTTTGAATCTTTATGTCGCTCGCAGTGGGACTGTCGCCCGTTGTATACCAGCCAATGAAGTCCAGATCGCTGAACACCTGCAAACCACAAGTACTTATGAACTGGCCACTATTTGGATTCAGTTAAACACAACTAACCTGCTTGTACTGCTGCTCCTTCTTGTTATAATAGTCCTTGTTGATGATTGTTTCCTCCGCAATTTCATCGGTTTTGAGCTCAAACGAATTCATAACCTCGATGTTGCGACCCTTTTGTTTGCCTATCAGTGCGCCATACACTTGACGTGACTCGCCGTGCTGTGCCCGGAAGCGTGTCCAATGCTCCGATATATTCATTATGACCAATGGATGCAATGAAATTGTTACCGACGCAATTGTACCAGACGCAGCCATAATATTGCCTTTGATTTGCTGTTGTTTGTTGCTGGCAGCATCGCCAGCGGATGAAGTTGCTGCCGCTGAGGCTGATGTGCTCGGCTTGGCGGTAAGGTCAACATCAACGTCCATTTGTTCCATGCTGTCACTGTGGGAGATTTGCGAACACGAAAATGAAATTACAAATGATTTGCAATTTAATCTATTTTGTGTTTGCTGTTTTATATAGAATTTATCGACTAGCCGCCACCGCTTATCGATTAACGATAACGATATAACAATTTTGATATGTTTCTTTGTCTTGTTTGTGCGCTATTTAGTCTTGTTTTATATGAATGCAATTTGTTATTTTATTTTATGGCAATAACCGCTTACTCTAAGAAATGACTCTAGCCCCAAAGGCTTACCAGCAACTTTAATTTACGCAAAGTAGCTGATTAGTTTATAATTACTTGCAACACCATTGGGGCGTACTTAAAAAATCCTTTAAAAAAAAATTCTATTAAACAGTAACCTGAAGAGTATTTTAAATATAGGCATTTTACTGAAAGCTGTGATTTTGAGCAACTGTTAAATTTAAAATTCGAGCCAGCATTTGGTATTTTTTGTCTCAAGTGTTCGCTGTTAATAACAGTTCGTCGAAATGTTAAACTATAATCGTTTTGTATAGTCCATCACTAGTTTATCACCAATAAGATTTGGCTGTGCCACGGATAACCGCTGAGTACGGACGGTTGTCGTAAAACAAGAAATATACGTGCGCTATTATTTGTTTTATCGCGAAATGTGTAAGAATTATAAATAAATGCAATCGCTCAAAGTAAACATTTAAGATAAAGCATGAAATGTGTCTAATCAAGGCAGCAGCTGTTACGAGCCACTAAGAACTTTTGGTCAAGGTATGCACTTAACTTGTCGCTGTGTGGGAGACTCAATAAAATCTTCTTTTTATGTATGTGACAAAACCTACAAGATTTTTCGAAACACTAAATGTTTGAAGATACTTTGTCGCTCATATGGCAATCTTAATTATAAGTAGATCATTAAAGCGAATGAAGAGCTTGACAAGTTTTCAAGTTGTTAGCGTTTTTCGTTTGCGTTCATCTTTCCTTTTACAGGAAAAATCAATAAAATCCAATTGGCGCGCGTGTAAGTGTGCGTGTTTCAGTGTGTGCGAGCGGCTGCGCCGTGTGTGGGTGTGTGCCTGTGCATCTGTATTGTCTTTTCAAACTGCAGGCTCCTTTATCAGCTACTTTGGTCGTGTGCGTACCGCTGCAATGTCGTTGTTGCTGTTGTTGTAGGTGCTGTTAAGTGAATGTGGCACAGCTAATTGATAAGTTTTCATTTATATTTAGTCATTTTTTCCCGCTCTTATTGACCATAATTAATCACTTTGTCTATGTCTGCATTCGCACTGTGGTTGCATTCGCAAATTAACTGTTAAATGTGTGCATGTATATGCGTATGTACACATGCATACATATGCATGTTCATGTATTTATTTATTATGCATGCTCTGGGGGGTTTCGCATGTCGCTGTTGTATTTTTATTGTTTTGGTCGAAAGACCGACGAGAGTCACAAAATAGATAAACTACTTGCATAGTTAAAGTATTTAGTTTCCCTTTTACTTTGCTTCCATTTACATAATCATGATCTCTGCTTGCAAAAAGAAAACTGGACAAGACGAAAATTAAAAAAAAAAAAACAACAACAACAGCAAAGGCGAACGACGTTCATTAAAATAACACATACCTACATACACACATACTGGCATGCGCATACATACATACATACATGTACGTTCATATTTATGGGAACGGGCGCGTACTTTTATTATGCCACGAAGGGTACTTTAGTATTGTCTTCGAACGTGTAACGTCTTGAACGAGGCATTGTTTTTATATGCAGTTCTTATTAGTAATACAGTGGATCCTTACAAAAAAAGCCATTTATTACAGAATTGATTCTAATTTTCAAAACATTTGAATTTTGTTAAAAATGCTAATAGTTTTAATTGTCCAACATTATTGACAGTATTTAATATCTTTATAAGTAATATATGAATAATATCTTTATCACATATTCTCAACCTTCTATATTTATGAGTTGTCTGTTTCACATATTATTTGAACCCAGAATCAACATTTATCAAAATAATATATTTACTGTTTAATTTGTCTATAGCATATGTGCTATTAATCAAATTTTGTATTTTTGAATGAAGGATTATCATGCGGATAAATATATTTGAATTATTTTGTAGAATAGGCAAGGGCATTTGCTATTCGCTTGCTTGCGATATCTTTGTTTTCGTGCTGTTTTTTTTTTTTTTTTTTTGCGCACACTTCCATTATATCTCTTTAATGTCTGTTGCCTGCCCATCTCATTTCTCAGTCTTCAATCGTCTACTACTTGGGCGATAGTTCTGCTGTTTGGATTTTTGGTATGCAAAATGTGTGCCAAGCCAAAACGTCTCTTCCTTTTGTGGTCTGCACATATATATGTGTGTGTGTGTGTATATGAATGTATGTATGTATGTATGTATATGTAGCTGGTCGGTTAATGACATGCAAGACAGCGGGAGTTGCGGCGGCAGAAGAGACGCCGGGCTAGACAAGTGACGCATTCGAATTCTTTCTGATACTTGCCAACAATAAGCGCAAATATAGTACACATACATATGTATCTAAGTATGTACAACTATGTACATAGGCTTTGACTAATTGATGAACTGTTGATTCATTCGGCATGCTAAAATGCCGGCTATGTACGTAATGTGCACATGTGGGAATGTGCTCCATTTATCATACCCAGCCAACTAATCAGAGGCCGTTGCTTATCAGACTGCTCCGAATTTGTATAGCTGCGTATTATATTTCAGAAAGGGTTGCACATGGATTGAGTAAGCAGTTTGGGGCTAAGTACTCGTTGGCAAATGTACGTCATTTCCAGGTCTTTCTTCATAAATGATTTCCAACTGTGTGACAGTTCTAATTGGCATTTTATTTCCAGTATCAGTATCACCTTATAGCTTGAGGTTAATTTCAATTCAATGTACTTACTATATTTGAAATACAAATACTTTATTTCTAAGTACCAATTCAAATGGATTTTTAAAAAAATGTGTATAATATTCTATTTCATGCCATGCAATTCGGATCATGTCCAATTGGAGCGTTGTGCGAATTCGATTCTGTTGAGTTTGCCAATTGGAGCCTAAAGCATTTGATTTGTAGGATTGTCCCAATTCACAGACTGCTGTTCATTTGTGAGAATAGTTAACTTAACCGTGTCATAGATCAAAGCACACACATTTGTTCATATATAGACATATATATGTATTTATATTCATGTGTATACGCACATATCCAATTATACGGCGCATGCGCCGCTGCCATAAGAAATGCAGCTCCCAATTGCACAGCGCATAACTCAGCGGCAGCTCAAATGAAAAATATAACAGCAGCAGCAACACTAACACTAACAATAACAATAACAACAACAATGAAATTAAGCAGCTGAAAACGCATCTGTATCTTTTTCATGCACTGGAAATTCCGCAAAGACGACGCCGATCCGCTAACTTTCTAAAAAACAAAAAAAAAATACATGCAGCGCGAGCTAATCATGATCATAATGATTGTATTAGTAGTACAAGGTAACATAATCAGAGGGTATATTAAACTAATGATGCATTTGGTAATTGACTAACAGTGATCAATGTAACACATTCCGTTATCTTGCGATAACGCACTGCCTTTCTATGCGATTTTCAAATCGCTGACTAGGACGATACGCATTTCAAAAGGAACACTGCAGTTTTTCTCATTATTGGGGACTTACTGTGGCAGAAATTAGATTTATCTCAAAAGCTCGAAGGGAATTACAACAAACCAGTTTTATTGCGTTGCATTCATAATTGCATAAGTAAATCTTATTAGGAAAAGGGTATCTGGTAGCCGATGTCAATTTGAGCTCAAAGTTGTAGCCGTTTATTACCTGTTGTAGACCGCAGACTTGACTTTACACCTGATATTCTGATGCCTCGACTGTTGCTGCATTCGCCAGCGTCTCGCTCAAGGGCCCAACTTGGCCAACTGGTGGTGGGCAGAGTATATACTATGTATATTTATGTATGTACATATATGTATTTGTCGATATAAATAGAAGTGCGCCGACTCGACGCCCAGCTGATCAGCCAACTCATCTTGCAATTTATAACCAACGCCTCTCACTCGTAATTGCAGGGCATGGCGCATTGACTCTCTGGCATACTTGGCTCTAAAAACCAAACCAAATCCAGTTGAGCTGGGATCATGTTGCAGCCAACGCTGACGCCAGAGCTGGAGGATGGCGGCGGTCAGGACAGCATTGTTCTGGGCATGGCTGGCGTTTGCCTAGACGACACCGATGTGGATGTGGATGTGGACGTGGATGTCGATGTCGATGCCGATGTGGAAGTGGATGTGGATGCGGTTCCCGATCGTAAACCACATTTCTTGGACTATGATGCCGCAGTGCCGCCAGATTACGAGGACAACTATGGCTATAGAACCGCCGCTGGGGAGCAGCTGAAAATGGATAAGAAATTCGAGCGTGATGGCGAGATTAGCGACTATGAGCTGGCCGCCAGTGGCTATACCAAGAAAGAGTTCACCCAGGACGACAATACGCTGCATTTTACGCAAAGCAGCGGCGCAGCCGGCAGCGCCAAGAAGCCAGCCAAGCACTTTCTGGACGAGAATCCCATACCGCCCGACTATATGCTGGCGCAGGAGCTGCGCGAGCATCGCAGCCTAGATCGCAATTTTGAGCGACAGTCGGCGCAGCAGCAGCAGCAACAGGACCTTTTGCCAGCGCAGCGTTTGGGCTCACCAGCTGGAGGAGCAACTACATCAGCCGCATCAAGTGGAACAAGCGTCGCAAGTCGCGTTTCACGCAGCAAGGAGCCCTCGTATACGCTCTCTCGATTTCTGGATGCGGATGCGGCGCCGCCGCCGTTGCCGCGTCTGCCTAAAGGTGCCGCCTGGACCAGCACAAGCGATGTGGATGCCACGCTCGGCGCCAAGGTCGAGTGCGTCTACTCGCTGCTCTCCATGCTGGGCTCCAATGATCCGTTGGAAATGTCCAAAAAGTTTCTCGAGCTCTCCGGCAACAGTCAGAGCTGTGCAACATTGCGTCGCTCCGGCTGCATGCCGCTGCTGGTGCAGATGATGCATGCACCGGACAATGAGCAGGAGGTGCGCAAATGCGCCAGCCTCGCGCTGCACAATGTGGTGCACAGTCATCCGGACGAGAAGGCGGGCAGGCGTGAGGCCAAAGTGTTACGCCTGCTCGATCAGATTGTGGACTATTGCAGTTTCCTCAAGACGCTGCTGCAGAGCGGCGGCGAGGCCATAGCCGATGACTCCGATCGTCATCCCTTGGCGGCCATTTCGTCCCTGATGAAGGTCAGCTTCGATGAGGAGCATCGTCATGCGATGTGCGAGCTGGGCGCACTGCAGGTAATACCCAATCTGGTGCATTTGGATCATGCTGTGCACGGACCGAAGCCGGAGGATCAGTGCTGCAATTCGCTGCGCCGTTACGCACTGATGGCACTCACCAATCTCACATTTGGCGATGAGAACAATAAGGCACTGCTCTGTGGCCAGAAGCAGTTTATGGAGGCGCTGGTCGCCCAGTTGGACACAAGCGGACCCGACGATCTGCTCCAGGTGACGGCCAGTGTGCTGCGCAATCTCTCCTGGCGTGCCGACAGCAACATGAAGGCGGTGCTGAATGAGATTGGAACCGTGACTGCACTGGCCAAGGCCGCCATGCGCAACAAGAGCGAGAATACACTGAAGGCCATACTATCGGCATTGTGGAATCTTTCGGCGCACTGCAGCACCAACAAGGCGGAGTTCTGTGCTGTTGAGGGTGCACTCGCCTTTCTGGTCGGCATGCTCAGCTATGAGGGACCCAGCAAGACCCTGAAGATTATCGAGAATGCTGGCGGCATTCTGCGCAATGTTTCCAGTCATATTGCCGTCTGTGAGCCCTATCGGCAAATTTTGCGCCAGCACAATTGCCTGGCCATACTGCTCCAGCAGCTCAAGTCGGAGAGTTTGACGGTGGTGAGCAATTCGTGCGGTACACTGTGGAATCTATCGGCACGCTGTCCGGAGGATCAGAAGTTTTTGTGGGACAATGGCGCGGTGCCGATGCTGCGCTCGTTGATACACTCCAAGCATACCATGATCTCGGAGGGCAGCTCCTCGGCGCTGAAGAATCTGCTAAATTTTCGGCCCGCTGTACAGAATCAGGATCAGTTAGATCCGATTGCCCGCTCCATGGGCCTCAAGCAGCTGCCCACGCTGAAGGCGCGCAAGCAAAAGGCCCTGCAGCAGGAGCTGGGCGAACGACATGCCGAGACCTGTGAAAACCTGGAGAGCAACACCGGCAGCAGCATTAGCGCCAGCCAGACGCGTCGTCATCCAGCACCCACACGCTTGTCGCGCTCCGCCCTGCTGACTAAGAGCGAGAGCCGTGACTCTGTCTATTCGGCCAAGTCGGACACGGCCTATGAGCACTTGATGCGCTCCGATGCCGCACAGCGACAGGGCAACTTTGAGCTGGAGCTGGAGCACGATGCGGAGGCCACTGAGGAGCAGCCCATTGATTATTCTGCCAAATATAGCGAAGGTGCTGCCAACAGCAGCAAGACAACAACATATCAAGAGACGGATTTGGATCAGCCCACAGATTTCAGTCTGCGCTATGCGGAAAATCAACTGGAGCCCGATTTAAAGTCAACCACGAGCTGTACGCCGGCTGCCAAGGCAGCGACGGGCGAAGGGCAAGAGATACTGCTCATTCTGGATGACAGCGTCAAGTGTTATCAGACCGAGGATACGCCCTATGTCATATCGAATGCGGCATCTGTCACGGATTTGCGACAGGCGGCCAAAGCGGAAGCGGAAACATCGCCGCCTGCTGAACCCACCATCAAGCCCAGCGAGGCGGAGATTGAGGCGGCGGCACCGCCAGCGCCCATCAAACAATCATCCGCAAAGCTGTCCTCTGCTCTGCCATCTGGCACCTATACGCCCGAGAAGCCCATCAATTACTGCGAGGAGGGCACGCCGGGCTACTTTAGTCGCTACGATTCGCTCAGCAGCCTGGACGAACCGGGAAAATCTGCATCGAAAGCAGCCAAACCCGTCAAGCTGGAGGAACAGCAACCGCAACCGGAGCTGCAGCAGCAGCAGCAGCAGCAGCAGCAGCAGGAGGAGGAGCAGCCAATACCGGCCAAGCCCAATTCGGCGCTGGAGACGCCGTTAATGTTCTCCCGGCGCAGCTCCATGGACTCGCTGGATGTGGATGTGGCCAATTGTGATGACAAGAGTTCGGTGGTCAGTGATTTTAGTCGTCTGGCCAGCGGTGTCATCTCACCCTCAGAGCTGCCCGACTCGCCCACGCAAAGCATGCCGCAATCGCCCAGGCGCAGCAGCATGGCAGGCGCTAGTGTTGTCCTGCCATCTGGCGGGAACGATCAGCGACCCCTGCGCAGCGTCTTCGAGGATGATCTAAGCAAATTCAATGTGGAGCACACGCCCGCACAGTTCTCTGGCGCGACCAGCCTGAGCAATCTGAGCATTGCGGATGATGATAAGCCCCTGTGCGTGGTTGACGTCGAGGATAACGATGTCGAGAAGGAGGATGAGCTGCTACTGGCCAGCTGCATCAATATGGGCATGCAACGCGCTGCGGTAGTGAGCACAGCTGCAGCTGGAGCTGCAAGTGCCACAGCAACGGCAGCAGCCACTGGCGAAGAGACCACGCGCAGCTATTGTACCGAGGACACGCCCGCGCTGCTCTCCAAGGTGGGCAGCAATACCAATCTCTCTGCCATATCCATTAGCTCGACAGCCGAAACGCAGCCGCAACGCTGCTCGCTCAATCTCTCCGACGATGTCTCTTCCAATGCCTCCGATTGCGGTGGCGGCGGTGGCGCTGCGGCCGTGCTGCAGCAGTGCATTCGAGATGGCATGCAGAAGCACAATCCTGTTCCAGTTGCCGCCTTGAATGCTGATCCCATTGCCATGCTGCGCAGAGGTGGCAATTTGCTGCCCCCCTATTTGCCCGTCAGCGATGAGATGAGCAAATATCTGGTGGAGGATAGTCCCTGCAATTTCTCTGTCGTCTCCGGTTTGTCCAATCTGACTGTGGGCTCTAGTCTAGTCGGACCTGCGGTGCAGCTCAAGGAAACAGCTGGGTAAGCGTGACGTTTTCTAAGCTCGATGTTTATAATAGTTTTTATTGAAGTTGTATTTCATTGTGAAAAATTGTTGAAAGTCTGCTTTAGACCGATATCGCAAATCCACCGACCTAGGTGGAATACAGAATTTTGAACTCGGGAAATATTGTCAACGCATTTTATAGCCTGAACCCATTCAAAATGGATATAAGGGCATAATGTATTTGTGCAACATCCAAATGTATGTAACAGGCAGAAGGAAGCATCTCCGATCCCATAAAGTATATATATTCTTGATCAGCCGAGTCGATCTAGTCCGTCTGTCTGTCTGTCTGTCCGTCCGTCCGTCCGTAAAATTTTAGATGTAGGTGCTCCTAGTGTCTGCGCAGATCGAGTTTGATTCCGATAATCGATAAATTATTACGTTTCCATGCAATCGATAGAATCGATATCGATATCCTGTTTTTTGGGCAATTTTCCCTAGTATCCCCTAGTCTCTAGCTCTCGACTAGAACCTCTTACTTGTTTATATTCCATTCCTTTCGCTATGTAAAATTGTATGAAGAAATGTCTTTTTAATTTATGGAATATCTACAGGACTCTAGGTCTTAAATTTAAAATTAATAAATTAATGTTTCCAGCGATTTATATTAATCCACGCACACGGGTGGAAAACGGTTAAATGACCATTGAAAGACTTTGAAAGGTTTTTGTTTTTATCCAATCGAATTCAAAAAAATGTCTATATATCAATATAAAAAGGATTTAAAGGATTGGAAAAGTTCTTGTACCCGAGCATATATCTAAAGATCTTTGTTGTTTACAGCATTGCCGAGGCAACTGCAGCGAAGGCTGGCAGCCAAGCGGCAGCCGTGGCACCCCAAAAAGAAGAGAATACCAGACGTCCGCCGCATTGGCAGGATGACTCGCTGAGCTCTCTGTCCATAGACTCCGAGGATGATACCAATTTGCTGAGTCAAGTAAGTGCAGCGGATTCATATAGTATGTAAATGAATTAATTGAATTTACCGTTGCCCTTGCACAGGCTATTGCCGCCGGCTGCAATAGACCCAAGTCGAATCTTGGCTTCAGCACGAGCGCAACGAGCAGCAAGCGTTCCAGTTCGCTGTGCTCCACAACGCAGCCCATAGCCATCAATGCAGCCACCTCGGCGTGCTCGCTGAATTCGGCGATTAGTTCGCGCAAGACGGTGCAACAGGAATCCTACAGCTCGGTGGATTCCAGCGACTCGAATGACAATCAATCGAAGTCGCTGTTCGAGCTGTGCATACTGAATGGCATGTACAAGTCCAAAGAGCCGGGCAAATCGCAGCAGCTGCAGCAATTGCAGCAGCTGGGCAGCTCCTCGGCACAGTCCAATCCCAATCTCAAGCAGTTTGATTCGCTGCCCGTGCAGTTGCCAGTGCAACCGAAGCGCCAGCGTCAGCATCATCATCATCATCATCATCATCACCATCACCAGCATCAGCATCAGCGGGAACGGGAGCGTGAACGCAAGGATGAGAAACTGCTGCTGGAGTGCATCAATACGGGCATATCCAAGAAAATCAATGCCGTGCCAAAAAACGCGCAAGCTACGTCTGCAGCTGCATTGGAACCGTGTCACCCAATGGCGGCTACTACATCAGCAAGTGCCAACAGCACAGCAGCTCCAGACGTAGAGCAGAAATCGCACGCAATATCAATCCCATACAGCAGCCAATTGCCCAAACAGAGCAGCCTGCCCAACCACGACATCGACACCGACACAGACGCAGCAAAAAGTCCAGCTCAAAATCTAGAGATCGCGAACACGATCGTTCACATGACCGTTATTGGGTCTAAGTTGCCGGAGAACGATGCGGATCGCTCCAGCGACGAATCGAATCAGTCGTTTATACTGGACACCACAGTCCGGCTCGATGAAATTTCGGATGCCAGCAGGCAACGCATCAATGCCAGCTGCAGTTCAGACAAGCATAAGGATCCCGATCTAATGCTCAAGTCTGTGGAGCGGCTCACCCTAGAGTTTGTGACCTCCGCGGAGCAATTGCGCACGGGCAATCACAGTCACAGTCACAGTCAGAGTCACAGTCAGAGCAACAATCACAGTCACAGTCACAGCCAGAGTAACAACACCTGGAACGAGCACACCTGTCCCAATGATGTATCCTTTCCCAGCATTAGTCAAACGGCGCCAGTGCTGGGCTCGCTCAGCCTGGATGATGATGATGCTGACGCGAACGATGCGGATGCCACACAGGCACCGGATCTGCATGACTTCGCCGAGATTACGCCCACCAATGAGACGCATATGCCAAGCTCATTGGGATTGGTTAACGGCGAGGCAGCAGCAGCAGCGGGCTTGGCGCAGACGCAGCCCAACTCACTGGAAAGCCACACTCTAACCGAGACCTTGCTAGAGCAGCAGCAACAGCAGAGTCTATCGTCCGGCCTGAACTTCCAGCTGGGCGGTCAGGTGCTGAGCGCTGCAGTGCGCAGCTGCGAGCAGCAGCAGCGGCTGCTTCTGTTCAATGGCACCAGCGCCTCCATGATGACCAACTCCACAATGATTGCGTACGAGGCGCGCGCTCTGGCCGAGAATCTACAGCAGCTGCAGGCGTGTGACCATGACGATGCCATCAACCATGATGACAGCACAGCACAGCAGTTAACGTTCAGCATCAATGGCAGCCTGGATTTGGACAATGTGCGGCCGCCTTCTGGCATGGAATCGCTGAACTCTGCCTGCAATACGCAGCCCAGCTCCTTGCGGTTGGCCTTGCCCAGCAAATCACCCAGATTTGCGCGCAAGGCGTTTCCAGCTGGTTTGATGGCCAGACGTGCGCTCGGTCAGCTGGCGGGCAGCGCTGAGAGCGTAAATTCCAGCTGTAATCTGCTGGATAACATTAAGCCGCCATCGCTTATGGATGAGCTGCTGGACTCCATGATCAGCGTAGACAGCATACAGTCCGAGGTGGCGGATGCCGATCAGGACTGCAGCATGGCTACAACCATATCGGTTTCCAACTACGAGACGGCCGCTTGTGACGATCAAACGCTCACATTGACCATGCTCCAAAGCTGCTGTGACTACGATGACGAGGAGGATGCCACCATGAACGAGGACTTTAGCTCGGCGGAGTCAACGCCCAAACAGGGCTCGACTCCCTCGCCAAATCGACGCACACTAACGCCCAAGCAAAAGCGTCGCCTGGCCAAGGATCGCTACAAGACGTACACCATCACGAGCAGCGCTCTAGACGCGACAGAGGCGAATGAAACATTGCGTATTGAGATTGAGGAGTCTGTGCAGTCTTCGGCAGCGCCAGCGACACCATCGCCACGGCTTAATGGCAGGCGACGCGGCAGTGCCGAGCGCTACAAAACCCAGCTTATCGAATGTCCGCGCCAGCTGCTGCTCTTGCAGGATGATTGCGCCAGCGAGCAGCTGTCCTCCATGCGCGCCATGATGCAGCAGTTCACTTACATTACAGACATCAACATTGGCCAGCCCAGTCAGCCGGAGGAGGAGACGCCCGCTGCGTTGGATGATCCGCCCAGCTGTGAGGGCGATCAGAATTCGGAAACGGAATCCTGTCATGGTCGCGGCCAGTCACCGCCAGTCACGGCAGCGTCACGGCCCAAGCCGCTAACGCTCAAGAGAGCGACGCCGCCGCCTGCTCTGGAGCCAGCCGCGGCTGTCAAGGTGGTGCGTGGACGCAAGAAGCCCGCCTACATCTCGCCCTACAGCATGCAAAGTCAGCGCAATAGCAGCGCAGCCGCCGTCGCTGCCGCTGCTGCTGCCAAGAACAAGACGAAGACGCTCTCGCCGACCATAGCCAAGCGTAATGCTTTACCGGGCACACGGCTGCCGGCCAAAAAGAAGACAACTCCGCCACCTGCAGGCACGCGTCTGGAACGCCAGGGCACGTTTGTCAAGGATGAGCCCACAAATATGGACGCACAGGTGCCCATTGTGGAGGCAGTGAGTCCCACGCAGCGCGCCTCTAAGCTGCCCACAAAGCGTGCCACACCAACAACAACAACATCGGCTGCTTCACCCAAGCGCGTCATAGCCAAAGCCAAAGCAGCGCCTCGCGTGCTGCCAACCCAGCAACGTGCCAATACCAATATACGCCTGGCCAGCGCCAAGGCGGCCGCCGCCTCACGCGTAGCCGCCCAAGCGTCGCGGGTGTCAAGCACAACGCCGCCCTCGCGCAGCAATTCCAATTTGAATGGCGGCAGTGCAGCCGCTGCTGCGGCGGCGGCGGTCAAGATTAATCAAGCGCAAAGTCGCATAGCCAACATTTGGAAGCGTGTGGATGAGGCCAAAACCAAAACGAAAACCAAGCAAACAACCAATCTGAAGACACAGCAAACGAAATCTTCCAATACGCTGAACGGCACAGCGGCGCGTACCATGGTGCTGCGCAGCTCCACATTCGACAACACGCCGCCAGATGCTGGCACGGTCAGTCAAGCAGCCGGAGCAGCAGCTGCTGCCCGATCCCGGCTGCCCGTTGGAGGTGCGCGCAAATAGAAACGAACGCACAAAGCGAATCCCGTCTTGCATTTTCGCGTGAATAGCAGATAAACGGAATCAAGGAATGTTTATTATATATATTCAATAATATATATATCTTACAAACCTATATAGTCTTGATATATATATATATATACATATATCTCCTTCTTCATTTAGCGGGTAGCTAGATTTGTTAAGCGTAGAAACTATATCTAATCCAATTCACAGTCAGAAACGAAGAGCCTAAAACACATTGAAATCAGCTCCAAGTTCGTGTGTAGCCAAATGTATTGCATTAAAATAATAAATTAGATATTACTTCGGGCCTTTTCAGATGTGTACAACCTATATAGAGCATATCTATATCCTATATACCTACGAAACATATATCAGATAATACGATATTCAAAGTTGTAATATTTATCAATATTATTTATAGCAGGTATATAAGGTCTATGTATGTTGGGGCTTCTTATTCAAATGGGCCAAAATTAATCAAAAAATAAAAACAAAAAAAAAAACAAAAACAAATTTTATACACATAGTGAGCGTATTAGCCGGTCGGCTTTCTTTCTGCAAACCAAATATTATTTTGAGAATGATTATTGTAACACATTTGTAGTCATTGCTTTTTAATTATCATAATTTTATAAATCTTTATTTGATAAGCGTATTTGTATCTCGTTTTTAGCCGCTTTCATGGCGTTCTTTAGTTTAGCTTTGATTTAAGCCGATTTAAATTTCTAATAATATATTAAATATTAATAAAAACGAAATGTTTTCCAACAAAAAAAAAGCATTAAAAATTCAATTTATTATATACGTATAAATTGTCCGATTGTCCTCTTATATTCATAATATCAACAAAATTGGGAGCACTTCTCTTTTTTAAAGCAAGAGCCTTGTGCTTTGGTATAAGCCCTGAACATTTCATCAGGTTTGGATAGTACTTGGTAGACAACTGAGGCTAATTAATGTAGTTAAATTCTCATAGTCAAATAGTTTCTCAAGATTTCACTCCCAAGTGGAATGGATTTTCCGAGAACGTGTGAAATACCCCTCAAATGAATATGAACCAAAGGCTCGTTGGAAATGAGTTACCTAAAGTACAATTTTAGCTTCATAGTTCTTGAGGATTGCATTGGTCATCAAGCAGTCAGTCAATCAGTCAGTCGGTCAATCGTCAGTCAGTTGGGATTAACATCATTCAAGTGCTCTGAGAGAAAAAAAAAAAACTTTAGATTTTTGAATTTATTTTTAGTTGTTAGGTGGAATTTAGGGCAAATGGTTCTGTCAGGCATCGGTCGGCCTATAGGTTTGCCAACTGAAATTCCAGCTCTTGCGGCTGATTCACCCGTTTTGAATAGAGAAACCGACGAAGAGAATGCCGATTATGTGTATAGGGAGCCCTGGTATGCGACACTTGGCCAGATACTTATACCGTTTATCATGGCCAGCATGGGCACCATTACGGCTGGCGTAATGCTGGGCAAGGTGGAAAATTGGACCGTTTACAAGGAGATGAACGAGCTGTTTGTTCTGGTGCCCGGATTGTGCGGCCTCAAGGGCAATCTGGATATGTGCGTGGCGGCACGACTGTGCACCCAATCCGCCATGGGGAATATGCGCGAAAAATCCGATATACGCAAAATAGTTATTGGCAATTTGGCCGTGGTTCAGGTGCAGGCCATTGTGTGCTCACTGTTCCTGGTCATCTTTACGGTGGTGCTCAAATCCATTATTGGGCGCACGCTAATGGTTCAGAATCTTTTGACCCTGGCAGCCTCAGCCATTATTACGGCATCCACATCCTGCATAATACTGGACACAATGCTGCTGCTGATTATATTGTTCTCGCAACGATATCGCTTCAATCCCGATTATATGGCCACGCCCATGGTGGCCTCCATTGGCGATGTGACGTCCGTTAGCTTGCTGTCATTCACAGCCGCATTTCTGTACGAGATGGATAAGAGCTCCAGTTGGGTTAACATACTTATCCTTGGATCGTATGTGGTGATACTGCTGCCATTAATGGTCATTCTGGTGTGGCATAATGTCTATACGCGACCGGTGCTGATCTATGGCTGGATATCTGTGATTGGGGCACTGTGCATAAGCGAGTTTTCTGGGTTTGTGCTCGGCTCATCGGCGGAACAATATCGTGGATTTGCCGTCTTCTCTCCTATTATCAATGGGAGCGGCGGCAATCTGGGATCTGTCCAGGCGAACAATATGAGTTCCTTGCTCTACCAGCGCAGCGGAGTTCTTGGCAAATTGCCGGAAGGCACGCGAATCTGTGAGTCGCCACATCGTGTACTTTGCTATGGCACAATATATTCGCGTGTTTCCCGGATTGTCATTGCCATTTCGCTACCCTGTAATTTAATGCAAGTGTATCTGGCCGACTACATTTACACGCTGAAATCAAACGTACATATAGTGTTTGTTGCCGCCTTTGTTTTAGCGAGCTTATTGCAATTGCTGATCCTGTTATGGACCGCACACTTGCTGGTGCATATGCTCTGGCACTGTAAAATCGATCCGGATACCTCGGCCATACCGTTTTTGACTGCCTTTGGAGATAGTCTTGGAACGGGCCTTTTAGCGGTCATGTTTTACATTTTACAGTTCACTAGGTATTCCTATCGGACGAACTAATTTCAGTGAATACAAATCCATTCACATAAATGTATATAGATGCGCGTGAAAAAGTAGATTAAACAGATAGTTAAAACAGAAAAACTTATATTACTTTTAAATTAACGGCAATGCTCGTGCGGGGTTTTCAATTCGCGGCGTGGTAGCCCTGTGCGCGGTGTTATCGATAACGATAGCTTGCATATAAAATCGGCCCTATCGAGGCGCAGGCAACTCTTAAGCAATTTTCTATTTTCAGTTTGCGGTCACACTGTGCTGGTATTTTAAGATTTTTATTAAAATAAAAAAAAAACAAGCTATCCACAGGCAGCGAAAAGCAGCAACAGCAACGAGTGAGCCAAAGTGACAAACAAACAAAATACGTGAAAAAAAAATAAAAACAAAAAAAATCAATAATTATTATTGTGCGCAATATGCAGCCACGCTAAAAGACCTTGAGAAACAAGGGAGTGAACAGGGCTTGTGCTGCTGTCTGGCAGTTTTTCAAGCGTCTATTTACATTGCCACCCCACCTGGAGCAGACAGGTGTTGTTGTTGTTGTGTGTGCTGCTGCTGCTGCTGCTGCTGCTGTTGTCATCGATATTGTCATTGACATCTTCAGTTAGCTGCGCAGTGTCGCGTTTTATTGCAGGCCAAAAGTGAACACCTTGTGTATTTGTTAAATAACTTTCAACGCGCACACACACACACACACGCACACACAAATGTAGATACATTCGTAGCTAATCAGTTGCCAAAGATAACAGCCAGAGCGCATTTAGCCAGGCCAAAGCTAAAGCCAGTGACAGCGACAGCGACAGCGCCAGCGCCTTTGCCCACGTTTTGTACGCAGCTGGCCAACTGACTGGGCCAACTGTGACTCAACTTTGGCGTTAACAGCCGCTGCCGCTGCCGCTGCCTCTGCTGCTGCTGCCGCTGCCTCTGCCTGCTGCTTCTTTGCCAGCGCCCCAATATTACAATAGTCTCGAGTCTCTGTTAGCGTTTGCTGTCGCTGCTGCTGCTGCATCTATTATTCATAGTCAAGAAAAAAACAAACCATAAATTCAGTTGACCAAAATTTTCGCCTTAACTGTGATTTGTTTTATTTGGGCCTCACTGTGTTTGTGCTTATTCAATTAATACATTTGTCTCACAATTCGCCGTTATTGTGTGAGTTGTTTTTTTTAATAAATGCATATACGTTACACAGCACAGCCGTTGCGCCGCCGCATAAATGATTAGTACGAGCAGCATGAGGTCACAGGAGGGTCAACAGGCAGCCGGGCTGCCGCGACCCAAAAACAATGCGTCCAGCACACAGCTGACCCAGGATGAGAACGATGCGGTCTTTAGGCTACTGGGACGCAAGTGTCAGGTAAGTCAATTGATAAATACGCACACAATAATACATTTATGCCACAAATATAGTTATTTAAACGTTAAGTATGTATGATTAATGCCGTGTGATTAATGTTGCAAATTTGTAAAACACTTTCGACAAGCGTTGGCGATAAAGTCGTTTACATTTTTTTTCTGCATTTTAGTGCGTCACAATGTAATCACACACACACACACACACACACACACGCACGCATCTGTAACTACAGTGCGCCTTCGTTATGACAAACTTACTTTTCACTTTCTGTGAAATCAAACTTAATGTGAACTAAAAGCGTTAAAAATACTTCGTGGAATTAAAAAATTATAAGGACTTTTTCTGATATTTGAGATTTTTCAGGTTTTCTAGGCAGTTTTCTAGGCTACCCCATAAACTATTTAAATTATATTATAAAGCTGACTTACGAACTATTCAAGGGCAAGCTTTTACGTAAATCTCTTGATCTTCAAGATAACTCAAGCAAATTGTCATTATTTCTTATTTTCCTTGATACCCTATCTATATTGTTAAAATTATTCAAAAGAACTGCCCTGTCCATTTGTCTGTCGTTTCGTAGTTAACTATATCGAGGTTGTATGTCATTTGATGTTCAGTCTAATGAAGCATTTCCTGCGTGGAGGCAGTAGCTCAAGTAACACCTAATGATGATCCATGAACACATTTGGTAACATTAGATTCGTTGTTCATTGAATTTGCAATTCATATGATAGATATCCCTGAATTTTGTTATCAGCAATTGCTTTGGGACTTAGGTCTACAATGAATCGCCCAGCGACATATTTACAAAGTAGTTTGTTTTTTTTTTTTATTCGCACCGAAAAATATTGAGTCGAGGCGAAAACAAACACAAGCACAGACATGCTTAAAGTATTCAAAAAGTTGATTAGCTTTTGCAATTGATAAACTCTATGGAACAAATACTGGTCAGACTTATCTTATCGCAGCCATAGTACATCCGATACGTTCCCTAACCAATGCCAAAACAAATTACAGATAGCAAAGTTGGGGCCTTAAAGAATAAATTGAAACATGGTAACACAAAAAAAAAACACACACAGCAATTTCTCACTACACTCTAAATATGATGCGATCCATATCTGGCTAGCTATGTATTTAATTATAATGCTCACACGATATGTAAAAGTTGTTGTGTCTTGTTTTAATTGTAATTCACGCTTTGCTAATTTTCGACTTTCCATTGACAAATATTTAAAATGCTTTTGAACTCAGAAAAAAGAAAAACACGCTAAAACAATTAGATCTGGCTTAGTGTAAGACGGTCCAACTGACGAATACCCTGTAACAGAGACGCGATTAAACAGCATTTAAGAAGACCTGGGCTTAGTTTTGGACAAAAAGGCTGAAAACAAGCAGAAAAGGCTTAACGCGCTTATCCCCCCTGTACTCATTTCTAGAGCATTTTACATAACATAACACATTTATTATGAAATGAATTTTCCAAATTTTAATTTTTAACGGATCGCACATATTTATATAATAACATTCCATTCTAAAAGGTGGCAACCTGTTAATTTCGTCTCATTTAGCGAACTCCACCCCCTCCCCCATTTAGTGGGTGCCGTGTATAAAATAATATCAGCGCTATGTTAGTTATAGAACACGCCTCCATCTCGCCCCTTTAAAAGCTGTTTGTGGTTAATGACACAGCTGCAGTTGCAGCGGGCGTCGACGTCGACTGCGACGTCAGCGTGTGTCATAACGTTAAAGCTGAGCAGAATTACCTCACAGTCTGTTGTTGATGCAGCTCTTGTTATTGTTGTTGTTGTTGTTGTTGTTGTTGTTGCGGGCCATTTGTCGCTCGATTGTTTGCATTTATTTTGTATAAACTTATTTCTCGCATATTTCTGTACGTTGACCAACTGTGCCAACTGGACTTTCTAATTGCTGTTTTGTCTTTTGTCTGTTTTCGTTGTTGCTATTGCCGTTTTGCAGACGCTGCTGCTCTCGTTATTGTTGTTGTTTTTATAGCTGGGCTTTTAATGCGCTCCATTGCTCCCTTGCCCTCCTCACACACACACACACCACAGCGACTTAGCAAAGCTGCGCTGTGACGGCCAGTTATTTTTGTTATTGTCGCTTGTTGTTGCCATCGATTTTTATGCCTTGGCAACAACAACAATAACTACAGCAACAACAACAGCAGCAAGCTTGTCTTATGTAGTATGCACATAGAAGGCAAGACATCATTTTACAATGCTACTTATGTCCACACACACACTTAAACACACACACACATACACACACACACACATTTACAGCTGCGCTTAAACATCAATAAAAATTCAAATATGTTCACAATTTCGCACTTTGCGCCGCGTGGGCAACACATCAACGTCAACATCTCTTTCATCTCAAACCAGCAGAGGTCAGAGAGGGATAAACACAGAGAGAGAGAGAGAGAGAGAGTTGTTCAGCTGAGCTGCCATTAGCTGCTAATGTAACCCATATTACATCACATTTAGCTTTTTCTATAACTAACAGCTACTTAGTATAAACATTCGTACCGCCGTGGCCCATGGGAAAAGTGCAATCAATTAGAGTCATGCACGGCTCGGTCAGGGCCGACCATTTTTGGCCAAATGTCAAGTGTTGTGGCCATGGCCGGCAAGGCCCATGAGAAAGAGCAGTCTTTAGACATAAAACCTATGTTTTCGATTACATTCAATATACATAGGTATTTTATTAACAGCTAACGTTGTTTCAGTTTATAACAGCCATTTAACATTAAAGATTCGCTTTTAACAGACAATTAACATTATATGTTAGTTATTAGAAGCCACAAACTTTAAAGTCGCTTGCAAATAAGAACGCTTAAGTTTCAGAGTGCATTATAAGATTAAAAGTAGCAGATGGCAAGGGCATTACTCTTTTTGCATAAAAGGCAAACTTGTACTTTCCAAGCTTTTAAGAACGCAAACTGAATGGCAATGTTTAACAGCCTTCTATCATATAAGTTCTTGTTCTTAAAACTTGTTAACATAACATGACCATGTAACATAGCGTCCGTTTTTAACATCAGCTCATTCAAATAATATGCCCCATTCGACATCATGAAATTTGGGCTTCAAATTCACAGCTGAATTTTCACTCCAGCAGCTACCTTAACAATATACATTTTTGTTTACAGCTTAAATAAACAACTATTGCAAATGCAGATATTTTATTGGCATAATAAACAAATAGAAATCACCTTGAGAGGCAAAGGGTTTTTAACATGCTTTCCATTATCTTCTCATCCGCATTATATTTAAGATCTTTTGTTTGGTTTTTAGAAACTGTTGAAAGTTTTCTTGGCGATTGATTCAATGATGATGCGAGAAACTGGCGCCGCTTAAGCTTTTTTTTTTTACACAAATTTTTATAGGCACTTTTGGCAAGGATTTTAATTGCGGCAGTTTCGTGGCCCTTGGCGTTGCGGCTGTCGCCAGCATTTCCTGCGCTGCCAAATAGTAATAAAATGAAGAAAAACGCAGTCTTAAATCACCACAAATATCATTTCCGTTGCGCACAGACAGAATAACGCAGTGCGCATTGTGCAAGTCCGCACAAAACTAGCTTCCCCCGACTCCAATGGAGTCCATGGCGGCTATCAATTTGTGGCCCTACGTGCTGGGCATCCCAAGCGTGCGAGCGCTGCAGTTGCAGCCAGGCAACTCGCATGATATGCTAATGTATAGTGAATGTGGCTAATCGGTATTCAAATAAGCAGCGTATGGCCAAAGACCTGGTCTACGACAAGCCAAGTGCCGGAGCGCGAAACTGAAAGTCAGATGAGTTTCTCAACTCAATCGCGACGGTTCACAGTCTTTGGCCGCTGCATTCAAATGAGGCGCAAACTGAAGGTGGGGCTAACACGATTAGATAATAGATGGGCTTTGTTTTGTGCTTGTGGGATTAGGGACTGCCCTAATATTTGGTAACCGATCAAATGCTAATCAAATTGCTACATCTTTACAGACCCTAAACACTGCCGTTGTGCAGATCTACAAGACGGAGGGCAATGCGCACTCGCACTGGAAGAAAAAGCACACGGGCGTCGTTTGCTTTGTCAAGGATAGCGCCATACGATCCTATTTTTTGCGCGCCTACTGCCTGATCAAAAACGAACTGATTTGGGAGCATGAGATATACGATGGCATGCAGATTGTCAAATCGCGTCCCTTTCTGCTAACCTTCGAGGGCAGCGTAAGTGGTCCAATAAACTTGAAAATTGCAAAAACTTATCTTGTACATTCCTCTAGGACGGCAACGTGGGCTTAAACTTTATCTCGGAGGATGAGTGCGATTCGTTCTTCCGCGTCCTGGACGCCACAATAGAAACCCGAAATCGCAAGCGTCTGGAGAAGCGTAATAGGCAAAAGTCCCAACAAGCTCCCAATGCGCCAATGCCGCCAGTGTCACGAGAGCCAGCGCGTCCGCCCTCCATTATAGGCAAGAGCCCGATGCCGACGACAACGACGACGGCAGTAGATAGCGGTGCCGTGCAGCTGCGCAACAATAAAATCAACTCGGTAACGCTGACACCGGCGCCCGCGCAGCCACCAACCAAAAACTTCTTGTCGAGCAACTTTGGACTGAGCGGCTCGGCGGGCAAGGATAAGAAACGCAAGGTGACCAAAGCGGATATTAGCCAACCGACGAATTTTGTGCATATCAGCCATGTGGGCTGGGATGCGAACAAGGGCTTCGATTTGACGGGCAATGAGAGCGATGAGATGCTGACCAAGTTCTTTGCCAAGGCTGGCGTCTCCGAGTCCCAGCTAAACGATCGAGATACACGCGCCTTCATCTATGACTTTATACAGAGCAATAATGTGCTGGCCTCGGTCAAGCAGGAGGAGATTGAATCGCCCACGGAACCAACGCAGCATATGCCGCCACCGGTGCCGAGTCGTCATCATCCACATCATGTACGTGACACTCACTCACACTCAACACATTTGTATTCCAATTAACACAAACTTGAATTTTTCTGCAGTCACAGAATGGCAACCAAAGATCCGCACCGCCGCCTCCACCGGTGCGACAGCCGCCGCCACCATTGCCGACAACGGCACCGGGAGCAGCACGCGCACCACCGCCACCCAGCAGACCGCCACCCATTAATGCGGCTCCACCGCCACCGCCACCACCAACGGTCTGCCCGCCCGCAGCAGCGGTAAGTTATGATTTAAAATGTATTTCGATACTTAAAACTAATGTCATTGCCTTACAGCCGCCTCCACCACCGCCACCACCTCCAGCGGCTGCGCCACCTCCTCCACCGCCACCACCACCCATGGCCGTGGCGGAAGTGCCGATTATTGCGTCAACGCAACCATCGGCTCAGGCCAGTAAAATTGCGCCCGAAGTGGACACGCGCAATGCGCTTATGGATGCCATACGGAAGGGCAAATCGCTTAAGGTATGTGCAACACGGTTTTATTTTTTGAGGAATCATAATAACCATAAATTGTCGTTACAGCCGGTGGAGCCAGTAGCTACGAGCAGCAATAGTGTTGATCCGCGCAACGATCTACTGGGTCAGATACGTGAGGGCTTCACCTTGAAGCCAGTGACTGAACGTAAACTACCTGAACAGCGGATCAGTGATGGTAGCGCTGGTGCTACCGATGCCCTGGCCGATGCACTGCGTCGTGCACTTGCGGCACGTGGCACAGTCATGCATTCAGACGACGAGGAGAGTAGCACATCCTCGGACAACGATTGGTCCGAATAGATTAACAACTAGGCGGCCATTAGAGATGATTGTTGGCAAACACATTATTCCAAATATAAGCAATAATTTTATTTGTGCTTTGGCATTTTGATTTATCGCCAGATAAATCACTGTAAATACTGTTTAGTGAATTTTTCATACCTCTTTAATTTAATTTTTCTAAAAACTGTTAAACAACAAACAAAATACGCAAATTTATTAACACAAGTTAAAAAACTAAAGAAAAAATAACGAAAATAATTATGATTGCATAAGAACTATTTGTTTTTCACTACCAATTCACATATGCATATAATTCCTTTTAATTGCTCAAAAAGAAACGAAATTCATAATCAAAAATGACTTAAAATTATCAAAAACAAAACAACAATATTTATGTACATACATATGAATATGTATCCACAACAATAAACCTAAAATATATATCTGCATGTGCTTAACTTGTTCAGAGATGTGCCAAAAAGAAAAACAACTATTAATATGCCCCTGTCAAAAAACAAAAAAAAACCCGAAGCAAAAGTCTGTATATAAGACCTAAGATATATTTTCTGAAAATATGCTTAATTAAACTAGTTAGTCGCGGCCCATTTGGAGTTGTCTTATAGAACTTGAACTAAGCCTAGACAAATGCGCGAACTGAGGATTTTTTCAAATCAGCGTTATAATAACTAAATGTGAATGAATATGTATGTTTTATTCAATTTAATAACAATACTAATAAACATAAAATTGTAATTCAAAAAATTGAAATATTGCAATTGCAACCCCAAACTGACTAATCGAAATTGCAAATTTATTAACATTTATTAAACAAATTTTTTGCTCAAAACAATAAAAAATTCAATAATTAGCAAAATTGTTTGAATAAGTAACAAGATTATAATAATGGTGTATAATACCCCCAATATAACCAGACCATAAGGCTTCCTAATCTTCTTCGAAAGATAATAATCCCCAGTTGTTTTTCTGAACCCACAACTAAGGGAATTTCGAACTATTAACTAAACTAATTCCAAGTATTAATGCTTTTAGTTAAAGTGCATTAAATGCAAATTTTTGTAGTCATTTCATTAAACAATACACACATGTGTTGAAATTAGAATAATTTTTTTTTGGACACTTGAGAGGTCGATGGTCATGTTGTATTAATGAATCGTTAATCTGTATGTGTGTGTCCACGAGTCGAAAGAGAGTTTTGTGCGATTTGTGTATTTAAATAAGTACATCTACGTACATGTATTCTATATATATATATAGTTTTACATACATATATATTCTATAGTATTATATAAGCCATTAATTTATGTAATTTACGTAAATAAAGTTGTGTATATCTAACTTAAACTAATTGCCGCTTTATATGCATTACTTTATTCGAATTTTGGTAAAGTATATATTTATATACATAATACGAGTATTATGCGTTTAGGTTAAGGATTCAGCATGGAATATATGCATTTCATATGTACAAAGTGGGTCGATTTATGGCCTCTATAAATGTGAGCGTATGTTTTTGCTTAACTATGTTAGGATTTATTATCTAGCTTATGGTATAGGGTTTTCCTGAGCCACATTCGCATCGTCATTGAGCTCCCGTTCGATGTTGGCATTATTATTATTTTCGGCTATTTCATTGATATTCGAATCATCGTTGACTGCCAACCGCGGCTGCTGCAGTGGCTGCAGCTGCTCCTGCTCCTGCTGTACTTGCTCCAACTGCTGCTGCTGTTGCTCATTGATGCGATTCTCAGTCTCTTCGTTGGCGCTGCGCTCGTCTTCAGCGAACGTCTCAATATAGGCTCTTGTTGTCGATGCTTCTGTATTCGCCTCATTCACCTGCTGCATTTGAACACTTGCAGACAGTTCATGGTTCAGCACATTCTGTTGCTCCTCAGCGCAAGAGTAGTTCGATGAGCTGGCAAAGAAAGGCTGCGCCAGCGTTTCATTATCCTTTGGCGCGCTAAGCGTTACAACTGGACACGTGTTTTGCTCCTCGCTATTTACGTTTTTCTCAGTTGCTTCTGCCTGAGATAGCTCCTGGCCGTTGTTTGCGCTCGTCTTGTTGTTACCTTCCATTGGCTTCTCCTCTGCCTGACTACAAACGCTGGTGATGACAAAACTAAAAAGTGCTGCATTGGCTGGTTCCTGTTCCGGCTCCGTATCTGCACTCTCAGAAGCCAATTGTGGCACTGATTCATCTTGCGGCTCCAAAACATTGTGCTCCGTCGCTAGAGCAGGCTCCGACTCCTGTGTCATATCCTGTGGCTCTATTTGCGCAGTTTCTAACTTGCTTTGCGTTTCTGCAAGATTTTGATTTAATGCGCTGGTTGTTGGCTCCTGTACCACATTCTGTGCCTCTCCTGGAATCATTTCTGTGCGCGGATCCACTGGCAATATTTCCGTGTGCACCACACCCTCAGTTTCCATGGGCAACATTTCTGGCTGCGGCTCTATTGTCATCATATCTGATTGCGGATCCACGGCCAATATTTCCGACGTACTTTGCGCTTCTGGAGCCGGGTTTTTACTTGGACTTTGCTCCTCCAATGGCGGCAGCTCAATTTCACGATAAATGCGCTCCTCCGGTTCCTCGTACGTGTCCATGTTTTCCTCCTCAGCTTCATCCGCAGACGATGCGCTTCCATCGTCATCCTCATCCTCGTCGCTGTCCTCACTCTCGTGCAACCCATTGTAATGTATATTGTCAGCTTCGCTGCCATTGATATCGACATCGGAGATATGCAAATCCTTCTCCTGCTTAATAATCACATTACTGAGATCTAGACTGTTTATATAGGCAGACTCTTCGTCTATTTTCTCATTGTGGTTGATCTCATTAGATTTTTCAGCTTCGTGCTGTTCTGCTTCTTGTTCGCCTTGCTCACTCCATTCCTGCTCATCCGCATAGCCACGGTTCAGTGGCTCCGGCTTGATGGCAGCCGCATTGAAGGGTACCGAGGCGCCACTTTCCACTGCCACAATTTGTGGTAGTTGCAGTTCAGATGGCCGTAGACTTGAAGAAGATGCAACCTCACGTGGCACGCCACCGCCGGTGCTTTTACGTGCTGTGGACTTGGTTGCAGTTTTCTTGAGAGGCTTTGTTAGTTTCTCCATGTGATCTTCGTTGGGCACTGCCTCCACGGCGCTCTCTGGGGGCATTGCCTCCTCTGCCATGACCACACCGCTGGCTATATGCGTTATTTGCATTATACGGTCTAGCTCTAAGCGATTCGGTTTTACATCTTCCAGCTCTGCCGTCGCTGTTGACGCCTCTTGGTTTAATTCACTGTAGTTGCCCCCTAGCTGGAGCATGGGTATGCTCGTCATAACCGTGGCCTGCGGTTCGTACTCGACCTGTGGCACACAATCACCCGCATAGTTGTCATCCAAACGCTCCTGCTTGATGGACACAATTGCGCTGCCTGCAGCTTCTACTGTTTTTTCGGTTGGAGATTCATTGGGTGCTGTAGCCGTTGGCGTCGCTTTGTCGCCAACTTCGGACTCCTTATTACGCTCCTTATGCTTTCGTTTCTTTTTCTTTTTAGCACTCTTTGACAGCACCTCGTTGTCATCATCATCTACGATGGATGAATTGAGCTGCCCATGATTTTTGGTTATCTTTAGCTTCAGCTTGAGCGGCTCTTGTTTTATTTGTACGCCATCGCTGCTGGACATTGGCTGCTTCTCATAAGATTCATCAAATGACTCCTGCTTTACAGAGACAATTGGTGCAATTGCTACTGCATTGGCACTGCCACTGGCCGCATCCTCATCGCTGTCATCGTTGCCTGCATCTGCGTGGAAATCATCACAGGCAGATGGGTCGTCATCTGGCTCGCTTTCGGGCTGCTCCAATGCAAGCGGCGGTCCGGTATCATCGATGTGCACCTCCGGCTCATGTTTAATACTAACAAGCGTGCTCATTGTATTTTTTAGCAACTGATCGACGCGCTTCAAATACGTTTTAGATGACACACGATCACTGCTTCGGCCCAGCGAGCTGGCCACAGACGATTCGCGCAATAGCGGGGATGCTAAGCGTTCGAGTACGACTACTGGCTGCATGTCTCCCGCCTGCGTGTATTCGATGGACGAGTGATTATTCTCCTCGGCGTCCACATCGTTTTCATTCTTAATGCGCATCTGCGCTTCATTGTCAGCTGCCTCGGGCATTATATGCTTGGAGTGATTTAAATAAATCTTAGCACAGTGCGGTGCATGGCGCATATAGGCGATTTCACTGTTGAGCAGACGACTGCAGCCACCACATTGGCGTGTGCGCCGGGCACAAGGATGTGTATTATAAAAGAAATTTGTTAGAAACGTTTTCCTGCACAGCGGGCACTCGCGGTCAAGCACCAGCGATTCGATGGGCGTGGGCGATGTGTGCTCCCGCAGATGTCGCGTGTAGGCATAGTTATTTGCAACGATTGCATCGCACAGCGGACACTGGTATGGCGTCTTTGAAAGTTTATGCCAGAGCTGATGGGCTTTGATATCGCTGAGACTGTGGTGACTCTGATTGCAGGCAGTACAAGTGTAGCGCAATACAGTGGGCACATGTGATGTCGCCTTGTGTTCCTCGACCAGCTCCTTGTTCTCAAAGCGTTCGCCGCACACGCTGCAACTTGCCTTACGGGCTTTCTTCGCGGACATAGTAAATTTGACAACCTCTGTGGGCTCTTCCTTGCTGCGCATGAAAATAGTACATTTTTAAGATTAGGATTTATGTGGTTCCCATAAGTTGCTTACACTTCAGTTTTGCTCGGAGCCAGCTGTTGGTGCTGCAGGCGCAGCTTCTTCCGCCAGTTGAATGGCTCATTTTTGACGGCATCCAACGCAATATTCATCGTTGTGGACTTTGCGCTGGTGCTGGGAGCTGTTAACGCAGAGTCCTCCGTTTTACGTTTACGCCCACGCTTCGCAGGTGTAGCGACTGTTAGCGGCTCCTTTTTAAATATCGGCTTGACATCCAACATCTGTGAATGGGACATAATTCGTTGATGGGTCGGTATGATTGTGGACTGTGGGTACTGCTTACCTTTTGTGTATCCACATCTTTGAGGCCAAGTAGCTTCCGCGTTTGATTGTTTGTCGCGAAACACATTTCTCGAAACTCGTAAAAATCATTGATTTTATCTACGCATAGGCTGCACATTGTCTGCGGCATTTTATCGTCCTGTGTCACCTGCAAATGGGGTGTTGTTTTCTAAATTACGCCACGCCCCTTAAATGGATATATGTGCCTTACCACAAAGCCGACCAGCTCATAGACTTTTTGGCTCAAACTGGGCTCGTCCAGGTCTATAACATCGCTTTCATTGGGTAGTATTGGCACCTTGGACGGATTATCGATGCCGCACAGACGACAGATCTTGTACAAGTTCGCCTTGAGAGCCGCATCAATCTTGAAAGCGAAGCGCTCCATGATGATGTCGCGGTTTATTTAACTTTCTGCTTAAGTGCTTATGCTACATATTTACTGTTTAACTTGCAGCAAAACTGTTCATTTTTTTTTTGTTTATTACCCATCAAAACAAGTGTGGCCAGGCAATGGTTTGTGGCATAAGTACGGTCACTCTTGCCAGGGCTGCAGTGGTAGCAGGGAAGCAGGTTTAAGGATATAAATAAATCAGTGGTAATAAGAGATATTGGTAATGCAGTTAGTATAAGCTTGAAAAAAATTATAAACAAAAGAGTTAAAAAAGTACGTAAAATAAGCATGTTGCCATTTGATTAGAATGCCTAAAAGTGCTAAGCAAAATTATAGATATTAGATGCAAAGTTGCACACATATTTTGATTTTTTTTTAAATTTAAATCTAAGTTTTTTTTTAACAATTTGAACTGTGCGGTAAGTGCGATATATTTCTTGCAATTATTAAATCCATTCAAGCATTTAAATTAAAAGTGCCAGTTGCAACAATGTCGATATTTAAACCAGTCACAATCAGGGTCAGGGCTGTCACATGTTTATGTTAATCTGAAACCGTACAGAACTTATAAATGTAATAAAGCTGGCCTTTGTTAGGGGGGGAAATTTTGTTAATAAATTATTTATAAAATGCAATTGGTTTTAATTAAATTGTGCGCAAAATCAAATTGAACTGAATGTGATTCGATGGTTCGCAGTCACCGGTAACAGATTTACCGATATTGACATCTCTACTCTGTCGTAAAAATTTTGTATACACAAGCCAACAGATCTCCTGAAGGGGCAACGAGCTAAACGGATTGTGCACAGAATAACACCATGGATCAGTATCTGAGTCGGCGAGAGAGCTGCTGGCTGCATCAGCATAAGCACACGGGCGATGAGAACTTATTGATGCGTCGCATTTACAGCTCGATGGGCATGTTTAACAGTTACCATTCCAATTGTAAACCTGGCACAGCCGGACAGGACACTGGTGCCATATTTAATCTGGAGTTTAATGCCGATGGCAACATAGTTGTTGCGGCCACGGAGCGCAAGTGCGTTCTGGTCTTTGATGCAATCACACAAAAGGAAATCTTCAAAATACCAGATGCGCACACAGACAGTGTCAATTGCATTAAGTGAGTATCCTTGGCTTTGAGCATCGTTTTCAGCAGCGCTTGTTATAATATTGTTTATAGATTTTATGATGATCGTCTGTTTGCTACTGGCTCGGATGACTTCACAGTGGCCTTGTGGGATCTGCGCAATATGAAGGAAAAACTGCGCGTTTTGCACGGTCACTCAAATTGGGTGAAAAACATTGAGTACTCCTCAAAGGACAACCTGCTCGTTACCTCTGGCTTTGATGGCAGCATATTTACATGGGACATCAAATCGCAGACAGAGCAGGGCCTTATCTCACAACGTGTCTTTCATGCCAGTGGTCTGATGCGCTGTCGCATCTCACCAGCTGGCGATAAGCTTGTCTTGTGCACCAGCAGCGGTTACATTATGATCGTGCATCACTTGGATCTGACCACATTACACAAGGATTTGTGTGGATTTAGAGTGAGTGACCATTTCGTTGAACTTCTCAAACTGTGCTAACTGGCAACTATGTGTACCCTTTTTAGCCTGGCATCTATAGACTTATGCAGCTGGGCGACCAGTATATACCTCAGGCCGCTAAATACGATCATGTATTTTCAAGGCACCAGAAAAAGAATCGCGTGGAGCTCGTTACCGATTTTCCCGAGCAAAACGATGCTGAAATGATAATGGCGCTGCAGATACATCCACAATGTCGCTGCATGCTGACGCGTAATGTGAGCTGCGATGAACAGAGCGAATGGACGTGCATACACGATATTAACGAGGAGCCCGAACCGATTGATGACGATAACGATGACGAGGACGAGCCCTTGACAAAAAAGAAGCGCACACTATTGCCACAGGCCAGTGACACAGACCAAGATGAGTCCGATCAGCGTTCACATGCACGGTCTCAAGTACGCCGCATCTTTTATCCACGCAGAGTGAATGGCACCATGTCGTTGGTCAGTGCGCGCTCCGATAGCTTCATACCGGACATCTGGGCGGCTGAGGTGACAGTGCAGGAGCGCGCCATACGCCAAAGTCGTGCACGCAACTCCACCAACCATGTCAGCGGCTATAATTTTGTGTACGCCATCAGTAGTGGGGTGCTGCCACTGCGTTCCTCGTTGGCCAGTCGTCTGCTGAGTGGTGCGGCACGTACCCGTGTTGCAGCTGGAGGTGAGCCACCAGATGCTCTAACCACAGAGACACCTGGCAGTCGCAGCAGTAGTAGCAGCAGCAGCAGCAGCAGTAGTAGTAGCAGCAGTAGCAGTGGGAGCGGCAGCAGCAGCAATGAGACCACCACAAGCCTTGACCTTGGCGTACCTTTACGCATGCGACCGCTCAGCAACATCTCTGCCGCTGCAGTGGCATCCTCGGGCGAGAATGCTGCACATACCATATTGGTGAATGCCAAAAAGCTGCTCTACTATGCCTCCGAAACGAACAACAAGCCTGGCTTTATCAAGGAGCCGGGCTTTTCAGCGGATGGCCGCATCATTTGCTCGCCTTATGCCAACGGTGTACGTCTGCTTGGGTACCAGGCTGACTGCAGCGATTATCCCAGTCAGCTGATGCTGGACCAGGTCAAGCATAATCCACGACAGCTGGTGGAGTTGGCCAACATTATTGAGCATCAGGATGTGGTGCTGTGTGCCAAGTTTAGTCCACGGGAACCACTACTAGTGACTGGCTGCAATGGTGGCGAGGTGGCCTGGTATCGACCATGTCTCTAAGAGCGCCTCAACTTGCTGCAAATCTGTAAATTTGTTTTATTCTTAGCTCCAGACACGTTTACTATTTACGCGAAAACAACAATAGTAATAATAATTGCCAATAAATTGTAAAACCAAAAGCAATTAGAGTGAACCGATTAAATTAATATCCTTTATTAATATTGTATAGAATTTGAATTTGTATTGGTTTTGTGAGGTTTCTTGTAGGCGTGGCTGTTTGCACATAATATTCACATATGTATTTAAGCACTTAGATGCTACATATTCTTTTAATTATGTATTTTTAGAATCAATTATAAAATTACAAATATCTTTACACTAGAGTTCAACGTAGCTTACGCTGACACTAACAAAAGCTGTGCGGATGCGGGGAATGACAATGACCGACTGCTAGACTGTCTTAGTAGTAGTTGCCATAGCCGCTCCACTGGCCATAATTGTAGCCGGCACCACCGGCACTGGCGCCCCCACCAGAACCATACCCACCGCCCCATTGATTATAGTAGGAGTCATAGGATTGCTGCTGCTGCGGCGGATAGGCTCCGCCGCTCTGCTGTGCATAATACGCGCCCGAGTTAACAGAATTGTAGTTGTAGTTGGCATTGGCTGCCGTCGGGCCCCCATTGTTGTAAGCAGCTGGTGCGGCAGATGAGCCACTGGAGGCAGCGGCGTTCTCCTTGGCGTTTGTAGAGTTCTTGCGACTGGGACTGCTGTCATTGCTGGTTGGGGATAAGAAAAGAAAAAGTTAGTTTCTTTTTAGTTTCAGTTCAGTCTAGTCGTACCTTTTCTTTGCTTCGCTGGCCTTGCTCAGTGCCAGTTGTAGCGCCCGTTGCGCATCCTGCAGTCCCCTGGCAGTGCTGCCGAAATCCTCTAGAAACTCGACTTTGCGCTGTGCAAAAAGCACCTTCTGATCTGGCTCAATGTCAGCGCGTGCCATAAACTTGTCCATAATCTGTACCACCTCCTGCTCAACAACTTGTGGCCGCTGCAAGCACAAATCAATCATTTGTAAGGCAACGCGTGTGTTGGCAGGATCGCGCTCTAACGCTTGCTGCAGTGCAGCCAGGCCAGCATCTAGATCATTGCAGATCTTATTAAGAAATCGGGCATATTTGATGGCCAAGCTGCCGGCAATGGCTTTGTTCTTGCTGTGCTCTATATAATGCTTGTATAGCTCACGGGCTTTGTCTAGGGAGCCGCGACGTCGCTCCACGTTAATGCGGCGATAGGCAATCTGTAAGAGATTAGGACAACGCTGCTCTATGCGCTCTAGCACTTCGGCGGCGCCATCAAAATTCAGCTGGCACTCCTCGAAAGCGGCCCACATTAAATGCAGACTCGGCTTCTCTGGATGATGGATGCGACAAGCGCGCCGATAGACATCGCGTGTGATATTCAATATACTTTGACTTTGGTCATTCAGTGACTCCAGATAACGCAGCATCTTCAGCCAGAACTCATCGTACAAGGCGCAGGCGATGAGACAACGTTCAAAGAGAACCAAAATGCGTTCCCGATCGCCCTTTTCGATCTCAAAGTCAAGATAATCTTTCCAGTTTTTGAGCTGTGCACGTTCCAGTGGCTTTACATGGAAATACGGCCGCTTGATACCCTCTTCGAAGGACCAGCGTGCAGTGACCGCACTGACCGTCAATTTGTGCAGCTTGCGGCGCGCCGATATGGCCTTGTCCTTGATGGCAGTTATCTCCTCCTCGCTTAGCGTGCTGAGATCGCTGAAATCTATGGGCGTCGTCTTCGATGCGACCGCGGATAATGACTCGCTTACGGTCAAATCGGTTGTAGTTGCTGATTCATCAGGCGTTTCACTAGTATCTTTGGGTGACTTACCACCAGTCGCTTCCTTATGCTTCGCATCGCGATCGCGATCACGTTCGCGCTCAACTTTCGAATCCTTTGAACTGGCGCTGTCGCGGCGACTTTTGGACGATGACTTGGAAGATTTGTTTAGCTGGCGTTCGTGCCATTCTTTTCGCAAACGCAACAACTCCTCGTTGCTAAGCGTGGCAGTTATTGCATGTTGATTTATGATATCCTGAAAGCTGCAAAGGGAGACAGATAATAATAGTCCATTTAATTTTTATAAAATCTAGCTAAACACTTACTTGTCAAAGTGGCCATTGTAGCCCTGGGTGGGTATGGTGAGTAGGCGATCGTAGATCTGGACGACGCGCTGATAACGCTTGGATTCGTTCTCCCAGCGTATGTACGCATCCCAGAGCTTGTCGGAACGAAACTCCAGGCCGCACGCCTGTACAGCTCGTTCGTATTGGCTGCGAATAAATTGTTCCTCGTCGCCATGATGCGATTTGATGTGCATCAAATAATGTATCCACAGATCCACCGACAAGGGTATAGCTTCCAGACCACGCTCAAATACCTACGTTTTTGATTTTTGTATTTTTTTTAAACAAAGTTTTTTTTTTTTTTGTTTTTTGAAACGGTTTCAGGTTTTTGATTGTTGAACGTAGAGAAGAAATAGAAATGTTTACAAAGATTTGAAAAATACTTGAACAGCTTCCGGACTTAACACTTAAAAACTAACTCGGATTGTTCTTGTTGTTGTAATTGTAGTGTGCCTTAGATGTTAACTTAATCAGCTTAAATATGCCTAATTAACAATACATAAATACATAAGTAATATAGACACACACACAAAATATAACACACGTTTTTGTAAAAAATATTTTAGATTTTTTTTTTTTTTTTGCACAGTGAGACTTAAAAATTTCATTTAAACGCCATTTGTACTTACTTACGGCTTCACGAGAGAACGTGTTGTAGGAGTTGAAGGAGTTGTATGGTGATAACGATAACGATAACGTGCGAAGTAGAGCAGAGAAGTTGATAAACGAACAGGCGACTAACTAGTCGAATGCGTGGGGTTGGGTTTACTTTTATATATATATATATATTTTTTTTCTGTTCTAAAACAACGTACGTTGTGGAATACATCGAATTTGATGTGTAACTGCGTCCATTTCGTATGAGCCACAATATTACTAGTAAAACTAGACCGATAATCGTAAGTGATGTGTTAAAACAATAGTGAGCTTGCTTTTCTATCTAGAGTAACAGCTAAGTGAACACACATAGACAACATGAAAAAAAAAAATGATGTAAAAGACACACACTGAAAAGGACGACCATTAAGATCCCAGGCCTACGATTGAGTAATCCAAAGGTTATGCGGGCAATTCGAAGATCAAGGTGGAGTACTAAGCTTATTGGAGCGTTTGCTCAAAATCTGAAAATCGCAGAGTTTAAAATTGTTCAAAAATCTTTGTCTCTTAGTTCGACACTCCCGATTAAGTGTCTCATTAATTTGTCTTTCAATATTAACAACTAAATTAAGTAGTTTCGAAGGGATTTTCAAAATTATTGAATATATTAACAATACAAATACAATTTAAATCAAATGTATTATATTCATGAATTTTTATGAATCAAAAGAAAACTAATTCAGGACTAAGAAATCAAAATCACCTGTGAAATCCAGCATTTTGCTCTTCATTATGCCAGGTTCCAACAGGGCGACTCCGATTTACATTTAGCACATGTATTCAAGAGCATAATTTACGCGATTTTAAGAAGAAACTCCTTTCGGAACACTATATTGAGGGTGTACTGTGTACACACAACGGCATAACCAGTGGATTGGGCAATCGGGATCCTGTCCTATGCTGAGACTGACCCTGACACTGACCTCTGACTAAAGGAGATGGATCAGTTGTGTTCTATATTATCTTGTTTGTTTTATTCTTTCTGCAATTTAGTTTGTTTTGTTTTGGTAATCGTTGCTTTTATTGAATGTAGATTTTTTATTCAGTTATAATAAATTGCATTATAACAAATATGAAATATCAATTGTCGTAATCGTAATAGTAAGCATAAAACAAAGAATCGCAAAGTTGTTTAATTGCATTGAATTGTGTGGGGTACTCACCTTATAACAGTTGGCCTTGATGCCCTTGCGCTTCTCATAGTCCGCATACTTGCGCCAATAGCCATAACAGTAGGGATAATGCGACAGGAATGTGTCGTAGGCCTCGCGCGCCGCCTCAGCATCGGACTAAAATTAGAGATAACCGAATTACAAGTTGATTAATGAGTCTAAAGATGAGGATATGTGTGCGCCAACCTCGCTGTCCACGTATTGGAGCAAATATGTCCAGCCTGTAAAATCGGATGGATCGTCTTTGACGACACGCCAATATTTATCGAGATCGGGCAACTTTTTCCGTTCTTTATCTTTTTCCTTCTCTTTATCTTTGTCCTTCTCCTTCTCTTTGTCCTTTTCCTTTTCTTTGTCTTTATCACGCTCTTTATCCCTTTTTTGGCTATCCTTTTCCTTTTCCTTGTCTTTGTGCTCAGCATCTGTTTGAGAAATTTATAGATTTGAAAACAGTTTTTTTTTTCTAGATTTATTATCAATTCTCCCACCTTCATCAACTCTGGGTCGCTTCTCTGAGGGCGGCGCATCGTTACTCTCTGAGGTTGGACTTCCGGGATTGTATTGTTCAGTTTGTTTGACTTTTGTGTTCGTTTCGCTGTTGCTTTGCTGCTGCTCGTCATCAATTTTTTCGTGCGTCTCATTCGCATCTCTACCCGCTTTACGCTTCCCGCTTCCTTTTGACTCGTTATTGTTGTTGTTATTGTTGTGCGTGGGTAATTCATCTTCGGATATGACCTCGGCATCGGCGGGCAGCTCTGCACGCTGTGGAGCTGGCAGCTCCTCATCGGATACCTCTTCGGCATCATTGATCTCCGGTTTGGTGGGTGGCGGTAGTTCATCTTCTGAAATTATTTCCGTGTTTACAATTGTCGCATTGCTTGTATCCATATCATGGTCAATTTCATCGCCTAAGCTCTCGGCAATGGCATGATGCGAACTAGAATCTTCAGATGAGTTGTGTTTGCCATCGGCGGGCTGCAGTGCATCTGACACATTTGACTCAAAGTTAGCTTTTTTTGTGTTCGTCTCGCTCTCATCATTGCCGCCCACAGAGGGCAAACTGTTGGCATTATCGCCGGCCAATGAGGCCAAAAGCGAGGTATCCACACCTTCTTCGGTTCGACTCTCTTTGACTTCATCGCTGGTTTCTGAATGCTGATCGGCAACAGCACCAAAGGGAAATGAAGAGCTCTTCTCATCTACGCCGGCGGTTGTTTCGGCTGTGGCCAACATTTCCACATCGTCGTCTAGATTTTGCTGCAGTTGCGCAAGCTCATCATATTGAATCTCCTCAATAACACTAGTAACTGGTGCTTCTGTTCTAGCCTGCTCCAGTTCCTCCTCATCGGTCTGCACCATAGCTGCCAGATTATTGACTTCGTTTTCCTCCTCGTGATCGCTTAACTGAAAGAGAAGAACTCTTTTTAGATAAAACTGTCGTCCAATGAGCTTGCATTAGCTGCCTCTCGAACTCTTTTCTTGGTTTGATTTATCAGTTGGCCCTTGCAGAGAATCACGTGGAAACCATCATTTGCGAATGGAACAACGCCACATCCGCATGAAGATGCATGTTTTTCATCAAATACAAACCGTACAGAAAATTGTTTGGGCAAGCATATGAATGTGTGTGTGTGTGTGTGTGTGTGAGATACTGACCTGCGCTTGCCGCTTAGATGTGCGACGCGTCGTGCGCGATGGCGCTGGTGTGGTTGCCACCGGTCTGCCGGAGCGTGTGCGCCGCGCTAAAAAGTGTAGAATAAACTATTAAGACACTTATGATAAAGTAACCACGTTTCTGTACATAAATTGTAAATATGTACATATGTATGCGTAAGCAGAGCTCTGCACAATGTGGTGGGTTTTTACGTATGCACCGCGTGATGTTCACGTTTTTTCAACATAAAAATGCTTTACAGCTGCTGAAATATTTACGCTAAGCACGAAATAACACAATAGCAATATGATTTATAGTTCACAGCGCACTGCAATCCAGTATATTGCATGTTTTTCGTGTTATTTTACCTGAATTTTCTATCACAACGTTTTCGTCTTGTTCAGACGCCATTTTTGTAATTGTGGCACACGCAATGTGGTCACACTATTATAAAACTGGTAACAACAACAGTGTGGCTGTAGCGATTTAAGTAAAAATGCTTAATGCTTTATATAAGAGCAGTCTATCGATAAATATCGCGTGTGCAACCCTTAGCCGCAAAGGCGTCGCGTCTTACAACACTGTTTGTCAAAATGGCGACTTGAGAATTCATAGCGTGACAAAAACAAAGCGCATTTCACAATATTTTTGGTGTTTTTGTGCAATATTTAATCGTTTTATCGTACAAAACCATCCGAAATGTGCAAATTAATAGTGCTGTGACTGCAAACAATAAACCAGTGTATGAAATTGACCGACGTCAGCGCTAGAAATTAAGAAACGCCGACCGCATAACCTTTACGTGTCGCAGTTGCGAATGGAGTGTAAAGGAAAAGCAAAGAGAATGAAAGAAGAGGCGCCAAGCAAAAAATTGCCGCCTAAATTATATGGCGGCGACTATGCGGCTAATGCAAGCACACCCACCAAAGCAGCCCACGATGAGATACTCAGCTCCCTGCTGCGCATTAATAATTTTGACTCCATATCGAGCATTAAGGACGAATCACTGGACATTGATCTGTCCGCTTGCGTGACAATCAGCTCCGCGAGCTTCATCAACGGCAACAGCCTCTCCTCAACGGACTTTTGGCGTGTGCTAGACGAGAGCGCCCAAAATAACACCGAGCTCAATTTATCTGCCGACGTTGGTCGCGATGAGCTGACCGCCGCCAGTCCCAGTGCAAGTTCCAGTGTAGCCAACGTGGCGAACCTATCAAATGGCAGCGCCAATGACAATACCAATTCGGAGTTTAATGTTACGTTTTTGCGGCCGGAGCCGCCAAATGCGTTTACCAATTCACCCTTTAAAAAGATAACAACGACGCCAGTGAAGGTACCCTCACCTGACCAAATGCAGGTGCAGCCGGGTCAGCCACAGCAGCCGCAGCGGAAGACCCGGCTGCCAGCAGCCACAGCGCTGCGCTTGCAGGTATTCAAGGAAGAGCCGGCCGTGGAGAAAACCGCACCAATGCAGGCCACAAAAGCACAGGTGTTGACCAAAGTGGAGCTTTGCGAGACGGAACACATGCCCCATGCATTTACCATATTCCAACAACAGCAGCCGAATGAAATGCCGCCACCAGCAACGCCTTTGGAGCAGAGTCCGAAATTGGAGGTGGAAGCGCCTCCGCCGCCACTCTACAAGTGCCTAGACTGCAATGGCTTGGTGCTGGATAATCAACAGCTGGTGAGCACACACAAGGCAGCCGCGCACCGTTTGCGTATTACCTACAATTGCACCGAATGTCAGCGTGAGTTCGAGCTGCTGGCGGGCCTGAAGAAGCACCTGAAGACGCATCGCAGTGAGGGTCGTAAGGATACCTGGAAAAAATGCCCCGACTGCGGCAAATGGTAGGTCCAAAACATCAGTCAATCATTTGAGCTAACATCAATGAAAACATTTTCAAATTTTCAGCTTAAAACTGGGCAGCATGTGGATGCATCGCAAGATACACAGCGACAACAAGAAGTACCAGTGCGATATCTGTGGCCAGAAGTTTGTGCAAAAGATCAATCTGACGCATCATGCGCGCATTCATTCCTCGGAGAAGCCGTACGAATGCCCCGAATGTCAGAAACGATTTCAGGAGCGCTCACATCTGCAGCGCCATCAGAAATATCATGCCCAGACGCGCTCCTATCGCTGCGAGAAATGCGGCAAAATGTACAAAACCGAACGCTGCCTAAAGGTGCATAACTTGGTGCATCTGGAGCAGCGTCCATTTGCCTGCACCGTGTGCGACAAGAGCTTCATTAGCAACTCGAAGCTGAAACAGCACTCGAACATTCATACAGGCATGCGGCCCTTTAAGTGCAACTATTGTCCACGTGACTTTACAAATTTTCCCAACTGGCTGAAGCATACGCGACGTCGCCATAAAGTGGATCACAAGACTGGTGAGCATCTCGAGAACATTCCCTCCTACTGCTCCAAGAAATCAACGACAACGAAGGCGCAGAAAGCAGCCGCCGCCGCCGCTGCCGCAGCAGCAGCAGCTGCATCAACGTCTGCAGAGGATCCACTGGGAAAAGCTGATGCAGAAGCTCAGCCCAGCAGTGAAACAGCCAAGGCGCCAGTTAGCAACGCGTCCGCAACAGGAGTTAAGCAGACACGCAAAAAGAAGCAACCGCAACAAGCTACACTGGCCGCTTTGGGCATCACATTGCCAGCGGGCACAGCACTGCAGCAGGTGCATCCGCCGCCGGACCGAAAGTTGTCAACTGCTGCGATGGCACAGCTGCCGCCACCGTCGCCATCAGTTTCGTCCGCACCTCCCAAGCAATTGAAGGCCAAGCGCGAACGCAAACAGCTGGCGCCCAAGCAGTTGCAACAAAAGCCACCGCCAGGCACTGGCGCGACCGTAGCAGTGCCGCAGATTAAGAAGGAGCCGTTGCAGACACAGGGGCCGTTTCTGGATTTGCACGGCCTCAGCTTGACGTCAGCTGAAGAGCTAATTATGGAGCAGGCGCTGGAGATGGAAGAGTGTGGTCTATATGATGCGCCCGTTGTCAGCACAGACATGGGTACCTCTGACAATGCCATCTCCTCTGAGGCAGCCGCCGCCCTGCACTTTCAAATAAAAAACGAATTACCCGATGAACTGCTACCTGACGACGATTTCTGTAAGTCCTTTAGTTGTGAATTCTATATCAATTATATATTAAAGTGTCATTCTTGCTCTTACAGTGCCTCATAAGCCGACCAATGGCAATCGTTTAGCTTGTCCCTCGCTCGAATCATCACCGTTCTCTTCGCCCGCATCCATGGAATTGGCAGCGGTCTCCACCAGCAGCACAACCTGCTCGACATCAACGCATGTGAGCACTGGTCGCACCACCAACTACTATCTGCCTGCCTTTACACTAAATGCGCAAGGCAAATTGGCCAGTTGCACGAGCACTGGAGCTGCCATCAACAGTTCAGGGCCCACCACGGTTTCGGTGGTAAATATGCCCCTATTGGTGCATTCGAATCAAATGTTACCCTCGGTGGATACACTGCTGTTTACTTCGCAGCCAGGCAATCGATTCTTCTCCGGCAAGCCAACCGCTGGCTCACAAGCTACGGCGGCCGCGCCACATATGACATGATCGCACGACGGCTGTTAGGCCGTCGTCAACGTTTCAACGATCTCCTGTGTCTTAATTAAGCTAGGGTTTGCGACCACATCCGCTTTGCCAGAGTAAAAGGCAATGATTCGGATTATCTTGAGTATAGTCCTTAAATATTTAAGATAGATACGACGCTATGTTTATTTTAGTAATAGACCGTAAGCAATCTTCTATATAGAGCTAAGCAACAATGTACATAGAACTATACACGCAGACATATGTATATATATAGAAATGCACATGTGTGACAGGTCTATATATGTATATGTATATTATGATTTACCACCAATACATTTATTATTTCTACGCTTAACACCAATTACAATAAAAAACAAAACAATAAAATTCACATTTTTATATATTTTTAGTAAACATCTGCTCAGTTCCACTGTGCTGCTCTCAAGCTGCTTGTCAAACTGTGTGCGTTTACCAAGTGCTACAAAACTGTATTCACTGCAGATTGCATTCGCTTGAGGGTATTCATTGTATATTTTACTTGTGGTTCGCCCTGTTGTTATTGCATCACCGACCCGCCAGTGCGCCGTTCAAATGGACACATATCAAAGGCAAGCGAAGCACTTAAACGCTTTGCCTCCGGTTGGGGTGGTTTTTGTGAGGCTTAGGGTGTCGTGGGGTGGGCACAGTGGCAATGTGGCCTGGCCTGGCCTGTGCCTGAGCCTCTGCGTGGCTAATAGGACGCACGACTTAACAGTTCAAACGATTTCTAAACAAAAAAGAGTATATATCTTTATATATATATGTTTTTTTCCTTTTTGCTACAGCTCATTTCAGCCTGAGCCTCCATAGATAGGTTGTGGCAACGTTTGCACTGGGTGGGCTTTATGTTTTTTTCTTTCTTTTTAGACCTTGATCAAAATTATATAATGCATCCACTGTTGACACATTATTTAACTAAATGATTAAGATCCCGTTGTATGTTCAGATCAGCTACTGTAGAGCACGAGCGTTGTGGGTGAGCGGGAGGGGTAATTCATATGTGCATTGCGCTCACAACATTGGTCGTAAAATATTTTATCCCGTTACCTTCGTCGTGAGCGGGGTGAGAGTAAGAGTTATATACATACATAGGTTGCGTGCTCTTGGTTGTTAATGTATTGGTGCTAAGGCCGGCTTAGAGACTATTTAGTTTGTGCAAGCTTCTGCCGTCGATCGTTTGTATCCCCTGTGCGTGTGTATAAAATCGTTTGCTAGCGAAGTTAACTTACATTGTTGTACATGTTTTATTAGTTTGTGCTCTGTGTAATTGGAAACTGATATATAAGACGTCTTCACATTCCCCGGCCTTAAAGGTAGATTTTAAAACAGTATAAATAAGTACATATGTATATTGGTAGTCGCTGAGTTTTGTAACAAAAAAAATTGGCGCGCTGTTGAGCTTGCGAGAGAAAGAAAGAGAGAGAGAGAGAGCAAAAAAGTATTAATGGTTAACAGCCGAGCATGCTCTGCATTTTTACAGAGTGTTAAGTGTCGTAATGTAAACGCGCAATGTGTAGCATATGCGTGATCAGATTGGAGAATTCGAAAAAATTGGGTGGATATATTTTTCTATGTATATAATTATCAATATAATTGCCCCAGACTCTCAAAAATTGTTGAGCACTTTTTCAATTTATGTGAGTCAGTCAATCAACTTAACAATGAGTTTCCGAGCTACGCCATCTGGTGTAGTATAAGGATTTGGTCTTGTCATTTCTATGTTGTTAGCTTAAAACATTATTTTATAATAACAAAAAATATTTAGGAAATCTTTTCATTTTTATGGGACTTACTAAAGTTTGCTTGAGACACTTGTGGCAGCACATGGAAATACCCAAATTCAATTGATTTATGTGGGGAACAAATATAAATTGAACCCAAATGCTACAAACATCGTTTTACATACTATATACATATGTTTATGGCAAATCTGTCGAGCTGCTTGCCATATTAATGAAATATTAAGGGTTGAGCAATTTGAAAAGCATAAAATTATTATGGCATGTGTCATACACGAAGTAGTTGAACCCTTTCATGTGGACAATCCGTACCGCCCCCACCCGCTCCGACACAACCCGTGCAGCAAACAGTAGCAGCAGCGGGTGTGAAGGGGTTAGCGCACAAAGGCAACGGCAATGTTGCTGACAATGTCGCGACAACAGAAATGACAGCATAATAATAATAAAAAGAAACAGTGAGTGTGTATGTGTGTGTGTGTGTGTGTGTGTGTGTTGTGGGTGGTGTGGTGGGTGTAGGTAGCTGTGAGGCATTGGCAACAGCAGCAGCAACAACAACCACAGAAATATCGAAGAGCATAAATAACTTTGCACAGACGTGTGGCATGTAGTTGCGTTTGTGTGTGTGTGTGTGTGCGGAAAATGGCAACGAGCGAGTTACAGTTAAACAACAACAACAACAACAAGAACAACAACAACAATGATGATGAGCAACGGTACAAGTGTAGGCGCCTGGCGTCTGTTTGCCAACGTTTTTGGCGCGTTTTGTAAATATTTACACATGTAGCAGTTACCTGTGATTGTTACCTATGTGCGGATGAACGGACGCCGCTGTTTATATGTAAATACATGTATTACGAGGGCAACTCAATGCGTTACCAAAATACTGCTACTTTACTCTATTATTATAATTCTATATTTGTATTACAAATTATATTTGTATACCCTGAAACCACAACAAATATGTAAAAAGGGTATGATGTTTTTGTGAAACTGTATGTAACAAAGGGGAAAAGGAGCAATAAAGTATATATATTATTTATTAGCATCAATAGCCGGGTCGATCTGGCCATGTCCGTCAGTCTGTCCGTATATATAAACGCGACACTCGTAAAACCATTAAGATTTAGAATCGTAAAATTATGAACGTAGTTGCTAAAAGTATATATATATATATATATCGAAATCCTTCTTTGAGAGCAAATCTCCTTCGTTAGTCGCCAAATTTGACAAGTAGCTTCTGGAGTAGTACTATATACAGTTGAAATAAATAGCTTTCATTTTATAGCCACCGACTCCTTAATATACCGTCTTATTTGCTTAAACATTAACATTAACATTAATATTAACATTAACATTAACATTAACATTAACATTAACATTAACATTAATATTAACTTTAACATTAATCATATGAAAATCTTGCTTATCAAAATATCGTAATTTGTTTATTTCTTTAGAAGATCCAAAAAATATAAAAAAAAACCAATTATTTTAATAAATTCCAATAAATATTAGTATTTTTACTACAAAAGGTTACCCAATTGTCAATATTGGTCTTAGGCAGTCGAATATAGCACAAACTAGTTTATTTTCATATTTTTGAAGTTCATCTTTTGTCTCTAAGTCATATTAAAGGACATCAATAAATACGATGTTTGCTTCGAATCTTGGTTTTCTATCTATAAGATTGATTGTATCCTTAGCCCCGGCTCAAGTTTCTGCACGAATGCCAGAACTTTAATTGGATTAAAGGTATTTTGCTGTTGCGCATATTAAACTTAAATATCTTATGATAAATAAATATTTGTATTAATATTATTGAGCCAACCCCTGGCAAGAGCTCAAAAGTGTACGGAATTCGTTGAGTTGGGTTGAGTTTCAATATTTGAAGTGAGCGGCGACATGTTTGTTAAAGACTTTAAGGCAAATGCCGTTATTGTTATTTATTATGGCTTGCCGATATTTTAATTAAGTTTATAATGATTGCTGCTGAAACATACGTGAATTCTACAGCCTAAATGGGCGTCAAAGTCGGCGTTGTCTTCGTTGTGGGCGTGTGCGTGACATTAGCGCCTACCCATTTAGAGCTGGTTGCCCGTTTGTGCTGTCTGCTATTGTCCTCGTCGTTGTCTACACAAAATCAAAGCCAACAAAAAGCAATAACACACCAGGCACGTGACTTGTTTACCATATTGAATTATTTGTCTATACGGTTTAAATGTGCCAGTGCACAAGACACACAAACACGGAAAACTCCAAAAAAAAAAAAAAAAAACAAAAACAGCTCCATATCCTTGCCATACTTGCGCGTAGAACAGCCACAACTTTCGCTGTGCCCTTTGCAAAAATTGAAATTATTACGCAAATATTGTTTGACATTGCCATTTTTTTTTGGTTTGTGTCCCGCCAGTTGCCAGCTACGTGCGTGGGCGTGGGTCATGCCTCATACGTTTATCCAAAACTCAATCAGATGCAAGAAATGTTGAAATGTTGTAAATGCCACGAACTCTGAGCTCAATGCCTTATCAATAGTTGAAATCGTTAGTGCTTTTATTTGGTTTTATTATTTATGCTTTGATTTATATACTTATCGATTTGTTTTATTTATGTTTGCATTCATTTAATATTCTTCATTTTGTCAACAGCTTAAATATGATGAGCTTAAAAGTTTTGTGGTATTGCCGAAAAAGAAATGATTCTGTTTTATGTACTTTGTTTAGATTTCTTTCTATAGAGGGTATTATATTAATTCCAAAGTTTAAATCACTTCCACCAATATTAAGGCCACCTTCTCTTCTAATTGAACTGAAGCCTACGAGACTTACTTGAACTTATAAGATTCGAGTAGATTCGCTTAGTAGGGAATAAAGGATATGGAAAACATAAACAAAAATCTTGAATTCTCATAGCTGCGGCTGGACTTTCCATTATCAACCTTAGAGCCGCGTTTATCACCGAATGTGTGAGGCACTTGTTAGTTGAATTTAAAGAAGGATCTTTCGAAATAAGTTTCAAGCTGATCGGATGTTAAACAAACAACTTTCACTTAGACAACATTTATATTTATCTCAAAATCTTTGATCCATATTTGCCACCGGATTGGATTGCCCGAAAAATGTAAAACACGTCTTTAATGAATTTTCATAAAGATTCTTAGAAATTTCAATTTCAATCTGGAACTTCACCCATGGAATGTTTGAACCCCGATTTCACAAATAAATAAATTGATTTCGCAAAAGTGCTCAAATTTTGGTCTCCTTAAATGTATTTCACGGAGATTAAGGGATGAGTTCGAAGCGAGTACACATTATTATTGTATAAAAGTTTGGTATGCATTTGTTATGTGTTCCATATTCTATAATATATTGTCGATATCTGGGGGTCATCGACATTTGGATGAGTATTCGCACAATCGAAAGAGGTTTGTTTTTACATGCATCGCTTGTGGTTGTTAAGAGTCTAAGGCAGCTCGTTGAAAAGCTACAAATTTTTTTTAGATGCTCGTCTTGCATCATTTTTCATTTTTCATGGCATACATAAGAGATTTTTGCATATATTTCACACAGTCAACTGACGACGTTTTTATTTCTTTTTATTTTTTTGCACAGTGCATAAATCAATTTATCAATTTCAAAGTTGCTTCGTTGCTTTTGAATAGTTGTTGTTGTTCTTGTTGTTGTTGTTATTTTTGTCGCTTTGGCGAGTTTGTAAACGTTTGTCAAAATGTTTTTACTTTTTGCCACTGCGACCACGCCCACGCCAACATCAACGCCAACGCCCACGCCCACGCCTGTGTCAACAACAGCAGCCACAAAAAAAAAATTGCAAATGCATTTTCCGCGAAACGCATAAAATGCATTTTAGTGGTAGTTGGCCGGGTGGTGCGGGGTGTGTGGGTCGTTTGATATAAACCGCCCTCCAATTCATTTGTCATTTTGTCACATTAACGCAATGGAAATGCAATATGCTAATGTCAAATTTTATGAATGAAAGAAAAATTATTTGCCTTGCAGATGCACTTGGAATAAATATTAAAATAGCCATAAGGAAACAAAGAGAGAAAGAGAGGGGAGAGGGAGAGTGTGAATGAGTGAAAACGGGGAAAGAGAGATGAAAATATCCAGAGATAGTTCCTTAGTTTAAAATTGAGTATTCGTCTTTGAAAAAATCTGAATAACTGAATACACACAAAACGGTTAAGGGTCATTCACTTCATTCACTTAATAAAGCTTCTGATATTATCATAAAACGAGGAGTTTTATTGAGAAATAATTTAAAATGAAAGCATGTAAAAGCATTCACAGAAAAACAAACAAGTTCCATTCAAAGCGAGTAAGGGGATCCCCCGACTGGGATATACAAATGTATATTTATATGCATATGTATTTGCACATAAGCCATAAAAGTTTATATGGACGGAGCAGAGTGACAGGACATGGCTCGCTGGATAGGATCGAACAGAAGTCACTTTCCGCCCAATTTTCAATGCGTTCACAGTATAAAGAGTAGCAATTTAATCTGCTAAAAAGTTGGCTCTTCAACAAAGTCGGTTTCTTTGCATTGATTACACCAGTTCACAACTGTTTCCCAAAGGTATACAAACACGAAGGGCCTTTAACCAAAAGCAGGCAAACCCCCACCGAGCAACCACCAACCACCCAAGTCAACCACCAGCCACAAGGCACCAGGCAGCAGTCTTAGCCTGGTGCAGACAATTAACGTTTCATATGGCACGCATTTAAGTTTTGCATTCTAAGTGAGTCGCAAATCTCCAAAAGCTAAAACTCAAAGCTAACTTTTGTGAGACTGTGCGTGTGTCTGTCTGTATGTGTGTGTGTGTCTGTCTGTGTGTCTGTCTGTGTGTGAAATATGGAAGTGAAATCAGCTTTTCATTAACCCATAAAGCGCAGCGCAGCGAAGGGACACAAATTGAGAGGCAGCTTCTACGGCAGCCAAAAAGTTTTGAAGGACGACATTTCTATTCATTAGCCGCAGCAGCACAACTGCAAACATACACATTACCACACACACGCACGCACACACACACACACACAGCCACACATACACTCACACAGGCAGATATAGGATTTGGTACCAAGGGCGCATTGATTTGGTATCGTTCGGTATCCACTTTGAGGAACAAAATGGCGCACGCTTTATTAGCTTGATGAAAAGTTATGAAAACTTTTGGCCAGACCTCAGACGACTTAGCCGGCAAATGATAAGCCGGCAACCGGCATGTGAGAAAATCCTTCTATTGACTTTGTCTGCGCTGTGCACTTGGCATATATGCCAAGTATGTGTGTGTGAGTGAGCGTTTCCATAAATCTGCATAATAATAATAATTTTAAATAAACCATATAAATACAGTTAAAACGTATTGTTTCTGCCAAAGTCATAGCCAGTAGCTAGCAGCCGACATGAACAGCACTCAGCCAGCAGCTAACAGTCATCTGCTAATAGCCACTGTTAACAGCAACCAGCAAACGTTAACCTTTCCATCCAGCAAAATAAACCTACTTGTATCATGCCACTAAACGCTAACATCGCTGCTAAAATTAACAGCCGGCAAGTGATATAACAGAGCTCACTTGCTCATAACATGCTGTTAGCTACCCCTCCCACAAGCGGGGCAATGTTCGAAAAGGGACAATGCAGGGGTCTCTGTTCTGTTGACTAACATTAACAGACAGCGCAGTCTGCTGCGCTGTTATGTTAAGGCTAACGCTATGTTACAGTCCACTTACTGTTGGGATAACATTGAAACTGTTAGCTGTCGCTGTAAATACGTACTGCAGTAGTAGGCAGTGAGATATGAGAAATGTATTTTTGTATATGTAAATATTATTTAAAGATCTTTCTATAACATATCTGGCAATTTTCAACATTTTCAACGAGAGAACCTACATATTTACATAAAGCAACAAGATATTAATAAAGTACATTAGCAAATTGATAATAAGCATTTGCTTAGTATTTACTTTTAATGTGAAAGATATAAATAAATTCCCAAAGTTCCCTTCCAAATTGCGGTTCGAGTTGCAAACATTTTCTCGAGCTGCACTTATATTTTTTTAATGCCATAATTTTTGGGCAACTTTTCTAAACGCCTTGCTTTGTAATTACAGACACGTGGGGATGTCTTCAGTGAGAGTATAATAAAAATAAATAAACGCCTTCAGGTCTGGTGCACATTTCATATTTTGGCTACAAATGGCAGTCATTAGGCCGGGGAATTGCTTTTCGTTTTGAGTGGCAGCTTTAAAATGATTGCCAAATGGCAAATGAAATTTGAAGCCTTTTCATTTTGTGTATATAAATATAAGTATACATATATCTACAGATATATATTAACAGACTCGTATACTATATGTGAGGTGAAATGAAGTCACTGGCAATGCGCTTAATTTGCCGCACAATGCACAAATGCCAAATGCCGGCAAAGTAAAAGGACGAAAACGCGAGCTCTTCAATGAATTCAGGCGCAAACGGGCGAGAGGGGGAATTGTGGCGGGGCGAATATAGAGAAATTGTTTTGGCACAAGAAGTGCATAAAAATGACAGTGCCTTGTGTACTCGTTTACTCGCAATTGAGTGCACAAAAGTTTTCATAAATTGCATCAATTTGCAGTTGCGGAGGGATGAAAAATATAGCTAGGTGCCGGGGGTGGGAGTGTTGGTGGGTAGCACGGGCAGACATACTTCCTGTTCTCATTCTGTTTTGCATGCGAAAGGTAAAAGCTTGTTGATTTTCTTGATGCCTGCTCTGACAAGTCTCCGCCGCACAGACACATGCAGAAAAGGAAATCCTGTTGCGCCCTTGCGCGGCATATTATTTTTTATGATTTGATTTGGCCCTTTTTTGCTCATCTTTTTTTTCTTCTTCATCTTCTTATATATTTTTTATGTCGCTTTACTGCCGCCCATCGCTGCAAATGAAGTCTAAAATGCTGTTGATTGTGTATTGAATTACTGAGAACGCTGCGCCGCATCCAATACAATGTGAAATCATGCTTACAACTTGATTGAACTCATCAGCAAAGCATCCAGTCGGCCCAGACCCCAACCCCAGCCTCAGCCTCAGCCCGCTTTATGTACATTTGCAACGTTCTTGCTCGTGTATAATAAATGTGAGCAACTTAATAATATCAAAGGAAACAGCGCACGCGATTATTGTCTTGAGTACGTGTGCATCGCGCCTAACTTTAATTGATTGCATTAGTATACAATTACGCTTAGTTAGAGTATGCACTTCTTTGTGCGTCTTTAGCTATGCATAGTTCAATTAAAACTGGCTGCGGTTTCATTAGCTTTCGCTTGATACTCACATATCCTTGGCAATTAGCGTTAGCTGTTTAGGGTGGGAAGCGTCAAGGCGGGAAAGGACATTCTTGAAGCTAAAAGAGCGAGTATTTACTGTGCCTGCAACAAATGGGGTATGCATTGTAGCTTGTATTTAAGAGTCAAATGTTGCTGCTTTTTTCCAAAAAGATCTGTGAAAAGTGAGTGCATTAATCAATATATATATAAGGTTAAATATATAAAAACAAGAGAAAAATATAAAGCTTTAACTTCAGCTTGGTCCTTGAACCCAGAATCTGTTCGCCCTTTTGGGTTTGCTATATTGCATTATTATTTATGTGCCTATACAAAATTAAATTGACAGGTAATTTGATTTGTTTTTTGGCTTATTAAATTAGTTTTGCTGCCAGACAGGCTCGAGGCGCTCGGCAAGGCTAATAAGCCCTGACCCAGGACACGAACCAATTTGATTGATTGCCTGGTGTCGCCAAACTACTTACATGCTATTATTTATGTTATTTAGCTGTATGTTATATTTTTCTTATCGAGTAAAATTTCCAAATTAGCATAGCCGACTGGGTTGAGGGCTGTTTAAATATAAATAAGACTCATTTTGCGCTGCCGCGTTAAATATGCCCATGGCCCACGCTGTGGCACATAAGTCTTAAGGGCCGCAGCAGCAGGCGCATCACCATGTGGCACGTAGTATGTGTGTGTGTGTGTGTGTGTGTGTGTGCTGTGCTCGAGAGCAAAGTGATGCGATTATCTGGCGCAGCGAAGAAAAATGTACTCCTAAATCTATGAAAAGTCAACGGGGCGGTAAGTGCGACGTGGCAGGTCGCGGTGGCACGTGCCAAACCGACTCACATTTAAAGGGTGTGTGAGCAGCGAGTACATGCGAGCACAAATGTCCTTCTGAGTGTGCGTCTGTGTGTGTGTGTGTGTGTGCGAGTGTGTATGTGTGTGCACTTCTGAGCACTCTGCCAGGACAGGCAGCAGATAATGCTCGAATGACAATTAGTTTTTCTCAGTGGCTGCCACTTGACAGCTTAAAATATCATTTACTAATTAAAATCGTATTAGATAACTCTTGACAACGATTTGCAATTCTACCCTGTAAAAAACTGTGAAGACAGCGGGCTATATAAGCTATAATGCTTGTTATAATTATCACAGAGGAGTTGTTAGTTGAATGCATGAGCATATAAAATTAATACCGAATCGGAACTGTTTGCGCTAAATGATTGAGTGATTGACTGATTGATGAACAATGCACAGCGTAAGTCGCAAGAGCTACACATTTTCGCACTATCTACGTTTCGTGGTTATTTCTTAATAAACTCGTTTCGCAAGTGTGAAAAATGCGTGAATCCAATTGAAATTGTTTGAGACGTGCTTCGCGGTTCAGTGGAAAAAGCGTGAATAGTTAGGCTTTCGTTTGATTGTCTTAGAAAATAATAAACTTGTGTCAAGTATCTGCCTTGTATACAAAACGAGCAGAGTTATGCGATATCAGTTAGTTAATAAAATAATACTAAGTAATAAATATATAATAGTACAAGTAATTTATTATTTCTACAATAAAATAGGTATTCAATTATCTAGTCATTGAAAGGATCATCTGTTTATAATGTCTTGAACTTAAAGCTGATTTTTTCTGTCCTCAAGGTCTAAAGTTTTGCTTCGAACTACTTTCAGCTTCGCTTTTCTTGCCATGTGATAGCCTTGCAATTATGGTAACCGACAGTCGAGCAGAATTTTGCGTTTAAACATTTTGTGACACTGCAATTTCCGTTTAGCTACTTATGTATCAGCTAGAAGGTAAGTGGGGCCATGCAATTTGTATGGCATTGACAGGCAGCGAAACGCTGCGCATGTCGTGTTGGTCAAGTGCTAATTTCCGCTGCTTCTTGGTCATTAAGGGCTTACTTTGTGGATGCTAATTAAGCCCTGTGCTTGATTGCAACTCAATTAACGCGTGACATTTGCATGCAATTAGCGGTTGCATTCTCTAAAGTCCTGTCGGCGATGTGGTTGCTCATTTTCAACCGAACAGGTGCTAAATGGCAAAGTTGAAGACCTTTTTCTTAACAACTAGAAGCTACACAAGCTTGAAACAATTGTTTGGCATTTACATTATTATTCGTAAAACTTCAATTGAACGGGGCGGCAAACTTTGTCGCCTGCCTTAAATGGTTATGGGAACATTTTCGTTGCGTTCAGTTGGCGTTTTATTGCGCCAAATCTTCGGGCGAAGTGCGAGCTTATAATGGCAATGCCAGATGTCCGCTGAAATTTGTTTTGGGGGTTTTTCGCCATTTCGTTGGGAGTAGGTGTTTGCGGGTTGCGAGGCATTCATCATTTTTCGACCGCCGTTTCCGTTTCCGGCTCGCACCGATTTCTGTTGTAGGTGTGAATGCGGCCGTTTTCACCCCCCGCCTACCCCTCCCTTTTGCAGCGCGTGTGGGCCACAACTTTTTATAAACCTTAAGTGGAAAACTTTTATTTAATACCCAAAGCAGTTGGCACGGCTTCTCTTGCTGTTTGCATTGTATTGTTTATGCCACCAAATTCGATTGCCTTCTGTCTGCTCGAAATTTAAAAAAAAGAAATATGTAGGCCGCACAAGCGACTTCTCCCTTTGGCCGTGTCACGTCAGGCAAAAAGTTGGTCTAAACGATTTTAACGCCTTTTGCACATTTTTTTTTTATAATATTTTTTTTTAAACTTTTGTGTAGCAGCGCGCGCCAATAACAGTCTGAAAGTAGGCAATAAAAATTGTCAAACAAATAAATGCTTGTAGTACAGTGAGGACTCGCTGCGAAAGGCCAAAGCTGATTTGTGAGAATGTCAAAAAAACTGAATTTCTTGTTGCTCGGTAATAAATAAATTTGATTTACAACCCGGTTCGATTTGACGGTAGTATTTTCTAATATAATATGTAAAGGCATAAGATTGAGTAATAAGTAAGTTTCATTTACAATGTTTTTGTTAACGAGGCTCCACTGTAGATTGCCGCAGGTATTAAATTGGGAATAACATTGAGCCCCGAACAACATTTTGTTATATTGTTTTGTCAGTATTTGTTTATATTTTTTTATTTCAGTTGAAATCCGAGTTTTTGAATTCTGACATATTTATTTTAATTTGACAGTCGGGAGTATGGCAGCATCTATTGAACCACAGCTGCTGATGAGGGGAGAAGGGGCAGACGGGAAACTTGGCTGCGGCAATCAACGTGTAGTGTTAGCAGCGACAACAAACAAGTTTATTTTTTTATTAATATTAATTTCTATGTACATAAATTTTGTTGTCGTCCGCGTTAGCCACATTTTTCGACAGGCTTCGTTGCATTTTAATTTGACGTGCTGGTGCTCTGGCGGTTCACCAGCAGAAGTGAAAGTTGCTGTCAAACTGTGCTGCAATGGAAAATGCGGCATATGCGTGAATGCGGATGTTGGAAAGTTTTTTTTTACAGGAATTTCAGCTGCATAGCTAATGTTTTAATTATATTGAAAAAAAACTGAAAGTCGTTAATAATGTAAATGTTAAATTACGCATCACATCGTTTCCTCTTTAAACTAAAGGAAAGGGCATGCGAAAATTCGTTGCGCCGCTTGCAAAATACTTCTTCAACTCAATGTTTCGTTAGTTTATTTTTTTATTTTTTTTTGAATCCCGTTGTAAATTTTAATTTATTTATGTTCTATATGTATTTGTTTTTGTTGTTTGCTAGCGATTCGTCCTAGCTGTGAGGACATGTGCATTTCTCGTGACGAACTGTATAAATTTTACCGCCAACTGCTGCCCGTTGCCCGTATCCCTTTGCCCCTTTGCCCTTGCTGCTGCTGTTGGTGGTGTAAATTTCAAGCCAAGGGTAACACCTTTTTGCTGTCATGCTGATTAAGGGGGTTGCTTGTCGGTTGTCGGTTGTATCTGCGCGGATTTTCTATACGCTGAACCCACTGAAAATGGGCAAAAAGGGCATAATGTTTTTATGCAAAGGTATGTAACAGAAAACAGGTGCTCAATAGCAATAGCTAAACACGTAATTCTTAAATATATATCTATGTCTTTTCCCACATATCTTCTTCTTCTTAAATATATATCAATATATTCTCCCATAACATGCGCCTGTCATTTGTTTCGATATCAAAACGGATTTTATTATAAGTACCTTCCCCATTCCCATCAAGCATTTATTTATTAAAGATCGGATATTAGGCACCGTAAATATTAAATTTGTGTGTGTGTACGTCTTTTTGTATATAGTTAAATGAAGTATTTGTTAAGCCTGCTGCTTAGGGTATCGCCTAGTCGGGCTTATCTTATTCAAGACCTCTTTGTTTTTTTTTTCTGTCGTATTTATAACACATAAAAAATAGAGTTTTTGTTTATTTTGTTTTGCATTTTTTGACGCTCCAGTTTAAATTTATTTAACTGAAAATTGTTAGAGAAATAAAATCTGGTTTGTTTCACTTTTCGTGGCACGCAGCCGTTCAGCACGAGGCGCGCCCCGTGTGCTTATGGTGATTGATTTGTTTTGCACCGTTTTAGATTGAAATATTTGGCGATGGTTTTGGGCCCGTATTCAATTTGTGCATTTAAAGTTTGCTATGATTGTCACATGATATGCATTAGTTTGAATTGTTTCTCCTAGGCGCCGTAGACAGCTTTATTGTTAAAGCCTTTAAACAATACTGTATGGAGCTTTAATTCTCTGTATCGTTTGAATATATAAACGCTTTCGTCCACTTAACTATCAATAATTCTGATTAATACATAATTAGCAATAGTTACTAATGCTGTGCTGAGCCTACGCTGCGAGTCCTGGGGCTGCTTTTGATGGCCAAAAGCTGCTGAAAGCCAACAGAATTTAAATCAGTTCGTCTGACTTTTGTTTATGACCCATATGATCCGCTTGTCAAAGCAGCAAACGTTAGATTTTCCAGCACACGTTGCGTATGCGTAATCAAAATGTTTTGCCTGGCGAATTGAAAACATAAACACTTGGCTGGGCAGTGGGCCGGACTATGAGCCGGATAGTCGGCCAGACTATTTTCCGGCCTTTGCTGCGTGTTGAGAACGTGTCATGTGTCGTGTCTAATGGCCAAACAGATGCTGCGCAAATAAACAGCAGAATTTCGAGCTATTGGCCAGGCTCTATGTGGATGATTGGGCGTGTTAAGGATAGAGCATCTCCTTTTTTATACACTGTTCACAAAGTAAAAACAGGATATTGGTTATTTGCAATGTTTGTTTTGCTTAAAGCTAGACACTTTATACCTATTTTCGTTAATATTCCCGTCAGATAAAGTGTTGGCCCGCGCTCTAGAGTTAAATAATTGGTGGAAAGACGATTGAAGACCTTATCTAAGGAACGACCCAAAATTATTGCAGCCACACAACATGTACAACTAAGTAGAAAGCCCCATTAAATGTTTTAACTGATTTTAAATTGTTAATAGAGTATTGCGTAGTCGCTTCACTCGACTCCATTCCATATAATCAGGTTTTCGATTGTTTTTAGCTGTTTTTCAAATTTTACCTTGAATATATTCATCATTATTATTATTATTGTCCTTTTTTTTATCATTATTTATTTTTTACATTCCTCGATTTCTTTTTCTGCATCTGAAATAAGTTTTGAATAGATTGCCTGATTAATTTAGATCTTCTATTTAGCTAACACTTAAGCTATAAAACTAAAGTTGAACTAATCAATCAAAGTAACTGAGTTGATGAAATTTAAGAAATATTTCACTACATTGAATTAGGCGGCGCCTTTGCTCATTTGTTGAATTTATGTGCGGCACTTAAACTGAATTGACAATCAATGGCCAAGGCCAAAGGCAAGGGGAGTGGCTGGGGGAGTGGCATAGGCCATTGGCTGGACCAAGACAAAAGGCAATACAAGCACCAACTAGACCAAAGCTCATAAACAATGCGGCCAATTTACATGCATTGGGCCGACACACGCATTGTGTGTGTGTGAGTGAGTGTGTGTAAGCGCTATGGCCATGTTGTTGTTGTGTTGGGAATAAAAAATTGTCCCTTTTGTTGCATATAAAAACAATGGTCCAAAGAACTTGAAATCAATTTCAAACGTTTTAGCCAAAGCCAATTGATTTATGTGTTTGAGTAAATGTGCGTGTATGTGCGAGCTTGTGTGTGTGTATGTGTGTGTGTGTGTGTGTACTGTACATACATATGTGTGCTCATTGTGTGTTTGCCCTGAACTAAGGCCACGAAAGCTCATACAACTGGGCAGCTGGCTGAATTGTGGATTGCGCCAGCACTGAAGGCCAAAAAGTTTGACCCAAAACAATTAACACTGTCCAACAAAAGTCAGTGGCTGGCATAGTAAGTAGCATTAAAGGCATTTACTTACACTTGAGAAACTTTTTATTGCTTCCAAGCAATTTAAATTTAATCTCGAATAACAAAGCAAACAGTACCAATTGCAGCTACTGAAAAACTGAACCAAATGACAGAATTTTCTACTGGTAATTGAATAAAAACAACGCGCAATGCGCAAAGTAAACAAGGCGCAAAGGCGCTGGCCAAGTCGAGCCTCTGTCTGGCATATGGGTCAACATTGGCTTTGGCTGCCCTTCGTTTCCCTTTTCTGTTTTTTCATTTCTCTTGGGTCGCCCTTGTGGTTTGTTGCGTTTGATTTGACACATCTCGTAATGCAATGGAGCATGAAATAAATGAAGAGCCAGTCGCAAGTCGCATCCTTCAGCTGTACCAAAGGTCCAAAGCAAGCCCATGTCGGCCGGGAGTGAATGCTTTGCCAACACCCCGTCCCCCCAACAGCGCCCATTTACCAGCTCATCCAGGCACTCTGGTTTCGCATCCGGGACAGTTTTGACATTTTTACGCCTTTTATTCAGTTGACTGCATAAACATTCTCGCTACGCATTTTAAATGCTGTTGCCGCTTAGCTTTTGTTTTGCCAGCCATTGGCTATAAAATTGAATTGAAAATGGTCAAGAAAAAAAATGGACTCGAGCATTTCATACACTTGGCTTCTAACTATAACTGCATAATGACTAAGACTCAGGCTGAAAACCCAAAATAAAATTGTCTGTTCAAACCAACGCCTCGCCTTAAGACTTGGCTTTTTAACTTGGTTTGAAATTAAATAATTTAGTTTAAAGTTTTTATATGTAAATTTCAATATTCAAACTATTTGTTTGAGCTTTGACAGAAACTGCAAAATCAATATTCAAAAAAAAAGTGCATTATTAAATTTTATTTAATTTTATTTTTTAATTTGGATTGGGTTCTTTTTAGGTTCGGCCAGGTCATAATCTAATTGTGAATTCCCGGCTCAAGTTGGATGCGTTTTTAATGTTTCCATTGCTAATGTGCATTAAAGTAAATTATGTAGATATTTAGCTCATATTCATTAATTAATTTATGCATGCAATATCTTTAGTTTCCAAGTGCACCCTTTCTTGGCAAAGGGTGCTTGCGTCAAGTATTAAACTAGAGCTGAGTTAGGCATGCTAAAAGCGGTTGCTTAAAGCTGATTTTTCAGTTACGCTTTTTGGTTTTGGCTTGGGCTCAACTTGTTGCCCTTGTTAGCAGTTTATGGCCCTCGAGCGTTGCTCATTATTGCAAATTTGAAGCAACATGGAGGGGATCATGGCCAGAACTTTGGCATCAAGTTTGATTTGTTTACACATGCGCCTTGTTTTCGTTAGCTGGGGGAATGTTTTGCTGGCAGCTAACAAGTTGTAAATTAAGCTAAAAATGTATGTTTTGGCAAATGTGCCAAAGAGTGGAACTTCAGGCGACCCAAGGCAGAGGGGAAGGCCACAACTTGGCCACACACACGTACACACACACTCGCACACACTGGGATATGTACGTATTCATGTAAATGAGAGAAAAAACCGCAGAGCCAAACGCTCTAACAAGCGACAGTAATCAGTGTTACAACAACTGCAACAACAAAAACAACAACAGCAGCAACAGCAACAACAGCAACTTTTTAAGGACTGTTTGGGCTCTGCTGCACTTGCAACACACAGGAAATTACATGCACAGGAGCTGAAACAATGACAGACTCTGGCTAGTTCTGCCAAGCCGCTCATCATCAACATTCGTACTCATCATTGGGGGCGTGGTCAGAGTCAGTCGACCCAATTTCTGGGAAAACAATGGACGTGCAAACTGTAGAAATGTTCAAAAAAAAAACATGACTGCTCTATCGGGAGTGACTGACTCGAAGATACTCTATATCCAGCATCGAGAAAGTAACTGCTTTTTATTCCCTTAGACTTTGGATGTATCAATGTGTTACATGAGAGTTAAATACAGTGTCGAAAATTAGCATTCCGCCTGTTAAATACATTTGCAGAGAACCTTTTTACTCTATTTCATTGGGTTCAGAGTATAAAAAAAAGCAAAAGAATAGCAAAAATTCGGTTGAAGCCAAAACCCACTTGAAATGCCTTGTCGCGAGCGTCTGGACGGGCAGCATGCCAAATGTTTTATCTATGAGGAATGTGTTTACCACTGGAACACTGGCCAATGTCGTTGTCCGCCTCAGTTGCCGTTCGCTCATTTGGCAAGGGCGACAGAATAAGTGAAAGTTTATTGCCTTTTGCTGCTCGCGCCCTGTGTGAGCTGGTGTAAAGTGTTCGAGGAAAATCAATAAAATGCAATTGGAAATCAAATGACCCATATAACCAGGCCCAAGCTCCAATCGTGCTGTTCCCAAGCGCTCCTTTGGGTGGGCGCAAGGAGTTGCATGCGCGCGCCTGTGGCTGTGGCGTAATTGTGCCAAATTATAAATTATTTCGCATTTGCAATGGAGCAAACGATGCGCTAAGGGTCAGGACCAGGGGGCGGTGACTTGGCTCGCCTGCAATTAATTTTGTGCAGCGCCAATTGAATGCTGAGAATGGAGCTCTAGCCCTAGCTTGAGGGCCAAAGGCTAAGCGCATAATTTAAATTTTTAATTAACAGTCAAATAAATTGTGCTGGCAGCTGGTGCAGCGCCGCCGCAGCAATTGAGCCGCTTCAACTGATTTTATGGCCAAAATGCTCATTAAATTAACGGCAATTTGCTGCCATAGACAAGATTGGCGCCAAGGTGTAGCAGCAGAACCGGTAAAAGCCAATCGAATACTTTTGATCATTTACGTAGCATCCAGGAAAAATCGAAGTCATTTTAATTGCGGTGGCGCATTATTGCCATTTTGATTGCAGAAAACGCAGTCATACACCATATAATTCAAAAAGAAGACATCTTTACAACACTGACATTTGCAATCGGCTTGCATCCATTTAAGCGATCGATTGTTCGATTTTTTCGATTGCCCATGATCCCTGCTAGTAGTAAAAGTTGATTGTGCTGCTGGTCACACTGACCGCAATGAAAATGTCTACATAAAGTCCCTTTTTAATAAAGCAGTGGGAAAGAGCCATTGCGAACATCCTGCAGTCTGATTTGCTTTGGTCACATTAAAAGCTAATTTTTTAGCCATGCTTATTGTTCGTTTTTATACCCTGAACCCATTAAAAATGGGTATAAGGGTATATTGTATTTGTGCATAATCCTAATGTATGTAACAGGCAGAAGGAAGCATCTCCGACCCCATAAAGTATATAAATTCTTGATCAGCATCAATAGCCGAGTCGATCTAGCCATGTCCGTCCGTGCGTCCGTATGTATGAACGCAAGAATCTCAAAACATATAAGAGGTATAGACTGGAAATTTTAGATGTAGGTGCTCCTAGTGCCTGCGCAGATCGAGTTTGCTTCCGATAATCGATAATTTACTCCGTTTCCAAGCTATCGATAAAAGTCAATATCGATATCCTGTTTTTTGGGCCATTTTGGTAAATAATAAGAGCTAGAGTCACCAAACTTGACTTCTAAAATAGAATATATATATGCATTTGATATTGGAAGAAGAGGGTTCAGGGTATCCCCTAGCCGGGAGCTCCCGACTAGAACCTCTTACTTGTTTTTTTTTTTAAACCTGAGTTACCCACATCACGCACGCATTTAGAGCTATTTCTATTAAAATTCCTTGCTAATTAGCTGTCCAGTTTGTAGTCTTATGCCAGGAATAACATATTGAAATCCTTTGTCGGGGAAATTTTGTTGCAAGTCAAAGGAAATGCAACTTAATTAGTTAAATGCACGCAGTATTACACGCTGCATGACATGCATACTAGCGGAGCTTGTTTATTTGTCAGCCACGGGGCGTGCCACCGATTGTGTTGTTTAACACTAGTTCAGTGTTGATAAATAAGTGTTAATAACCAAGTTTATGAGTGTGGCTGTGTGACATTTGAGGGAAGAAATGGGTTTGACATTAAAAAAAAAAAAAACTGAAATCAAAAGTGCAACATCAAAGTAATGCAAGTGTATGAAGCACAAATGGAATTGAATTTCTTATCAGTTGGCGCATTCGCTTTTTTTACGCGCGACATGTGGCATAGCCATGTGCCTGCCAGCGGGCTGTGCTGCTGCTTCGGCAAAAACATTCAATTAGTTTGATTTACACATCTGAGGCAATGCACCCTGCCTCCACATTCTCTCCATCTCCGTCTGGCTCATGCCCCCTCTTGCTCTCCACCTCTGACGCTCGCTTTGTGCCTTTGTGCGACTGTTGGCATTTCCGTTTCCGCTGTTTAACAAGCAACTTTTGGCATCAACAGCAATAACAACAACAACAACAACTACGTGAAGCGTTGGAGCAGCCGCTGCCAAAAACTTGTTCGGCTTTGCGTGCCAAAAAATGCGGCGCTTGGAGCCGCTCAAGGCAGTCAGCACGAGGAATAGGCAATGTTGCCACCCCAGTTGCCCCCACTACTGCTATTGATGCTGCTTCTGTTGATGCTGCTGCTACTGCTGCTGCTGCTGCTGCTGCTGCTGCTGCTGCTGCTGTTGACGCCTGCCGGAAACAGTTTGCTGCGCGCTGTCTCAATATTAGTTTGGACGGCAGCAAAACGCTTCCGGCAGCCAAATGGCAACGTTGCCTGTTGTTGATTTCGTTTGCCCGTTACACTGATGCCGCTGCAGTCTCGTCCGATGATTTTTCAATTTGCATTTGACACAGCGGCAGAATGTCAAAGACTAAATTGAAATGGCAAAGGCTGCTCGGCTACAGCCCCCCGCTCCACAAAGGAGTGCACGGCTCGAAATGAAACTTATAATCGTATGCAGTGCACACAGGGCTCATGGAGCCCAGAGCCAAGACTGACATGGGCAGCATCTTTGGATTTCTAGATTTTCAATTAGGTAATTGACAGGCGAGTGTTTTGAGTAAGAATAGCAGGTTGGGTTGAGGGGTTTGGCAAGTTTAAAGCCATGGCAGTCATGGAACGTGGCTCAACTGTAAACTACATGGCGTGTCATATGTAAGTGGCCCATTTAATATGGTCAAAGTTATTTCCAAAATTAAATGCAAGCCAAAGTGCACAGCAGCATTCCATGGTTGAAAGAGTCGGCTGCGGGTAGGGAATTGGTTAAGGGCCGAGGAAAGCTGAGGAAATGGAAATGCGTCGAGTTCGCATGTCAACTTCATTTGTTGAATGACATAAGTTATCAACGAAATTGCAGTGAAACTGACCTCGAGCAAATTGCTCTGGCGCCCCTTTATCTTGCGTATGGTAAACCTCACTTACACACGCAAGCACACACACCCACACACACACACACATAGTTACACAAAGAATAAATACCAAGGACGAAGCGATTCATTCCATTCCATTTCACTTACACACAGACAACCAATAAGCTGCACGTCACAACGTCTGTTTGTTGAGTATATGTATGTATGTATGTGTATGTGCGTGTGTGTGTGCGTGTGTGTGTCTGTGTTTGGTTTCATTTCAATCTTTTGCCACTTAACAAATGCACACCCATTTTTCCCTAGAGAGAAAGCGTTGCAGGCAAGTGCATAAGTTTAATTTTATTATACGAAAACAATGCAACAATTGTTGCAGTCAACTAACATACAAACACACAGACACGCACACAGATACACACATAAACATACATATACAAATACATATGTATTTACTATGCCAACTGTTGTCGAAGTAGTACAACAATAGCTGTGCAACAATATGGCAATTTGTAAAACGGATTTGGCTCTGCATTTAGAAGCCAATAAAAGAAAGTTAGCAGGAAAAACTTTGAGGGTAAGGGGCAAGTGGCGGAAGATCTTTTATTGGAAGCAGCTGAGATGTGTGCAAACAGGCATCCAGATGAAAAGAACATCTGATAGTAGGTGCCTTCGAGATAGGAGTTATTTGAATAGATATTATAATTGAACGTTTATTCGATTTTCTAGTCATTTGTCAACCGAATAAACTGCTACAAATTCAAATATTACTTTAAAGCAATTAAATGTGTTTTACGAGAAAATTAACAAAAAATGTATTTGGTTGATTTTAATAGTTTCCCAATAGAAAATCGCTTTTACTTTTGACCAAGTTGCAAACGTTTCAACCTGCTAACTTTAAGATTAAGCATATAGATAGGTGTAATATGACTGGAGAAGTTTACAAATCAATTATAATTCAAATAATTTATAGAACATTTTTTTTCAATATTTGTTTAAGTTCAGATTAGCTGATGCAATTAAATATGAGTTATATATTAGTTAAATCCTTCCCAAACAGCCTTGGATGAGCCCTTAGATAAATAAAAGAATACTTTTTAAAACTTTCTATATATGAAATCGGAAAAGTGTAAAAGCTTAATTGTGCTAAGCTTTGATCGGTTTGGTCCTTATATTGTCCTTAGTTTTGGCCATAAATATTTATTTATATTATCGATTTGCTTGCTGTATGAAGATAGTTTCTTTGAATTTCGAATGGGTAACGTAATAAATCGGTTCTGCAGTCATTAAATTGAAAGAAACGAATCTCTGTTCTTTATTTTTGCTAGCCATTGCTTATTGCGCATTATACGAGTTATTTTTCATGTCACTTTAATTGGGCAGGGCACGCGGTTTGCTTCGTTGACGTTGTCTCTGGTGTGGGCCACAGCCCTGTTGCAAGTGGCAGTCCCAGTGGCAGTGGCAGTGGCAACAGCAGCAGCAGCAGTAGCAGTCGCCTTCGTTTTTCATTCGTAATTTGCCATAAAATAAGCATAAATTGGATCAATTTACCAAAAGCTCAGTTACAAATGCGCAGCAAAAGGCAGTCGGGAATGCAATATACAGTTACAGTAAGTATTCCAGCGTTTTCTAGACTACTCAAATATTGTGGGACGGATTGGTGGGAGAGGGAGAGAGGAGTGCGTGGTGTTCTTCATATTCAGCCCGCCCATCAACGACTGCTGCAGTGCATTGTAATGACCACTCCAATAGCACCAGGGAGGATCTGAAGCCGAAGGAGCAACAGTGCTGACAGTGCTGTGGTCGCTGTCTCCGGCTGTCTCTCTCCGTGCAGGCCGAGTGTCACGTGCACTGAATCCGAAGCCCTCGGTTGCATTTCACTTGATGCTCATGATGGCCACGATAGCGCTGTCATTTTCATTCGCCTGCTCGTCGTGGTTGTCGTTGTCTTTGTCTGCGCTCTGCTTAATGTCAACTCTTGGCATTTCGTCTTAGCAGCCACATAAAAAATTCAATTTATGATGAAGTTGCTTTGGAGTTTCTTGCTTTCAGCCCTTTACTGCTGGCCACGCAGATTTCAAGAAAAAAAAAGCTCCTTTGCATACTTGGTTTCATTTACAAGTAGTTTAGCAAAATTTTGTACATTATGCATTTGGCGACACGTTGACAGGAAATCTGAGAAGAAATAGTTGCTGGCGCGCTGTTTGCTGGGTCAACCTCATTTGCCACATTCGTGAAAAATTCATCACATTTTACCTCTACTTTTAATTATTGAATCAGATTATAACTGTTGAGAGATACACCAATATATATTTTACGAAATTACAAAATTGTTTCAAAGTTCGGTTCATATTGACTAAAAAAACGAACTGACTTGCATTAATTCGCTTTCAGCTGTACGTTTCAGCTGAATTGTTAGCGAAAATGTTATCTTTTGCTGAAAAGCATAATTTCGTTTATGTTGAGGGCCATTTGTCAAATTGCTGGGTCACGCTTCCTGCCCGAGCGTGTTCCTTGCATGTGAATATTCGCATTTACTGGCCAAAAGCCGTGCCGTCAGTTGGTTCATTACATTTGGTAGCTGCCTTGCTGCATGTTCATAATGCGGTTGCACATTTGGTTTTTAATAATTTTAAATTTCGCCACACACACACACACACACACATACATATGCACAGACAGAACAGAACACCTACGTGTAGCCGTGCTTCCTGCTCAATATTGCCGGAGCTGGGAAAATTTTTGGGGTTTTGAAAACGCGACCGACACACATTTGGCTTGTTTGTCCCAGACTCGAGTTTTATGATGTTGTTTTCTTCGCATTTCGGTTTATTTATGCAGTCATGTATGCGATGCGCACCAGCAAATGTGTTTGTTGGCCATTGCATTGCATTAACTATATAATTTTCGTTGCCAAAATCAACATGTGGCACTAGCCATGTCCATGTACGTCCATGCACTGGGTCCATTCTATGAAAACAAGCGCCAGGCGGGTGCCCATTATTGAGCTATGTCCCAAAAGCCATGCACACAGAGACCTTCCAGTTGGAGCACCCATTGCCTCAGTGCACGATAAATGAATTTGTTTAGTTGAGTCGCGTCGGTTTTGAGCGTCATTCATAAAGACCCCCCCACTCGCCCACACTCCATCGAAAATATCGTATTCATATTTTAATTAAATTAACATTTTGTTGAAATTCTAAGCTGAATGTGCCACCAAATATGCTTTCAATGGCCGTGTACAGAGAAATGTGATGCAAGTGCTTAACGAGCTGGCCCTTCGCTCACTACGCAATCTCATATTAAAACGCATTTAAGGAATATATGTATGTATATATTTAGACGTGCCTTTTAGAGATGCATCAGACCATGCAGCCTACATGCAAATGTATTTAGCCGGTCTAGGCAAATGGAAAGGTATGGAATTACATTTGTACATGAGTTAAACATACAACATCGTATTTGTTAAGCATGTTTCGACTTGCTCTGAAAGCTTACCCAAGCTTTAGTTAAATTTAGTTTAATTAAGTCATATCTTGGGCCTTTTAAATATATTATATTCTAAAATGTTGTTCAAGACGATCTTAAATCATGGAAACTACGCTCTTTGTTTGACTACAAAGCAGTTTAGATCAAAAATCGATAGACAACAGCACTGTCGGTAATGTTTGATTGGAAGATACCCTGTACTAAAGTACATCTGTATTTAATTACCTCTGAGATCATACATATGCAAAGCTGGGCATTTGAGGCAGCGCCTGAGCTGCTTCTTTCCTTAACTCCATATATTGTAAAATGTATTGTTAATTAAATTCTGTTTCGAGCATCGGTTCGTCAACAAAATCTGTGTTCATACTTAAAAATATGGCATCAGTTAGTATGCCAAGCGAGACAGACAGAAACTTGCCTTAATCTTCAAACGGGTTATTCAGGCCGGGCTTACTCTCTGATTTTGACATATTATAATTAACGATGATTTGCTTAACCCCTAAATATGTCTTTCATGATTATATTTTTTAAGTATGTTTTAAGAGTTTTGTATTGTTCCTGCACCTTGGGCTATAAAATATATATTCTTATGTTACCGAGATCGATTCATTTGACTACACATACAATAATTGTATCCGCCACTCAGAGCCAACTCACTTGAGAGCTTACCAAATTTGCCAGGGCAATGTAAAATTTATTTCCTGCCTTGCCGCAGGCAGTCGACATTGAAAAACAACCAAAAAACATTAACTTGGTTCGGTTTGTTGAAAAAGGGCAATATTCGCATTTAGGCACCCACCTGACCGTGGAGCCAAAACTGGTTATATGTGTGTTTGTGTGTGTGTTGGAGTTCTGTCAGTTGTAGCAATTTGAAGTTTACAGGGTCACTGGGGAGCCTGGCAGACCATAAAGGACGAAGACAACAAAAACTTAAAGACAATGCTAGCCGAACACTACAAAAACCTAATCTGCTCAACAACTTACTTTCGTTAGTGGTTGTGTGTGGGTGTGTGTGGGTGTGTGTAAGTGTACTGTGTGTGTGTGAACGTACTCAGTATTGTCCTGGGCATTGCTGACTGGTTTCGATTGGAAGACGACAGGCGACAAGTTTGCCAATAAAACCAATGCAGCCGACACACTTAAGTATGAACAAATAACAAACTAAATAAAATGCCAAGGATATCAGCTGGGGGGCTGTTCAGTGGGCGGAGTCGAGCGCAACAGCAACAACAGTCAGAACAACAACCGCAACAACAATAACGATTAGAGTGGGGCTCGAAATGTGGTTGGGTGTGCGGGTGTGGTTTGTTTGGGCTATATGAAAATCAACTTTTGCTTGCCATGCAAAAATTGTTACTTAATTTTTGTTGGCTTTTCTTTTTTTTTGTCTTTTTGCATGCAGCATCAAAGTTTTTGCTACTTGAAAATGTGAAGCAGATAAAAATAATGGAAAAGTTTTGCTCGCTTTTTGTACGAATCCAATAGCAAGCCCGAGAAGCGGCAAGGGGCCCACAGAAATACGAAATATAACGAGTCCGCGTAGGAGTACAAGTGGGAGTACGTGTGGCGGTATTAGGCTAAAGGCCCTCCCCCCCACTGGCTTCCCCGCGCACAACAAACTGCAGCAGCTGCAGCGACTTAAGGTGCTACCTACTTAAAGTTTGGATTTAGCTTATTTAAGCTTCTACTGATGCAGCTTGGCGTGTTAAAGAGGGTGTGTGGGGGGGGGGGGAAGGGGTGCTGGCTGGCGGCTGGTTGAAGGAGCGGCAGGCACTGACACCTTGGTTACAAGGCCATTTTATTTATTATCCCCAGAAGCTAGGCAATCGGGCAAGGCTGCGGAGCATGGCTTACGCTTCAGTTGTCAGCCTGGCTACCTATACACTTCCAGGGGATATTCCATATATATTAGATAAAGGTTAATCAAGACATATATAAAAGCATGTATTAACTACCTAATTAAACATTACTCTATACAGTCATGTCTGATTGTACCTTGGACAACTATACTCATGCTAAAAGAACATTAGAGAAAAAGTCAATGGGTTAATACTCAAATCAAGCTCGGCTTCAAAATTTTAAAGCTCTCTATAAATATAAAGATAATCCCTTTTTAATCTTACAGCTAAGTAAATACAAGACTTAAGCAGAGTACGACGATTATGATATATTTTGCTCAAATTGAAAGCATTTTAAATTTTGGTAATTTTTCAAGTTGTTTCTTGAGCTTTCAAAAATTTGTATACTTAATTCTTAATATTGTCCGATAAGCTTTTGGCCTAAAAATATATATATATATAATTTTTTCAAACTGTACACAAGGGTCTTAAATCGGCGCTATAATTGTAGTTGTTGTTTTTTTTTTTAAGTACTTTGCTTAAAACTCTTGCATGCTTTTAATCTAAAAAGGTCGAAAGTTTTGAAAAAATTGCAACATTGAATACTTACAAGCTTGATATTTGTTGGCAAAAGTGCAACACGGATCAAAGCTGCAGAGTCAGATCAAATCGTTTCATGTAGAAGCGAGAAGCGTTCGTAAGCCTGCCACACAGTCGGGCCAACATACAATGCTGAGTGACTGTAAATTCTGACAAATTCCAGTTACGTTAATCCTCTGGCGTCCAAACATAAAAGCAGCCATTGTGAATGTGAACGCTGTTCAATCCGGCAGCAGAAAACTCGGGCAACAATGCAAATGCAACGCTGCGGCGCACACTGAAAGCGTGTTTGTGTTTGTGCTATGTATGTGCATGTTTTATGTGTGTGTGTGTGTGAATTGTATGTGCTCTTTGTGTGTGTGTGTGTGCATCTAATAAGCCTTTAACAATGCGCACACGAGGTGTTAATACCGCCACTTTGGCTTCAGTTACGTCTGCGGCACTGAGGCACTCAGAGTTCGTTGCCTACTTTTGGGAGTTGCACTAACTCAACAGCTACCTTGCCACCCTTCGGGTTGCCCCTGGTGGTAGCTGTGATTTATTTACCGTTGAAATTATCTTGTTTTGCGGTTTGATGCATCGCATTGCCAAAGTAACTTTATTTTGCACTCGAAACCTTTTTGCACTCTGCTCGCCGCGCAGCTATATAAAAATTTACGTTTCGGCCTGTTGTTTTTCCTTTTTTTTTTTATTTTCTTTTAGTTTTTTGGCTTTGCCAACTTTTTAACTAACGTCGACTTGAGTGAAAATTGACTCAACGTTGTGCGAGCTGCTTTGCCTGTGGTCGGGGCTTAGGCGGTGGTGGTGCGGCTTCTGTTGTAGGGGGTGGGAGTTTTTTTTTTCTACCCTTGCATGAAAGTTCTTCTTTTTCGTTCTCTTTTTTTTTTTTTGTTAGACAATCAATATTTGCGCCTGTGTGGGCCATACTGGGCGCGGGGGCAGGAGGCAACAACTTAGCCAACTATTTATCTATCTAGCTACAGTTTTGAAGTTTCAGTGCGCAGGGTTTGCGAACCTCGAGCTGCCAGCCGGAGCGCTAAGCACCACACTTTAGCTTAATTGGCAACCACGCGAATTGTGTACATTTTTAAGTAAGAGTTAATATTGGAGAGCAGCAGGATGCTGTTGCAACTTTTGAGGCTTTAGTTTATTGCAATTTGACACTTGAGCTTTCTGTGTGCCCGGCTGCCTGGTTGCCCCGACTGCCCGTGGTCTGCATTCAATCCACCTGAGTGCTGGGCAAATAGATGCACCGCCACGAAAGCTTTTCCGGTTCTATTTGTGTTGTAGTGTGACGTGGCTTAGCTAGGCAAGTTGTCCGGCTGTTGGGCAATGCCACAGACATGGAAAACCAATATCAAAGCCAACCACATATCACAGTCACAACACTTTGCACACACACACACACATACGTACGTACACATTGGTTAGCCTGGCTAAAAGTTGTGGATCAGCGACAGCCATGTTTAATTTTTTGTTTTTACAGCTAATAGCTGTGTGCCTGTGTGTGTGAATGCGTGTGTGTGTGCGTGTGTCTATGCTTATCAAGCGTAAATGGCTTACACAATTATTGCATTATTATCCGGGTAATGCATTGTTTTGGCTGCCAGAATGCCGCCGCATTCCGGCCAAGGACCGTAAAAACGTAAGCCCCGATCTCCGTTGATAAAGTATGGGCTAAATGAAAAGTAAATGCCCAAAATTTGGGCTAATATCGATTGCCACGAGCTGATTAGTCGGAATAGAGATTATTTCTATTCTTTTTCATAGGAATAAAACTGTTTTTACCTAGCTAGAAAAGCTAGTTACAACATTCTTTTAGTTAAAATATGTTTTAGTCTTTGATCATTTATGGATTTCTATGGATTTGGGAATAAGGCAGTAAAGAGGGAATAATGCCTAATTTCATAGCTTTTGCTAAATGCTGAAAAAAAAAAAAAAACAATTTTCGCAACTTGAAACTTGTCAATGATTCATTAAATTTGATAAATAATTTTACACCTTTTGTCCACTGTGCGCAGCTGGGCTTAAGCTAAATACTTTTGTTTGTAATTTATTTGAAAATTGATTATAAATTATGTACTAAAAAAGCATAAAATGCGAGCATAACAACAACAACAGGCACTTGAATGGTCTGCAATTTTAATTAAAATAAACAAACGTCGTTCGGTGCTATAAACAACTACAACAACTACACACATACGCTTATATATAGAGCTGATTATATTTAGGGTCGACGTACAACTTTTGGCCATAATTGTAAGCCGAGTCTGCTGTTGTTTGGTTTTGCTGTGTACTACCCTTTGTTTTGTTTTATTTTGTTGATTTTTTAGTTGTACGTTGTAGCTGTCATTATAAATTGCATTTATGCCAAACGTTTAAGGCCGTTCCTGCGTTAGCTTTACTTTAATGAGGTGACACCGAAAGTTTGCTCTCAACCAAAAAAGTTGTTTGCTTATTATACATAAATTGCTAATTATAATTAATTAATATGCATAAAAATGCCACATATTTTGATTAAAATATACGTAGAGTATATTTATAATTCAAAATTTATATTAATATCTAAATACACTCTTGTTAATAAAATATTAAGTAAAAATTGAACTACCTCAAGTGGAAGATCAATACAAACATGTATGCATTTATGTGCATGTATTGCATGAACATAATGAATACTTTTTCAGCGACTAAAGGAATTCGATTGTCGGCTGGAAACCGATTGGCCGATTAATAATTTTTTTAAGAATCGTGCAAGGTCCAGTCCCCCTGGCTGGGAAACTTGGATCAAAGCTGGTACGAACGAGAGATCTTCAACTTTAAACTCATTTTCAAATATCTTAAAAACCATCTAAATCACATTTATTAGCCTTAAAAATTAAATTAAATTAGGAATTTTTCAAAAGACAACCACAAGTTTTTTTTTTCTATTAATAGGGTTTGGTTCAGCTTTAGATTCAGCATCTTTAGAGTTGCCTAAGGGCTATTCAGGGTTCAATACAAATCTTATTTTTATCTGAATTCCGGTTTCATAACTTAAAACCGGGTTGATTGCCTTACACACACAGCTCAACCAAGCTAATGATATGCTAAAAGAAACCCCCGACTTTTATTAATTTAGCCCATTACGCTTCACATAATGAGGTTTTTCTGGCAGCTGTCACGCCCCCATTGCGAACAATGACTATGCAGGAAGAAAACAAAATGGTTGACCAAAAATGACGCGCAAATGTTGACAGCATTAAATTAAAGCGTCATAAAATGGCGCAAATCACACGCAAAATATATGCATATAAATCAGGGGAACAGCTCCAATTTCAGCAACAAAAAAAAAATGCTCGCAGCCTTAGCTTACAACCTCGCGCTGATTGACGTGAGCCTGACCAGGCAACTACTGCTAATTTGGTCGAAGCAACGGCGACAACGTCGACTCCACACTTGGCGAGACGATAAAAAAGAAGAACCCCAACAACCAAAACAAAACCCAAACCCAGCCAAACCAAACAACAGAAAACAGAAACAACAACAGCAACAGCGGGAACAAAATGTGCTGAAATTCCATCAAAGCGACGTTTTACGGATAAAACATTTGCATATTTTGATTGGACACGCCCAGCTCGGTGTAGGGCAAGTGGGCGAGCAAACAATAAGGCAGTCAATGACGATGCCGATGCCGATGCCAAAACAGAACCAGAAGCCGATGCCAATGCTAACGCCAACGCCAACGCCAACGCTTTTGACCAGTTTGGCATGCGGCTAACAAACTGCGACGTGCGCTAGGTTTCGCAACAACAACAATGGACACAATCGGGCCGATAAGCGAGCCAAAGCCTCGAGCTGGTCACTCCCATTGTTAACCGCCCACTCGCTGGCTGGTTGGCTGGCTGGCTGACTGGCCTATCATCCGGCTGACGTGACGTGGCAACGATTTTTACACTTTGCACATTTTTGTGCTCCTGACGCGTCAATTGCTGTTGCCACACCCTGCAATTGTAGCCTAAGTGGGTTACATGAGCTTGTGTACAAAAAAAGAAATCATCAATTTACGCAATTAAATAGATACCGCACCAATTCAACGGTAGCAGCATAAAACTCTATATTTGTTCAGCCAGGACTCGAACCAATTGTCCAAAAAAAGCAGCTTCACATAAATATGAACCCTTTTATTTAAAAAATTATTTTACTAAGAAAGTTAATTTTATGAGTTATAAGATTTTTAGTTGTCAGCTTGAGCCAAACTGAATTAGAATTTTTAAATATTTGCTTTTGTTATAAATGCTGCATTCAAAATAAAAAATCTATTTAATTTATTGGATTGCCAGTTTCGTGATTTTGCTGCCTAGTTTACAGGGTATTTTGATGGCTAACAATTGCATTTGCATGCCTGTTGTTGTTGGGCGTTGTTAGAGCGCGCTTTTTAGTTGAGCTTCAGTTTTTGTGGCACATTTTGGTCGCGTTGTCGTTGCGGGCAATAAATCTTCATTTTCGCTATTAAAATGTTGTAATATTTTTCGTTTTTTTTTTTACTTTTTACTTTTTTTCCTAATGCTTTGACGATTGTCCTTGTCGCGGTGCGTTTGCGCGTTTATATAGCCGTACATTTTGAAATTTTAGCGGCCATAAATAAATAAGAAAAAAAAAAAAATATTAAAAGCTGGCAACTAGCACGTTTCTAGCGTTTTATTTTGGGCTGCAGTCTAGATTTGATGGCTTTAAATGGATTTATGCCTTTTAATGTAGACGCTTTAAATGTTCTGCCGGTAGAAGTAATTGATCTTTAATCTGTAATTGTGGGCTCATCCAGCTCTGGGGACAATTTAAAGTTTATGGCATTCTGTGAGCCAAGTGCCCTTTAAATTTTTTTTTTTTATGAAAACCGATTGCTGATGGCTGATTGCTGACATTACGTATACGCAACGTGTGACGCGAAGTTGACTTGTGCGGCAAGTTGTCCACAGCTACCATTTGGCAATTTGCTAGCTGTGTTAATGCAAGCTGCCAGTTTATTAAATTAAAATAAATGTCACACAATTGAAGGCGATTTGCAAATTGTATTGCCAACTGCCAGCTCTTTACGGATCAGGTGTGTGCCAGGCACCAAATTGTCGGATAACTCAGCAGGTGACAACAATTTGACGCTCTGCATGATTTTGTGTGCGTGACAAAATATTCCATTTGCATGCAACTTTACTCATTCAGTCAGTGCTGCCATAGCTCACAAAATTGTGTTGCATGTTGCATTTTTGTTGCTCGTCTGATTATTAAGTCAAATTGGCGTACTGTACAATTTGATATTCTTGTAATTCTGGCACAAAATGTGTTACGCATAGAAGGCGACAAATTTGGCAATACCAGCCGAGTTGATAAAGCATTGTCAGCAAAACAAGAATCTCAGTTGCAAATTAAGGGTTCATCTTTCTGTTTCAGGCAGCACACAAATTTTAAAAATGTTTGTTGTTGACCAAGCCTGGCGTTTACTTCAAGTTATTCATAAGCCTTTCATGTGGCCAAATTATATATACTGTATAGAAAAAATCGTTTTCAAACTAAACTGCTGCCAGCAACATTTTTCTGTTCTTCAAGATTTCTTCACCAAACACAGAAACTTTTATATGTAGAGTAGTATTCGACCTCTATTCTTTCTTGCTCTAGAAATTTGAAAAAAAAAATTGCCCTAACAGATTGCCTTATCATATGGCTTATGAAGCACTGATACAAGTGCATTTAATCTTCGGTGTGTGTCTCTAAATTGTGATTTTTTCGTGTTTATGACGAGTTCATCTAATCATATAGCTGGCAGCCAAGCGTGTTCAGTATATTTCAAAAGTCTGAATGGTCCAAGAAAAATACCTATTAAAGAGCCAAAAGCCAAGCATAGTAAATAGCTGGAATCACTTTATTCGGGGCAATAAATCAAACTGTCTAAAATGGCACAAATAAATTTTCATACTGAAAAAGGCATTTGCGATGAAATTAATACGCTACGGTATATAACTAGGCACACACACACACACAGACATATGTTATCCTCTATATGCTATATGCATATCGCCGCTGTGATTAATGCTTAGCGCGCATTCACGGCGTATGGGTAACATTTTGCTGGCTGTCTTTATTAATGGACGCTGATTTTCACATAAAGCAATATTCGTTCACTAGAAAAGCCGTCTTTGGCAGCAGGCTTTATATGTATATAAGGTGTAAGGCTACAGTTAAGACAGGAGCTGCGGCTTGTTCATGAGAACTTACTGAGTGTGTGTGCGTGTGTATATGTGTGTAAGTATGTGGCGAGCTTGAAGAGCAGTCAGGCCCAGTACAGCTAGGGCATTGTTGTAGAGTCATTAAGGTGTAAATTATACTTCTAATTAGCCATTAAGTAGCAACAGCCGCCAGGCAGCAGTCAACGTTTAAGAGCAGATGCCAGGCCAGCAAAGCTGCCTCAGTGATATACATATATATATATATATAAATAAATGTGTGTGTGTGTGTGTGCCTGTGGCGTGGCTAGAACTATGAAAATGCAATAAAACTTAATGAGGTAACATAATGTGAAAATAAAAAGTAAATTAAAGCAGTCTTAACTTTGTGCATTGAATTTTACTTTGACATGGAGTAACATGCAAACCGAATTCCGTGTTTATTTCCCTTAGCAGTTGCTTATTATGTGCCCTGGTTTAAGTTTCAGGTGGGTTCAATCAAATTTCAAAGGGCCCAGAAAAAACTTACAGACGTTTTTTTTGCTGTTGTTAAAGCTGCACAACAAACAAAGGCATCAAAGTCCCAAACACATAAAAATAGTTAAGAAAAGACAATGCACTCGAGTCAATACCAAATGTGTAGGAGTGTGCACGTGTGTGTACGTGTTTGTGTGCCTGTGAGTATCTTGAATCTTTTACCTATAATGCTTATAAAGAGAAGGACAAACAACAACCATAGCAACAGCATCAACAAAGCATGTGCGAAAAAAAAACGCAGCAAAAAAAAAAAAACAAAAAACAAAAGCAGGAAAAAGGAAAACTAACTGAATTCTAGAGAAATAAATAAAGTGAAGAGATGCGAGCGAGCTGCAGCGCCAGACAGACTGTTGAAGCAGAAAATCGAAAATTTATACAAATAATATATTGAAAATATAAGAGAAAGAGAGAAAGCTAAGAGAATGCCAGCGACAACATTGCAAAAGCGTTCAGCAAATGTGCAGCGGCAACAAAAGGAGCAACGCGTTTCCATTGCCAACGTATGTGTGACTGTGTGCTTGTGTGTGTGTGTGTGGAAGCTGGCATTATGGTATGGGTGTTTGCTATGGCTAAATTTGCATTTATTTTCTGAGGGCATGTTCAAATGTGCAACGAACTGTGTTTGAGTAGAAGACAACGCTCGCCGGGGCTGTGGCAGTGGCAGCAGCAAGGTGCCGGGGTAGGGGCAGAAGCGGGGGCAGGGGCGGGCAACTGCACGGGCACACTCGAGTGGTGCAATCAAAGAAGATGCCGCTGCCTGCAGCAGTTAGCGCTCATTGTAGTCCGCTCTTGGTCTCTCTTTGGAAGCATGTCCAAACAGCTTAAGACAAATGCACAAACAGGCCGCCAAACACACACACACACACAGAGACACACGCACACGCACAGGACACACACAGAAAACTGCCCCTGCAGCAAAACCTGTAACTGAGCTGCATGAAACTGGCTTTGATTTTACTGCTGTTAACATTTTAAAGCATTTTACTTTTGATGGCAAAATTGAATTTTGCCTTTTGCCAAAACTGAAAAAAAAAACGGAGCTTTGCAAAAATCCAGAGGGAAAGTAAGAAGAAGACGGCACACATAATGCTGGGCTGCCGTGCCCATTGCTCGTATTTTATTTTTTTTTTACAAATTGCGTCATGTTGCATAATGAGCTGTAAAGCAGCGAGCAGCAGAAGCAGGAGGAGTAGAAGCAGCAGCAGGAGCAGCTTGCCAAGTATTTACGTTTTTACCAGGCACACATGGCGTATGAGTGACATTTAATTTTCAGTCGACTGTAGCACAGAAAATGCAGCCGGTGTGTGTGTGTCTATGACACTCATCAAATACGACAACTTAAATTTAACTGCACACATTTCGTAGCATCAATTTTAATAATTAATTGCAGTTTCAAATTATTTGCATAGTCAATACGCATAATTTCAACTTTCACATACAGCTGTTAAATTCAATTTTCAAGTCAATATAATGAAATCCTTAGGTGTCAATTTAATTTCCACACCTTCTGTTGGCAGCCTTTTAAAGCATGCAAATAAAATTGTTATATATAGGGCAGCTTTGCTTTTTCTTGGCCAACCCGCAAGTTGAACCCCAGGCAGGCCGTAAAAACGCAGGCAGACGGGTAGCTTGTGGGCAATGTGCGTTGCCCGTTGCCCATTGCCCGCATCCGGGCACGCATTTCACAGCTAATAATAAATGACCCGGGGTTGTCGTCGGCAACGTTTTTCAGCTGAGCACGTACGCATAAATTTCAGCGCGATGCGTCAAGTGAGGACCTAAAACACGTGTAAGGCATATATACACAGTGTTTTGGCCTTTTTTCGCACCCTGTACGCATTGCGTGGCTAACATCGGGTATAATATACTGCAGCAAGTGCAGGCTGAAAGTCAGTTTGCGATTCTATGGGAATCCCACAGACTTTTCTTGAAACTATATGGGATGTAGAAAGAAAAATTGCATATATTATAGGCACAAAAAAGGGTATAATATACTTAAGTAAATGCAATTGGTGTATCTATTCCCAGTTACGTTCCCAAAAGTTTTAGTGAGCATAAACTTTGTTGAGGAGAGTATCCATTACTCTAGCAAATGCATGCACACAACTAATCATTCGAAATTGTGCATATGTTGCCAACAATATTCTTAGAAAATATCAAGAAGGAATGAAAGAACATTTAACATATACATTTAACATACGTTTTTAAAGATCTTTTTTATAGCTCCTCGTTTTTCAAAATATTTCCTAGAATACATCAACTAATTGAGATTTCTGAATATTTTGTAATAATCCAAGCTAAATATAAAAGTTTTCTTTTGCTTAATGGAAGTTCGAAGAAAATTGTTTTCTGCAGCTGATTTCTAATAAATATCTTCGCAGTTTGGCACAAAACATTTCCAGATGTATGTCCTTCGTTCTATACGATGTCAAGAATACCCTAATCGGAAGGGATATTGAATTAACCAGCAGCCTTTTCGTAACCAAGGCTTCAAACTGGCTTAACACAGAATTGGTACGAAATCAGAAGTTCAATTTATTTTTACTATTAACTTCAACCTTAGGATTTGCATTTATTCAATCTGTGGACGAGACAATTGTAAATATTATTAAAGCCTGGGCTTGGGGATGTGAATCGAACCTTAAGTCAAGAAGCTGGTTCCAACCATGAGCCGAATCATTCGCCGGGTATCAAAATTGCACATATGCAATACGAACAAAAATGAGCTCTAACTTTATAAAGATCTTAGCTTTTCATAAGCTCCTCGCTAAATTTTTAGTTTAATATGATATTGAAATATGCTGAATTGATTAAAAAAAAAAACGAGAAATAGCTGTTTAACACAGGGTATTTCCCCGTTCAGCATTTTTCAATTAAATTCAAACTTAATTCCTGTTGCAGGCGTCGGCGGCTGGTGCGTGGCTCCAGTTTCCACATATATACGTTTTTTCTGTGCCCAGGTCTTGAAGTACCTTATCCCTTAAGCATAATGACCGGCAATTACGGACGGAGAGCTGACGTCGAGGCTGACTCGACTTACAGCCTTGTAAGCATATGTCTGTGAAGTTATGTGCCAAGTGTAACATATTCTAAATAATTGATGAGTGTGCCCGAGCGGAGGCAGCTCGTCAGTCAGTTGGCTTCCAACTTTAAAGCGTATGCAGCATTTGCATAAAAACGGCTTTGACTGCTGCCCATCAATTAGACGCAGTCGCCGGCAGTTGGTAATTCCTATGCCTGGCCTGGTCCCCAGTTCCTTGCCTGCACACATTACAAACACTTCAATTTCCGGCTGTCTGGGCAAGAAGCTTCACTTTACCAAGCCTCCTTTGCCATCTGTACTGTGACTGGCAACTTTAATCAACGTAAATTAATTATCTATATACTTCGTTACAAAGTTCTTTTGCAGCTTCCGCACATTGCAGCCCCTTTGGATTTAGCCAGTTAAATGTCAGTCATTGATGCTTAGTTTTTTTTTTTTATATTTAAAGCGAACCATCTGCCTGTCATACCACATAAACCAATTAGCGTCAAATCAAGTGTTTTTTTATTGTAACTTTCAGCGTGAAAGCTAAACAAACGATTACGACTTGTTTTTACCTTCAATGTTTATTCACATTAGCAGTCGAGTAATATCAACATCCGTAGGGCTCGTAATTATTGTTACCGTTAATACTTTCGTCCGATATAGCTTGATATACAAACTTGTATATTTATTTAAATACTAGCGTGTAATACCCGGCCTTGCCCGTGGCAAGTTATGTAATAAATTCTGTAGATATTACAATTTTAACGGTGGGAAAAAAAATACCTGTTCTAGAAGAGTTCAAGTCTTTTATTTGAAAATATGTTTAAATTCAATCAACGAAAATATGCATACGATTGTAAAAGTTGATACATATAATAATACGTGCCCGATTTTAGGTGAAGCCGCCGTCTGCTCCATAGTAGAAACTGCCGTCTCCTCTATTATTCAAGCTGCCGTCTACTCCATAGTTAAAGCCGTATTGTCCTCTTGAAGTGAAGCCTCTGAGACTTACTTGAGTTTATGAGAATTGCATAGTAGGGCAGTACTTCTATTTTTTTTAACTTGCATAATTTTCAATACATACCCACGTTCTCATTTTCTCATTAACACTAACACAAAACTATGTATAGAAACATGTACCCCATATATACCGACACACACATATACGCACATGCATACACATACATACATGCATACATATATACACACATGTACGCACAAACATACACATAAGCAAACATACACACATTCATACATACATATATTTACATACATACATATATTCGTGAATATATACATATTTATTATGCATACACATTCATACAAGCATACATATATACATACATATACATGCATACATACATTCATATATACATAAGTACGTACACACATACATAAAAACATTCATATAAAAAATATAAAAACATATGACATAACTAATATCTAAATTCGTGACTAAATAAAAATGTTTTGCTAAAGCATGACTTTGGTCATGGCTGCTATATGGATATTCACCGTAGCACTTGATAAGCTCCAGATTCAGTTTCACAATCAGTGTCAATTAAAATGCAACGGAATAAAGGCGAATGTGTGCTACTGTTATTACTGCTGAGTGCGCAGATTGTTGTTGGAGTGTGGCTGAAGCGTTATATGGAGTCATTTCATCGGCCTTCCTATTATAATCGAGCGCATAAACAAAATATGCACGTTGACTATAATCGTGATATTTTAGCTGAACGGGATCGTAGAGAACCTGTAGCTCGCAGTGCCGGATTGCCAACATTCGATCCCAACGTGCATAAAAGCTACTATGTGCACGTATTATACAAGGGCTCGGTTTTTTGTAGCGGCGCTCTTATCTCACACCGCATGGTCATCACCTCGTCCCGCTGTTTCCTGAGCAACGAGATTGAGCCGACGCGCGAATACAAGGCCAAGCAGATGTCTGTGTTGCCTGGGACTAAATTCGGTAGACCCAAGCGGAAGGTCGCGAATGTCCAGGCCTTTTATTTGCCCACCAGCAAACATGAGAGCGGAAATATCCACGATATAGCGCTTTTGGGATTGAAGAAGAAGATGCATCGGAAGATTCGCTATATAAAGCTCTTTGAACAAATGCCAAAACCGGGCGGAACTGTGAATATGTCATTTTTGGATTCTCAGTCCCAAGCTATTACCCTGTTTAAAACCAAGGTGGTAGATTTCGGGGAATGTAAGGCCTCCTTTGAGCAGAGCGGCAAAATTGCTATTCCCTTTGACAAAGAGTTCTTCTGTGTGAGGAACAGAAAGAATGGAGGTTGTAGCACACGCGCCGGCGATCCGCTGATCATTGACAGTCAGTTGGCCGGCATCAATATTTATGGTGAGCATTGCGATGAGTTGGAGGGCAATCAAATGGTCGATGTTTACTATGCCATACCGCATACCATACCATTTATACAGAAGGCAACGGACTTACTTAGAGCCTTAACAGGCACAGGTTCCTTCAATGAATCGGCAACAACGAAAAGGACACAGCTAAAGCCAGTGAAAACCACAGTTAAAATGAATGTGTCTACTCTTCGCCCAGGGTAACAGAATATTGTGAAATACATCCATTGAGACATTTTCGAGCCCATGTGGTGTATATATATTCCCGATAGGTCCAACAGTCGAGTCCATAAAGCCATGTCCACTTTAAGAACTCTGTTTATGAAACCTTTTTTTTTGTTAAATGAATATATAACTTCTCATTTTAATAGTTTACTAAACTTCTTAATAAATGGGCAAAATATTTTCAACATCAGTCTGTTATATCATAATCCCCATGAAGATCACAAGACAAATTTGAGTTTTTGTATACAAAACTATTTTGAGCTACTCAGACTTCTAATATAAAAAAATTATATTTATAGAAACAACCAGTTGGAGAAGTTTTTATATAAATGTTATATAACACATCTCATATTTGCCCGTTAAGGTATGCTTTTACAAAGATATTCAGTATTCTCGATTATAGGTATACTATTAAATATATTCAATCCTTATCTTTCTATTAACGAGAACGTAAATATTATTGAAAAAGTTTACGCTGTAAACTAAATTCATTCAGACTTGTTACATAAATAGATAAGCTAAAGCGAACGCTGAACCATGACTAAAATATGTGTAACGAATGACGGCTAAGAGTTGGAAATATATATAAACTAATTACGTTGTTGACAGTCAAAATTAGAGCTTCCACAATGGCAACAGTTACTCTGTGGCTATTATCGTTATCAATATTTATCGTTCTCAAGCTGAACATAGCGAATACGAAAATGCATTACCATCGGTATATGCTGTCCGATTACAGGCCACAGCATAAATACAAGGTTCAACAAGACTATAAACGATTACCGCGGCCCACTTATCCGCCGGAAAAACGGATTATGATTAGGACAGGTACGGACGAGCCGATGGTTGAAATGATAGGAAACGGTGAACTTGTACGGCTGCATGATCTACTGGTACGGATATACAATGGCGACAAATTCGTTTGCATTGGAACGCTTTTGACCGAACAAGTTGCCATAACAGCTGGCACCTGCTACAGGCATGGACAAGCCCAAAATTATACCGTCAAGACCTCAAAAGATCAGACCATCGGGTTGTACAACCTGAACACAGACGCATTTCCCATTAAGGATAAAGATTCGGTAGTCAGTCTGCTGATTTTAAGGGTACCCGTGCCAAATGTAAGGATAACAGCACAGCTTTGTTTGGGCAGTCTGGAGGCTAATATGAATGTGGAGCTGCCCACATACAGTCAAAGCCGTCGTGTGGTGCAAAATCAACATTCCCAGGTGCTGCCCCTAGCTGAGTGTCGGCAGCAATTGAATGATACGGACGGCAACATTGTGACCAATGGGATGATCTGTGTTAAGAACGAGATGCGCACAGACAAATGTCAAAAGACATTTGGCAGTCCGCTCATTTATGAGAACCAGATCTGCGGCATCAACTTGCTGGGTCACAATTGTCCCAAGAAGTTTGGCATCGATCTGTATGCCGCCGTCGTTAATGAAGCCCAAGTAAGAAGAAACAGCGTTGCAAACATTGTCGCTGCCAACATAGAGGATGACATGTTCTGAGCGAGTAGCTTATAATATATTTCGAATATTTAGAAATTCTTATCGGTCGAGACAGTTTATATGATGCTTTCTGTATGCGCAAGGATATAATACAATCATTTTTAAAATGTTTTTTTTTGTTTGTTTTTTTCTTGAGGATTGAGAATAGTGTTAGAAATAGAAAACCCGCGTTACAATTCGCAAACAGTTTAAGCTTTACTTTGAGAATAACGTAAGTCACTTTGATTTTACATTAAAAGCAAGCTAAATGGGTAAGATAAATCAATTCGATACCGCTCATTAGGCCATAGCTCAGGCATAACAAATAGAACAAAGTTCTTTTGAAATGGAGTACATACGAAAGGAACTCTTGACTACGCCGACATTGTGGCTTTGTTTATACAGCGTTGTGATCCACATATATATACTCTGCAGGAGTGCAATCTGAAACATTTCTGACTGTTATCAATTCAGATATTTGATCCATTGCTGGAATGCTGTTGTCTACATTGTTAAGATTTGTGCTGCTATTGGCAATCGCCAGTTCCATTGTGGCCCAAAAAAAGATTTTGATAAAGTCGAAAAAGGTTCGTAAGCTTTATGGGACGGGCGATTGGGTGCCCCATTTTGGTTATATTCCCAGCCACGCGGCCAGCCAGCATTCCCATAGGCGTCGTCAAAAAAACACAATTCTCAATGTCAATGTAGAGACGGATAATTTTCAAGAATTGAGTGTTTATGTGGCGCGTATTCTCATTAAAGACAAATTATTTTGCAGCGGTCTTGTGGTGAGTAGCCAGACCGTGCTCACGGTCAAAATGTGCATGCACGATAAACTGGCGACAGATGTCGTTGTGAAATTGAGCGATGGCTCATTACATAAAGTGGCCAATAGAACGGACACTCAAGATTTCACAATGTCCAAAACTGCGGACATGCTGACGCTTTTAAGTCTGCAGGACGCGTTGGGAGCACAGTTTGTAAGAGAGCCACCTATTTGCACGAACCCCGTGCCATTATCGGAGAAAGTGGAGCAGTGGAATTGGGATAAAAATCTGGTCTCTCCGAAAAAGATACTTGCCTCACTAATACCGAGCGATCGCTGCAAGGAAATCATCAACGATCCCAACGGTATGGTGGTCACCCCTGGGATTGACTGTGTCGAAAACAAAAAAATTACCAAAAAATGTGAGAAAACCTTTGGACTGCCCTACGTATCGAGGGGCAGTTTCTGTGGCATGAACCTTTTAGGCCACAACTGCCCCAACGCTAGCTCGGCGGATGTCTATGTAAATCTGCTAAAGAAGAATATCTATATAGGCGCGACGCTATCGAAAGTCTTAGAGACTAATCTGGAGGATAACGTGTTTTAAAATTGTTCTGAAATTTGATTTGATTTCGATTGATACATTTGGATTAAATAAATATGAAATATTGTTAATTGCGAAGTGTTCAATTAAATTAATGAAAAATGTGCTGTCAAATTACGGCTTGGCAAATATATATTTAATGGGCGGGGCACGTTCTTGTATTTAGATACCCTCACATTTGCCGGTTTCATTTTATATCATGAATGATGTCAGAGGCATTCAATGGACCGACTGACTGTCTTTGTCTCTCTTTCTCTCTTGCTCTCTGTGTGCTGCCTGTCTGCTGGCTCACGGCGTTTGTTTCATCAACAAAAAACTTTGTAAACTCAGAAATGAAGTGGCAGCAACATCAACGACAACAACAGCAACAACAGCAACAAGGACTACGTTGTGGATGGCAAAAAGAAACCTTTTGTATTGTAGCGATAATGTCATCAACTAAAGTACTCCGTCGGGCATAGTGAAAAGTTCTAGTCAATCGAAATAAAGCACATAATACGTTTGCCGGAAAAGCAGACATGGATGCCCGTAAATGGAATGGCACATGAAAACTGTGTAAACATCATTAAAATGCTTCTTTGCTATGCCCACTGCAAATGGGAAATCATTCAAATTATACGTTTTTCCTTATTTTTATTATTATTTTTCTTTTTGTTCGATTTTTTGCTTGTTTCTATGTTCTAAGAACTTGATATTCTAACGAAATTTGCAGCTGAATGTTTGGACTGTTGTTTGGCGCACACTTAAATTAATCAAATAATTTGGACTGAATATTTAAAATTGTAAGAGACGCAACCACAGAGCATAAAAATTCCGCTGCCAACTAATTTGTTTTTCACATATTTTCCAACATATTTGCATGCGTATTTCGAACTAAGCGCGTTTGTGCCCGGCAAATATGCCCAAAAAGAAAAACCTCAATGAAAATATTCGCAAACAAAAAAAAAAAAAATGCGGCGGGCCGCAAAGTGAAAACAAAGCAAAGTAAATCGTCGAAAAAAACGTAAGCGCATTTGTATGTATGTGCACGTCCTGACTGTGCGCGTATATCTGGCTGTGTGAGCGTGTGTGTGTGTGTGTGTGTGTGTGTATAAAATTTTACGATAATACGCAACAATTTCGAAATGAGTGCGGCCTGGCCGAATGCTGAGCCTTGAGTGCAAAGAAAGCAATTTCCTCAATATTCTTTATGGGCCAAAGCAAGAGTCTGGAATTGTTTCATGCGCGAGGCGTGAGAAAGAGACAACAGAGAAACACTTTCGCTGCTGTTGTTATTATTTTCAAAGTTCCATAAGTCGACTGGTAATAAAATTTTAGAAGCTCGGCTGTTAACATTATCATAACACACACTGCGGCGCAGGCATGTGTAAGTGGCAATATAATAATAATCATGGCGAGAGACACACTCACACACGCACATGCACACAGACAGACACACACTTACATGGCCATTAAGCGCTCTGTCGTCTGTTTGAAGCTTCGACTAGATTGAGCTTGGGCATTGCGTATACGCTGCGTTGTGCGTGCGCCTTATAATTCATTTATTGACATAATTTCGTTTTATTTTTATTTGCTTCACGGCATTTGCGTTCGCTTTTGCCTTTGATGCGATTGCCACGCCCATTTGCCAACAATGGCAAATTGAAAACATATTGAATATTGAATTTGCCGCCATCCTCCACAGATCCCATCCCGCCCTTGAGCATAGCCTATTTAATTATGAAGCTGGGCACGCGACGCTGCATACAATTAGATCTTGTTGCTGCTGCATTCATTAAAAAGCACTTTAATCTATGGAGCATGGACGCAAACATGGATCACGCGCCGTCTAATAAATTGGCGTGCCGAGTAAACAAGGAAAAACCAGAGAAAATCAAAAAAAAAAAGAAGAGAATAGAGAAAATATTCAGAGGGTAAAACGGGAATCTGAATCTTTGGCCGTCGCTGATGCGCCATTCGGCTATATTTCTTGGCTAACCTGTGGACAGAAATAACAAGAGCAACTACAGCTGGACTTGGTCTGCGGAGTTGTCTGGCCCGGGTCTGGCATTGGGTACGTGACTGGGAAAATGCATTTCCGCTGCACGTAAAACCTGGGCAACAAATTTACAACGACAAACCGAAAACTAAAACGAGGCACACGTAAGTCAATCAGCAACTGGACGGCAGCAGTAGCAGTAGCAGTAGCAGTAACAACAACAGCAGCAGCAGCAGCAACAGCAGCTACAACTCACAGCATCTGTACTCTAATGCAATGCGGAAGTAACACTCCAATTTAGTGTGTGTGTGTGTGCGGGGAGGTGGGAGGTTGTTTGTGTGTAGCTTCTGATTTTGTTGCTAAGTGAATGAGTTACTTCCGCTTTGCTTAACAATTTCAAATTAAATCACATCAAAGAGCAGAAGGCTAAGGGTCTAAGGGTCATGTGTACTCATATATTTGAATTTGAAATATGTTTCCACATTTAAAGTTCCATTTATGGCTAAAGCCCATAAAAAATTGATATATATTGGCCAAACTTTTGGTAAAATCTATGATAAGCATTAAGTCATAATTTATTTTCAGCCTAATTGAACTAATTCTCTGGTTAAATGGCTTAAAATAGTGTTGATATCTATTAAGCTAACGCTGAAAACGGCGCTTAAGACTATATATAAATTTCGTTTAAAGTTAGAGTTCATTTTTTGGCATATACACACATATTAAATGCACACATACATATATACAATACATGTACATTTTACATAATGTAAATATTTAAAAACACTTCTTCCATACAAATGCTAAATGTTCTTTAATGAAGTAATTGATTTTTTAAAGTAACAGTAATCTCAAAATAGCATTGTCATAAAATAATAAAAAGATATTTTTTTAATCCATCTCTGTCTAAAACTCAGTTAGAGAAATACTTAATGTTTTTTGGTAACTGTAAACGCAAACAGCGTTTACTTGGCATTGATTACAAATGATTACAGATAAAATATTCATTTATAAAAGGTATATATATATATATTTATATGCGTGTACTTGTTTATGTATATACACCCACTAAAATGAGACGCATGACAGGTAATATATAGATTTCATGTGGTGCAATTAACACCTTGCGAGCTGCAGACAAATATTTGCCAAACTTATCGAGCGATTTATCAGTAACAAGTTTTGACAGGCAGTTAGATAGTGGGCAAGAGCGAAAGAGAGTGAAACAGAGACAGAAAGAGTGGCAGGGAGAGAGACGGAGGGAGAGGCAGTGGGCGACTGAGAGAGGGACAGAGAGAGAGAGAGACAGAGGAGAATTAGAGGGATAGAGACATGTGCGAAGCCAGTTTTTAGGTTTCAATTTTCAGCTTTTTATGACGACATAATTATTGGTAAATAAAATAACAAACACCTGATATATCACTTTGCAGCTGATATTTATTTGTCTAGAAATTCGATTACAACGCGCATTCACTGACCGAGCGTGAAGCGTTATGGGTTAGCGCATTCGCTGGCAGCATGGCGCATACCCAGTCAGTACGCTGCGATGTCGGGCAGCCTGCGCCGCCGGCTGCGCTGTTGCCTGGTCTGCATCTTGGCCTTTTTGGGTCTGCAGTTTGTGGTTGTGCTGCTGCGTCTTGGCGTATTCGATGAATTTGCAAGCAGTCAAGTGAGTGTTAAGCAATTGTTATAATTGTAAACAACTTTGATGTGTGTTTTCTCAGTTGATCTTGCAGCAGCAACAGCTGAGCTGGCAGTTTATCGCGCATACGCCCGATCAGCCGGATGACTTTTTCCAATACAATCGCCAGCTGAGTGACAATTTGCCGGCAGTGCGTGCACTGCCAGCGACGCGGCATGATAGGTTGGTACAACCAAGTAACATTTTCAAATATACCCTACACCCATTAATATAATTGAGATAGGGTATATGGGCTTAGCGCTCTTATTTGTAACAAGCAGCACACATTTGTGGCATGGGTATTACATGATAAACAGAGAGAGTTGTCTGCCTAACAGAATATTCACTGCCCTCGTTCACATTTTTCTACTTCGCCATAATTCATTTCAAATTATTGATAAGAGTCAATTGCTGACCTCCATTTTTGTTTGCATATTTTTAATTAATTTCTAACACAGCTAATGTTGTTTAGTTTAGTATTTAAATAATGACGAATGCTAATGGGCAGTCTGGTGCAGGGTATCTGTTTTACTTGCCGCACAGTTGCAACGCTCGCCACTACGCGCTGCCTCATGCCTCAGCTGCCCAACTGAGCGTTGTGATAAGTTTTTATAATGAGGCGCGCTCCATGCTGCTGCGAACGATCCTGACGCTGGTCAGCCGTACCCCGGAAGACTATCTACACGAGCTCATCATCATAGACGACTGCAGCGGGGATGGTGAGCCTTTGGAAATGTTCATAATATAAGCAATCGTTTTGATATAGCTCTGCATTTTTAGTCACATTGCTTGAGAGCCTTGAACGGGTCATGACTCTTGTTTGTGCCACACGGAGGCGCCCCACACTTATCTTCAGACGCAATCTGCGCCGCATGGGACTAATTTGGTCACGCAACGAGGGCGCTCGTGTGGCAAGTGGCCACTACTTGCTGTTTCTCGATAGTCATTGTGAGGTCAACAATGGATGGCTGGAACCCCTGCTGGATAGGCTGGCGCTGAACTCAATGCTTGCGGTCAGCCCAGTGTTGGATCCCATTGAACCCGAGACCTTGAGCTATCTAGCCGGGAATGTGCTGCTGAAAGGTGGTTTCGATTGGAGCCTGCATTTCCACTGGCTGCCCCGTGTGCTGGCTGTAGAGGAGCTGCCGGAGTGGCCATATAGCAGCCCCACCTTTGCGGGTGGGATACTGATGATCTCACGCGAATGGTTCCACCAGCTGCACGGCTTCAATCCACACCTGGAGGTAAGCGCGCCTAATTAACTAGTGCTTGTGGCAAGTGTGCTAATTGCTTATGTCAAGCAATGACACACAACTTTGTGTCGCACAGAGAAAAAGCAATTGAGGACAGAAAGAGAGAGAGAGAAAGAGAAACTACAGAGAAAAATCTCATTCCAATTTGGGGTTTTCCCTTGTCTGTAGATTTGGGGCGGCGAGTCCATTGAGCTTGCCATTAAATTGTGGCTTTGCGGCGGACAAATTGAGATCGTGCCCTGCAGTCGAATCGGACATATTTTTCGAGTGCGCCATGCCTTTGAATTTCCGCCTCAGTTCGACGAGGACCAGCTGGACAGCACCCAGGCGACATATTTGCGGTAAGTTGAAATGACCAGGGGAAGGTTTGCTCTTTTTATACCCTGAGCCCATTGGACATGGGTAAAATGGGCATCATGTTTTTCTGCGAATATATGTAACAGTCAGAAGGAAGCATTTCCGATCTTTTTAAGACATTATAGATATTCGAATTTTTTTTTTTCACCCCATTTCAAACATATCGAGTTCAAAAATAGGTTTTTGAATATAACATACAAATTAAGAAAGTTTTACATTCTCATTCTTTATTTTATACTCTGAACACGAGTCAAAAGTACATTTCCCAGAGTGTCTGCAATGTAAGGAGGATTGTTAATTGAATTAGTTCAGCGCCGGCTACAGGGTATCATCTAGTCAAACACATCAGGCTTGTTTTTTTTTTTGTTTTGTTTCGGACTGCTGTTTGGGTGACTGGCTTAGGTGTGAAAAGCTCGCCTTTGGTATTTTTCAATTTATTTCAGCCAGACGCTTGCGTGCCGAGGTACCTTTTAATATAAACATTCCCAGCACGCAATGCGAATGCTTACATACTGGTCGCGCCTTCTCCAACTTCTCTATCCTGCAGCAACTCAAAAATCATAGCCGAGTCCTGGCTGGACGAGTACAAATATTTGTTCTACGCTTTCAAGCCGGCGGCCAAGCAAATTCCATTGAATCTCCACCCAGTCCAACCCTACGACCCGGCACTGATAAAGGCTGAACGGCAGTGCCATCCATTTGATTGGTATATGCGGCATGTGAGTCCAGAACTTAGGTGAGTGGAAGACCACTTGGAAGAAATAACGGTCAGACTTCTGAATTCCATTTCATTGACTAAGCGCCATTTGTGTTATAAACAATTCGAATTTTTATTGAGACCATTTGTTATGTGTAGCTATATCAATCCATTCTCACCTGTTGCTGTCTGTCGGCTGTTTTGTGACAGGTTGCAGCACTCGAACCTCAGCGCATTGGGCACCTTACGTAATGCGGGTCGCTGTCTGTACGTGGCAGAAACTAAAGCCAGACTCCACCTGCAGTTCACCAGTTGCCATCACCTGGGAGTCACGCAGTGGCATTTGCATCACGACACTGGACAACTGAGTACCACACAGCAGCTATGTTTAGGAGTTGAATTCACAGTGGAGCAGCCGCAGTTGAGGTTGGAAACCTGTCGCAATTGCCAAGCAGGGCAGCATTGGCTGCGGACTGACACACATCTACAGCATGCTCAGACGCATCTCTGCCTGGATAATCCGCTTGAGGATCAGCTGGTGCTGAGCGCTTGCCGCCCCCATGCAGTTTCCCAATCATTTCAATTTGCATTGGAAATGCAGGTACAAGCATAAGCTCGCTAATGACCTACAGATTGAGTAGTTGGTGGCTCGTTGGCAACTAATCAAAATGTTGGCTTGCTGTGCTAATCTCTGTGAAATATTTCCGTTGCTGCAGTCGCCATAGATTATCGCCAGGGGAAGCACTAAATAATCGAAACACACACACACACAGAGAAAGAAAGAGAGCGAGAGAGAGAGAGAGAGGGAGAGAGCGGTGTAGTGAATGGTGCGGATTGCGTTTTTGTGGAGTCTACGCTTTGCTATCAAGACATTGTGCGCTTCCTGTCGCATCCGTCACACGCGACAGCACACAATGGAGCTGCAGCAGTAGTTGGGGTAGGAGCAGGATCTGAAACAGGAACAGGAGCTGTGGCTGTGGCTGTGGCTGGAGCTACAGACGGATAAAAGACAACAACGGCGCGCTTATTGTGCTTCTTGTTTAGATGTCTATGCCATCAGTCAACAATGCGTCGCGTCTGCAATTGTTGTTGTCGCCTGGCAGAGGGCGGCTTGGCAACATCAAAGTCGGCGTGCGGGTCGCAAATGTAATTGAGTTGATGACTGGCCGACGAGCTTCCGGCAACTTTGATGGCCTCCGGATGCGTACGACTAAAAAGCGTCGGCGGCGCCAGCACAATACAACCCAAAGAATGCAAAATGCAGTGAGATTTGCAGGCAGCCGCACAGCCGGACAATTTGCGGTACGAGCATTGTTTTCTTTGGCCATCTTTGCGGTAATAAAGCGTAAAAGTTAATTTTGTTGCTCGGTAGCAACAAAACACAACACAACAGAACGCAACGGTTGAAGTTGACAATATGACGGCAACTTTGCGCCGCCAGCAATTGCAGCGGGGCAGCAACATTTATTTTATGGTATCACGGCAACAGGCGCTGCCAGCGTTGGCGGCGACAACTGCCAAGCAGCGCGTAAAATCATATTTTTCATGGCATTTTGTAAAAACTAAAATTTCTTCATTGCCAGGCTTTGATATGCGCTGCAAATTGTAAATCATAATATGTAAATTTAATTTTTTATATATTATTTTTTATGTACTACTTAAGCGTTATATAGTTCCGAAATTGTTTGTATCCAAACTTCGTGTTAAAAACAAATAAAGGCAAATAAAAAATCTTTTTAAAATTATAAAAATATTAAATTATTAGAAGTTGATATTTTTAACATTTAATGATAGCTCAAAATGAAAATGAAAATAATTAAGCTTAAAATCCGCGAAACTCGCTTATAAAGTTGCTTTAACATTTAAAGATTGCTTAAAACAAGAATAATCAAATTTGTAATCCCCAAAAATTGTTAGCTTAATGTTTTGCTTGATTTATGGAATTTTAGTTTCCGGTATGTTTTCGCGAGACTCGCCAGCATATTATACCCAACTAAAGAAATGTATAGGGTAAACAAATAAAACTAGCAGAAGTCTAACAAGTTGCAGCTGTTTGTCCGTGCGGAAGCAGCATTTAGTTTAGTTAAGTTTGCTTTATTTTAGTTTATTTTTTTTTAGTTTCTCTACGGTTATAGCTATGATGGACCATTGTTTGAGACATTTCATTGTGTGCCGCACGGGGCACCTGTGGTCGGTAAATGGCAATTGTTGCACTTGCTGTTGCTGTGGCAGCAATAAAAATAAAAACGAAAATGGAAACATTTTGAAGCACTAGAAATGATGGCCAGCTAATTGTTGAAACGATTTTATGGCAATCTTTTCTAAGCATTCGCTTAAATGACGACTCAATGGCCGCAGTCCTTGACATGTTTTTACCCCGGGCTTATATCGCTTATAAAAAAGTTTCGCTTCCATTGAACGGACTCCAGCCAAGGACGGACCTTAATTACGGCCAGCAAGCACGAGGATAAACTGTGCTGGCAACCGGACAATAGCAAAGGGCTGGCCGTTCACAACTTGATTATACATTTGAAGACTCATTTTATTATCTGCATAATTCGTGGCCAAACACACCGCTAACTTTCTGTTTACTTAGCGCAGAGCAAAGCCAAAAGTAAAAAACAAATAAGAGGTTCTAGTCGGGAGCTACCGACTAGGGGATACCCTGAACCCTCTTCTTTCAACATCAAATGCATATACATATATATTCTATTTTAGAAGCAACATATCACGTTTCGTGACTCTAGCTCTTATTGCTTACCAAAATTGCTCAAGAAACAGGATTTCGATATCGTATTTATCGATTGCTTGGAAACGGAGTAAGTTATCGATTATCAAAAAAAAACTTGATCCGCGCAGGCACTAGGAGCACCTACATCTAAAATATCAATTCTATAGCTCTTATATGTTCCGCGCGGAGTTATGTCGTTTTGGAAAGTCATATCTCCGCGCGGAGCTATTACCCGAGATATTAAAAAAAATCATCGAAAAAGTTTCGATTTTCGCACCGACCTCGATTTTAAAAAAATTCTGATGATTCTGACATAACTCCCGGGGAGATATGACCTTCCGAAACGACATAACTCCCCGCGGAGTTATGTCGTTTTGGAACGTCATATCTCCCCGGGAGTTATGTCGTTTGAGACGTCATATCTGCCCGGGAGTTATATCGTTTCGGAACGTCATATCTCCCCGCGGAGTTTTGTCGTTTCGGAAGGTCATATCTCCCCGGGAGTTATGTCGTTTTGGAACGTCATATCTCCGCGCGGCGTTATGTCGTTTTGGAACGTCATATCTCCGCCCGGAGTTATGTCGCTTTGGAACGTCGTATCTCCGCGCGGAATTATGTCGTTTTGGAACGTCATATCTCCCCGCTGAATTATGTCGTTTTGGAACGTCATATCTCCGCGCGGAGTTATGTCGCTTTGGAACGTCGTATCTCCGCGCGGAATTATGTCGTTTTGGAACGTCATATCTCCCCGGGAGTTATGTCGTTTCGGAACGTCATATCTCCCCGGGAGTTATGTCGTTTTGGAACGTCATATCTCCGCGTGGAGTTATGTCGTTTTGGAAGATCATATCTCCGCGCGGAGTTATGTCGCTTTGGAACGTCATATCTCCGCGCGGAATTATGTCGTTTTGGAACGTCATATCTCCGCTCGGAATTATGTCGTTTTGGAACGTCATATCTCCCCGGGAGTTATGTCGTTTCGGAACGTCATATCTCCCCGGGAGTTATATCGTTTCGGAACGTCATATCTCCCCGCGGAGTTTTGTCGTTTTGGAACGTCATATCTCCCCGCGAAATTATTTCGTTTTGGAACGTCATATCTCCGCGCGGAGTTATGTCGCTTTGGAACGTCATATCTCCGCCCGGAGTTATGTCGCTTTGGAACGTCGTATCTCCGCGCGGAATTATGTCGTTTTGGAACGTCATATCTCCCCGCTGAATTATGTCGTTTTGGAACGTCATATCTCCGCGCGGAGTTATGTCGCTTTGGAACGTCGTATCTCCGCGCGGAATTATGTCGTTTTGGAACGTCATATCTCCCCGGGAGTTATGTCGTTTCGGAACGTCATATCTCCCCGGGAGTTATGTCGTTTTGGAACGTCATATCTCCGCGTGGAGTTATGTCGTTTTGGAAGATCATATATCCGCGCGGAGTTATGTCGCTTTGGGACGTCATATCTCCGCTCGGAATTATGTCGTTTCGGAACGTCATATCTCCCCGGGAGTTATGTCGTTTCGGAACGTCATATCTCCCCGCGGAGTTATGTCGTTTTGGAACGTCATATCTCCCCGGGAGTTATGTCGTTTTGGAACGTCATATCTCCGCGCGGAGTTATGTCGTTTTGAAACGTCATATCTCCCCGCGGAATTATGTCGTTTTGGAACGTCATATCTCCGCGCATAGTTATGTCGTTTTGGAACGTCATATCTCCCCGGGAGTTATGTCGTTTGAAACGTCATATCTCCCCGGGAGTTATATCGTTTCGGAACGTCATATCTCCCCGCGGAGTTATGTCGTTTCGGAAGGTCATATCTCCCCGGGAGTTATGTCGTTTTGGAACGTCATATCTCCGCGCGGAGCTATGTCGTTTTGGAAGGTCATATCTCCGTGCGGAGTTATGTCGTTTTGGAACGTCATATCTCCGCGTGGAGTTATGTCGTTTTGGAACGTAATATCTCCACGCATAGTTATGTCGTTTTGCAACGTCATATCTCCCCGCGAAATTATTTCGTTTTGGAACGTCATATCTCCGCGCGGAGTTTTGTCGTTTTGGAAGGTCATATCTCCGCGCGGAGTTATGTCGTTTTGAAACGTCATATCTTCGCGCATAGTTATGTCGTTTTGGAACGTCATATCTCCCCGCGAAATTATTTCGTTTTGGAACGTCATATCTCCGCGCGGAGTTATGTCGCTTTGGAACGTCGTATCTCCGCGCGGAATTATGTCGTTTTGGAACGTCATATCTCCCCGCGAAATTATTTCGTTTTGGAACGTCATATCTCCGCGCGGAGTTATGTCGTTTTGGAACGTCATATCTCCGGGCGTCGTTATGTCGTTTTGGAACGTCATATCTCCGGGCGGCGTTATGTCGTTTTGGAAGGTCATATCTCCGCGCAGCGTTATGTCGCTTTGGAACGTCATATCTCCGCGCGGAGTTATGTCGTTTTAGAACGTCATATCTCCGCGCGGAGCTATGTCGTTTTAGAACGTCATATCTCCACGCGGAGTTATGTCGTTTTGGAAGGTCATATCTCCGCGCAGAGCTATGTCGTTTTGGAACGTCATATCTTCGCGCATAGTTATGTCGTTTTGGAACGTCATATCTCCGCGCGGAGTTATGTCGTTTTGGAACGTCATATCTCCGCGCGGAGTAATCTCGTTTTGGAACGTCATATCTCCGCGCGGAGTTATGTCGTTTTGGAACGTCATATCTCCCCGGGAGCTATGTCGTTTTGGAACGTCATATCTCCCCGGAAGTTATGTCGTTTTGGAACGTCATATCTCCTCGCGGAGTTATGTCGTTTTGGAAGGTCATATCTCCGCGCGGAGTTATGTCGTTTTGGAACGTCATATCTCCCCGCGGAATTATGTCGTTTTGGAACGTCATATCTCCGCGCGGCGTTATGTCGCTTTGAAACGTCATATCTCCGCGCGGAGTTATGTCGTTTTAGAACGTCATATCTCCGCGCGGAGCTATGTCGTTTTAGAACGTCATATCTCCACGCGGAGTTATGTCGTTTTGGAACGTCATATCTCCGCGCGGCGTTATGTCGTTTTGGAACGTCATATCTCCGCGCGGAGTAATGTCGTTTTGGAACGTCATATCTCCGCGCGGAGTTATGTCGTTTTGGAACGTCATATCTCCCCGGGAGCTATGTCGTTTTGGAACGTCATATCTCCCCGGAAGTTATGTCGTTTTGGAATGTCATACCTCCGCGCGGAGCTATGTCGTTTTGGAACGTCATATCTCCCCGCGGAATTTTGTCGTTTTGGAACGTCATATCTCCGCGCGGACTTATGTCGCTTTGGAACGTCATATCTCCGCGCGGAATTTTGTCGTTTTGGAACGTCATATCTCCCCGGGAGTTATGTCGTTTCGGAACGTCATATCTCCCCGGGAGTTATGTCGTTTTGGAACGTCATATCTCCCCGGGAGTTATGTCGTTTTGGAACGTCGTATCTCCGCGCGGAATTATGTCGTTTTGGAACGTCATATCTCCCCGGGAGTTATGTCGTTTCGGAACGTCATATCTCCCCGGGAGTTATGTCGTTTTGGAACGTCATATCTCCTCGCGGAGTTATGTCGTTTTGGAAGGTCATATCTCCGCGCGGAGTTATGTCGTTTTGGAACGTCATATCTCCCCGCGGAATTATGTCGTTTTGGAACGTCATATCTCCGCGCGGACTTATGTCGCTTTGGAACGTCATATCTCCGCGCGGAATTATGTCGTTTTGGAACGTCATATCTCCGCGCTTAGTTATGTCATTTTGGAACGTCATATCTCCCCGGGAGTTATGTCGTTTGAAACGTCATATCTCCCCGGAAGTTATTTCGTTTCGGAACGTCATATCTCCCCGGGAGTTATGTCGTTTCGGAACGTCATATCTCCCCGGGAGTTACGTCGTTTTGGAACGTCATATCTCCTCGCGGAGTTATGTCGTTTTGGAAGGTCATATCTCCGCGCGGAGTTATGTCGTTTTGGAACGTCATATCTCCCCGCGGAATTATGTCGTTTTGGAACGTCATATCTCCGCGCGGACTTATGTCGCTTTGGAACGTCATATCTCCGCGCGGAATTATGTCGTTTTGGAACGTCATATCTCCGCGCTTAGTTATGTCGTTTTGGAACGTCATATCTCCCCGGGAGTTATGTCGTTTGAAACGTCATATCTCCCCGGAAGTTATTTCGTTTCGGAACGTCATATCTCCCCGCGGAGTTATGTCGTTTCGGAACGTCATATCTCCCCGGGAGTTATGTCGTTTTGGAATGTCATAGCTCCGCGCGGAGTTATGTCGTTTTGGAAGGTCATATCTCCGCGCGGAGTTATGTCGTTTTGGAACGTCATATCTCCGCGCGGAGTTATGTCGTTTTGGAACGTCATATCTCCGCGCATAGTTATGTCGTTTTGAAACGTCATATCTCCGCTCGGAGTTATGTCGTTTAGGAACGTCATATCTTCGCGCGTAGATTTGTCGTTTTGGAACGTCATATCTCCGCGCGGCGTTATGTCGTTTTGGAACGTCATATCTCCGCGCATAGTTATGTCGTTTTGGAACGTCATATCTCCCCGGGAGTTATGTCGTTTGAAACGTCATATCTCCCCGGGAGTTATATCGTTTCGGAACGTCATATCTCCCCGCGGAGTTATGTCGTTTCGGAAGGTCATATCTCCCCGGGAGTTATGTCGTTTTGGAACGTCATATCTCCGCGCGGAGCTATGTCGTTTTGGAAGGTCATATCTCCGTGCGGAGCTATGTCGTTTTGGAACGTCATATCTCCGCGTGGAGTTTATCGTTTTGGAACGTAACATCTCCACGCATAGTTATGTCGTTTTGGAACGTCATATCTCCCCGCGATTTATTTCGTTTTGGAACGTCATATCTCCGCGCGGAGTTTTGTCGTTTTGGAAGGTCATATCTCCGCGCGAAGTTATGTCGTTTTGAAACGTCATATCTCCGCTCGGAGTTATGTCGTTTTGGAACGTCATATCTCCGCGCGGCGTTAAGTCGTTTTGGAACGTCATATCTCCGCGCATAGTAATGTCGTTTTGGAACGTCATATCTCCCCGCGAAATTATTTCGTTTTGGAACGTCATATCTCCGCGCGGAGTTATGTCGCTTTGGAACGTCGTATCTCCGCGCGGAATTATGTCGTTTTGGAACGTCATATCTCCCCGGGAGTTATGCCGTTTTGGAACGTCATATCTCCCCGGGAGTTATGTCGTTTTGGAACGTCATATCTCCGCGCGGAGTTATGTCGTTTTGGAACGTCATATCTCCGCGTGGAGTTATGTCGTTTTGGAACGTAATATCTCCACGCATAGTTATGTCGTTTTGGAACGTCATATCTCCCCGCGAAATTATATCGTTTTGGAACGTCATATCTCCGCGCGGAGTTTTGTCGTCTTGGAAGGTCATATCTCCGCGCGGAGTTATGTCGTTTTGGAAGGTCATATCTCCGCGCGGCGTTATGTCGCTTTGGAACGTCATATCTCCGCGCGGAGTTATGTCGTTTTGGAAGGTCATATCTCCACGCGGAGTTATGTCGTTTTGGAAGGTCATATCTCCGCGCGGAGCTATGTCGTTTTGGAACGTCATTATGTCGTTTTGGAACGTCATATCTCCGCGCGGAGTTATGTCGTTTTGGAACGTCATATCTTCGCGCATAGTTATGTCGCTTTGGAACGTCGTATCTCCGCGCGGAATTATGTCGTTTTGGAACGTCATATCTTCGCGCGGAATTATGTCGTTTTGGAACGTCATATCTCCCCGGGAGCTATGTCGTTTTGGAACGTCATATCTCCCCGGGAGTTATGTCGTTTTGGAACGTCATATCTCCGCGCGGAGTAATGTCGTTTTGGAACGTCATATCTCCGCGCGGAGTTATGTCGTTTTGGAACGTCATATCTCGCCGGGAGTTATGTCGTTTGAAACGTCATATCTCCCCGGGAGTTATATCGTTTCGGAACGTCATATCTCCCCGCGGAGTTATGTCGTTTCGGAAGGTCATATCTCCCCGGGAGTTATGTCGTTTTGGAACGTCATATCTCCGTGCGGAGTTATGTCGTTTTGGAACGTCATATCTCCGCGTGGAGTTATGTAGTTTTGGAACGTAATATCTCCACGCATAGTTATGTCGTTTTGGAACGTCATATCTCCCCGCGAAATTATTTCGTTTTGGAACGTCATATCTCCGCGCGGAGTTTTGTCGTCTTGGAAGGTCATATCTCCGCGCGGAGTTATGTCGTTTTGAAACGTCATATCTCCGCTCGGAGTTATGTCGTTTTGGAACGTCATATCTTCGCGCTTAGTTATGTCGTTTTGGAACGTCATATCTCCGCGCGGCGTTATGTCGTTTTGGAACGTCATATCTCCGCGCATAGTTATGTCGTTTTGGAACGTCATATCTTCGCGCTTAGTTATGTCGTTTTGGAACGTCATATCTCCGCGCGGCGTTATGTCGTTTTGGAACGTCATATCTCCGCGCTTAGTTATGTCGTTTTGGAACGTCATATCTCCGCGCGGCGTTATGTCGTTTTGGAACGTCATATCTCCGCGCATAGTTATGTCGTTTTAGAACGTCATATCTCCGCGCATAGTTATGTCGTTTTGGAACGTCATATCTCCCCGCGGAATTAAGTCGTTTTGGAACGTCATATCTCCGCGCGGAGTTATGTCGTTTTGGAACGTCATATCTAAGCGCGGAATTATGTCGTTTTGGAACGTCATTATGTCGTTTTGGAACGTCATATCTCAGCACAGAGTTATGTCGCTTTGGAACGTCATATCTCCGCGCGGAATTATGTCGTTTTGGAACGTCATATCTCCCCGGGAGTTATGTCGTTTCGGAACGTCATATCTCCCCGGGAGTTATGTCGTTTTGGAACGTCATATCTCCGCGCGGAGTTATGTCGTTTTGGAACGTCATTATGTCGTTTTGGAAGGTCATATCTCCGCGCGGAGTTATGTCGTTTTGGAACGTCATATCTCCCCGCGGAATTATGTCGTTTTGGAACGTCATATCTCCGCGCGGAGTTATGTCGCTTTGGAACGTCATATCTCCGCGCGGAATTATGTCGTTTTGGAACGTCATATCTCCCCGGGAGTTATGTCGTTTCGGAACGTCATATCTCCCCGGGAGTTATGTCGTTTTGGAACGTCATATCTCCGCGCGGAGTTATGTCGTTTTGGAACGTCATTATGTCGTTTTGGAAGGTCATATATCCGCGCGGAGTTATGTCGTTTTGGAACGTCATATCTCCGCGCGGAATTATGTCGTTTTGGAACGTCATATCTCCGCGCATAGTTATGTCGTTTTGAAACGTCATATCTCCGCTCGGAGTTATGTCGTTTAGGAACGTCATATCTTCGCGCATAGTTATGTCGTTTTGGAACGTCATATCTCCGCGCATAGTTATGTCGTTTTGGAACGTCATATCTCCCCGCGAAATTATGTCGTTTTGGAACGTCATATCTCCGCGCGGAGTTATGTCGTTTAGGAACGTCATATCTCCGCGCATAGTTATGTCGTTTTGAAACGTCATATCTCCGCTCGGAGTTATGTCGTTTAGGAACGTCATATCTTCGCGCGTAGATTTGTCGTTTTGGAACGTCATATCTCCGCGCGGCGTTATGTCGTTTTGGAACGTCATATCTCCCCGCGAAATTATGTCGTTTTGGAACGTCATATCTCCGCGCGGAGTTATGTCGCTTTGGAACGTCATATCTCCGCGCGGAATTATGTCGTTTTGGAACGTCATATCTCCCCGGGAGTTATGTCGTTTCGGAACGTCATATCTCCCCGGGAGTTATGTCGTTTTGGAACGTCATATCTCCGCGCGGAGTTATGTCGTTTTGGAACGTCATTATGTCGTTTTGGAAGGTCATATCTCCGCGCGGAGTAATGTCGTTTTGGAACGTCATATCTCCGCGCGGAATTATGTCGTTTTGGAACGTCATATCTCCGCGCATAGTTATGTCGTTTAGAAACGTCATATCTCCGCTCGGAGTTATGTCGTTTAGGAACGTCATATCTTCGCGCATAGTTATGTCGTTTTGGAACGTCATATCTCCCCGGGAGTTATGTCGTTTTGGAACGTCATATCTCCCCGCGGAATTATGTCGTTTTGGAACGTCATATCTCCGCGCGGAGTTATGTCGTTTTGGAACGTCATATCTCCGCGCGGAATTATGTCGTTTTGGAACGTCATTATGTCGTTTTGGAACGTCATATCTCCCCGCGGAATTATGTCGTTTTGGAACGTCATATCTCCGCGCGGAGTTATGTCGTTTTGGAACGTCATATCTCCGCGCGGAATTATGTCGTTTTGGAACGTCATTATGTCGTTTTGGAATGTCATATCTCCGCGCGGAGTTATGTCGTTTTGGAAGGTCATATCTCCGCGCGGAGTTATGTCGTTTTGAAACGTCATATCTCCGCGCGGAGTTTTGGAACGTCATATCTCCGCGCGGCGTTATGTCGTTTTGGAACGTCATATCTCCCCGCGGAATTATGTCGTTTTGGAACGTCATATCTCCGCGCGGAGTTATGTCGCTTTGGAACGTCATATCTCCGCGCGGAATTATGTCGTTTTGGAACGTCATATCTCCCCGGGAGTTATGTCGTTTCGGAACGTCATATCTCCCCGGGAGTTATGTCGTTTTGGAACGTCATATCTCCGCGCGGAGTTATGTCGTTTTGGAACGTCATATCTCCGCGCGGAGCTATGTCGTTTTGGAACGTCATTATGTCGTTTTGGAAGGTCATATCTCCGCGCGGAGCTATGTCGTTTTGGAACGTCATATCTCCGCGCGGAATTATGTCGTTTTGGAACGTCATATCTCCGCGCATAGTTATGTCGTTTTGAAACGTCATATCTCCGCTCGGAGCTATGTCGTTTAGGAACGTCATATCTTCGCGCATAGTTATGTCGTTTTGGAACGTCATATCTCCGCGCATAGTTATGTCGTTTTGGAACGTCATATCTCCCCGCGGAATTATGTTGTTTTGGAACGTCATATCTCCGCGCGGAGTTATGTCGTTTTGGAACCTCATATCTCCGCGCGGAATTATGTCGTTTTGGAACGTCATAATGTCGTTTTGGAACGTCATATCTCCCCGCGGAATTATGTCGTTTTGGAACGTCATATCTCCGCGCGGAGTTATGTCGTTTTGGAACGTCATATCTTCGCGCATAGTTATGTCGTTTTGGAGCGTCATATCTCCCCGGGAGTTATGTCGTTTGAAACGTCATATCTCCGCGCGGAGTTATGTTGTTTTGAAACGTCATATCTCCGCGCGGAGTTATGTCGTTTTGGAACGTCATATCTCCGCGCGGAGCTATTATCCGAGATATTAACAATTGCGCAGTTGCATATAACTTTGGTTTTTTTTAACCGATCTTTATGAGTAAGTATATCTTATTGTATCATAGGAAATTTGTGTATACTGAAAAAGTCAATAGCAAATAAATTTTGGCTTAAATTGGTTGGCAATAAAAGTTGGGTTATTAACTTGATTTATAGCTCTGGGGTGGTAGCGGAGAGGTGGCGATAGGTATAAAATGAAAGATACTGGACAAGTATATAATAATATAATAATATATATGCGCAGGCACTACGAGCACCTACATCTAAAATTTCAAGTCTATAGCTCTTATATGGTCTGAGATCCTTGCGTTCATACATACGGTCGGACGTACGGTCGGACGGACGGACGGACAGACAGACGGTGTTGCTGATCAAGAATATATATACTTGATGAGGTCGGAGATGCTTCCTTCTGCCGGTTACATACATTTGGATTTTGCACAAATACAATATACCCTTATACCCATTTTTAATGGGTTCAGGGTATAAAAAAAAGAAAATAATAATAAGTATGAAAAATAAAAATAAGAGAGAACAAGCCAGAAAAAATCCATCATTCAGCGGCGAGCCGCATTTAAAACATCTTGATTAAAAACTTAAAAAAAAGTAGGTGGAGCACGCTAAAAGGAAAGCCAAATGCAAACTCAGCGCGTTCTAAGTGAGCCAGCGCGAAAAACAAAAGAAGAATTCGCGAAAAGGGGGGAGGGGAGGGGGGAGCAGGGAAAATGGACCGAGCGGAGGCTATAAACTTATAAGCCGCAAGCGGAAAACAAAGTTACGGGCCAGGCATGAAAGGAAAACCGGATAAGCAGAGTAGCGTATTTTAAAAGGGATTTCAAAATTAACGGCCATCAGGCAAGAAAGTCAATTTGAATGATTAAATAGCAAAAGCTGTGCACGACTGTGAACCCTTTTTTCCGAGAAATGCCGATTAATGCGGCTGTTAGTACGGTTTAAGGATTTGCCCGCTTTCTGGACAGTTTCCTGCCGATTTACATTTATTAATTCTGTTGGTCCGCAAAAAGTTTGCCAAACCCGTTTACCGTTACACAACGGCACACATAATGGATGTAGACTAAAAATAATATAATATGAAAATATTACGACAGCACGGAAAAGGCGATAATCCATCATTTCGGGCATCAAGTGTCTGCGGAATGACAATAGAGCTCTCCAGCCAGACAGCTAACCATGGGCGACATGGTAATTTATTTACGTAAATATAATATACGTCATATAATTTGAAATTATTTCTTTTATTTCGATGCTGTCGGAATTTTTCAAATTGCTAAAACATGTATTCATCAAATTCTTATGTGGCGCTTACAAAATCTTTGAATCCCATTTCCACCGAAGACATTTGAAAAGATTTTTGGAAATGAATTTAAGCGCGTGTGAAACAGTCCTCAAATAAATTTGAGCAAAGATCTTTGGAATTGAATTTGCGCCCGATCGAATGATAAACAAAAAAGTTTCATACAAAACGTTTCCGCGATTTTTCCATACTTGCGGGTGGAATATTTAACTACACCATTTACGATTTGGGCTGTGCGTTGATCTGTCAATAAGCCAGCCAGTCAGTCAGTCAGAACAAACAGAGACAGAGATAAATATATTTTTTTTAGTTCTGGCACATTTTTGATAATTATTTTAAGTGCTGTGCCCATTGTTGGCTTGTTATTAACACTAGACTATCATTTCAGGCCACATATCTCAGGCCTCGCACATGATTATGCTAAAAAAGTGAATAACCCGACCCGGCAACATTGCAAAGCATTTTTAATATTTGTGTGTTCGTGCGTGCGTACGTGTGTGTGTGAGTGTGTGTGTGTGTGTCTCTGTGTGGGTGTGCACTCTTGTTGTACCTGGTTTAAAAACATTTCAATCACATCGAAAGTTTTGGCACAGCCAAATTGTTTGCTTAACTTTTAATAACGGCCAAAAATGGGCCTGGCAGTAAATATTATGCGATTCAAAAATCTAGGCCTATGTGTGCGTTTGATGGGTGTATGTGCGTGTGTTGAGTGTGTGCCGCCTGGTTGTCATTTATTCAGATGCTAATTTATTTAGATGGGCACGCTTTTAATTTTCGCTTAACAAACATAGCATCAGAACGCCGAAAATATATGTTATTTGCCTTGATGTTAAATCTGACTTCTGAACGCTGAGTAAATCGATTTAATAGGTAAAACCCAGGTGCACAAGTCGAATTTAAAAGTTGATTTGAACTATGAAATAATTGAATTTGTTACATTTTCTGCTATCAAAATGTTAAAATGTTTGTGCAATTTACTCAAAATTAAAATTCGATTAGCTAGACAATTAAATGATTTGGCTGCGCCTTAAGATATGCAGCATTTTTTGTAAAATAAAGTTTGCTCTAATTCAATCGACTGCTTTGCATCTTTGATTTGATGACAATAATAAGTATTGAATTCCGATTTTGTATGTGATGTTTAGTCTGCTGGGTTGGGAGAAGGTACATTTGGTATTTCTTTTTTTTTTTTGCCAGGCATTAAAGTTTAAAGACATTAAATATACAGGCTGCACATTAAATATAAGACATGATTATAACTTTCGCTCTTTTGGAATCCTGTTCATTTGTTTATTTTCTTGTGCTTCTTTTTTATATGTTTTTACTGATGTTCTACTCTACCAAGCGATGCTTAATTCGTGTTTAATCTCACTAAATTGTTATTGCCCACTCCCAGGGGCGGCCCCATTGAGGCGTGGCCGCTGCTGTCAACGCAAATGCTGTGCGACAATTAAGCCGCAACTGCGAAGCTGCGTCTCTGTCACTGACAGCGTCAGCATCGGCGTCGCCGCTCGTCAAGCCGGCAATGACAGGTGAATGGCCCAGACGCCCATCTCTGGCAATGATAGGCATGTAAATGGGCTGTCGGTGCTTGGCTTAACCCAGTCTGTGACAGCAGCAGCTGTTTGGCTCCAGCTTGGCTACATTCTGCGGTGCGCCGCAGCGCTGCAAAGGTGCGCGATAAAATCGTTGAGATAAGCGACCCCGGACAACAAAAGTGGGCGGAGGCAGGTGGCCGAGTGGAAAACGTAGCGCGTGCCATTGTCTGACGGTATTTGTGTTTATTTTATTTTTTATTTTCCTTTTTTTTTTCTCTCTGCCTTTGGACGCTTCAGTTAATCAGTGAAGTTAAGCACCATGGAGCGCCGTCAGCAGCGTCGATATCCAGCTGCGCAACACAGGCGGCGCCAGCGGCAGCGGCAGCGACAGCGCTGCTGTGGCAGCTGAAGCTGTCACCCTGGCGACCATACACGAAAAACAATATGTTGCCCGGCGTTTGGCTGTGGCCGGCTATTGTTGCCAGCTGTTTGCGCGGCCGCCCAGCTAGCTAAATAAACAGCTAACGCTGCCCCAGAGCACTGGCCAAGAATTGGCTGTTGGGCGGCGCGGAGCAAGCGGAGGCCAGGGCGCTGGCAACCGTGTACTACACAACCACACACGCATACACACAGATACAGCTGTTGTTATTACTGGTGCCGCCGCCGACGCTGTCGACTGCGAATCTTTTGCGGCACTGGCATCAGTTGTGCGCTGGTAACGAACGCGTGCAGTTTGAATTTTGGATTTATCCAAAATATATAAAAATAAAAATATCAAAATGAATATAATTTCGCGAACATCAACAAAATTCTAATCATATTTTTTGTCGCGCTGTGAAGCACAAATTCGTGTGGCCGCTTGCGTTGGTTGCGCCACCAAAATTGACGCTGTCGATTTGTCAATAACAAATTTCCGAAGACATCATAAGCATAAGCAATTTATAGTGTGTGGGTGCAGCTGCCACAAAGGCATACCGTTTAGCTAGGGCGTGACACGGTTAAGCTGCGTCGGTGCTGGCTTCTTTAACGTGAGGCGAACCACTTGCTGACGTTTTTGTTTTTGTTGTCTTACCTTCTTACAATTACCGTTAGCCATTATTGTGCTGCTGCTGCGTGTGTGTGTGTGTGTGTGCGAGCCAGTGTGTGTGCATTGGTGTGGCTCCAAATTGTCTATGGGGACAGCTACGTGTGGTAGTCCGTGAATTAAGCTGGTGCTGTTTGCTTCGCTCGGACCATGTCGCCGCTGTTGTTCCCTGCGGATTATTGTGCATGATAATTGAAAAAAAAAGAAGAAAAATATATATAAACATTCTTCGATTCTATCGTGCTGGCCTTTGTCGACTGCTTGGCCAAAAGCGTTTAATTGGAAATTTGTTATTTGAACCCGCCGAACCGTGAAAATACAACGGAAAAACTGTCGCGACAAAGGCGACTGCCAAATTGAAAAAGTAAAAAATAAAAAATAAATAAAATAAAATTATAAGAAAAGAAAATGTTTCACCCGCGTATTGTGTGCGGAAACCAAAAAAGCAAATGTAATGAGCGCTCGGGCAATTAAAAATCAATAGAAAACTGTAGACAGAAAGCGCCACAGCATGAATCTAAGCAACATAACTCTGACCCTGCCCAGCAACAGCAGCTGGCTGGAGTCGCAGCTGGAGCTGACCACAGCGAGCAGCAACCTGGACAATTCAACTTTATCCTCATTCTATGCCGAAGCGGAGGCCATACGGGCCACTGTGCGCTGGGTGGTGCCATTCTTTTTTGGCATTATCGCCATCTCCGGTTTCTTTGGCAACCTGTTGGTCATATTGGTGGTGTTGCTGAACAAGAACATGCACTCCACGACAAATCTGCTGATTGTCAACTTGGCCGCCGCCGATCTGCTGTTCGTCATCTTCTGCGTACCATTCACGGCAATTGACTATGTGACACAGCATTGGCCCTTTGGCAAGATGTGGTGCCGCAGTGTCCAGTATTTGATAGTGGTCACCGCCTATGCTTCCATCTATACGCTCGTCCTGATGTCCATTGATCGCTTCTTGGCCGTCGTTCATCCCATACGCTCTCGCATGCTGCGCACCGAGCATATCACCAAGATAGCCATATTTACGCTCTGGACGGTGGTGCTGACTGTCTCCATGCCGGTCACTTTTGCGCATGATGTGGTGGTAAGTGTTTGTGTGTGGCATACAGCCTCAGGGCCTGTTGCCTGCTGTGCCCGAATGTGCTGCGAATAACAGAGGCCAGCTAAAATTTATTGCTGCGCATCATCGGCACCTCGTTAGATGTCCCGAGCCGCTGCTCCACGTCAATGGGCAAAAACACTTTTGTTGTGGATCTGGCTTTGGCCTTTACCTAGCTGCCCACGTTTTTATTTTGTTATTGTTGTTATTGTTTTTTTTTCTTCTTGATTTTATTTAAGTTTATTCTTTCTTTTCACATTTACGTGTTTATATTCAGAATTCGGTAGATGCGGGCGCCTGTTCTGTTTTTGTTACTAATTTGCTATTTGAAATGCATAAATTTTAATTATAGAGCTGATACAGAACACACACGAGCGAAGCAGTTGCTGGTCATATGGCCAATACCATCTCCAAATCATATGTGCCACAGCTATTTACAATTTGCAGTTGGATTTCTTACTCTGCTTATTCAGTTGCCCCAAAAACTAATGGATCATTGATCACAGACACACAGACACACAGACACACAGACAGGCAACAGGCTACAGGCCGGGCATACGCTGCGTATGATAAGTCTCTGGCGATATGGCCTTGATGCTGGTTTCTGGGTAGAGTGCGCATTTAACGCTCGCCTTGCCATCATTTATCCATTTGCCATAAAGGCGTTAATGTTTTTATGATCAATGCCCTGAGTGTGAACAACAAGTTAATTGTTTAATAAGCGCCGCCAAACAAACATCTTGGCGTGCAAATTTGTTGCTGCTGCCCATTTCTTTGTTTAGCCAATGGACGGAGTAAAACTTTTATGTGCTAGCAATCAAATTAATCGTATTTAAACTTATTTCAAATATCTTCAAATATTTCTTTTCAATTAATTCGCAATTTCCTGCCAACTGCACTTAAATATAATAATTATTTTGGAAAAAATTAAGCGAAATAAGATTAAAGAAAATGCTTATGGTTATTTAAAGCAGATGCGGTACACATTGGGAACAGATATATATATTAAAAAGCCCTTGATCATTCATTTTTCTAAAATGTTTTTATATCAATTTGAACTATCGCCTCAGCTTTTGGTATGGTTCCACATTTGTGGGTGCTCGAAGTTCGAGCCGTAAAAGCTCACATTTCTTTGAATTTAAAATATTTATTATTATTTTTTCAAGAAGCTGAAAATAATGTATTATAAGGTAACGCATTTTAATATCCAATACGGTTATTACGAAATTTATATTAAAGAAATTTAAGATTAATTTATATATTTAACTAATTAAACTAAAACCAGCCGATTCTTCAATCTACTCTCCATATTATTTTCGATGGAATCCATAAAAATCTCGAGACTCAACTCAGCTGCTTAGGCCACATACTAGAACGGCAGCTTTTTTATTCAGCCATTTTTTTTTTTTTGGATATATTTATTTAATTTATGCACCCAAAAGTTTCTAGCATTAATGTAAGCGAAATGGAAACAAAGTTAAATGTTTATAAAACTCTAATGGGTCAAAATTGCAAGCAGAATCAAAAGCTGCTCTTTCATCGCGTAACTATTCGCTTTTGTTATTTAAGTACTTCAGATCAAAGCGATTTAGCAAGCGTTAATTTGAATAATGTTCGGAAAACGCTAATCAGCTTATTGGCTGGAAACGTCTGGGACAGCTGCCACATCTAAATAGCTTTCCTGTAATGCTTCAACGAAGTTCATTAGCAAAAATACAACGCAATTCCCCTACTTATGGATACATTTTCCAGGAACTGTGTGTGTGTGTGTGTGAGGTGGGGATATTTTTGTGAGTGTGGTTGAGGCCTATTCATAATCAAATAGTCGCCTGTAATTAAACGTATCTTATCGCCGTTGGCGTCTTTATCAATGAAATGGACCATTTGTTGTACATTCATTGTTTTTGTTGTTGTTTGTGTGTTGTTATTGTAACTTGATATTTTATTAAATGGTATTTCACGCTCCTTTTTTTCACGCCCGGACTGTTGGCTGCGTCGCTTTTGTTGTTTGTTTTGTTTTTGTTTGTTTTGCTTGGCCCGAGGATTAAGCTGGCCAAATAGCAGCCCAAATTGAATATTTATGTGTGTGTGTGTCGATAACAAACACACACACACACACACACACCCGCACTCTCACATGTGCATGCAAACAAAAGCAAAACGTGCGATAAAACGGCATAATTAACTCATGTTTGATCAACATGTCAATTAACAGTTAGCTATTAATTATATTCATATTACATACAGTTATCTATTGTCTACAGCAAAAAAAACAGAAAAAACAATAGAATATAATAATAATAACAATATCTATTTGCTGCCTATACCCAATACAATATAGTAGCCACGAATTGCGGCGCATATGCCCGTCGTAATATGAACATTAAATATAGATGATCTATTGCGGCATTGATTGACAGCTGTTTATGCCTTATCGCAGAGCCACTTGAGTTGGGTCAGTTCTCTTTTTGTTTATGGATGAAAAGATTTTTGACACACTCAACAACAAAATCGCATTAAAAATCACAACAGAGCCAACTTGTTGCTGTTGTTGTTGTTGTTGAGTTAAGAACATGAAAATCCCATCCAAATACAACTAATTAAATTTTCAATTAGCGCACGCCCACAAATTTCAACTGCCTTGCTTTGGCCTGAGGGCAAATCAATTGGCACAAATCTCCTTGGCCAACATTTTGGGGCATTGTTTAGCTGCTTGTAACAACAACAAGAGAGGCCATAAATAATCGTTCTTGGTATGCATTTCTGTAGAGTTTTTAATAGTATTTTATATTAACAATGCGCTGCGACTGTGCTGTAAACAAAATTGTAAACAAAAAGCGGGCCTGAGGAATATTTTTTTTTTACGACAATAGTTTATGACCCAACTGAGCAGACCAGGGCCAGGTGGGGTGAGCGGTGGGCGGTGGGCGGGTGCCCAAATAGTGAGTGCGTCATGTGAAGAGGCAAATATGTTATCCGCCTGTCACAGACAGTGTTCAGGGCTCGCAGATAGTGCGTTTTAGTTATGCCAGCTATTTGCACGTGTTTTGCTTTTCATACACTCTCCTCCTGTTATTTGGTTTATTTATGAACGTCAAAGCCATGAAAATGTCAGACCACATGACGTATGCGTAATACTGTAGTTATATATATATATTTGCATAGACATATGTATGTTTGTTTTGGACAGGTCGACTATGATAACCAGACGAACGTCACCTACGCCATGTGCCGCTACATAGACAACGATGTCCTTGATCTGAGCACCTTTCAGGTGAGCTTCTTCATAAGCTCGTATCTGCTGCCCCTGATGGTCATCAGTGGATTGTATGTGCGCATGATAATGCGGCTCTGGCATCAGGGCACAGGCGTGCGCATGTCCAAGGAGTCGCAGCGTGGTCGGAAGCGGGTCACCCGTCTGGTGGTTGTTGTTGTCATTGCCTTCGCCTCGCTCTGGCTGCCCGTGCAGGTGAGTCTTAACACTTTAGCTTAATGAAGTTTGCCCAATCGTTCATTCCTTTTGTATTCGCAGCTAATATTACTGCTGAAGGCGCTGGACATGTATGAAATAAACAGCATGTTTAATGTCATACTGCAGATAGTGGCCCATACCATGGCGTACACCAGCTCCTGCATCAATCCGCTGCTCTACGCCTTTCTCTCAGACAATTTTCGCAAGGCCTTCTACAAGGTGAGTGCAAAGACCAGGCTTACCAAGGCTGTCAAGCTATTGTTAAGCTCTTCCCGTCGTATTGTGCCGTGAGTGCTGGGTCAATACCTTGCTTGTTGCCAATTGAGTTGTTTGGCTCTTCTCTTTTATTTTTTTTGTTTTCGTTCTCTTTGTCATGCATTTTTCATATGGCTCTATTAAGTGGCTACCCTCGACCCAATTTGTGGATTTATACAGATTTTAAAAGTATTTTCGCAGCGTTATTTTCCATGCAGCTGTAAAAACGTCAGGTATTTGATTTGATCTCAAATGTGCTTTTAATTCTTTCAAATGTTTCCATCGATAATTCAATTAAATTATTTACGCTGCCAACAGTCAGACATGGAAAAAAAAAATCACATAAAATAATATTAGAAAAACGCGCGCAATGCCCAAACATTTGCCAGCAGTAGGCGGCTGCCTTAATGAGTTAAGTGCGAAAAACGAGCATACGCCGCGTGGGACGGAGATGCGCCCAACAATTGCGTTATAAATACCAACATTTTACAGCAAAATTGTGAAACGAGCCAGCCAGCCCAGGCAATCAAATTCAATCAAATCGGAATTTCTATTTTTGGTACTTGTGCGAGATGAATGCTTGGCATTATCTTACACAGCGAAAATGTTGAAATATGGAATTTTAAACAAGTAGTAAGCACATTGCATCAAATTGGCGCTGGCTTGGAACAAGCAGCACAAGCTGTAGCATTTAGTTATTAAAGCATTTTTTTTTGTGCAAATCGCAAAAGGTTCGTTGACACCAACAACAAGCCCACGTGGCCACGCTCTGCAGGACCCTGCCGGACCCGGGAATACACATTATGTGCCGGGCACCGCAGCTCATTCCAATTCAACTCACTTGCTGCGCACATTAATTCTTTTGCTCGGCGGCCATTTACATAAGTACAAAACGTAAGGAAAAAATCAAAATAAAACCAAATTCGTGGCATTCCGTGGGCACTCGAGGGCGGAGATCGGCTCCACTATGCTTTACTTACTTTTAATTACTTTAGGGACAGACAATGGGTGCGGCAGACCCATTGACTAGAGTGGGTGTCTGGAGTCGAGTTGGTGCCATCGATGCCAAAGCCGTCTGTAACATTTCCTTTCAATCATTTTGTGGCCTAATTTTAATATTTTAATTTGTTTTGTTGTGAATGTTTTTGGTGCTGTTGTTGCTGTTGCTGCTGTTGGCGCAGTTTTTTCCACTTTGCGCAAAGTCCTGCTTCGGCACTTTGCATATAAATTGAGCCTGGCCATTCTCCATGCGGCCTGCGCCCTGCGCCCCTCGCGCGGCGCTAATTGATGTGTTTGTCAAGTCATTAAATTAGATTAATTACATTAATTAAATTGCTGCGTTGGCGCTGGCTATTGTGTTGGTTTACTGTGCGAGGCGCATGTGGTTTTATTTTTGTTTTCCATTTTTTTTTTTGTTATCACTTTTTGTAGCTTTAAATCCTTGTCCAGACAGGTATTGAACGCACCTATTAGCCTATCAAATGGGCTAATTGCTCGGCTGACAGCTCGTCCATTATGCAATTAGTCAAAAGCGTGTCAATGGTTTTTTTTTTTTTTTTTTTTTTTATTGTTTTAGGATTCGATGTGTGGAGTCAGCCTCCCATCGATTTTGGCCAAAAACCGATTTAATTCAATTGTCCCAGATTAAATATGAGCTCAAATTTATTTGTGTACATTGAATGTGATGCCCGTGGCTGTATTTACTTTATTCTTTTAATTAATGTTAACTTTATTGATATTTACTTTTGCTGGTAATAACATATTAATATTAAATAATGTAATGAAAAATAGGCATGAACTATTTACAATTTATTTTAAATGCTTTTCATCAGAAATTTTGTTTACATTTTTCCCACATTATCTTGATAAATTCAATGAAATGTCAATTTTCTCACAATTACATGAATTCCGATTTAATCTATATAAGCGAACTGATTCCCGATCTTTGCAAGGCCTAAACATCTTTTGCTGAGATGCTAATCCGGAATAGAGAATATGATTTTTTTTTCTGAATGCCAATCAATAGTTATGATTTGTACGAGGCCATAGAGACATTTGATTAGAAAATAGAGTTTTATTTATTTGAATAATAGTTTAAATAGAAGTTCTGTTAAAGTATGTTTTCCAGCCAAAATAAACGACGGCTTCTAACCGACTCCTACGACGTGGCCAAAAGTTACCTGTGCTCTGTGCTGTGCCTGTGTGTGTGCGATCTATGTATTATGCCTAGGCTACAGAATATGTGTTTTTTAAAGCAGTTGTATAATTAATATTAATGCAAAGAGATATGTGATAAAGCATTTGGCAGCGTAATTATTCGATAATTTTGCAGTAAATGCTGTGCATGCATTCCGTTACATAGTATGCGCCATAATCAAATCACAACCAAAATGCAAATACAGGTAGATGCACACTCGCACACACACACACACACACACACATCGATTGATGGGGCCCAAAAACCGTAACTTATTTCCCTTGAGCGATTGCATGGAAATGCCAGAGTCTGTGCGATTGCTTTTATTGTTGTTGTTGTTGATGTTGTTGTTCTATGACGGCGCACTAATCAACAATTTTGGACGGTTCAATCAGAGCGCAAATTCATAAATCATTTATATGCAAACGCCCAACGGAATAGAAGGGACTGCGCCGATAGAGGAGTGGGGGAATGGACCCACAGATAAACTGTGGGCATTTCAACACCTCAAACCAGTTAAATAATTGAATATTGAATCAAATCTAATCATTCAAACGCAAAGCCACAGTCCATTGTGTGGGCAAGCAGGCTTGATAGGGGAATTGCTAAGGCAGCGACTGGTTCCATTGGCATTGCCGTGCATCCAGAACGTATCATTAATCAAACATTTTGGGGCCCCCGGACCTGGCTCAATTTACTCGTCGTTATTTTATGTATTTTTAGCATTAACTTATGCCCGACATTTCTCGCATTTCATCTTTCGTTTCTCCGTAGGCCATTAACTGCTCGAATCGCTACCACAATTACACATCTGATTTGCCGCCGCCGCGCAAGACGTCCTGCGGCAGGACCTCCACGACGGGTCTGTAAGCGCCAATGCGACGACTACCAAAAATCGGCGACAGCCACAACAATATGTAGTATGTATCGAAAAGTGATTGACCGAGTGGCAACAGCTGGTGGAGTGGTGGGAGAAGGTGGCAGATTGATTGCCGCGTGGACGCTGAAACGCGGCCAACCGGCTAAATGCGGCCGATTATGGGGCTGAGCATGTGCCGTTAATTAACGACCGATGCCCAAATGAAAGGACCCAAGTTTCCAGCAAAACAACAAAGTAAAACTCTGATCAAAATAAAGCGCGCATTTTAAATCGCGACAGCTATTTGTAGCATTAAGCTGTATATGTATTTAGATTTAGATATAGATGTACTTAATATAGGCAAATCGAACTCCCTACGAGTTAACGCTTGTTATGGGCCACGCGCAATCGTGTGCATTGAGGCGTTGCCAAATGTAAACAAAACTGTTAATTGCGCAGCTTTTTGCTAATTCAATGTAAACAATAAATGAAATAAACAAGAAATCCAATATTATTTTATTTCTTTTTAAGCAACAGCAGCATCCAATAACTCAAAGCAACTCAAAACTATTGCAAAGTATCCTGAAAATGCGCACTGCTGGCGCCTAATTGTCTATGAAGTGATGTGGAAAAAAGCGAAATTGAAATACTTGTCGGGGTACAAGGCGTTGCCACCCGCATGAAGAGAGCGCACAGAGCAGTTGTCGCATTTGCAGCAATCTGGCAGGCTTGTGCGTGTCCATTCAAGCATTTCCTTAGCCCAATAAACAGATCTGTTTATTACTCTATGGCCCAGCATATTGATAGGCATTGATGCGGCTGGCAACGCTGCAGGTGAAACTCTCTGGCAACACTCGTGGAGGCGTAAGATCGCCTTTTTGGTCAGCTTTAAGTTTTGGCTTCGACTTAGTACGCATTTTGGCCAAGTTGTGCAAGCGTTTTGATTGCATTCGCGGGCCGCCGGACATGGAGCTGAATTAATTATGCAGTGTTCGTCTTGTGTTTCGTGCATTGGCTACGGTTTTTTGGGAAAAGGGAAATCGAGCTGTTTCGCAGTTTTGCATAATTTATTCAGTTTTAATAAGCGTGCGCGCGTCCAGTCTAACACCACAACTTGGGGCGTTGCTTTTACACCTGATGTGGGCGTGGGCGTCGCTAAGGTTGAGCTGTTGTCTTGCCAAGGTGGCGTAATTAAGGCGTATCAGTCGCTGACAAGCATCACTTCATCGCCGCTGCCAATGTAATTAAAATTTCAAATTAGTTGCTCAAAGCTGTTGCAGGTAAGCGAAAAGCAGGTGTTGTTCATTGGATAATATTATGAATGTGCGCACAGTGACAGCCTGTGTGTGTGTGTGTGTGTGTGTGTGTGTGTGTGTGTGTGTGAGTGTGGCTGAGTGTATGTCTGTTCAATGAGCCACAACTATTGGCGCCATTACAGCGCACGCTACAGTGGACACACTTGCTGTGGCCTTAAGTCATTGTAGCGCCCAAGTAAATAGCTAAACAATAACGGTGTTGACAACACCGCGAACAACAATAGCAACAGCAACAACAATGGCAACAATGTTATCATCATAACAATAATCATAATCATAACTGTAAGTGTAACAGTTGTCGTTCCTGTGCACGTGAGTGTGTGTGTGTGTGATGAACATTCAGAAATTGTAGCATATCTTTGTGCTGGCCTGCATACAAAGCAGCTGAAACGAAACGGCATGAAACAGTCGCACTACTGACCTAGTCATAACAGTAAGAGCAGCAGAGAGCGCGAGAGTGAGAGAGAGCGCGTTTGGAAGAGCGTTCGTTGCTTTAAGAGCGCGATTTCACAAAGAGCGCAACTCCGAAAAGTGGTGAATTTCGCATTGGCTACAGTTAACAGCGACGAAGAGAGCGCAACGCTGGCATTGGAACACGAACGGTAACTGCACGAAGGCGCAGGTCTTGGCGTCTCTCGTCCACCTGATTCAGTGTCTGTGGCACGTTGCTCGCTGCGTCACATCAATTGGCAACGGCCAATCGGCAACGGGCAGCGGGCGAGCCGGCAGCGACAATCTGTGCCTGTGCCCGCCGTTATGGCTATTTGGCCAAATGAACCGTAACCAAATGCTGATAGCCGAAATGTTTCAGTTTATGGCCACAGCGACAGCCAAATTGCCTTTTGGCGTGTCGCATAATCGCAGCAAAGGACATTGTCTTAACACACACCCACATCCGCCCACCTTGTATATGTTGTGCTCGATTGCATAAGGAGCACAACACAAAAAAACTATGTGCAACAACTTTGCACTTCATTTTGAAGCGTTGCTTTTTCGATTTACGCTCAACTGGCAAATTTCCGGTTTGCACTCTCACACACACACACACACACGCACACGCACAACACATATACATATGCAGCAAAAAAGTTGATCTGTCAATTTTTGCTCTCAAATACAGCCAACGGGCTGGTTTGGCAGTGTTTGTACAACTTCTGTAAGTCACAAAATGGCGGAAAATCTTTCTATTCGTACTCTACAATTCACAATACCTGTCATTGGGGTATATTAGCTAGGTTGCATGTAGATTGGCTCGCGATTCTTATCTTTAACGATGCTTTTAAAATGAAAAATATATTAAGTATTTCTCATTCCAAACATTTATTTACAACACAGGTTCCGAACAGGCTGCAGCTTGATTTTAAGGCGCGGTATTGACTGTTTACTTAAAACAAAATCAAGATGCTCAACATGGCAGTGTAGCTGTAAGTCGTTGCAAAAACTTATTTTTTTTTGGCAGCCAACAAGTTTTACGATACTTTTTGAGTGACATTTTGTCAATTTTAATGCGCTTAGCTGCAGCTCAAAAATCCTGTGTTACATGCCCCATAAGAAGAGAAAGAACAGGCAGCAGCAACATCTAAAGGTAAAAGTGCAAAAGTTCAAAAAAAGATTTGCCACATCGTTTAAATTGCAAGAAATGTTACTCAAACAGTCCTCACTGCGAGAAACCTTAAAAGACTCTTAGCATATACCCGAATAAAACATGGCTAAGAATCCAGAATAATCCCGAATAACAACATCATATTAAGCTTGAATTTTATTGCATAAATGTTTTTTTTTTTTTTTGTATTTTAAGACTCTGAACAATACATGTGAGTTACAATTGGAATATAAGTTGATCGCTGGTTACAATTTTTGGGGTGCACGCCAATTTTGCATTATGGAATTTTTAATTAATTTAACTAGGAATTGATTAAGCGGCATACTAATGACTGCGTGCGCTGCCCGCTCAGCCTGAACAAGCCAATACATAAATGAAAAAACTTTCGCGAATAACCGACAAGAACACAATTTTCTAAAATGCGGCAGAGAGCAGCATCGCAGGAATTAATTGCGGGTCGTTAAAGTTTCGAGCTAGCGTTGGATAGAGAGTGTGGGTAGGGATGGGCAGACGGGGCGGGTTGGCAATAATTTAAATATTAGTTACACATAATGTAAACCATAAATTAATTTTGAATTCGCAAACTATTAAAGAACTTTCGCCTGGCTCGAGTAGGACGACAAGGAGTTGGAGGACATCCGTCTGAACTTTGCAAGCGCCAACGTCGAGCCGAGCAGAGCAATTAGTTATTCACGCTTGCGCTTGTCCTGGGCGCAAGTTGTTCTTTTTTATCATCCTTTTTATCCGTTTTTTTTTTTTTTGCCAAATCCGCTGCGAAATCCTTGGGTGCTCTATTCCGATTTTAACGCTATCCGAGTCGCTGCAACATGGAGGCATAGACCTGACTCTGCTCGTAGTTCCTGAAGGCCTCGCGAAAGCGCAACTTCTGCTCGGCACTCAATTTCGCATGAAAATCTTGTGCAGCTGTCACGAACAATGCAATTTCGTGTTGACCCAATTTCCGTGGTGCCATTGCCGCGCAGGCGGCAGTCGAGACGTTGCCGCTGGCGGATGCGGCACCAATGCCGACCACCAGCGGAAATAGTTTAATCAAATGCAGATTTATGGAAGCGGATAAAAAGATGACGCTCAGACCCCAGACACCTTGCTGCTCCGGCTGGGCCAAAAATGTTGGCAGCGTACAGATCAGCCAGTCCTGCAGCATTTGCAGGAACGATGAGTCGATGGCCGAGCGAAACACCTGAAAAAGCACGTAGACACGAAACGAAACAAAGAAGTACAACAAAAAATACGTTAGTGAAATTTGCTAATACACTTAAGATGAGGGCATCATTGTTATGTGCAGGCGTATGTAACGTGAGGACTGAAGGTGGCTTCTCCATTAAATATATTTATGTCCGATTTTCTGTTCTGATCCAGACTTGTTAACTTTAACGTGGCTGCTCCTTGTATCCGCACAGATGAAGTTGGTTTTAAATCAGTAATAACTTGTAATAACCCGTTTTTTTGAAATCGATATTGACTTCTTGTTTTTTGACCATATCTACTCATTTACACGGAAAACACCTTGGTCTTTACATACATTCGTATGCCATATTTATCGGACGATGAACACATGACGAGACTAAGCGAAGTCTTTAGGATGATAAACTCTGCTTTTAGGGCATCTCTTAGTCGGTGATTCCCGAACTGAGCACGTTTACTTGTTTTGCAGTGAAAGCGTTAGCCAAAAAAAAAATCAACCAAGCTGTTTGATTACAAGACTCGAAACTGAGTGCAACAAAGTGGGCAAAGAAAAGGGCGTGCCGCACATGTTTTGTGGCAAGGCCGGGCTAATGAAATTCCGTTCCTTGCCTCAGTTAGTTAACTCGCCCCAAATGACAGTGCAATTTGCGCTTTAAGCCAGGTGGCTGCTGTTGCTCCTGCCCAGGCAGTAAGTACAATGCTGCTAGTATTTGCCTTTTTATTAATTTCCATGCGCACACATACGGACGGACGGGCGGATGGATGGACAGAGCAGGACTCACGCCCACTGGGCAACCTTGAACCTAATGAAAAAAATTTTATGGCACCACAGTGGTTGCCTCGCACTGACCCACATAGTTGCGTACGTTTTGGTCCGGTCAGGGGCCAAGCTGTAGCCATGAATTCCATTAATTTTCAAGCTGCCAACAAATTCCAAGCACACACACACATACACCCAGACACAGCAGAGCCGGCAACTGACAACTGAAGGCAACTATTTCACCCTTTCGACTGCTGCTCAGGCCAGATATTAGCGGTGCATTTGCTTCGCACCAGTCTCAAGCCACAGCCACAGCAGGAGAGGCCCATAAAGCTACCCAAAGCAACCAAAATGGACGACCCCAAAGGCACACAATCGCACACACACACACATGCACACAGAGACACGCACGAGTAGCTGCTGCTGCTGCTGCTCCTGCTGCTGGGCGAGCAGAGGTGACGACGTCTTTACCTTTGCATCTGGCTCTGGAGCTGACCAGCAAACCTGCTGAGCAGTTGGCCAGTAGATTTGGCTGCTACTCACCTGATACACAATCGTGGCAATAACATCGCCATGAGGCTGATTTATGGCCAGGAACTCCTTTATGACCTTCGTCAATATTTCATTTGGCGGCACTAAATCACGTATAATTTGGCACAGTACTTGTCCATAAATCCAGGCGGCGTCTCGACTCGATGATTTAATACAATGCAAAAGTATATCGACTTTATCGCTTTGCAGCGCGATTATCTCCGGATCATCCTGCACAATGCCATTCGATAGCTCCGTGTTCTCCAGTTGAGTCGACGAACCTGCAAGACAATGGGATGCGATATTAGAATATAGAACGTATGACTAGCAAAAACTTAACAATTAACAGCCACACACACACAGCTATTGACCATTATTTATCAGGCTCGCGGCAGGGGGCAACATCAATGCTCAGACTTCCTCCAGGATACACATAAATTTACATTTTAAATTTTATGGATTTTTCACTTGCTCTTTCGGCCCAGTGCAACCCGCTTCATTCGCAAACTTATCCACAGCCAGACAACTTGACGCGTCTCCTACTCAATATACACTCCGTATAGGTGTGTGTGTGTGGGTGTGTGTGTCTGGATTCGTTTTTGTAATCGTTGCTGTTTACCAAAGTTTATTTGTTTGTTTACGAGCTGCACAGCAAAAGAGTAGAGTTCTATATGTATACCGTTATTGATTCATTCAAACAGGTCTCAGAACTGCAAGTGGAGCACATTCAACTACAAATATACTCTGTAATAAGCTACAAAGTCCGGCGCTAGCATTAAGTAGTTCACAGGTTGTATTTAAGAATAATCCTCCTATAATATTTCTTAAGAAGCCTGCAAACAAAAAGCGTTTACGATTTATATGCAAATTTCATCACAAGCAAATATGTGTTCTAAAAGCTATAATATAAAATTGAAGGAAAATAAAATATACTCAGCTTCTCGCTGCTGTTTAGCTTGATCAAAATAAACAATATATATATATATATATCGATATTCTATAAAATATGGCAATTTAATGGGTTACAGAAATTTGCATTTTTCTTATGTTTTATATACCCACTTTAACACTTCTACAGGGCATGCGACGCTCATTAAGATTACAGACAGATTATTAAATGCTAATTCCAAATGAAATTTCGAAGAGTTCTCGATACGTTGAAATACCCATTTAGTAAGTGGTACAAAAATATGAAAAGCCCTATCGATAATAGACTTATGTGATTGAGTGCACATTTTTCAGTTCCTTTAATGGGAATAATGTTGGAAATGAGCTGCCAGGTCTGGGTTGTATTCGAAGCTTGGCAAATTAATGTGCAAAGCTTTTACTGCAGAGGTGAGAAATGTTGTCGGCTTTGCTGTTGGCAAACTTTTGACAAAATTAGTTGTCGTTGTTGTTGTTGTTGTTGTTGTTGCAGGTGTGTGGCATGTGTGTGTTGCAGCACTAAGCTTCGCCTGCCTCACGTGTGGCTGCATTTGGCTTTCGCGTGCGCGAATTATTTACAATGAGCGCGCCTGGCCAGCGCCAACATTGGCCTTTTGCTCTTAGCAGCTTAACATTGTTGCTGGCTGCTGTTGGCCTAGGTCGGAGCAGGACTGGATTGGATTGCTGTCGCTTTTGCCGCTGCTGCTGCTGCTGTTGGCCACAATTACGCGCGCCGCAAATGCCGTTAGCCATGTTAAAAAAGCAACAAAAAACTAACAAACTGTAAAATTCGTTTAAGGAAGACGAACAAAAAATTCAGCAACAGACAAGGACAAAAACATTGCATCGAAAAAAAATGTTTGTAGCGCATGTTTTGGCCCTTAAAGGACGTCCAATATAGCCGCAAATATTTATTATTGCGTATTGCTCGGCGTAGAGGCGCCCCTTTTTTCTGTGATTGTGGGCGTACGCTTTCGTCTTCTGCCTTTGTTTATCCTTTTTTTTTTTCTTGTTTTGCTTCTTGCGCCGCAAAACACTTTAATAAACCAGGCTAACGAACGGGCAAAAAGCGCGTGCCAACGAAATGGCCAACTTCCGCTTTACTGCACTTTGTCTGCGAGAGCCTAAACAACGCCATTTGCTGGCAAACTGCTCGTTTGGGGTCTGGAGAGGGGGCGTGGTGCGCAGCCAGCGCAAAAATTGACATTTTTCAAAGGATTTGCATGCTGTGCGCATTTGCCAAGGACCCGAAAGCGAATGGCGCATCGCAACGCGTCTGACAAAGTGCAAGAAAAATACATGTAGATGCGTACTCCCGTATGGCGTTGGCCAGCGCATCCTGGCTCGCATCCTGTGCCATATTTATGCACATTGCCGCCATTGTTTTGGCCAAAAGCTGCTGCGCACATTTACTCTCTCGGGCTGGAAAGCTAAACTTCAAGTTTAAAGTTGAATAAAGTGCCAGCAAGCAAAATACAGAGCAAAAAACAAAGCAGACCAGAGACGGCCAACAAGTTAGGAGCAGGCTGTGCGGGCGAGCAAGCTCTATCTTATGCCAGTTAAGGACGCCGCAACTAAATGGTTTCCAGCTAAGCCAATTGGCCAGAGAAACGAACTTTAAGGCAACAACTGCGCCTATTACAAAGTCAATGTCAGCCATTCCCCAAAAGGAAGAAACTATGCCTGCATATTGGGTCGATAGAAATATTGTTGTTCTTGTGGAAAGATATGTATTCGCTAATGAAACGCCAAATGCACGGTCGGGGAGAGGAGTCTTGCTTAGTAAATAAGAACACGAACAACATTTGAACTGTGCCCCAAGAGATCCCCTTGGCTAACATTTCGGAATTTTAAACGAGAGTGCTGAGGTCTTGCAAATACCCTATAGCCAGTTGTTAAAGACGAACAAGAACTGAATATAGTTATTTATTGATTTTGGGGAACACGGGATGTTATCGTTGAAGTCTTTCAGATGAAGACGTTCAGACAGACAGTCCCGATTTAAGGGGTATTAAAAAGAGCAATTTGAAAGGGGGCATGTATTGCGCTGCATGTGTTGCAGTGTCAAGCACTTCTCAACGCCAATAATTGGCCGAAAATTGCGCTAATAACGGCAACAAGAGAAATAATTGTTGGCCTGCCAGCCAACTGCCCAACTGGCCAACTGACCAGCGAGGGCAGCTGGCCAACAAAGTATTCAGCAAGCATTGACAGCAATAACCCAAGCATGTCCTTACACGCACACACACACACACACACACACACACACAAATTCGGTCATGGACAAAATGGGCGGCAGAAACAACAAACTGTTGACCAGGGTCAGCAAAATGAAATGGACACACGACACATTGACTTTTGGCCAGCGGAACAATCAAGCGGTTAACCTGAAACTCAATGAGACAGTGTAAGCAAATTGAATGCATATGATTTAGTTATTTTCTTTGGACTCCTGCTTAAAGCAGCTCAAATTGAAGCCACAATCGATTCAGCTTGATAGTCGATAGAGACTTGCACCACAATGGCCTTGCGCCGCCTTGCAAGTCCCTGGTTGTTGCTCTGACAACAACAGCGACAAGAATTGGTTTTTTGCGGCTGTTGCGATATTAAATAAAATTACAAAATATTTTCAACTGTCTTCTTATGCCCCACGCACATATGTTTTTGTCGGTTTGTTTGCCTTTATAGATGTTGTTGCTGCTGTTGCTGCTTCTTGTTTATTTTCGATTTCTCTGCCAGTACTTACCCACATACATGCAGGACAAAAGCAATTTCAATGCTGGAATTGAAAATTTCTCATTTTCCATTTTCAGCAATTCGAGCGCAAGTTTTTCAATTTTATGTCGCAACTGCGGTGTGACCACAGCTCCAGTTCCAGGTCCAACATCGCCGGCTCCACCACCCCCAACACTTCCGGTGGCTTCAGCTGTGGTAGGCGCTGCACTCGCACAGCCGCTATTCACCACGATGCGCTCGAGACCCTGGCCAAGGCAAAAAGATAAATATATATAGATATGTAAATATGTTTTGTTATAAAAGAAAAAACTAAAATTTACAGAATGTGTATACATACAAAAAAAAAAAGGAATCTATATATAGATAGCATGGTATGCAACAAAAGGCACAGAATTGTGCGGCTCATAGAGAAACAGCATTTGGGGGCGGACAATTCGCTTTTGAATTTTTATCATTGCATACTTAAGTGGATTTTTCAGTAATGGCCACGCTAATTGAGTGGCAAATTGTTATTGTTATTGGCCGCTGTTGTCGCTGCGCGCCCAAGCCAACAACTACCCACCCGCCGAACAGACACTCTTGCTATTAGTTCCGCATCTCTCTCTCTCGCTCTCGCTCTCTTCCCCCTCCCTGGCGTGTTGTGCGCCATCAAAGCGCAAGTAGCGACAAAAACAACAACAACAACAACAAAAAACAATGAAACAATTGAATTGCGTGCAAATTTCATAAATTGCTTGAAAAGTTGAATTTAATTTGGACTCTAGCAAAAAAGGTCCAAAGGCAGGAAGTATGCAGGGAACAGAAGCGTTATATATTCTATCTAGGGTATAAAAAAGGGGTATCAACTTAACTTTCAGTTAAAGTATTTATATTTAAATTGATTTGCATTAATATTAAGTGCATTTCTGAATATCACTTCCACTTGGCTTTGAGTTTTTAACTCAACTTAAATTCGTTGAGAAATTTATTTGCCGTATCCAATCTCATATAAAAAAAATATGGTTGCCAAATTATTTAGTATAACAATATATCATGATTTAGGCAGAAAATATATCAACAAATTGTATTATGAATCAAAAAATCAATATTTATATCCTTGTATTTTAACTCAATCAATATACAATAGTCCCATAAAAACATAAAAAACACAAATAAATTAATCAATATATGAATCTGTCAATCCATCAGTTTATCAATCTTTCAAATATGGGTAGTTCAATATCTTAATCCATCAATATCAATACATCAATATATGAATAAATTCAATATATCACAGTATCGATATATATGTATGCATATACTTATATGCATCGATGTAACAATGCATTAGTACATCAATATTATAGAACCTGGCCTTGTAATTTTTTGTGCAGTTTCTTACGTAGTAGTTGATAGTTGAGTGGACTTTGTTGCATTTCTGTTTGTTAATTAATGTGGCAGTCGGTGCATGCAATATGTTTATCCACTGACATACTCTTGCCATCTTCATGTTACCAAAGGCAATTAAAATCTCAACTAGAGCTTTATTAAATGGCCAAATTATGCGCAACGACTGAGGAATTTGTTATTGATGTTGTCTCTGCTAGAGCATCATATTCATATAAGCGATGTGTGCACAATGTTTGAGCAACAATTTCATTACGTTGGACTATGTGCAGGACGCACACACACACGCACACACGCACACACACTTACACAATTGTGTGTGAAGGGGCCGACATGTGTGCGACTTGTGCTATTTTGACGCTCCGTTTTGAGCCAATAAACATTTTGTTGTTGCTTTCACATTTTTTCAGCGTCTGCCAGTTATGAGAGCGTCGATATTTTGTTATACCCTTCTATAGGATATTAAAAGCTTGTCATGTAGTGCGTCACGCATAGAAGGAGTCTAGCTATCGTCCCGGAACTTTGCACATATGCATCTTTTTACTGTCAGAATCGATCAGGTTAGATCAACGAGGTCGATTAAGAACCAATGAAGCTATTTAATAACATTTCTGATTATGAGGCAATGTCAATGAGCTTGTTCGTGTGATGAAGACAGGTATGTATCTTATATGAAATATTAATACGTTAATCGATGCTGTTCTTCTTGATTATACCCTGCACTCATTGAAAATGAGCAAAATGGGTATAAAATAATATATAATTCTATGACCCGCGCAGATCAGGTTTAATTCGAATCAAGATTACCTTGCCGCGGCGTGAGTTATAATCTTTGTGGCAGGTTCAGGGCATTCTCCTAGTCGAGCGATCCCCCTAGAGCACTTTTGTTTTTTATATTTTTGTCATCCCAATGCAGCTGGCTGCCTGGTTGGCTCCCTCTTGAAAATTGTCAATCAAAAAACCAATTAAGCGCGACGTGGACGCTGTCTGAGTTGAAGTCGGCCACTAGATTTGGTAGGGGCAATGGGCTGAGCGTTTAGGGCCATCAATAGAAACGATTGACAGCCGCAGCACTGGCAACTGTCTGGCTGTGTGGGTGTGACCGAATGTTTGTGTGTGACAATTTCTACTCACATGCAGAACGCACAGATAGAGCTCCTCATTTTGTGTCTTCTTCAGGAAATTATTGGCCGCAATAATTGTATTCGACAGCAAATGGCATTGCGGCACAAATTTCGATGTCCACTCGATCAGGCTGTAATTGAGCGTCCACAACAGTTTGGTATGTGCATCACTGAACTGCAGGGGGCTGCAAATGCAAAAACAAAATGAAAAATGAAAAAAAAAACAAATGGTAAAATGTAAAAGTTTCACTCAGTTACTAGCTGTTTTTGTGCCTGAGAGCCACTCAAAGCACAAGCGCGCGACGCTGCAATCAATGCAACAACTTTGGCACCAACACAAACTCTGACCGCTGACCGCTGACCCGCTGGCAACATGTGCTGTTTTTATTGTTGTTACTGCTGTTGCTTTTTCTCTAAATTAATTAGAAGTTTTTGATGGCCAAAGTGCGCTCTAATCAATGGCCAGCAGCCAATATGCGGGCGCTCATGTTCTAAGCCTGCAGCTCTACAAGCTACGCGAGTTGCGCGTAAAATTACAAAATAATTAGGCCGGTGCAAGCTTTGGCTTTTGGCCATGGTCTATAAAGCTGCTGTCTGTGCGCTGATTAGTTTGCGTATGCCCTAAAGCCCGCTAATTGATGTTGTTGTTGTGGCTGCTGCCAAATTGCGTTTGTTCTGCTTGGCTATTGGTCGTACGCTGCGTATGCGCAATTTCGCTTCAATTCTAATTTAATAATTTTCAACGTTTGGAACTGTTTTGGGCATTGCACCTCTCGGCTAAAGCTGTAACATTTTCAAGGTTTCCAGCAACACAAAAAAAAACACGAAACTTCTGCAACATTTTTGGCTAGCAGCAAGCAACAACTTTTGTGCTGCAAAGCAACTGAAGTGCTGGCATATGAAATTTCATCAAGAACCACACAGCAAGTAGCTAAGCCAAAACTTGCCAGCAGCAGCTGCAATGCCAATAATTACAGCAACACAAGCAGGAGTAGCAGCAGTAGCAGCCCCGGCAGTGTCATCGATCAGCCATTCCGCTTGAGCTGGTAAAATCTATCGACAGCCAGAGAGCAACTTTATTGGAAGCCACGTCGAGTTATTAGAACTTCGACTTTTGCCATCGAAAGGAAGTGCAGCGCTGCCATCGTCGCAGTCCTTGAAAAGTTTTTGATAACGCCACAAAAGGCAGTCAGCCAGGTAGATCCGCAAAGTCGCAGCCAAAAACTGTTCGTAATGCAAAATGCGAACTTTGGCCATAGCTCTGGCAACAGACCAACAAATGCACAGCGTAAATCAGCGTAGAGTCAGCAGTTGCCTGGGAAATTTGTTTTTGCTGCAATTTCAGTTGTTGTTGTTCTTTGTGGCTAGAGCCAAGATGTGGCAAAAAGGATAGCAGGCAGTAACTGTTGTCTAATGCCAGCTGGTTACCATGCAACATTACATAGTGCTTGAGATTTGGCCAAAAACAGATAATGTGCTTGTGTGTATTACCTCTCATCAATGATGCCATGACGATTGATGTAGCCAACAATTAAGTCACGCAGCAATGTGAGCTCATCACTGAGCTTGCCAATCGCCGTGTTGGTTCGGCTGCAGCATTCGAGCAGACAGAGCAGACCCTCGAGGGCAGCAATGCGTATGAAGCAATGCGAGCTCTTCAAATAGACGTTCCCAATCAGCGCGGCCAAATGCTGCAGTTCACCGTGGCTGGGTATCAGAAGGGCCTGCGTGCGGCACAGTAAGTAGATTATGTGCTGCGATAAAAACAAGTAGAAGAAGAAGTTGAAAGCGTATACAATTGCAAATTAGGGGCGCCGAAGAGTGAATACCCTTGCAGACATGTAACAGACGTGCAATCTATTTCATTAGCTAGATCTGGTTTTATAAGAAAACTTTTATGGTACATGGAGCTTTTATCTGAAGACTAGTGTAAGATTTTTCTTTCAGGCTTTGAATTTCCCTGCAATTTTTTTTTTCTGGTAGCTATTTTATATAGGCTTCAGATGTTGATAAGATTGAAATGTTAGAAGAGTTTCTGAGTTTGGGACAAATAAAATACGAAAAGTTGTTATGATCAAGACAATATACTTATATAAATATATACATGTACATATATATGTACATATAAATAGCTAAAATATATGTGCACTACACGTTATGTGTAAAATCTGCTACAGTCTCTGCAAGGGTATAATGAATAGTCATATACTTTCCAGCGCGTTGCTGGGAATCTTTATTTTTTTTGTTTTTTTGTTTTTTCTTGGCACCCACCTCATGCGATATGGTATCGTCCATGGCAATTTGGTCCTGCAGTCGCAGTGTGCGCTCCTTAATCCACTTGATTTGATCACGACTCTCGCAGATTTCGCAGAATTTGACCAGATTCGGCAGCACCAGAACATGATTTTGCTATGGACAAAAGTAAACATGCCATTTAGACATTTCCAATTAGCCAACTGACAAGCCAAGCCGTTTCAATTCAAGCCAAATGCCCGGCCCAGGGGCTCACTCAAACGGATTGGCATTAGTCTGGCTGGCCTAATGAAATTATGCTGCATTTGCGGTGCATGTGACTGACATTTATGCAGCAACAGTTGCAACAGTTGCATTCGCATCCTCGAACTTACCTCGATCATCTGCTGCAGCACGTCAAAGACCAGCTGCGTGCTGCTGCGAAAGTCGATGCCAGACAGCTGCACATAATGTCGATAGTTGCGCCAGTTGGTGTCAGTCATGTTGTTGCATGTCGACTGCCGCCGTATGCCCAGCTCGCTGCCTGCCCCATCTGCCTCATCGGCCGCTGCCTCTCCACCATATGGAGGCGCTTGGGCGTATGCCTCCATGAGGGCCCAACTGAAATTAAGATCGCATTGATTGGCCGCAAAGTTGCGTGTGCCAATCACATTGTCCGTCCTCGGCTGCCGCTCCAGATTGGCCAAGTAGAAGACGTTGCACGTGGCATCAACAAGCAGCTGCACCTTGTGTAGTTTCTTCAGGCTGTCAAATGAAAAATGCGATAAAGAAAATGGAAATTGACGAACTCATGGGAAATACGCAAGTTGCTTGCGTGTCGGCAACATAAAAATGTTGCACACAATTAAACACAAATTAATAACAGCAACAAAACACACACGCACACACACGCACGTACACCTATACCAAATTAAAAGTAAACAATTGCCTGCCAACGCGTCGAGTCATATGTTGTTTTCTGGACCTGCGGCCATTGCAACAATTTCGCCTTTGCTGATTTTTAGCTGTTGCCACCGCAGGCAACTCAATTTTATAGAGAGTACAAACATCAGAAAAATAATAATTCTTGCCACTTTTTAACTTTTTACATTATTTTTAAAACTTGTATGTGCACAAAACGAAACAAACGCTTGAGTGCTTGTAAATTTGTTGTTATGAAACATGACAAGGTAGTTCGTGTCTATGAATGTAGAAAAATCTTAGTTGTGAAGATAATATATGTTGAATATTAAAAAGAAAAATATATAAAATAATGATAATAATAATACTTATGGCAATAATAATAATAATACTCAAATGTTAAGCACTCACTCTTGTAAAAAATTAATATAAATGAATTTATTTAAAAATTTAAATAGATTCCTAAAATTAAATGTCTTAACAATAAATGCTTTCAACTCATTTCACATAACATTATTTAATAAATATAACCAATAATGATTGAGCCAAATTCGCTGGGGTTTAGTTCCCAGCTCTCAAGGTTTGGTTCTTGAATCTAATTGAAGTAGGTATTTTAAAAACTTTTTTTTTTTTATTTCTAGATTAAACGCGAACAACTTCAGGCTCAGCTCAAGCTTGGCTTGCAGCTTTCTTTCTATTCATTATAAAAAAATGAATCGAATTATTTTTATAGTGGTAACAGGGTATCAAAAATTTCGATATTCAGCTGTATTTGTTTGGTTAAGAGTGTAGCTTTTATGTTTTTTAAAATTTTTAATTAAAAAGTCACAGCAGGGTCTATTATAATGTATATACAATATGTGCACGAAAACAGACTACTTTTTTTTGGAAGTCAGCCTTAGAGGATGTCAACCTTTTTATAAAGTTAAAGAATAATATATATATATATGTATTGTATTGTTATATCATAGTTATCAACTATTTTGCAAACTCAAAAAACCCATTAAAAATATACATGAAAAACATATACATAGATTTAAGTTTTAGCTTTTACAATAGCCTTTCCATCAGCAAAAGCAACTGTACAAAATAAAAAACTAGAAGTTGTTGGCCAAATTGTTTTAGGGATTGCATGTTAACAAATTAGTTGTGCTTTTAAAGTTGCAGAGTTTTGGTAATTGCTAAAAAATAATATGCGTCAGGGGACAGGGCATATGTAACTGGATGGTTGAGCCGGCATTTTGGTCCTGGCAGCGGCACGGCGCAACATAACACGACACAACACAAGTGTTATGGGCAACAACAACTTTTGATGGTCGCTTCTAATTTATATTATTTTTTTTTTCTTGTTATATACGCATTTAAAACTTTGGTGCCCACTTGCCGAGTATTCATTTGAGTTTTCATCATTTGCAGTTTTTCCAACAAAATGTTCACAGTTTGTCGGCACACACACACATTTATTCACACTCACCTAATGCTGTCACAATTGATGCGCTGCCAGCGTGTGGTATGATAGAACTGGCTGTTGCCATGGCCGGCAATGGGAAAAGTTTTATATGTTGTTAGCAGCTCCATGATGGCCAGCAGGCAGACCTGTTTAATCTGGAACTGTTCCTGCTGATCGACCATATGCTCATCGTACTCCTTGTTGATCAGCAGCAGAAAGGTCATAAAATATTCTTCGAACTGCTGGCGTGTGGTATAGCCAAATATGGAGAGCCTGTGGCGAATATATATTGTGAGAATGTGCTTTAGTTGCTCTGCGTGTTGCATAATAAATAAATTGCAAAAATATTTCTAATAAACACACACACACACACACACATGCATGCACACGCAAATTGAAATTGGTATGCTGCTAGCTAAAGCCTGCAAATTTAATTCAATTAGTTGAGCTCTTCAAATATTTAGAAGCCCTCAAATCTCAATTAGCCATTGATTAGCTTTGTTACGCCCCAAGCGACCAACTTTCTTGGTTATTTCTCAAATATGTATCGATACCAGTGACACGCCCAGTATTGCGCCCATTTGCTGTTTGACAAAAGTTGGCTAAAATTGTTATTCGTTGCTGCTGCTGCTGCTGCTGCTGCTGGCTGGGTTCAGCGGTTTGTGCGCAATTAGCAACTATGTGAGACAGCAGCGAACTGAATCCTCACATGAGGCGTCCTTTCGCGCAGTAAATGCTCGCCTCCTTCACGCTTTCTCTCTCTCTCTCTCCATCTTGGTCCATCTCTGTTTCGCTGACACGCACACATGCATTTATCTCACTTTGCTGCTCATAATTTGTTTATATCGCTGACTGCCTCCGTTGCGCTGCTGTTGCTGCTGCCGCTACTGCTGCTGTTATATCTTTTAGTTTGCCCCAACACTCCCCTCCCCCCACGCTTTTATTAACTGAAATCCCAGCTCGCAGCGTTCGCCTTCGAGTCCAAAGTGCTTGTCTATACGCGTATGCTAGCCCTGCCCTGCACAGCCTCTGGCTGTCACAGCATCACCCACCTCGCCGTCGTCGTCATCGTCATCGTCGTCACAGCTTCATCTAATAGAGCTGTTGATGTTCCGCTCTGTCAGCCCTTTGGGGGATTTTGTCGTCGCCGCGAGCTGGGCGCTTGTTGTGCGGCTTCTGTTGTGCTGCGTCTGGTGTGTGTGTGGGTGTGGTGCGAGGCTGGGTGGTGCTGTTGCTGATGCCGCTGATGTGGTTTTGATGTTTGCGCTTTTGCCAAGCTACGAAAAATGGATTGCGCGTATGGCGCTTTAAGGGCAAAGTTAGAATGTTTGCAACTTTTAGGCTGGTCAGGCGCACACACACACACACACAGAGTAATACGCCCAAAATTCCTGGCTGATGACAATTCAAGCGCTGACAGCGTAATGATGACGACTGGCATGGAAACAATGACATGAACAGAAGCAGCAGCAGCGACAGCAACGGCAGCAGCAGCAGCGATGTGGAAGCTGTCAGTCGACAAGGACGAGGCAAACAAGCAACGCGTAGTCCAGGACATAAAGACAGACGCGGACAACGGACATAAGCACTGTGATGACAATGACAACTTACAGACGCAAACACACACACACACACACACACACCAGCACACAAACACACAAATGCAAACTGCATCTAATACAGGATGCTGATGTTTCCAGTTGCGGTTTAGCCACTGTTGTCCTTATCCACATCTCAGATTGTCGTCAACGCTGCATGTTGCTGCCAAGCTCGCGTCAGAGCTCTGTCAGAGCATTGTCAGCAACAATTGTCGTTGTTGTAAATACAATAATTGTAATGTTTGCTGTTTGCTGTGTGGCAAAGCCAGATAGCTGCTCAGCCATGGTCAGCCATGGGGACAGCAGCTGAAAGTCTTCACGCATATCATAACTTAAGTGGCCCAAGCAAGCAGCAACCAGCAACCAGCAATCAGCAACAGGCAGCAGCACTATAAGTTAACTTAATTAGCAGCAGAAGTTCCCAGCTACACTTACCGCTTGACAAACTGACGCAGCACATCCACATCACTGAGGCTATCCACAGGTATGGGGGGCAGTTTGCCATCGCCGCTGGCAGTCGTCGTCGGTGGCAGCTGCTGCTGCTGCTGCTGCTGTAGGACGAGCTCATAGGGCGTCACTGCGTAGGCATATAACTGATGTAAGCGCAGCAGCGAGGTGCCAATGGATGCGATAAGGGACTGCAAAATGTGGCAAATGATTTAAGGCAGCTGCAGCTAGCAAGTCGGTATGTTAAGTGTGCAATGTCACCTACCAGCGGCACTTGAAGCGGCGCCAACTCATGTCCGGCAAACGGGAGGTAAACCAATTCGTTGGCCGGCAGCAAGCAACCGATATCAATTTGCGTTTCAATCAATTTGGCTAAGAAAATTGCCTGCGCTGGCGGCTGGGCACTCTGCAGGCGATGTCGCTGATAGAAAACCGTGTCCTGCAGCATGTGGCAAGCGGCATGCACCGGCACTTGCAGCAGCTCCACACGCAATTCATCACTGCTGGCATTGAGTGCCCACCAGATGCGTGGCTGCTGCAGCATCTCATCCAGGCAGACCAGCAGTGCGCCCAGTCCATCATTTGGATCTCTGCCAGCTTCTAGGAGTTGCACCGCGGCGCCGGCCAAGCGGCGCGCATATGCGAGCAGTGCGGGCAGCTGCTCCGGGCGCAGCAAATGTTCGACCACAAACTTCTCGATGTGCTTGGCATCGATGTAAATGAGCGCCGCTTGCTCCAGGCTTCGTATGGACACCAGCAGCGTGCTCAATGCCCGAGCCACATCCAATTGCTCCGCACTGTCCATTGCCAGGTGCTGCGTCTGGGCCAGCCGCGTCATGAGCGACGCACAGGCAACACGCGCCAGCGGCGGCAGCTGCATATAGTTAATATGTGGCGCATGCTGGATGCACTTCTGCCTGAAGGCGGCTACCATGGACGACAAAGCGCCATCGAGTGCATGGCGCAGTAGACGAGCCTCCTGCACAGGACCCAAGCTGCGCAGCAAACGCTGCAGCTTGGCCTCCGATTGAATCTCGAGCAGCAGTCGCATCAGCTGTTGTTGCTGTTGCGGTGCCTCCGCGTGTTGTGTGGCAAATTTGATTAGCTGTGAAGGCACAAAGAAAACGACAAATGGTTGAGCAGGCAGCAGCGGGCTGGTTGCGAACGGGCGGAGGGGCTGATAAATTAGCGGAACCACTTACCTGGCCAAAGAGCCAGCTCTCATCAATTATGCGCGGCGGTGCAGCTGCGCTATTGTCCTGCGGGTACTCCAGGTCCTTCAGACTGCCATAAAATGAAAATATAAAACATGAAATTCAGCCAAAACCAACGAACAGCAAATACACTTGCGGAAAATATTCAGCATTTTCTAACAAATTTTCATTAAGTTTTCTGCCAATTGCTTTTGCGTGAGAGGGAGATAGCTCCAAAAAGAATTTGTTTGACAATTTTACATTTATCCCATTTGTGGGGTGGGTTTACCCTAAATCGATTTGCTGTGCAATTGTCATTTTAACTAGGATTGGTAAATTGGAAAATTTTGTTGCATCTGCTATTGGCCAAATTGCAGGCAGCCAATCGATAGAAGGTTGTATATTTCTTTTCCTTGAGTGTAGTGCGAAATTGATTTAAATAGTTGTCAAGAGTCACAGCACTCAGTGCGTAATTGGGCCCATTACTCACAGCATGGTGCGCAGCTCGTCCTGGTCCTCGTCTCCGGCCAGTTCCCCTTGCAGGAGTCGCTCATAGATGCTGCTCCTGGTGGCCGGACTACTCTGGGCGGCCAGTCTTCGTGCCAGGCGCTCCATGGGCAGCTGCAGTGCCCGCTGGCCGTCGTGCAGCTGATGGAGTCGACTGAGCAGCTGTAGCGCCTGCAATGTGAGCGCCGTATTGTCCTGCTGCTGCGGCACGCAAATGCAGCACAGCAAACGCAAGATGCTGCGTATCGAGTGCTGCAGGCAAATTAAAAATGAAAGGAAAGGATGCCGCAAACAAAGGCAACAGGCGCCGCATTGTAATGCAAAAATACTGAATTCCAACTTACTTTGTTCAGGTTGTGCGAATGGCGTAGCAGCGCCGTCAGCAGTAATGAGCCGCACTCGGGACGCACTTGGCAGAGCTCGCTAAGGAATTCCAAGTGGTCAGCAATTAGGAAATTCAGATACTTGCCGGCGCACAGGCGGCGCACTTGTTGCGGACTCCAATCCATTGTCTGCAATTAGTTGGTTGTGATTTGCGTATAGCCCCCCAAACAATTTCCCTTCTCGCGCCTGAGCGCAGCCATTAGCCGACAACTGGCGCATGTTCGAGTGGCAATCAATTAAAATTATGCGCAGTACTGAGTACTGAACGCATCTTTAAGCCAGGCAACAGTTTAAATTATCGCGGCGCGTGAGTAGCGCATAGTTTTAACCGGAATCCGTAAACCGGAAACCAAAAACCAAACCCGACGCGGCGAACCGCAAAATTACGAGCACGACAACTGTCAGCTGGCCAGACTCTCACTGTTTGGTATCGGCGGCACAGACAGTGGCCAAATCAGCTGCCAAATTCAAATTAAACTAATGTGCGACCAGCTGTGCCGCCCTACAGCCCCGCCGCCCACCCACTACTTACCACACTTTCCTGGCAAACTTCATGGAGCATTGCACGCTGCAGGCTCCATTTTAACGGGAGCTCCGCTGCCTGCCCCAGCAGCACCATCGGCTCCAGCAGGCGCATGGACAACAGCAGCTGGAGGCAGGCCAGCAAAACGGGCTCTAGGGCATCGCCGCCCTCAGCGCTCATCAGGAGTAAATTGTAGTATTTACAGAGAAATTCAGATTCGGCCAGAACCAAGCGAAAAACTGATTGCAATGCATCCTTATGCCGTGAGCGACAGCAAACATTGTGCAGCGCGTTAACGAACCGCCCGGCCAGTTGGCAGTAGGCGTGGCCGGCCAGGGTTGAGCCAGAGCCCAGAGCTAGCAGCGCATCCAGGCACCCGAGCAGCTTCTCGCTCAAAACTTTAGCAAAGTAGTTAATTTCACTGATGGTGGGTCGCGCGGCGCTCCGGTTGGAGGCGGCGGCTGCTGCAGCGGTGGCTCTAGCAGCAGCAGCTGCCGAAGATGTCGAAGGTGCTTCATCCTGCCAGTGGAGCGTGGTTGCTTCTGGGCCTGATGCTGTTGTTGATGTGACTGCGGCTGCGGTTGCTGCTGCTGCTGCTGCTGCGGCCTGCAGCCGTCGCTCGGCCGTTGGATTATTTTTCAGATAAAGTTTTATGTGATTCACCAGATAAATTTCTTCGGTTTTCAGGATTACATTTGCCAGCATAATCATTGCCAGTGCTAAATCACCAAAGTTCCCAACGTCCTGCAGGCGATAGGGTGTAGAGAAGGAAGACAGAGAGTGTTGGGATAAATGTTAGTTTTGAGGATGACTCCTACGGTTTGGTCGCCAGTGCGACAAAGTGTGAAACTTTGCATAAATTGCAGTAACAAAGTTGCCAGCGACAACATCAACATATTTTCCGGCAGTAATTAGAAAGGATACTCCCAGGCACACACTCACACACACGCACACTGCTAGTAAGCCTGCAATGCAATTTAATTTGCCACACGCTGCCTACTAGCGTTTAATTTTCAAATAAGCGTCTTTTTTTTTTGCTGAAACGCCTCTTGCCTGCATTTTTAATGTTTACACGCAAAATGTTATTTAAGTTGCGGCGCATTTTCAATTTCAATTAAAATGTTGATGGTATAAAGTTTTTTCAGCATACACATACATGCACATAAGGCTGTTGCTCAGCCATTCGTGGATTGACTTATGCGCTCATTGCCCGACTTAATTACTCATGGCCACCTGGCTGGCAAAAAGTGCGTGTGCGGCTAGATATTAATACCCTGTATTCATAAAAAAGTGTATATGATAGGCAAATAGCGTTAATAATATACTATAATCGCATACAAAGGCATAGTGTTTTTTAAGTTTTCCACTATGAACGCCAATTTTTTTTACTCATCGCTGATATGATTTTACTCAATGCAACCGCCAATTGCACGCGTTAATTAAGTTGCAATCAAGCTCAGAGGTTAATTAGGGTCTACAAAGTAAGCTTTTAATGGCGAAGAAGCAGCGGAAATTAGCACTTGACCAGAGCGGCATGCGAAACGTTCCGTTGCCTATTAATGCGATGCAATTTTCTGAATCCTAGCTGATACATAAGTACAAATTGTTTGAAAGAAAACAACTGTTCGGGTGTCAGCAGGCAATGCAGAAAACTAATCGCAAAATACTGAGAAAACTTAGCTCTGGAGTGTAAAGGCAATAAAAGTAATATTTTTCAATGTAATATTTATCAATGAAATCAACATCAAAGTATCTACATTTTACTTTGGTTAATTTCTAGAGTACTATATATAAATCTTGTTTTCAATATGTGCCCATTGTCATCCATTAGTAAACCTTTAGCACACGTTACAGCACTGCATTCGTATTTCAAAAGGGATGTTAAAATTTCCGCTTAAGTTGACAAACAACGAAAAACTGTCATTCTTTTGAGGTAATTTGGAGCCTGGTCAAGGGTATCTTCTACAAAAAAATGCACATCAAGAATTCCTGATATATACTCTGTACTCGTTCAAAGAAGAATACAAATTGGTTTTAATTGAGTTGTGAAAATGAATATAACAGACCAACATCATTATTTAAATGTAATGTAGTTGGTCAGCACTAACAGACGATCTAGTCATGCTCTTTCAATTATACGAATGCCTAGATTTCTGGTACTATAAGAATATTAAAGGTCAAGGCCCCAGGTTGTTGACATAACTGTGCCATATGCAGATCAAGGCTATTTTCTGGCATTTTGGTACACACAGGGCATTTTCTAGTCGTTTATTTCCAACTCGTGTTCCCTTACTCATACATTTTTCACATTTTTTGGTTTACTTTCTCGTCAAATTAAATAAACTATAATTGGTTCAAGTTTTTAAGCCATGCTGTTTAATTTCTATTTTAATTAAGCTAAATGTAGCCAGTGCCAACATGGAGAAACGTGGAATATTTATAAGTGCACGGACTGAGAAGCCGCCGTTAAAGTAAACGATTTAGTTCTGAACGTTAGACACGTGATGCATGCCGATGTATCAACAGGATATGAGCCGAGACACTGGCCGGACAAGCAGCTCGCTTCATATGCAAGTGAGTGTCCACGAACACGCACACACACACACACACACACGCACTAGATGTGTAATTAAGTTGGTTTGCGAGCAGCATAACAGTCTGGCCGTTGCTTCGACTGAAACTCTGCCAGTGGCGAGGGGTCTGACTGGCCTGTCAGCTCGGCAGGGCGACAGTTAATGCATGTGTAGCTTAAATGCGCATTAATAGTTGAAAATGTGCGGCGTTGAAGCGTAGGTATTAAAAATGTCACGTATACGACATGTGCCACATTAACTACGGCGCCACATGCAACAACAACTGCAAGGGACAAAAAATAAAAAAACACACACGTATATATAAATATACACATATATGCGCCGCAAGAGCTGCAGAATGCATTCGTGTGCATGTAAATGCAAATAAGCAGGCGCGTTGTCGGACAGGTGAAAGAGGTAGGGGGTAAATGACAAATCGCTGATGAACCCACAAGCCAACACGCCCCCCCTTCAGGCCCAGCCGCAGGCCCCACAAGGCCAACTGATGCACGAGTGTTAAATGAACCATTTGCTGTGCCTACTTTACGTGCAACACCGTGTGGCAAACATGTGAAATAAATACACAGAATAGAAACCACTGCCATTTAAATTTAAAACAAAAGGAATTTAATACCTTTGCCACAGCTTGTTTTTAGGGAAAATCTTCCAAGTGAATGCCTAAAAATAATGATAATAATCTAGAGTCTATAACAGATCCATTCGATATTCCTGTGATATGTAAAACGCTTGCAGCGAGTCTTACAATTTGATCACCATATATGGATCACATAAAGGCAGAGTGTTCGAAAGCATACAGTCAATCGCTATGGAATCAATATGCCTTAAATTAATTTTTGTATTCATCATATCTAAATCAACATCATATTATATAGTTCCACTTTAAACAATCGGTTTGAAACGGAGTTCTTGATTGATATAATTCTAAGTTTCAAAAATAGCTGACATATATTATAACCGTCTGCAAGGGTATTTAAGCTTCGTCCTTACTTCTTACGAGTGTATACAATAGGCACATTTATCGGATTCAAAGGAGTCCATACTTTGCACAGATTAAATTACATGAACTGTACGCGAAATACATGTGGCATGTAATTGCGGCGCGACTATGGAATACTCTAGACCCTATATCTGATGACTATGTTAAGATCATTGCTTATGATAATTATAATTTTTTTTCTGTAATTAATAATGCAACAAGAATATAATATACTCTTCCGAAACGCAGTGCTCGGTAGATGCTTAAGTCATTTGGGCAATGGAAAATCCAAGCTCGAATACGAGCCTAATGTATGAATATAGTCGAAGGCAATATGCAACACTTAAAATAATAATAATAAACTCACTCATAATTGTTAAAATGATGAGACACTTAATTTAATTTGTACGTCAATTATTCAATTCATATGCCGTCTATTCTACCCCATATTTCTGGTTGAGTAATGGATAACTGTGGTAACAATTGGCAGCTGTAGGCAAAATTAATAGACGGGAACCAAAGACATGCCGAGCTGTCTTTTAACTCAGCAATGCGACAATAAACCGAAATTTAATGCCAATAAGCGAAAATTAAATGCCATGTTTTGTTATTGTCGTTTCAACTGAATCGAATGAAAGATGATAGCACTCAATTCGCAGCATTAGCAGTCTGCGTGTGTGTGTGGCACTATTGATAAATGTCATTATTTCAATTATGGCATTTAATGGATTTCGAGCACAAACTCAATTAAGTGTCATGGAAAGTGTCAATATATTGCTTGCAACAGCGGGGCAACACAATATTGTCCATACGCAATGGTCGTGTTAATCAATATTTCAGGAGATTTCACGCTGCATACATGAGTTGCATGTACTTAAGCAGTCATTAGGCAGACGCATATTTATGAGCAGTAGCTAATATAACCGCAAAGTTATAAGGAGCCTATTCCTTGAAATATTCAATGTAGCTGCTGCTGTCTGTGTGAAAGCGCTTCATTCATTCGAAATTCATTTACTTACCGCATGTGAATTCTGAGGCTTTCGGCTCACCTGTTCAATGAAGAGCTGTAGCAATTGCAGAAATTCCTTGCTGTCGGCCAGGACATAGTTGCCATTGTTGCGAAAACAGCTTTCCAGCACCCGCAGATCACCGAATGTGTGCAGTCGCAGTTGTCCGGTGGCAAGCGAGCGACAGACCATTCCATAAAGTACATTCGCATCCTGTGCGCTTAGGTATTTGGGCGCATCCAAATGTTGCAAGCTGCGCTCGTACAGCAGCAGTAGTGCCAACAATTGTTGCACGGCCCGAGCATCAATGAACTTCTCCAGCATGCCCAGCACAACTTCCTTTTGTGTATCCAGTTCGCGCCGTTGCGCCAGCAACGCCTCCTTTGTGTCCTGCGTCGGCACAGCAGTCAGCGGACTCTGGCAGCTGCCACGCCGCTGCTGTTGGGCCGACGTATCCTCGTCCAGCGCCTCGTCAAGCGGACTGTGCATAAAGAATAGCTCATAGCTGAGCGTCTTCAGTGCCAGCAGCGCCACATCTCGCACAGCGCCATTGGCTAACAAATTGTTTGTTATGCTTATGATCTTCGGTATGGTTATGAGCTGGCGATCGCTCTTGTGTGTCAGATGCATCAGAAATTTAAGCATAACTGGCACTATGATGGACGCATTTCTGTGAAAAATAAACGCAACGCGATAAGCAATGAAAACTTCATAGAATTAAATATGCAAATTAAATTGAGGTTCTTAGATAGCCAAGAAATAATATTATCTAATATATCTAAAATGAAATATATCTCAAATTTTTGTATACTTTCATACTTAATTGGATTTCTCTTGGTCCTATAATCTCTGAGATAGAAATGTTTATACACACATTTGGAAAACAACAAACTAGGAGGGAAATCGGAAAACGTAGCACAACGAATTTTAATTTATACATTTATACATTTTTATACAAATTTTGAATTCACAGTTTAACTGAAAAAGTGTAAGCCAAATAACAGCATAAGATATAAATTTGTTGCCCAATTACGGTTGATGATAATAGATTGCATTTTACAAGATTACAATTAGAAAATAGTCTAGCTCATGAAATAAGAAACCCTATAATTTATTAGAGCAATTTTTTAATAAATAACCGGCTAAACTAAACTTAAATTACATTTAACACAGATTATTAGCATATATACGAGTAATACTCTTAAAAACAAACCGTATACTTTGCATTTATAATTTGATTAGAGCTCGCTTTATGCAACGGCAACGCATTAATTGTATACGCCAACTATGCAGGCACTAAAGTGCACTCACCTGTCGATGCCACTTTCAATTAGGTCCAAATTGTTTAGTATTTGCTCAAAAATAACGCTCTTTGAGTCCAGTATGCTGTAGGTAACATTCAGGTCCAGCAGCTGCGATAGTAGCTTCAATATGGGCGCCTGTATCAACGCATTGCACTTCATGAAGAGCTGTCGAGTTGGGGGCGTGGTGTGGGTGGAATGGGTTGAAAATGCATGAATACGAGTGCTACGCAAATGTTTGCCATAAATAAAATATGAATGCGTACAACATGGACACTGGAGGGTGTGCATGCGTCCGCACCTCGTGGCAGGTGGCTTTTGTGTCTGCGCATTTTTAATCAAACAAATTGGCAACTACTAAAATTAATTAGCAACTCACCGTCAAACAGTAGATGACCAGCGGCTCGAACAGCTTTATAAGCCGGACGCAGTCACCCGCCGGCGGTGCGTCCGGCTGCATGCCCCGCACAAAAAGCGCGCCCAGAGCAGGCTGCGTTGCAATTAGTTGTTGTGTTGTTGCAGTCGCTTCAGCTGCTGTTGTTGTTGTTGTTGTTGCTGCTGTTGTTGTCGAGCCTACAGAAGCTGCTGGCAACAATGTAGAGACGCCACAGACACTGGGACTGGCACTGGCAGAGCGCTTGGCCACAAAGTAGGGGCGCACAAATGTGGCATGGTATCCATGGGGCTGCTTTTGCACTTGGCTTGCATAATTTTGGCCAAATAAATATTTCAGCAGTTGCCGCAGACATGCAACGCACTCGCCGGGCGCATAATTTATTAGCTTGGTCAAATACTGTAGTATTTCTTCAATTAATTTCAGAGCTGACGCGTTTGCAGTTGCAGGCGTTGCGGTCGCAGGCGCCGGCGGCGATGGCGATGGCGGAGGCGTCGATGCCTCCAGGCACAGGCTCAGCGCGTTGAGGCAGGTCTTCAGCAGGCAAATTAATAAGCCGCCAGCTTCGTGATTTATGGTTATCTGCAAGCAGAGACAAGAGTGGGTTACCGAATGAGCGGCTAAAAGCCAAGCTAAAAGCGTTGGCTTTTATTGGCCACGCCCCAAGTTGAGGCAAGTTTAGTTGTGTGGCAAGTCAAGTCACAAAGTTGAAGTCAAGAGTCGAGTACGTTGCCAGCATTTCGTCGCTGGTTGCATTTTTTTTTACAACTCATTGCAAGGCAGCATTGCCCGAAAGTGTTGCATATAAAACGGCGCATTGCGTTGTACGTGCAACGTGCAATTGGAGCCGCGACTGCAAACTGGAAGAAGAATTGGCAAATCTCGGTGCACGTGCCCCAAGAACTTTTGCCATTTCAGCGCTCCAGCCGCGACTTAATGGCGCCACGCCCTCCCCACCCGTACAGTCCATTGCTGTCTTCACCTGCGGCTTTGACTTACCTTGTAGCTGTCATTAGCACCTCTTAAAATGTTGTAAAGTTTCATGTAAACGTAATCGTTGGCAAAGTAACCCATCGCCTGCATCGCCGCCAGCGTCTCCCTGCCACTGCCGCTCAGCGTGAAGAGCTCGCTCTTGACGGTCTTGGAAGGCTTGGTGTTGTTGCTGCCACCGCTGCTGATGGTGCTGCTTCCGCTGCCGCTCGGCTGCACTGGACGCTGATTGCCCACCAGATGATAGTAAATGTTGAGCAGCTTGACGCAGTGACGCAGCAGAAAGTCCAGCTGGGCTGTGGGCGGTGCCTCGCCCGAGCTTAACATTCCACCTAGATGGGAGAGCGAGAGAGCAGAGTACGGTGTGCGGTAAGTATTTGCAGCATATTAATGACAAATTAAGCAATGTACGCAGCACCAGCTAATTGTGTTAAAATGCCAACTGATGCTTAAAATTATACAAATGCCGAGTAATTGCAGCTCGGAAAATTAAAAATCCATTTAATGGATTTGCATTGGGGAAAAATTAACTATACGCGATGAGAAAAAAAAAGGAGCTATCCCACACGACTATATAAATATCGAAAGCAAACAAATAATGTGAAATTAAAGCAAAAATTGCATAGGTAACAAGCGGAAAACGCTTCAAAGTGCGCAATGATTTATATGAATTCATTAAACGTGCGTGTGTGTGTGTGTGTGTGTGTGTGTGTAAGCATACAACATTTCAATTTATGTGTCAACAATGCAACGCCAGCAAATACTAAATAAATTTTTATTTGTGTGCGCAAAGAAACTGCGAGCATACAAAAAATTATTATTATTATGACTTTTTTTGTTGTTGCACAAATAAATTAAATTGTATTCGCATAAATATTTATAAAAATTAAGTGTTTGGGGAGCCATTTAAAACAACAACCTCCCTCCCAGAGCTGCCAGCCAAGCGACAATGCGGTGCCAGGCCAGGAGCTACAGTGGGTGATATGAGGTGGAGAACGGGATAGCACAGGCTACAGTTTGCATTACATTAACTAATTAATTGAAAATTTCACATAATGAGACGATGCCACAGTTCCGTTACTAATTTATATTTATTTATGTGGGCGCATATTCATGGCAACGGCGCGCCACAGTTCGATTATGGCCCAGCAGTACGGGGGCCACGTAGCAAGGGCTTTGCGGCATGCAACACAAAAGCTGTTGTAACATAAGAATTGGCGAGCCACAGTACAGAAAATTAAAGTAATAAGGTTGAAAGTCAAATAGTCTTTAAACATATTTTGCAATATCTGCACAGAAAGAGAGAGGGAGAGTGAGTATTAACAATAAATAAATACATGGCTATTATGCACCACCGTCGCACTCTGCGTATGCGTAATATTATTTTTATTAATGCCACGAGGCCGCAGCAGTGCACAGCTCAACGGAGACATGACACGGCAGTCAGTTGTTGTCAATTTGATATACACTTGGGCCATCAGTCAGGCATTTATAGACAGCCAATCCGGAATATTCTGTTTTTAATTGAACGTTCCGCAAATGAGCTCGTGGCGTACTGAAAACGACTGCATATTAATTTCACTCATAATGCGGGGCATTACAATTTGCGTTTAAATAAAATGAGTGTGTGAAATGAAGAGGGGGTGATTGACGAATGGGCCTGGGTAGGGGCAGGCGGCTCTTTAAGTTGTCAAAATTAAATTGTGTTCATTAAATGAATGTAAATACTAAATGAACAGTATGCACAACAGCCAGCAGGTGGCTTAAAGCAGAGAATATTAAAATGTTATAGTTGATATTAAATTGTGATATCAACAGAAACTTATAGAGCATATATTCTTACTATCTCGCTTTATGAGCAAAGCAATTCGTGTGTAGATCAAGTTTACTTTACGAATATGCATATTTTTTTAATTGAGAGTACAAACTTAATAATTATAATAAATCATAAATTGCTTACGTACCACTTTTAACTTGTACTTTTGGAAATTCTAGCCGCCATTGTAATAAGTTTTCATATATTTATATATATGCTATGTATTTATAGCACAAAAAGTTTATTAAAAATATAAGCTTAGAGCATTTCATGGTCGGACACTTCCGCCAAAAGCACTCGAGCATGTTTTTGCTGGACCTCACATGCCAACAATATGATTTGCATACTGTCAAAACTTATCGCAAAACACTCGCCAAAAAGCCGTAAAACATTTGGCGATTTTGTTTTGAAATCGATGCTCGGATGCATGAACACGCACGCACACACACGCATACGCACACACACACATGCATACGTGCATACATGCATGTATAAATATTTATATGTTACAGGGTTGGGCCATAGTTGGAGGTGCGAAAGCGCTCACGGCTTCAAAATTAAATTATTTGCTTATGCAAAAATGCACAAATGCAAATTGCAATGGCTGCGGTATAGAGGAAGACTGGCAAGCGAAGGAGGGGCGTGGCAGATGATGCGAGTGGCACGAAAACTATTTTACATTTAATGGTTTATTAATAATTTAATTACTTTTTGATTATGGTAGATCGCATTAGCGCATTGCAAATACGCGGCTGGCAATCAAGCAAAAAATAAATAAATAAATACGTAAAAAAAAATAGAAATAATAAAAATTAAACTCTAACTCTGTTGCTGACAGCGACAACAGTTTGATAATAGGCGTGGTTGGGCGTCGTGTAAATGCCAATAATGAAATTAAGTTGAAGTTTGGTTTTTTGGTTTATGCAATTTGGTAAATTGAATTAAAATGTTTATTAGCGCGCGATTCGCATCGGTTGTCATTGTTGTTATTTTTTTCCCGCTATTATTGTTGTTGCCTTTTCTGGGAGGGCGCGTTTTGCTAATGGAACTGTTAAAAATTATTTAATTACACGCAACCAAGTTGATATCAAATACTTAAATGTTTAACAATTGCCGCGCTGAATGCTTGATTTGGCAATGAGTATGCAGTTAGTTAGTTGCGTTGAATTTCAATTTGAAATAAATACACAAAACCCATTATAAATTAAACAAATGGGCGCTTATAATAAGCCATATACATATGTGAGTGTGATGTCAAAAATAATTTAGTATATTTTATTACTCTAAAGGATAGTTGGCTGAGAGCGGGGGCAGACAATAAAGCAAAATATATATCTATTGATGGTAGTTCTTTTTCAGGCTAATTAGTTTAACTAGTTGAACCGTTTAACTAAAACATATTTAAGCGTTTGTAGTATAGAGTATTTGATAGTCCCTCATATTTTGCAGTAGCAGTTTAACTCGCTTTTTTAATTACTTCAGCTTGTACAAAAAAGTTGGTCTCAAATTGAATTATTATGCCGATAGAAAATTAAAAATATTTATGCTAATTTGTGCTTTTGCTTCATTAAAATTACAATTAAAACAAAGCAAAACGGCAGAAAAAAAATTAAATAAAAGTATTGGAATGTGGCACATCCAAGCGCCAGAGGCAGCACAAATATATTTATGTAAATTCATTTAATGACAAACAATTAATTAAAATGATTTATATGGCTATTTCTATGGCATTTAGTACAATGCAATACACTTAAAAACAAATTTTAAATTATATAAATTTTTTCTTTATTTTTATAAACATTTTATCATTTCAAAGTATCATTAAAGTTACGAAGCCCATGCAAACTGGGATCTGATTTGAGCAAACGTGTATGAATAAAAATCAATGGCAAGGCTTGAGATTTGTATATCTATAGATATATATCGCAGTTGATAATTGCATTTTAAATGGAATATATGTGGGTTTATGAATGGAAAGTTAGTTTTCAAATTGAGTGCAGACCCAATACTGGTCTAAGGGTTGCTCAGCTTATGGGTCTGGTACTTACCTGCTATTAATTTGGCCATCACATCAATCAAATCGTTCTGACAATTCAAGTCGCCAGCTGTTGCGCTGTTGTAATAGGCGTAGCTGATGCAAATCTCAATAAAATTGAATTCCGTCCAGGCCTGTTGATAGTCAACAAAATTGAAGTGCTTTAGTAGCAACCGCAGCGCGTTAATTATGCCAAACTGTCGAATGGATGGAGAACAAAAATAAGGTTACGTTTCTATTTGATTCAATTTCTCGAGCGATAGCCAGACAAATATTTACCTGCAAATTTTTATCATTGAGCGTCATCAATTTATTTGTCATGCGATACAAAACTTTGGCCAAAACTTTTTCCTCTTGCGCAATTTGACGTTGAAATCCAATGGCAAAAACATGGCCGTCAGCGATGCCGACACCGTAACTGCCATCAAAGTAGGCCGACGCCGCAGCGGCTGCACCTACAACACCACCCATCGCAAGTGTGGTGCCACCAACACCAATAACAGCTTCTGTGGTGGCAGCATACGGCCCGTGACCGTGCTCCACAGCATCCAGGGCTGCCATTGGCGGGGCAATCGTTGAGCTAGCCCGGAATAAATTACGCAACGTCACGGACATGCTGCCAAATATGCGATAGTCGAAAAAATCCCAAAGCAAATTGAAATTAGTTTGTTGAGTTTCAGCATTCATGTTGCCTTCCTCAACTCTAGTTGCTGCTGTTGTTGATGTAGTTGTTGCTGCCGCTGTGCTCGGTAGCTCCGCTTGGCGCGCTGTTTGCATTATAAAACGGCAAAGACAGTGGGCGGCATGCTCCCTTACACGCGCATCATCGTCGCCCAACAGCTGCAGAAGTTCGTCCAGGAATTGAGCCTGCAGGGATCGAAAAGCGTTTCCGAGTTAGTTGACTGCAGGTTGTAAATCAAAAACCAGCTCAAAGTTTTTCATAATGCCGCTTCCCGTTACAAACCTGAACCAAAACATCTGCAGTTGAATTTTGCGGTTGCATCTCGGCAACAACTCTTTGAACTTTCGCATTTATGGCTAGCTTTGCGGCAACTTGTTTCATCTAAATCGCCAGTTGCGCGGGCACAGACCTATCTGCCACCGCCACCAAAGCAACTATTGCTTGAAAATGTAGTCAAATATGTTCCCAACAAAGTTGGCCACAAAGCAAGGGCTTTTTTTTTATATGCGGGCTAATAATCAAGTAACATTCTTCACCACTTAAATAATATTTGTATCAGAATCAGATTCGAGTTGTTATATTATCATATAATTACAAAAAAAAAAAACAATTTTTTCTATGAATCCTCTTGATTCGGTTTCCTATTCTCGAAGTAACAAACAGTGAATGGTCAAGTAAAGTATTTACTATTAATTTGGAATTTACATTATAATTTGAATACATACAAAAATATTAAATGTGTTTTTCGGCGTTTTATATCACAAAATTGATGTTTATTGCTGCATTAATCTAGTCAATAAACCCTGATAAAAATAGAAATTTCCAATGCAAATTGGTACACAGATAAAAAAATATGTTACTGCTTTCAAATATATGTTCGGTTTGAAATATTTGGACGACAAATTAGCTATATATTTTACTAATATTTAGCCGAGAAAAAGATTTACATCTAAAATTATAATTAAAATAAATAATAAAATGTTTACGCCTCCAAAAATCTTTAAAAAAAATAGTACATTTTCCCACTTGTATTAGTACAACTTTCAACAATTAATTAATGTCTTTCAATCTTGAATAGGTTGTTCCTTAGGAAAGCTTAGAAAGTAGTCTCCTATGAACTGTGACTGAACTGTTTGCTCGACAAGGCTTAACAACCTTAGAATCTGTTAAAATAATTGTACTACATTTGAACCTAAACTCATTTCGATCTGGTACAAATTAAAATAATTTAATGTGAAAAGCTTTACAATAAATTAGTTAAATTAACCTTATAATCATCAGTATAAAGTTCCAATTTAATTGATTTTAATTTATTGTAAAGCTTTTCACTCAAAGCAAAGGATATTCAATCAAAGACTTTTCATACGCCCGAGAAGTGTCATTTCCTCTTTCACCAGGGCATGTGGCAACAGTCGTTGCTGCCCCACTCGCAGCGCACAATTGTTTGCTAAGTCTTCAGTCTGTGTACACGTACGAAGTACGTCCCTTTTTACCATTTAGCAAATTGCTTGGCTTTGTCAAAATAATAAATCAACAAATATAGAGTATATATAGTATACATGTGTGTATATGTATATGCATGTTTATAAATACTCTGCGAAAAACCCCAAAAGCAAAACAAACTGTCAGTCGGATCGGATCGTATTGGGGGCCGTCTGCAGAGATGCACAAAGAGCCACACTTCAATGCACAAAAGTTCAATAAGAGGATGTTGGCCACGCCTGGACGGGTGGCGAGGTCGGCGTGGGTGTTGGTTGGCGCACTTCAATTGCTTTTGCAGCCAGTTGCCAGGAATGCGGAACCAAAAAAAAAAGAAAACACTAAATATAATAGCTATCTTACACCGAAGATTTAATACTCATGTAAACGTGTGGCTTAGATATGCCCGTACATACGCAAGCTTTTTCGAACATGTAATATAGTGGTCCGCTTCGGATATGGCTGTGCAGCTTGAGAGATTAATAACACTCGTAATTATTGAGCTTGGGAAAGATAATTGAAAGAATAACGATTCTGACACATAAACTGTCTGAAACAGAATGACGAACCTATGAAACTAGTTTGCAGACTTGGCTATATCGACGATGATCATGATCTGGAATATATGCAGTTTATGGGATCGCAGATGTATTCTTAAATATGTAACACATTTCAAGACACAATTGTAATACCTTCTATAAGGGAATACAAAACAAAAATAATCTACACAATAAACAAGCCAAGCAGCCTCTGGCTTAGCCAGAGAGATGTGCTTCAGGTGCTTCCTCCTTTTTTTTATTTTTGGTAATAAGGCGATTTGACTGCTTACCTCATATGTGCAGACAATGTCCTTGTTACAAGCGGCCGTGCTCCAGTTGCAGGCGTCAGGCGTGGCTGGCCGATGACCCTTTGGCTCCAACTTAGAGTCGTTGTTGCTGTTGTTGTTGTCGTTGTTATTGTTGTTATTGTTGTCAAAGGCACTGTCGAAATTTGCGTAGTAGGAGCGCAGCAGAACGTAATTTAAATTGGAAATAACTTCGGCATATTTATTCTGGACCAACCAGTATTTATTGTGACGACACAATCGAAGTTTGTTCAAGAGCAATTTTGGTGAAATGGCAAACACACAGCAGGGGCCAGGCTCATTATATTGGTTGTTGCTATTGCTGCTGTTGCTGTTGTTGTTGTTGTTGCTGTGCTGCTGCATGCGCTTCGATTGCAATTGAAAATCATTCAAAAGAGCAGCTAGCAGCTCATCATTATCAGTGGCTGACGACCTGGCACATATCCTGGGCTCGTCTGCCCTCGAGTTGTCATCGTTAGAGTGCCATTGTTGCTGCTCTTGCTCCTGCTGCTGCTGCTGACTGCTTAAGGCATTATCCAGATTCTTTGGAAAAGTTTGTTGGGCAAATGTTTGGGCCTGGCCGGGACCCTTTTGTTGTCCACTTGGCTGCTGCTGCTGCTGCAACTGCTGTCGCTTCTGATGAGCATGATAATGACATGGCGGCCCTGTCAAATATTTGGACACCACATGCGGAAATATCTTATCGAATGCATTCAACGCTTGTATGACCACTGTGTGTATCTCGTCCTCAAAGCCCTGCAAATGTGCAAAAGCAAGGAAAATTTGGTTTTTTTTTTTTTCAACTAAATTTCTTCATACTTGGCCTCAAGAACAGACCAAGCACAGTCCAGACGCTGGAGCTCTGGCTCAGTTTGCGCTGCTAAGCGAATTTGTGTTTTATTGTTTGCACAAGCAAAAAGTTTTGCACAAGCAGATATGTTAGTGTGTGTGTGTGTGTGTGTGTGTGTACGAGCGTGTGAGTGTGTGCATTTTTAACGAATCTTAACAAGCTCTTCCTCGCCGAAGCGAAGCGAGCACTGCCAAAGGGCTATTGTTATCACAGTTGCCCTGCTCTAGGGAAGAACTCACTCTGCATACTGTATAGATGGTACGTATGTACATGTATGTGTATGTGGCAAGTGCCATTGAGACGGATTTGCTGGCATTATATGGGGCAGGCATCTAATGTGATTTTCAGCTGGCACGTTCTCGCCGCTTTTCAACTCGTTGCATAACAACATTGCATAATCAAATTGCGCTTTTGGGCGGGCCAAGTGCAATTTAAATTTTCGGCTGGCCACTAAATTATTGAATTCAATAAGAAGAACTCCCACTCGGACTTAACCCGATCCAAATGCCTGGCCACATACTATTTGTGTACCCAACAATTCTCAAGAGAGAAATCAATGTGCAAGTTATGCGCACATTCTCCATTTGGCTGCGTGTGTGTGTTTGTGTGTGTGGCTTTGGTGGCTTTGGCAGCGGATGCGCTGCTACCCTTAGGGGCATTTGCACTTGCACATTGCGAAAGCGATAAGAATTTTCTTTCTTATTTTCAAATGAAAAACAACCCGACACAAAATGCCGCCGGCTTAGCTGCAACTGCAACTGCAACGGCAACAGCAAAGGCAGCGAGTGCTGCAAAATATTCAAAAGGTTGCAGCAGCAGCCATTGATACGGACACGTGTCTGTGTGTGCGTGTGTGTGGGCCGTATGTGCTCGCCTGCATGTGTTAAAATATGTTAGCTTGTTGGTTTAACATAGAAAAAAAGAACGTACAGCGAAAAGGTGGAGGCGCATATTTATAGAATGTGGAAGGAGAGAACCAAAGGGCAGGGCAAACAACGCGGCGTATGCGTTATGCATAAGGTTGCCACGTGCGGCAGGGGCAGGTGCAAGCTTCAAGCAATGGGCAGAGATACGAGTATATATGAATAGATAAATGCATGTAGAGCATAGTTTGCCACATTAAGCTGTGTCAGATAAGCCACTCGCACAAACACGCACACGCACACACACACACACATACACATACACATACACACACACACTCACACTCAAAGTAGAACGCTCGTGGCGCCTGTGGCTATACAACACTATTGTTGCCAGTGTAGTGTAAATCTCGCATACCTTTAGCAAAATGGCCAGCAGCAGATGCGACAGCCCGAGTCCAGGCTGGAGTTGCAGGCTGCGACCGGCACTGCTTGCCTGCACAAAGTTGCCCACAATTTGCTGAACGCCGCCGCGCAACATGGGATCACAGTGTCCGTGATAGAGCAGCACATCTGACAGAGCTTGACCGCCAGCGGTTGCCTTAGGTGTCATCATAGGCGAGGGCGCTGCAATTGTATTCGTGCAACCGGTGCGACTGCGCATAGATTTGGTGCGCTTGGGCGGCAGCGGTGGCAGCGCCAATGGGGGCGCATCCTCAGAGGCAACTGTGACGCGATACGCGCTGCCTATGATCTCCGATCTAGATAGTTGACTATCGGGCACACTTGTCTGTCGTAGATTCGACGGGCGTCTAGCCTCTAATTGGCATTGCAGCAGCGCGGCATCTGCGCTGCGACTCAGCGTGGGCGATTGTTGCAGATAGGCGGGGCAGGTGCTGGGCCCAAAGTGATCGTCCTTAATCTCAAGGAGCAACTGATTATCTGCATTGTCAATACTTGATTCTAGCAGCGAGCTCGTCATTGGTTGACCAGCCAACGGGTCCAGCTCCGTGCTTCGCTGCGAGTTGTTGCTGCTCTGCGGACTGGAAGCCTGGGTGCTGTTGGCGCTGACTTGCTCGAGCAGCTGCAGCTCCTGCTCGCTGATCTCCAGTGGCAGTTGCAGCACACGTGGAGCCAGGCGCACACATTGCGCCATCACGGCCAGCGACAGGCTCTTGATGGAGACACGACTGACATTGTCCGGGTGCAGACCAGCCGCTTGGCCGGTCAGTAGGAAACGCGCGGCGAGCAGCCGTGAAGTGTAGTAGAGAAGGGATTGCTCCAGAATGCTGCCAATTTTCACGCTGATTAGCGCACGGCCCGATATCGTTTGCTTAAGCGGTGAGCTCTCCGCCAGAAAGGGATTAGCTAGCAGGATAAAGAATCTAATTAGTTGCTGCACATGGACAGCGGCTGACTTACCATTGGGCGTGCGACGCAGCTGCGGCTCCAGTTCAGACTCTGCTGCTGCAGTAGATCCCGGCACATCCATCAGCAGAGCCGTGGATGCCGTGTACGAGCCACTGGCCGAACCTGTAGTCTCCTCCACGGGCGTGGGCGTCTCTGTTATTGAAGGCTGGTGCTCCTGCAGCCCAGCTGCACTGCTGCTGGCCAACGAGCTCAACGAAAGCGTCAGGGAAGCCGTCGATGCTGCATCCGATTTATCAGTGGTTGGCGTCGACTTGGTTGGCGTGGATTTGGGGCCGCTTGATTGACGAAAGAGCTTACTGACCGACTCCGAGGCTGCAAGACAAAAAGCAGCTCAGTTGAGCAGTCGAAACTTTGCCAGATAACTTGGCCTGACACTAATGCTGAGCCCGAAGTTGGCTCAAGCTAATTGTAGTTTACCTCCCTGCCAGCTTACCTCAACGCGCCAGCCCACACCCCTACTCTCCTCGGGCACTAGCCATTCCTTGGACCGACCAGAACTTGTAGCCAATTACCAAGCACATTTGTCTATCGTGGCCGTCGTGGCTATTGGGGCTTTTAAGAATGCAACAAAACGGAAAATGTTTGTAAACTTTCTAAACACGAGAAGGCAATAAAAATAAAGTCCTCTCTCCCCCGCCCGAGCTTGGTCCGTCTGAAAGCTCTAAAACTATTCACGTGAGCTGCTGATCATACCCTTTATGCATCATTTTATAGGTACTCAAGTAAATCGTTCCTTAAAATTTGATTGAAAATCTAGAAAGGGTTTGCTTATATGTATGTCATTTACATGAATCAGAAAATCATATCAAAATGGAAGAACAAATAAACAGGGTATCTGCTAATCGTGCATTAAGAGTAAGAGCATACTAAGTACTCCGATTCTTTTTTCCTATATAGTCAACTTGTGCCGCACATTCTTATCCTTAGCTGCAGCTATTGCTATTGGAAATTAATTGAAAACTCAAATTTTATAGTACACATAAGTTAAGCGAGAGAAAAGAGACAGGAGAGAGAGAGAGAGAGAGAGAGAGAGTAAGAGAGAGGCAAGAGAAAGGGACAGAGAAAGAGAGGGAGAGGCCGCCACCATTGACCGCAACCGCACTTAAGTTGGCTTAAAAAATTGTTTTTATTTAGCTGCTGTATCTGTTAGTTGCTGTTGCTATTGTCGTTGTTGTTGCATTTTCTAATGGATGTACCAACCGCATGCAACGCGCTGTAAAATTAGAGCAACATTGCAAAACGGAAAAACAGAAACTTCCGTTGAAGATCTGGCTGGAGGTGGAAAGTGAACTAATATGCAGTTTATGCTAGGATAACACAAAGATGGCTTGCACTAGAGTAAGATTTCAAACAAAGTTATAAGTTACTTCCGCGCGGATCCGAGGATTAGGGTGAAGAGAAAGTTATTTATCGAAATTTCTTAATGGAGCACGATAAGATAAGGTATAGGTTTTAGGTTTTATAAGCTAACGAGGGAAATGATAAGCAGCTAGGACGGTCCACTATACACTTTCTGAACACCCACAAGTTTTAATTTTAATATTATATAAAGCTTACATTCGTACTTAAACCAAAGCTAGCTCAGGGAACTTATCTTGAATTTTATAGGCAGCCAATTAGCGGGTTCATTGCGTCCATAAAGCTAACCAAGAACTAACCAACGGCACTCGCAACACGATACGCGCTGAGTTGGCTTCAGTTTTTATGAGTTGCCCCCGACATATACCCCAAAATACTTGCATGCATGTGCTCTACATGTTTGTAATTCTTTTGGATTGTCTGCTGCATTTTATGCTTTAATAGTTTTAGTTAAGCAGTGAAGGGCGGGAGCGTTACGCCCCCCAAAAGTTGAGTGCCACAAATTGAAACTGTTATAAAACGGCAGCAGCAGCAGCCCCGAGAACTTTTTGCACAGTTTTGTTATTTAAAATCACGTTAAAAATAAGAGCAACAACAGCAAAATGACAAATAAAACTAGCGGGCGTACATATGAGTACACATACTCAGTAAAAAAAGATGAGGAAAAACCTCCCTAAAAGAAAAACACAAAAAAAAGGCAGGGGATAGCGAAAACCGCGTAGGAAACGTGGCAGTCACGAACGGAAAACGCGCAAGAAGAAGAACTGGAACTGTTTGCAGAAATGTGAGGGAAATGTGGGCTGCCACTTTATGGGTGACACATAACCAGCCAAAAGACTCGCCTACTACCCACAGCAGCATATGCAAAGTAACCGAAAACAAAAAAAATTGTTTATGAAAACAGGGAAAGAACTTGCGATATAATGAAGTTTGGATACACTTGTGAGCCGAATTTTTCTGGGAAATTTCGTTTGCATACATAATATAAATCTAAACATATTATTTTTTTAAAAAACTATTTTCAGCATTTTCACAGTGAATGAATATTCGCAATATAAAATAAAAAATAGCCCAATACTACTTATAGAAAAAATTGTAACACAGAATTTTAAATTTTAAATTTTATACAAATGCGACAATTCAAGCTTCAAATAAAACACGGCCCAAAAGAAGTTGAAAGCCGAGCTTATAAACCATCCTTTTGGCGGGGCGTGACACTTTTCTTGAAATTATATCAATAAATATTTCGTTTGTACAATTGCCAAAACAAATTAATTAATGCCGCAACGTAGAAAAAGTGATTTGTTTAATAAAAAACTTACTCTTAACAACTTGTTAGTTGTATTTTTATGCATTAACCAAATCTTCATCCAAACAAAATGTGATAAACATGATGATCTGGTCAACTGTTAGGGCATACAAATTGCAGGATTTGGTGACGCTCTTTGGCTGCGGTTGAAGATTGGCGGCGGCTGATATACATATGTATATATAGAAAAAAGTCAACAACAATAACTAGCAAGAGGGAGTGAGGCGGCAGCGTAAAATGGCTGATAGCGCATAAGTGCGCAACAACAACAACAACAACAACAAAAAATGCAAAGCACAAGCAGCTAAATGAACGCTAGATCCTCTGGCCTAGCTCGCAATTCTGGCTGGCTGGTTGGCAATGCTAAATAAACTAAAACACCCACAAACAGGCACACACATACATACACACTCGCACACATACACACATACACACTCACACAAGCACACACACACACACACACACACACACACAGTGACATAAGATGTAAGCTTGCATACATGCAATTTGAGTAACCGCATTTTATCACGTAACCCATTTGTCTTAACCACTTTGTTGCCAACTTGCAGTGTGATGCTTTGGCCAAGTGGCAGCAGCATTCGCGCAACTAAAACAGCGCAGGGAAGGGAGCGACAAGGGTGGGAGATGGAGCTGGAGGTTGTCCTCGCATAGGATTGTTCGCGGTAAATGCATTGCCATGTTTCAAGCTTAATCCGCAGCCCACACACGGACAAACAGACTATCAAACAGACAGACAGTCAGAGAAAGAGACGGCGAATTTAAGCCCAACATTTACGTCAAGTAGTTGCTTAAGCTTTCTTTTTACATCTTTTTTCTTTTCTCTTTGCTCTTTTTCACACATATATTGCCGGCTCTTTCGCTCATAGCGCATAACATATAGCGCACTCTCTCGCACGCACATACAATTCATTCGTTTAATTAGTGCTTCCGGCTCTGTGCGCAGCATTTCCACTGCTTATTAACACGAGCACACCCAAACATCAAACACATGCACGCACACACATAAGACAGGACACAGCCGCCTACCGTATCTCTTTATTTTTGCCACTTTTTTTTTGGGTTCATGGCAAAATCTTTTGTTGACTACCTGCAGGCGCAGTACGCACACACACGCACACACACACATGCACACACAGATACAAAGAACTTGTTGTTACTAACAAATCGAGACGTGCTGCCATTAGCGAATGAACGCATGCATTCAAATATGCATTCATCAACTGTTTATAAGTTTGAACAACTTTGCCGTTTTCTCAATCGAAATGAATTCAATTCTCGAATGGCAAACATTGTTTGCTAATGCTATTGACTTTTGTGTTGCTGCTGTTGTAATTGTTGTTGTTGTTGTTGCTGCTGTTGTCATGTCAACAGACGGGACACAAAAGCAACAAAAAGTTGCAAGCGACGCGCAGCCACTGAAGCGACAAATGATGCATGCAACTTGCGCCTCGCCGCGCCGCGCCGCGCCTCGTCTTGCCTTGCCTCACCCACTCTATCCCTTTACCATCTGCATCTATGCATGCTGCTCTGGACTGGCAGTAACTCGTTCGAGCATTGCCTAATTTAATTTAGTTGCTGCTCTTGTTGTTGTTGACTCCACAGGGAGCAGGCAACATAGTGCACAACAACAACAATTACGCTTCATTAAATTGCAAGTGCAATTGGCAAAAGGCAACATGCAAATTTAGTAGCCAACTTGTTGTCTGCCTCTCCGGGCCTCTATAACTGTCTCACTCTCGTTCCATTTCTCTCTCTCTCTCTCTTTTTATCTCGCCCTCTCTGTGCCCGCACTCTGCTGCAATTATGCAAATAATTTGATTGCCATGCACAAATATTGTAAATAAATGCGGTGAAATGGAAAACAAAAAACGGCAGACCGCGAAATCCAATAACATCAAATGAAAACTGTTTTCCAATCGTCCGTTATTTGCGTTTTCAAGTACAATAATGAAATATATGTGTGTAAGGCATATGAAATCTATTCTCAACTATGAAATACGTACTTTTTCATTTGAGATCTGGAATTTGCATAAAATGCATAAACGATATTTAAGGATATTACTATAAATTCGTTAAATCAGCTATTACGTTTTACAAATAATTATTAAATCTCTTATAAATGTTCAGAGGTCATGTTATTTTATATCCCTAAAAAACATATTTACATTTTTATGAGATATCCATACTTTGCTCTAAGTTCAGCTATATTTCCCATTCATCATCATGATATACCCTTCAAACTTTTTGATTTAAGAGGTATCAAAACACAATAAAGTTATGTATTGGCATGAACAACTCACCTGCATTTGAATGGGACAACAAATTGTTGAAGAATGTGCCAATTGCTGTTGCATCTGGCATTGACTCTGCTGACTCGTTTGTTGATGTTGCTGTTGCTGTTGTCGTTGTTGTTGCTGTTGCTGCTGTCTGTTGCTCTCTGACGCCAGCAATTGTTATTTCCGCATCGAAATCGATGCTGTTGAAGGATTCATTGTCGATGTCACTCAAATGCTGGGATCTGTCATCGCTGGCAAGCAGATTCTGTAGCGACGATTGATGCTGCACGGCCTGAGGTTTAGGCATTGATGCAACATCCACATTCACATCCACAGCTACTGTTGTTGCTGCTGCCGCAGCAGCTGTTATATTTGGCATTTTCAATGCCGCTGACACAGTCGGTTGTGCCTCATTTAGTTGCGAAAGCCTTGTGAAGCCATCATCGTACTCATCATCCGCAATGGCACTTAGCAGCTCCATGTCATCGTCACCATCATCGTCGTTATCATCAAGGGCCTGCTGGTGGAGTTCATCCTCATCTGATGTGTTGCTTGCCACGCATTCGCTAATGCTTCGTGCAGCATTTCTAATTTGATGTCGCGATGTTTTTTTGACTGCTGCGAGGTGAAGGGAATTCGCATTGGGTTTAGCTTTACAATTTGTGTAAACAGTTGTTGTTGTCGCTGGCGGTGGCGAATGCAAATTTCCCGTTGACCTCATTTTGCATGCGCCGCCGCCTAAAAGCATGCACTAATAATTTTCATATGTGCATTGTGTGGGCCTGGCGGTGCAGTGCAACGCAGGGGGGGGAGGGGGGGAGTAGACTATGTGTGACAGTGGCATTGCTCACTTTTCTTGATTTCGGTGCGGTCTATCTGTTTGCTTGTCTGTCTGTCTGTCTTTCGGTCTGTCTGCTTGTCAGTCCGTCAGCATGTCACTGTCGCACATGACTGCACACACTCTTACACACACACACACACACGCTCAACTAGACTCTGCATTATTTACTTTACCTTCATCAGCAGCGGAACTTGCAGCAGCATCTTCCTCGGTGTCAGCATCATCAGCCGTGGCATTAATTCCCACGACTCGCAGCGAGTTGTTGCCAATCTGCAGTTGCTCCTGTTGTTGTTGTTGTTGTTGACACTTTTGCTGCTGCAGTTTGGCATTCGAATTCTTCGCCATTTGCATTTGCCTTGCTGTACCGCCGGCTGCCTGCTCCTGTTGACTTGTACCCACTTCGTAATTTTTCAATTGGAATATTTGATTTTTTAATGATTTCCTTCGCCGCAAATACTCATTGTGCTCCAGTTGTTGATTGCACAGCAGTTGGCGCAAACTTTGCGCCAGTCCGCCAAAGCCTGCCTGCCCCGACGCCTGTGTCGCAGCTGGTGGGCCATCCTGTAGCGCCTGGAGTATGCCATTGATGACCTCCAGTGCAGCATTTATGATGGCGTGATTCGCTGTGTGCTGCGTGCTCAGCAGGTGCAAACAATAATCATAAATTTCAATAATTTGCCGGCAATCGGACGCAGCTGCCAGTTGTTGTTGCTGCTGTTGTCCGGCATCCACCACGGAGTCGCCATCATCCTGGTAATCCGACGAGTAGCCGCGTATAAGCTGCGGCAACAGCAGACGCAGCAAACCCAAGGCGCCTAGCACGCAGCTCGTTTGTTGATCCATCAGCAGCATTTCTGGCAGGATGAAATCAGGTGAGTACAGGCTATCAGTAAACTGTATATAAATAGCTATAGACAACTTTTGGTTAATGCCTTTTGTTCGGCGCACAACTTACGGTTGCTGCTGCCACAAATTAAAAACGCAAACTCAAACTATGCAGCGCATCCACAAGCATACAGACATACACACTCCCACATACCTTTGGCCAATTGCAGTTCATATTTCTTTGGTAACTTTTTCGCACTCTCTCGCCCTCGTACGTTTTGCAACAAATTGCCACCAATTAAATTTATCTCATTGAAAAGTTTTCATCTTATATTTATAGACTTTGCGTCGTCACACACATTCCTGCACACACACGCGCCCACATAGGCTGCGCTGAATGCTTGTGTGCTCTCTCTTTTTATTACGTATACGCCACCAATCACAAAATGCCATGTTGCAACTTTGTTACTCAATTAGTTTGCCGTTTTCCTTTGGGTTTCCCGCAAAATTGAAAAACACTTTTCGCCGTGCCGGAGCAACTTTTATATGACCCCATCCAATTGACTTTGGGCAGCAGCATAAAACTTGTTGCCCATGTTCCATGTGTGTATCAATTAATTGTGCCCATAAGCCGCAAAGAACTTAGGCCAGAGTTAAGATGAATTCAGCTGCTTGAGGCACGTTTAAGGCACTCAATTAATGCCTGATAAGGCGCGAGGTGTTTAATCTCACAAATTAATATGAAATGCGCAGTGCAATGCCTGTCTAGCTGGGAAAAGTTTTTCATGCCACATTTTTATCAGTTGACGCCTGAAATATTCAACTTGATTGAGTGGCACTTTTGCAGAAGCTGCCTACCTAGCTGCCACACATTTAAGAACTGCCACATTCCCAACGTTGCGACAATTTCGACAATGGATTGCATGAATTATATAAAATGGCACAGAAATGAGCAGCACTCAAGCTTATGAAATATTGAAGATGTTACGTTTGTCAGAATATTATTATATGTTTTGTTTGAGCCGTTTACTTTTGATTCAAGTTAAAAAAAAAAAAAAAATATTATATTAAAGTACCTTCTAATAGCAATAAAAATTAATTCATTTAAAAATAATCATTAACTGTTTCATGCGATATTTGCTCATGCTTATTTCTCGCCAAAAGAGGAACACACTAAAGTATGAAGTATGCTTATATAAGAAAATGAAAGTTGCGTAGAAAGGCGAATAAGTGCGAATAAGAGAAAGATAAAAAAATGAAGACTTAAAGACACTGAATAAACTAGGTAAAAAAGAAATGCAAGGAGGGAATTCGGAGCGAAAAAATGGTATAAAAAGAGAGAGAAAAGCAGCGATTGAGAGAGAGAAAGACAGAAAAAGAGCAGGCAACGAAAGAAAGAGTAGGTCAGAGAGTAAAAGTATGTCCGACAGAGAGAGAGAGAAAGACAGGCAAAGAGATTAACAATGGGAAAAAGAGAAATAATGACAAGAGATTAAAAATGAGAGATAAAAATGTTGGGCAGGGATTTATGAAAATCGCATAGAAAGGCGATGTTTTTAAAATTACTGTTGATCGTTTGTGATCGCTTTGTTCATAGAGATAGTCATGGATATAATTAATGCTAGATCTATACACATAATATTGAAGAAGATGCCGCCCTTTGTCTCTTACGTACGCTTCTATGCTTTATTATTTCCTTTTAGCACTACGCTTTGTATTATATATCGCTGAAAAACCATACTCCTTAATACTTAAAAGAAGTGGATTGTGCTTTTTGCCCATACATCAAATCATTAAACTACAATCAAATTATAAGTGTTCAGAAAAGAAAATAAATGGAAGTTGGATAACTTGTTAACTTGGTCAAATTGTTTACTCGGCTGTTTATGTACAATTTGGTCACTTTTGTTTTGCAACGAATCGCCGCGACAACTGCTGTCTGCATAAATTTGGAGCTGGTGTTGTTTGCTGGCTGTTTATAAAGTTGATTATCCTTTTAAAGCTGCACAGGAATGAATATCTGATTCAATTTCGCATGAATTATTACAGGGAAGTGTCCAAGTGCATAAATTTCATTTTGCCTGCCTTACAGCCTCAAACAAACAGACAAACAGCAGAAGCTGCGGCAGCAGAGGGTGCAGCAGGAGCAATAGCGTTAAGGACCTTACTCCTACTGAGTGTTTGTTGGGGCATGCCAAGGCGCAAGACACAAGATTGCGGCGTATAAAAGGGGGTTGAGAGGGGGGCGTCAGTGTGTTGCAAGTGCTACACTGATGGCTGCCATAAAAAGAGGCGGCAGACTGTGCACTGAGTAGTTGTGGTTTTTGTTGTTGTGATTGTTGCTGTTGTTGCTGTTGTTGCCACCAGCCATTGTGGCATGCACTTGCCGAGCAGTGGCTGGAAGTTGACACAGCCACACAGGCCAGAAGTTGAAGGAGTTGATTTGAAGGTAAACAACTAAAAAGCTGAAAAGCGCAATGTAGCACAGCCCAGAAAGATGGCATTCCACATACAGTTAGCATTAGATGCATAAATTTACCTTCTGACCGTAAAACCAAATTCGAAATTTATGGGTATTATGGTTTTTTTTTTGGGTCACAAATGCAAATATAAATTGTTTAATGTAAACAAATTGTGTGTGTAATTGTATAAAGTTTTGAATTTGATTTTTAAATCAACACAAATACTTAGGCACTTGAAGTGCACCAGTAAAAATTGCAATCTATTCCTAAATATGAAAATGCTGCGCATTTACCTTTACGCCATGTTTGCCAATAAAGCGTTCTATGAAAATTCAATAAAAAATGATTTGTGCTGCAAAAATTAAAACTTATTCTAGGTATTTTTGCTTTTTGTTATTCGAAATTTATACAATGCACTTCTCTCGTTCGTGTGTAGTTGGTATGATTTTTGTTGGCAGTGCAGTTATTGCTGCAGTTGCCAGACAAAAATAGCTAAATAAAAACTGGCTCGTTTCCGTTGTCTAAAATCGAAACAAATTCGTAAAAAATATCCACACACATATATGCATTACATATAGATATACTTGGCAATGCAGCGCATGCAAGAGGTAACCAACTGCAATATAGAAATATAATTTATATCAACAGACATTTCAGTTTTAGCTGCGGCTGCCTCGCGCACTCACCCAGGCACACACGTACACACACACGCACTCACATACACACAGCAGACAGACAAATAAACACCATAGAAAATGCTCTGACTGACTGTGATTGCATTTACAGTTAGTTTGTATAGTCCTCAACGGACCGCACCCAAACCTAAACTCAAACTCAAACCTAAGCCCCATGCCCCATGCCCCATGGCCCAAGCCCCGTAAAGTCCACAATGCGCTGGGTTGTATATTTTGAAATGGTATTTTCAATGGATTTGTGGCTTTTTAGAATATTAAAAAATATTTCAAATGCACACACATATATTTACATATATGTGAATGGTCTATAGGTATGTGGCACTTGGCATTTGGCGCGTTAAAGCCGTTACACGCTTTTTAAGCACAGTTTTCATTATTGATGAAACTAAAACGATTTTTTCTGTTTGCATTCGGTAAATGCGTCAAATGGTAAGCAACAACAGCAACTGTGATTGCAACAACATTTGGCTCACGGATTAGTTTAGAAAACAAACAACAATTGAGAACAAAAAGCAATTCTAAATATTCGCACAAATAAATGCCACAGCCGACAGCTGCATTAACAATTGATACACTTGGTATTTTCCATGATATAGATATATATGTATATATATTCTATATAGAGACGTGCACGTGCACACTTCATATCCGGCATTTGTTGGCTTACCAATCACTTTGCTCAGTCCATGCCTGGCCATAAGGCTTCTATTGCGCGCATGCTCAATCAAACTGATGCAATTTTGTGCCGAGCAGCGACGCTTCACCGCGCAATCCGAGCTGATGTTGCCAAGGAATGTCTGCAATCAAAGAAATTGAGAGATGTGAATCAACAAATCGACATATAGCGTGGCACGTTCCGGCCAATTGGGAGTCGGGCAAGCAATTGAGACAGACAACCGGAAGCCTCTGATACACAAATGCTTGCAAGCTCGGCTAATTTAGTTGATTAGAGTTTAAGACTCAAGGCACATTGACTTAAAATACAATTACTTTTAAAAGACTAGTTTAACTCGACAATAATATTAAAATTAAACTGATATCCGATGCATATTACAAAGCCCAGTTTAATGTACTCCTTAAAATAAACAAAATTATATGGACAGGGACATTCCTAGTAGAATCTATGTTCGAATCTCAGCTCGACTAACTAACTAACGACTTACTCAAGCTAACTATAACTATCTGGCATTTTAACGCTACTTTACCTCAAGCAATTTGCACGTTTCGCTATCGTTGAGACCCTGCTGCACGTAGCGTCCAAAATGCTTGACAAAATCGCTTAGTGTCTCCTGGAGTAGCGTCTCCTTGCGCTGCGACATAATGGATATGCATTGCAGCAGGCGCACAGCATACCATTTGATGTGCTTCTCCTTGATTTGCGGCGCATAGTATGCAAACAGATTCAGACATATGCGCAGCGATCTGGAAAGCGTACAGAAGTTAAATTAGTTATCGAGGTTTTAAGTATTTATATGGCCGAACTTACCGCTGATTACCGTTCCGCTTGATTTCACCATATAAATCCATCAAGATGCGACTGACGCGCGTCTTTTCCAAGGCTCGAAAGATTTTGTTTAGATTCTCCTCGGCGCTCATGCGCACCACCGAATCGAAATCCTCGCAAAAGAGCAACAACACATTGGTGGCTGTGCCACAGTGTGCGGCATAATTGATGTGACCGGCCAAAGCTGCTGACATGATGCACTCGGCAATCTGCTGGAAGCATGCAATCTTTTGCTTTTGGCTAAAAAGAGTTTACCATATTGTGGAGTTAATAATGCGTACAATATATTTAGACGGGTGGCACGTTGAAAAAGGGTTTTCCTATTGATGATTGCCTACAGGCAGAAAATTGCCAGTGCCTATGTCGAGCAAATAAAGAAACTTTTTTACATAAACTCAACATCAGCTTCAACTTTAAGCCGATTGTTCCTATAAAAACCATATGATTTGATAATTCGATTCTGATGAGATTGCATGGAACAGAGTAAAGCTCGATAAGTTTGTTTCTGTGCCAACTATGCGGTAATGTAATCCGATCTGCCATATATGCAAGGCTATATCGCAACAGCTGTCAGGAATGATCAAGAATATGCACACTTCGGATGTTTATAAATTTACACAATCTACAAAAATGTATTGCTATACGCTGCCTTGATCAAGTTACCAAAGCTTAGCTCTTGGACTTGGAGCAACTACGTGGTAATGTTTAAAATAGATCTATGACAAAAAACCTAAGAGAATCAATAAATATAAGCCTGTTCTATTAATAGTCAACTTATTTTTCTCGTATCCATACTTTTATAGTTCACTGTTAAGAGTGCCCACTGTAAGCCACTTATTGCACAGGTATTTGATGACGTCATTGCGAAGGTGCAACCCGCTGTGCTGGCTGTTGTTGAGCACTGGCAGCAACACATTATGTTGTTTGATCAATATCAGCAGAAAATGCTTTGAATGCCGAATTATAATGCAATTTGCAGGCACTTTTTTCCTTTGCGCAATAACAAACTGTTGCCGGTCCGTTTGCAGCCCCAGTGTAGAAAAAAAAAAACACAAACAAACGCTCACCTGCATTCTGTATTACGCAGTTGGTCCACATGGCCAGTGAATTTCTCATAGGCGCTGGACTTGTCCATTTTGTTGAGCTAAATTTGATTCTATTAATTATGCATTTATCACATTTTGTTTATATGCAAACGTTAAAATGAACTTGATTCGCGAAATTTTCTTTGTTATGATACTTCTTCTTGCTGCTGAGAGCGCAGCGAACATATGTTTAATGTGCGCGCTGGGCAGCACTAAAACGCGGTGCTGCCAACTCACGCAGGAATGACAGTGCTGTGTAACGACTACTGCGCAACTAAGCGCCAATTCAAATTTGAAATTACAAACTGCTTTGACTTTTTCTTAAGTTTTTCGCAATAAATGGCTTTAATGTTTGGATTTTATTCATTTTTATTATTTATACATAATTGCGTTCACATAATTAATGTTGCTTACATCAGAAGTATTTTGTGTTGTTCGTTTGTTTGTTGTTTTGTTCGTTGAGAAATATTTATGCCGCTTGCATAACATTTCCACAGAAATATATAACATTTATATTATCATTTAAGTAGTATAGTTAACATTAATGCATTTAATTACGTTTTAACTTAAAAAACTTAAACCCATACAAAAATGTTTTAAGCTACTTAATGTTACTAACAAACCCCACCAATATTATTTTTTTTTGTTTGATATTTTTTCTTGTTTCGCTTGTTTTCTGTTTATGTATACTTCTTGGGGCCCGCGCCCAAGTTGAATATGCGTGCAATATTAAAACAAAAAAAAAGTACAATCACAGTCCATTGAAAATATATAAAATTAGTTGTGTGCTTTTTGCCCGTTTTTTTATGCTTGTTTTTGTGTTTTTTTCTGTTTGTCTTTTTTCTATTTCTTTTTTTTTTAAGAAAATAAGTTCATGAAAGTTTCTTGCGAAAATATTCGACGCACCGAGACGTCACTAACTATTGGGGGCTCCATTGTTGGTTTTGCCGTGTGATAACGTTGCAGATTCTAAATATTTACAACAATTTATTTATGTACCTAAACCTTATGAATTAAACTACGAAAAATGTGCACAACTTAAATTAAGGAAAAGTTTGCAAGGAATGAAACATAGTAACAGAAGAAGAATAAGTTGCATGTGTGCTTAAATAATTTATGACATTTAGGCAGATTGAAAAGTGAAAAAGACAGTAAATAAAGCAGAGCTGAAAACACGCTAGAACCTCCGAATTTTTAAGAGGTGTGTTAAGTGTGTGAAGGTGAGGGCTTAGGGGAGAAGGGGCAGACAGGGATGACTACTAAAAGCGGCCTAGTCTAAACGCAAACTAATTAAGTTTGACGCATTTAAAGTTAGTTTTTCTAAAACTTAAGAGCCCCGCGCCCGGCGCATTCTAGCCGCGCTTAGAGCGCAGCACCAGCATCGTCAGCACCAGAAAGCCCAAAATCCAGGACAGCGTGCTCACATAGCCAATGTACACATCGGACTCGTATATCGCCCAGCCGCGCGTCAATATGGAGCGCAGTGAGGATGTGGCCAGCGTCAGCGGCAGGCACAACGAGATGTATCTAAATGGGGGGAGTGGAACGGTTAGAGCAAATGCTGTAGAGGATTAGAGCAGATTAGGCTTACCTCAGCACCACAGGCATGCCCTCAATCGGCCAAATAACGCCGGACAGCAGCAGTGTGGGATAGAAGGAACCCAGGGCCAGCTGTATGGCATTGCGTTCCAGTTCGCAAATGGAGGAGATGAGGAATCCAAAGCACATGCCGCACATGCCTTGGAGTAGCGTCAAAACAATTACCCAGAACAGTTCACCGTTGTTGGTCACGCCAAAGACGACCAGCATGAAGATGAGCACCAACGTTGTCTGACCGCACATGACCACAAACTGGGTGATGACGTGCGAGAAGAGAATCTCGCCGGGCGAGACGCCGGCAACCCAAGAGCGATCCAGCAGGCCCTAAGGAAAGAGTATATAAGCAATGGCAACCAGGTTGAGATGTTGTTCTTATTCTTGTTATTTGATTTGCCCACCTCAGTGCGTTCGATGATCAGCGCGGATGACGTCAATGCCACAGCCAAGAAGAAGACAATGCTATAAAATACATATATATACATGGAAGAATAAACAATATTGTCATGGAATACAATTAATATTAATGTGACCATGCAAATTGGCACTTACGTCAATATCACGCCAGGTGCAACGAAATCGGTAAAGGATGGATTCATTGTGCCATAGATGGGTTCCCTGAACTGTATGGGCACATCGCCCAATTTTGGATTGTTGCCGCACTGGCCGAGCAGGCCCATGGCAAAGTCACGATAGGCCAGCTGTATGTCACGATTGAGCATGACGCCGATTTGCTGATTGGACATGTCCAGCCACACCTTTACCTCGGACTGTTCAATGGTCTCGTCGTCTGAATCCCGGCCCAAGGCAGCGCGCGCCGTAAACGCATCCGTAAAGTTCTCCGTTATGTACACAGCGCCCCAAGCCTCACCCCGTCGCACCGCCGCCTTGGCGTCCTCTATATCCGTATAATACCTCTTCACCACGCTGGTGTTCAAATGATTCAAGTAGCGACAGCCCAGATTGGCAAAATGACAGCCATCCTCCCAGAAGCAGGTATCCTGCGGTGGGTAAACAAGCTTAATGAGCAAAGGAGTAGATGATATCTATTTATGTTTATAAGGCTCTTCCTTCTGAGGATTGATTGATTGACTGACGGCAAGGTTAAGGAAGCTGTATTTTTGACAGCACCTATATATAAGTAAAGACTTATTATATTAATAAAGACTTAGACCGTGCTTTGGCAAATTCCTCTCGCTAAGGAATTCTCTTCCAAATTCACTTCCGAATTTCGAAGCTAGCTAATTTGACCCGCTCAAAGCCTGTTTGTTTATTATTTCATATATGTTCGTGTACCCACCGTGTTGTTCATTTCGTTGTTGACAATGGCCAAATTGAGGCCCTGTGGATCGCGTCCAATGGCCAAACAGAAGAGTATAACCTGCATCACGGGCAGCGCAAAGATGAACAACATGACGCCCACGTTGCGCCACATGCGCAGCATATTCTTGGTCAGCAGAGCGCGTATCTTGCCCTTGGAGGTGACCTTGCACAGATCCGCAAAGCAATCCTGGCAGCTCTCCTCATCGTTGGGATTGTTCTGGCGCTTCGAAGGCGGTGGACTGTACGGTTCCTGGTTCAGCTGTTGAAAAGTGAAGAACTTGTTAGCGGGCAAATTGAGGGCATTATGGTGGGCCAAACAGACCGTGTAAATGGAGCCATTGCTATCGTTGATCAGCACCTCCTTGCTCTGATGGAAATTCAGACCCACGACGCCGCCCTCCTGACTGGAGCTGGGCTTATCCATCTTGCTGCCAAAGGCCATGGCATGCAACGAGATGTTGTTACTGTCATCGATATCAACACAAAATAACACATAGACACACACAGAGAGAGAGAGAGAGAGATGGTTGGTGGTACATAGATTGCAAGCATGCGAGTGTCAGGTCAAATGGAATCAAGAGATACATAGATTAGATGAGTGACGTTTACGGGTTTCAGTTACATATTAACTACGTGCAGCATGCAGAGCACAGAATCAACACTCACCTGAAATTCACATGGGTCACATCGCCCTTTTGGCTCTGGATGCGCGACAGCTTGAGAAAGACCTCCTCGAGGTTAATGCACTTGTACATGGACAGCAGCACACTGGGCGATTCCTCGGCCAGCAAGTGGCCAGAACGCATTAGACCAATCTAAGAGTAATCATCACATTAAGTTTCGCATGTGGATTGGCCTCGGCGGTTGCCACTTACCGTGTGCGCCTGGCGCGCCTCTTCGATATAATGGGTGGTTATGATCACCGTCTTTTGGCCCGCCTTGGTAATGTGCACCAAGTGATTCCAGATGCTCTGGCGCAGCAGCGGATCCACGCCCACCGTGGGCTCATCCAGAATCAACAGTTCTGGATCATGCATGAGAGCCACAGCAAAGCTGACGCGTCGCTGCTGGCCACCGCTTAGATTCTTCACGAGACGCTTCTCCGAGGGCAGATCGAGAAAATTGAGCAGAAACTGCAAGCGCTCCAATATCTCCTTGGTCTCCATGCCAAAGATCCAGCCAAAGTACATCATGGTCTCTTGTATAGAGAATTCGCCATACAGCGCAATCTCCTGCGGCATATAGCCCACACGCTTGCCGGGCACGCCCGAGCCGCGTGTGCCTGGCTTGCCGCCCAGCACAAAGATCTCGCCGGCATCCATACGGCGACGACCCACAATGCAGGAGAGCAGAGTGGTCTTGCCACAGCCGGAGGCACCCAGCAGGCCATAGCTGGGGGTGGATGCAAGAGTTTGTTGAGAGGTGAAAAAGGATTAGTAACGTGTACCCAGAGAGTAAAACGGGCATATTGGTTTGGTGAATAGTCCGACTGTCTTTATATAGTTTAACAAACTCTAGCCACATTTTCGTGAGCATTGAACCCAACACTATTCGACTTGATACTTCTTATATTTCTTTATATTCTTATATTCCCGTGTAAGTACGACAGCTAAGATATTTGCGGACAAGCCTTCGCAAAGCAGAAAAAAAGGTATTTCTTGTCCATTCCATGTCCATACATATATATATAGACTATATTTATTTTCTCTTCGAGCTAGCTTATAAAATATTCGACCCCTTTATTTTATTATGTTTTTCATGAACTGTGTACAAAGTTTTCTTATGATTGAGTTGATTTCAAATTGGGCAACATTGCATTGAATCAAGGTTTAATCAAAATTAGATTCAGGCTGGTAAAAACTCAGGTTGAAGAAGGAAACCAAAAGAAGGTACATTAGTTCAAGCCCTAAATCGAATCACTTCAACTATGTTATTACAAGCAAAATATTTTCAATAGTATAAACTAAAATTACGTATTGCCACGCCCACTAATAACCCCGGTCATCAGCTAAATATACACATGCACATCTGCCGAAGCTGTATGGCTAGAACAAAGTCGAACATATGCGGCAGCAAAAAATCTCTCTGAAAGCTGACGCAAAACATATGTGTGTTACGCCCACAAACTGAGAATGGTGCATTTAATAGCCCCAAACTGCAATGTCCAAAATGATTTTGTTTTTATTTTCTAGCCGTTGGCCAAGTTTCTTTCAAAACGCTTTTTGTGCGAGCTCGGCACAAAAATTAGATAAATCGAGAAATAAGTGCTGACGTGCACATACCTATATAGAAGCCATACCTATATGTCAGTAAAAGTCAGTGCAGGTGTGTGTGTGTGTGTGCATGGGTGTGTGAGGCTATTCGTGCCGTGTCAACGGCGATGTCAATGTTAATTTCAGCAGTTCAAGTTGAATTATTTCGAAATGTTCACCTTGAAAACGGAGACATGTTTTTCGCAGTCGGCTAAAAAATGCCGCAACCCGACTCCACCTTCTTTGCCAGACCCATAATCATCAGCAACAATAACAATAACAACACGATCATTACAATTAATATTATTGTTGTTATCGCTGTGTTATGGAGAACGCGTCTGTCGTCTATCATCTGGTTTTTGGTCTTTCGGCTTGCGGCCCTTGACAATATTTTTGCGGCACGTAGGTCGCACGTTTCGGCTTGTTATTGGATTTATTATTATAATTAACATGCTGCAGCATTTAACGAATCGAATTTTTGTGTGCGTTCACGAAAATGTCGGCGTCTCAGCTTTTAATTAACACAGCGACTTTGACACGACCCAAAACACAAATAAAAAATAGAAAAAACCATTAAGCTTCAGCTCTGGGGTTCACTGACTGACAACCTGACCTAGGTCAAGCCGAAATTGATCAAGTTAGTTTATATTAACATATAACCGTTATAGCATGTGGATTATATTTAAATACTGGGTCAAGCACAGAATTGAATGCAGTTAGGAAATTTGTGCTTTTTTTTTTCTATTTGTTTTTGTTTGCGCAATCATTTGTGGCTATAAGAATGCCGGGCAAACAGTCGTGCCAATGCCAAAGCTAAAATCCATAAAAACAATTTGCGATTTGAATTTTATGGCCGCTAAATGTTTGCCAAAAGATCTGGCAAATAGAGAGCGAGAAAGAGGGAGAGAGAGAGAGCGATAGAGAGCGGGTGAGCATTTAAATTGAATTTGGCATATAAATCGTTTTGTGGCCAATTTTGTGCGACTGTAAAGCACGCGAGTGTCTTTTAAATGTGAATAATTAATATGAATTGCTTGAATTGTGCATGCCCTTAGACCAAGTTTTCAGGCACTTTTAATAGCCAATTAACAAAGAAGTCTGTTGCTGCGGCATTGAGTCTTGCATAAGCCAAAGCTAAATCATCTTTTTTTTTTTACAGCTCTGACAACCCTAGGCCATAACGAGCGCATACGCGGTAAACACGTTTAATTTGCCGCAGCATCAATTTACAATGCAAAAATGTTGTTTCAATTACAAGACGCTTGAAACTAGTTACGCTTGTATTTAGATCGAACTGTGCGCACACTCAAACACACACACACACACTTATAGAAGCATAGTTAATTGCGGCTATTAAAGTTGGCGAGCAATCGGTTGACCTTTGATTAGGCCACACGGAAAATACGCGCTGGTTGTGCAATCGTAAACCTGCTACAAGGAAATTCGAATTAAAAACGAATTTAACATTGAATGTGGTTCTGTATGGCATTTACCCATATACCATATAAATAGTAACTAAAGCCGATATTGATGTCGCGTTAAGTGATATGTGTGAATTACTTTCGCCGTTTCCAATTGGTTGGCAGCTGTCAACATTTCACTTTTTTCGTTGAAATCTTGATTAGCATTGACTGCGCGCTGACATATCTGTCCATATGAAATTGATTGGAGTCTGTGTACTTACATTGTGCCCTTGGGCACTGTCATATTCAAATTGTTCAACACTTGATTAGCGTTCTTCTTCTTGCCATAGGCCTTAAAGGCATGTCGCACTGATACCGCCGCCTGTGTGTTCCTCGGCCCCGCCGCGGGCGCACCCCAAACGGTCACCGGATTCGGCTGTGTGCCACCATCGTTGTTTGTGGCCGTCATGACGGAGTCTGTGGAGACACTGTAAATAAAAAACGAGTATGTTAATAACTTGGCCAGTGACAACGCTGATAAACAGTAACGAAAGCACAGATAAGATATGTATACAAAAGTAAAATAGATTCACATCAAGTTTGTTGCCTAAGTCATTCGTTTTAGAATCGTGCACAGCTTTAAACATTTCCTGTTGACCCACTCTCATGTGCAGCCGGTTGACTGTCATTAATACACATAACCAGCGATTATGCTGTGCTCGAGAATGATACACCAAGCGATACCCTCTACTGATATCAACTTTTTTATATATGACATATAAAATTAATTTTATATAAAAAGCTGATGTATTGATAAATAAGTGACGTTATATATATCTTAACATTTTTATAATTGGCAAAGTTTGTTTGTTAAGAAAAAAAATAAAAAAAAAAATACTTAAAAAATTAACTTCCACAGCTTTTATAATTTTCAAGATTAGCAAGCATATGCTTATCATGCCCAATCGGAGTATTTTTTTACGTACAGGGTATATAAACTATGTCAGCATCACATTGCAAAAACATAACGCAAACGACTTATGTGGCCAACAACAAAAGCAGCTTGGCAACACTTTTCTTTTCAATGCATAGTTTGACCAAGCCATTTGGTAGTCACACACACACACACTCACACACACACATACACATAGAGACATACACAAACACACACTATGCTGTGCAGAGAAGAGTCTTACTCAACGTTTCTTTTTTCTGCCAACAAACTTTGGCGTGCAAGTGAATGCCTCCAAGTGGTTAAAGCCGCACTGGCTTAGCCCGGTCTGGTCTGGTCTGGTCTGCTTGATTGCCCAACAGCGACAGCAGCAGTTGGTCAGCCGTTAGTCAAATACATGTATCCATACTTATGCAAAATGCATTCGCATTTGTATTTGCATTTTCATTTGACGCGTCGATTGTGCAATTGCAATGCAAATACGCTGCCAACTGCTTAATTGAGTTAGCGCAGCGGCCGGCGCATGCCCAAAACTGCACTGAGACCATATAACGGCAGCAGAGAGTGCCTCATTTGGGTCAAGGTTAGCTGCACCGTGGGCCATGTAGATGAATTTCTTTGGCAGAAAGTGTGACTAATTGACTGACAAACACATGCAAACACACTAACATGCTTTTCATAAAATTTATACCTAATAAAAGTTCGGGCTTTTAAGTCGTTAATAAAATGCAAGTCATAACCGAAATATATAAATAAATAAATGTATTTAAGGCATATCGAATTTAATGGGAAATTAGTTCAAGGTCATTGACTGAACGCTGGCAGCGTCAACGTGAATATCTCGATAAAAAATATATATATATATCTTCGCTTGCTTTTGGGCTAATAGATTGCGACTACCCGCCAGCATATAAATAAATATTTTAAGCAGCCAATCAGACAGCAAAATGTTTGCATTTCGTATAAGCTGAGAGCTGCGAATAAGAGAATGAGCGACTGACTGTGATTGCCCAACAGCTGGTGGCTGCGGTGAGTGCCAGGCAAACATCCTCAATAGCAAAGCCTATCGGATAATAATATTTGCATATTGCGGCCGGGCGGGGCAACTGTTTAAGCTCTGGACAAATTAATTCTGTAAATGAAACGCATTTCAGGAATGTCATGCTGCAACAGCAGCAGCAACAACAACTAACACAACTAACAAGCAGCAAGTCGTTGACGAAATCTATTTCAAGTTCGTTGCTTGAGTCTTTCGATTTGCGTTTAGTGTGTGTGTGCCTGTCTATTATTGAGTTAGTCAGAGCCAACAAATGTGTGTGCGTAAATTGCGTAAATTTCTGTGTGCCTTTATACGTGTGCACTGTGTATGTGTGCGTGTGTGTGTGTGCACAGTCAACAATGGACAAGGTCAGGCCAAGTAGTTTTTTATAATGACAACAGGCCAACATCTTTTTTAGTTTTTTTTTAGTTTTTTTGGGTGCGCTTGACATTTATGGCTGGAAATTTGAGCGTTTTTTTTTGTTTGTTGTTGCTATTTGTGCATGCTTATTGATAATTTAATTAGCTATTAGAGCGCTATTAAGCTGCATACACATACACACATGCACGCCTATTAACAAAATATGCATGGTTATTTGTGTTGTTTTCGGGTGACAAAATAAAATTACGAAACGCCGTGAGAAACGTCATAAGATTAGCCCATAAAATAAACTTTTTTGTGGGCGCATGTGTGCGAAGGCGGGCAACTAATCTATTTCTTGAAATACACAACAAATAACGTAATATTTATCTGAGCAATTTGTAAAAACAAAATTTGTGTGCAACTAAAAAGTAGAAAATCTCTTTAGACTTAATGTCAAATAAAATTTGCAAGCAGTTAAACAACTCTCGCGCTGACAGTTTGTAATTATAACATGGTCAAAAGGTCCCCACATCCACGTGCTAATGAGCTCATCTCCCAGCCAGGCAACACTAGACAATCTTCTCGCAAGCTATTTTGTGGAACTCTTTTGGTAAAGCCCCGAGTCAGAGCACTGAGTCAGCAGCCAGGAAATGTGTTATGCCAGCCGAGTGATGAATTTATTTTGTTTATTTCGACAATCAGCCATAATGCACTTACATAAGCCTTAGCTGCAATTGCATTTGCGGCAACAACAGCAACAGGATGAGAATGATTGATCTATCTAATCATATGTAATTAAATTAATGCGAGGCACGCAATCTAAACAAGCCCAGACGCTTTTAAGACGCATCTCAGTCGCAGCTAGCACTCTCTTTCGCTTACTCTCGCTCTCTCTGTCTCTCTCTCTCTCGCGCTCGGAGCTGGGCGTTCGTCACGCCTGGATGCGCTGCATGATGGGCATATAAATTAAAATGCTTAACCCTCAAGGAATGTATATGCGTACATATATATATTCTTAGCCTGCGCACGTCGGGGAATTCCAAGATAACAACAAGACACTTCAGAAATTTCCATTCAAATATGCAAATTTGGAGACAAACAATAAAAACAGGAACTGTACGAAACTCAGCAAGAAAGATATTCGAAAAAATACTCGACTTACAGATACATTGTCTGAGTACACAGCACAGGGTATCTGCTAGTCGCATGCCTGTTCAAAGCACATTTTGTTTGTCGACTTTTAATATTCATATTTTATTTTAGCGTATGGCATTCAAATGATTAAGTTCTGTTCAAATATTGTTTTCAACGGAAGTCAATATATCAATAAATTGAAGCTGGCAAAATCGCATGAAGATGCTGACAAATGAGACATTGATATGGAAGCATTATGCAATAGGCCATCGAGTATGAGTATTTGACACAATTACAAACTTGTTCGCCCTGCGCAAAAATGCGGTCGGACTTTTCGCTTGACGCAGCGCGCAAATATGCAAAAGACAGATACACACACACACACACACACACACACACATGCGCACAAAAAGCTGCGCGAAGGGCGAAGCGTAGGAAAAGTCAAATCACAAGCTATAGGCGAGAGATCCCACAGAGCAAGAGCTGCACAGATTATGCAATATTTATGGGGCGACAAAGTGCAAAAGCAACAGCAGGAAGACTAAGTGACTGACTGATTGACTGACTGACGGACCGACTGACTGACTGACTGACTGACTGACTGATTGACTTGGTGCAAAGGAAGCCTGCGCGGCAAGCAATCGAGTTGTTTTTTGATTAAAAAACCCAACTTCAACTGGGTCAACATCAGTGGGTCAAAAATTGTGTTTGTTGCTTTTGTTTTATTTTGTGGGCTTCACATTTTGATTGCAATTAACAATTTTTGCCTGTTGTTGTAGCTGTTATTGTTATTTAAGTTATTTCTTTTTACATTTTGTATTTTTGAACTTTTACTTACGTTGATATCAGCATTTTGTTGTGTGTTTGTTGTTGCGCCGCCTGCGGTGGGTGTTTGCTTTGATTATGTTTAGCTTTATTTGGCTTTTGTTTAGCTATTTAAATGCTAGTTACACTGCCTTTTAACCCAACCAAAAAAATACGCACACACAATAACCTAAACGTTACTCGTAACTGTGCGTTGCGGCCAATCTTTCGCAATGTTCAAGTGTAGTTTGACGTTTTATGCCCACATTGCTGAAATGTACATAAATAAATATATAGACAATGATCATGTTAAGAGCATACATTATTGTTTCACTTATGCATGCCTCTGTATCTGGAGTTTGACGAGCTTTAAACACACTTTCTTGCTTGCATCACAACAGCGCATCGACACGAATCGAACAATATGACACATGATGAATAAAATGAAGGCACTTCAACTGTTTGTATACTCTTAATTAGAAAATGGTCATGGAATTTGAAACAACCAGGCCTACCTTACCGGTTCGAACCGGGAATAACAATTGTTTTCTGACAAAGCAGCTCGTAACTTAAGTCGAGTTTGTAACCCAAATAACAGCGGAAAAATATGATTAATAAATTCATTTGAATATTAAAAAATATTGCAAAATTTTTTTGGTGCTGACAACGTTTAAGAAAATCTATTAATAAACCATTTCACCATAAATAAAATAAACTTAACTAATTCATTTGAAATTCTAGAAAAGAAAGCGAAGCAAACTGCGAATTGAAACTTGGGTTCATATTTGTCTCAACTAACCTGACGGCTAATCTTGGGCTTAAGTCGATAATTTTCCTAGTTAAACGCTAGTTTATCTATATGAAATCGTAATCTTAGCCACAGAATAGCGCATTTAAGACTCGACCTTATCACATCGGCATTGCGGTTGAGCTTTTATTATTTTCGTCTACCGTTAATGCTAAGTCATGCTAAGTCATAGTATATTGAATCATGACTATAGACTACGATCATTAATATGGCCAGCGCAATGGCTATAATCGCACAATTCAAATGCATATCAATACGAAGTCCAAAAGCCGCTAGCCACAACAATAACAATAATAACATCAATTGTGACAAAAGTAACATTGACGCCTTTTATTGTATATTTTGCAAATTTGTCCGTAAACACTTGACTAATGTCACACAAATAATTCTTTTGGCAGCAGTTGGCTTTTGTTTTCAGCCTGAGCTTAGCTATTGCCAGTGCAGCGAGAATTGTTTTCCGCACTGAATGCAAACGGAAAGTTTTTATTTATGCGTCAGCGAATGTTAAAATCAAGTATTTCAACACTTTAAACGATATAGTCGCACTTTTTGCTGCACTTTGACGCATGACGCACTTGCACAAGTGGCCAACAACAACAACAACATTAAGTGGCCACAATTGGGTTCAATGAATCTGCGGCACAAATAAACAAACCACAACAACCTGCATTTTGGTCATATCAACTGGCCATACACATACACACACACACTCACACACACACACGCACACACACACACATTCAATTCAATAGATTTAACTGGTTGCAACTAGAAAAATATAAAAACTACTTTAAAACTAGCAAGAAATGATATGAATGTCTGCCATATGCAGTTTAACGAAGCACAACTACACTTTAATAACACAAATTTGTTAATAAATGTGTTTTTCCTTTACATCTAATACGCAGTTTATTTCAATTTATTTTATCGTAGTTAAAAGCAGTATAAGCTCTATTTATTAGGTACAATTTTTTTAAAATTTATCTTGACCTTACAAAAATTTTACCTTTTTTCTTTCACTGCAGTAAGAAACGATTTAAGCATTGTCATTCCTATTTTAATTCATTTTTTAGATATCTTTTTAATGGTTAGCGAGCTTTAATTAGTAAAATAGTACTGTCATAGAATAAATAAATAACAAACACATATTTAAAATGTTTTAAGCACTGTTTAGGACTATGTAAAAAGGCGCCTGACTCCATATATTATTTATCCTCACAATGAAATATGAATAAAATAAATGACAATTGGAAAAACCAAAACGAAATAAAAAGCTTTTGCCTGTACGCAAAAATGTTTGAAGAACGTCCACAGTTTCAAAGCGTTCAGTCTGAGCAGAATAAACAATAAAAAAGCAGAGCCTATATGCCTATATACCGTATCGAACCAGCAATACCCTCGGTTAGGGTATAAAAATGCAATTGCCAAACATTGGGCAATATCAAGCAGGCGGGTAATCGGAGCAGTTGCCTGTTTTATAAATGGCCAATGCGCATACACACACACACACACACCCAATAAATACATAGGTATATACTATATTATTTTCAGTTTTCAATTTTTATTGTGTATTTTAGTTTTCAACGAGGCAATTGCCAAACTTCGAACGATCTGTGCGCGTACCGGAAAATCCCAAATGGATTTTAATGAATTTTGCTGCCTAAATAATTCAAATGGCCCAACAGCCCAATAATTTAACTGACGCATGTTCTGTGTGCGTGACATTAAAAATTAAAGAAAAAAAAAACAAGTAAATAGCCGCTGGGCTAGGCATGTGACAGTCATTAAAGTGGCCTTAAAGGCAGGCAGGGTATGCTGGCCTGTGGTTATGGCCAAATGGTCTTAGAACTGCCTTGGCCATAAGCGCCTGAGCAGGCGAACAATACTTTCGCTCTCTGTGGGACTCTGCGGGTTTTCCATGGCGTTTTCATTTTCGATTTGTTTGTTTTTCCGATGACATAATTTCAGGCACGTCTTGAGCTGTGCAGCTGTGTGCGACACAGTTTTGTGTCTGCAACGCCTGCCACTTCTTCGGCTGCGGCTATGGCTTTTGCTTGTTGCTGCAACTTGCAAACCAGTTGAGCTTAATTTACTCGTACCTGAGTTTAGTTGCTGTTGCTGTTGTGGCAACTGGTTATGTGGCCTGTCTATAGACGTTTTCTTGGCACACCCGCACCAACAAGAAACAACAACAACAAAAACAACATCAGCTGTTTATTGCCATCCTTAGATAATCTCTTGGTAGCGCTTTATGGCCAAGAATTTGGCAATCAAGCTCACCAGCTGGCCTAAACTATTATTTAGACGACTTATTTGTTTGTTTAGCACTCAGAGAACTGCAAGTGGCAGAGTCAAGCTAGCGTTAAACCAGTCTATGGCTTGCTTTGGTTTAATAACACAATTGCGACTGCTTCGTTGAAAGAGATTGTACAATTGCCACAATTAATAATTAATTAACTTAATAACCATTTGCCGTTGCATAAGTGAACGCTGAAAGAAAAGACAAGAAACAAGAAAAACTATTTAATTTCCAAGTACACGAGAACGACAGCAACTGTTCCACGTGGTCATGAAATGTACAATTAAATAATTAATGTACTGAGAAAAAAGTGAGTGCACAACTCTTTAAAGGCTTTTTTTCAATATTGATTGATCTAGCAGCGTACACTGATTATGCGGACAGTTCAATGGCATTAAAACAACCAATATCTATTTTGCTGCCTTGTCATCGGGTGCCTACTCATTAGGGGCTGGAGTTCAAGCCCAGGTGACAGGCTTTCAAATTACAAGCGATCAGTAGGCAACGACAACGCGTGTTTAATTGAACCATTAGAGGCAGTCATTAAATGGCCAAGCTACCAGTTTTGCTTTCAGCCAGAAATAATGTAACGCGCTCATTTTAGATGCAGCTATCTAAATGTATTCGTTAAATATCTCTAGACGATTATGAAAGTCAACTGCTAACCGTGTGTAATTGGTTTAATAAACGCTTAATCGAAACAACTAGAACAATGTGTTTTGCATAACACCTTTGATTTTTTGCTTTATAAAATATGACAATTACCTTGGATTTAAATAAAACGTCGCAAAGCAACAAAAGAAATCATCTAGATTCAGATACAATTTGCATTATACTAGTTTTATGAATGCTCCCTTGAACCAAGCCGCGCGCGTGATAAACACACAACAAAGAGCAAAAGAAACAGCAGCAAAGAAAAATTAAAAAAAAAAAAAGACAAGCACAAGAAGAAGACGAAGAAGAAGAAGAAGAAAAAACCCAAGCCGAAAATACCAGTTCAAGTTGAAGCTTTTCAGCGCTGCACAGTTCGGAAATGCACAGAGCGAATGTGGAAAGAAAACCTTGACAACAAATTTTCAGGGCCTCCCTCGAGGAAGGTCGTTGGGTGCACAAAATGCGACAATGAATGCAGTTGAATATTTATTTCAAGAGACAAACACGATGATATTAACGTGATTACTGTTGCCTACTGCTCGATCTGTACCAGTATCTGTATCCATATATATTCCATCTCCCAGTGTGTGTGTGTGTGTGTGTATGTGCTGAATATGCGAAAAAGTCATAACACCCATTTAGACTGAACTTTGCTCACAATTTGTAAGCAACACGGCTCAAACATACGTCAAGCGACTTATAGTCGGGCTTACGGAGGAGCGTGGAGCGTATCTTTTAGCTGCAATGCCGGCCTCCCCGTTGCTCGTGCAAATTGCTGTTGACCTCTTGCCCAGTGCAGTCATCGTCGCCATAGTTGTTAATTATAGCCAATTAGAAACGACCTGGAAACTCGGCTCAACGCTGAGCGCTGATTTCCAGCCAGTGTTCGGTAATGCATTGATCTTTATTTAATAATGATAACTGCATTGAAGCATTTAATCACTATATCATTAGTTAAATAAATATGTATATGCATTGAGTGTTAACTGGTCTTTAGTTAGAAATCAATTAAAATATCGAATATGGATTAACGATATTTAACGGTGCTCACAGCCAGACTTAATCACTAAGCAGTAATCATTGAAAGCAACTTTGAACTTTCCATGTGCTGGTATTTAAGCTCTCTAATGAATGTACTTAATGATATGCCAGAATAATTATATGCATTGACTATCTATATCTAGCCTAAAATTAAATAAGGAAATCATTAAAGCTCATTTAAAGCTTTAAATATTTGTATTGAATTATCTCAAAAGCACATAAAATATAAGATCTGTTTATCAAAATATGTGTCTAGAATCTGTTTTACCAAAAATCTAATATTACGATTTCATTTGCAATTTACAATAACAATTTACAAAATATTCAAAATTAAAGATAGTTTTAAGCTTTAACTTCATTATTTTTTTAGATGAAAATAATTATTGTCAAAATCTATTGAAACCCAATATAAAAACCCTATCTTGAATCTCTAGAATCTGTATAGAAAATATTTTAATAAAATCGTTTAGAGGCCCATATGAAGCATATGTAAGTGCCAATCCTAATCCCATCTCGGACTCGGATATAATTGCGAATATTCTAACAGCGTTTTTTTTTGGCTTGGGCAGCGGCAAAAAGCTGTACATTTGTATGCGCAGCGTTGGGGCTGACGAGCGTTTGCACATTTTAAATAAACAGTAGCCATAGCCGTAGCAGGAGCTTAAAGAGGGGGCGTGGCGGGGCTACAGTCACGTTGGCGAGTATGTTTTCATGTTATTTTTTTTGTTGTTGCTTATTTTTGTTGTTTTTTTTTTTTTTTTGATGATGTGGACAATGATGGAGGGCCTGACAAAGACGCACAAAGTAATTGTTGTTGACTCGAAGAGACAACAAAGCGGCGGACATTTGTTTTACAGAGAATATTTATGGTATTATTAATATTCTTATTATTATACTTTATACTCATATTTCAGTTGTTGTGCCTGAGCTGGGCTAATGATGTTTGCGCAATGATTTCCTGCAACATATAGCACTTGAGGTGCCAAACTCGTCAAACTCCAAATCTTAAAGCTAGCAATTGTTGATTTAGCAAATTTACACTTACAGTGCGTTCTTAAGACGTTTCCTGTCCGCTGCTCCGTATGCGTTGGTGTGCGTGTGTGTGTGTGTGTGTGTGTGTGTGTAGGAAAGAGTCGTTAAGTGTCGTCAACAGTGCAAATATTTGCAAAAGCTGTTGCTAGGCGTGTGCGTTGTTCTTCTTGTTGTTGTAATCCACTAATTGGCTGTTGATTGCTCTCGCACAACAGAAGACTTAGGACACAAACTTCAATCTAGCTGTATGCACATATATGTGTTGATTTTGATATATATTTATATCAGCACTTTGTTATCGTTATCGCTCTTAAAGTTGTCACTAGTTATCGCGGCGTATGGCAGGGCGGAGGAGCGAGTTCGTAGACGCGTGTGTTTCGCTTTAAGCTGCGACTAAGACTGACTTCAAGTCGTTGCCCAAGCTGAGAGCTGAGCTGCGCTGATGCTCTACGACGACGACGTCGACGTCAACTTCGCTGCTAGCTTTGCACTTTACACTTTGTCAGCGAGAGAGATTAACAGTGAGTGGATGAGCAAGTGAGTGAGAGACAGAAAGAGAGCTGCTGCACTGCTGCACGTGCGTGTGTTGCTGTCTCGCTGCTGCTGGAAATACAACTGAAAGCTAAGCCACACAGCAGTCAAAGCACCTGTGCGAGCAGCGCCGCCAAAAGCGCTCAAAGAAACACTCAATTTGAGCTGTGCTTTGTGGAAAGAGCGCGTGACGTCTGGCGCTTTTTGAGCGTCTTTTGCTGAAAAGTTTGTTGCCTTCGTTTGTTGCTCCTTTGCGCAGCGGCAGAGGTAGCAGCAGCTCGTTCACCTTCAACGCATTCAGCATGCGTGCACGCTTTAAGGGCAAAGCACAAAAGGGCTTCTCGCTGCCGCTGCAGTTGGGTTTTTCGACGTCGTTGTTGTGACGTTGACGTTGACGTCGTGCCGCGCTTATGTAAGTCGGCGACCTTCAGGCTGTCGCTTTACGCGCTGTGCATAAAACAATGCGCGGCTTCTTCTTCTTGTGAGCAACCAGAATTGCAACAGCAACAGCCACAGTAACAGCCGCTCACCATTCACACGCTCTCCGCAAATTGCATCATCTGTTGAAATACCAGCCAGATTCTGTCTCTGTCAACAGGCTCAAAATGAAGCCGGAAAGAAGCAAGTAGGCGCATTTGAATTCACAGCTGATTCAAGCAAATGGCCGAAAGCATGGCGGCTATGGCAAACATTAAAAACAATAGCGAAGTAGCAATAATCACTTATAAATTGTTTAATTTGCTTTTAATGCCAAATATGCGTGCGCATTAAGAAGTCACAGACGCAGTCAAAGACACGTTAACGAGTTTGGCATTTTTTGCGCGTGGTCAAGGCAATATTTAATGCTTTAATTGTAATAATTAAAGTGGCAAAGAATCGGCTCGAGAATTGACGAATGATGGACGGGCGTGCAGACGTCCCATAGATAAACCGCAAAAATCAATAACAAAAAACAAAACAACAACAACAAAAACAACAATAGCAGCAGCGCAGCAGCAGCGCAGCAACAAAATCAATTTGAAACTGTGTATTGCACAATTTCAATGTCATGCATATGTTAACAGTTTGAGGGCCTCACTTAGGGCGTTCCAGCTCGGATACATGTGAAAGAGACGAAGAAGACAAATACGAATAACAAGAAAGAGCAACAGCTATGCATGTGAAGCGTAACGAAGTCGAAATGCTCTTCCAGTGCAACTTGTTGAGGCAAAAAGTTCATAAAGTAACAGTTATGTGTGAGGTATTAGATTTATTTGCGGGAGACATGCTTTATGAAGCAATTTATCAATCTTAATATTATTATTAAACAGTTTTTTTTTTGTTGCTTATTTTCTCTGTTTTTTGTAAGGTAAGACTTTGACTAAGGCCATTTTTTTTGGATTGGTCTTACTAAAAACAAATTGTTTTTGTCCCGATATAATAATTTATTTCAGTTGCACTTAGTTATTTATTTTCAATTATAATACAAATTATATTATTAATAATTATATTTTGCCAAAAAAAAATGCATATATATTTTAAAGAGATTATTCGCACCCATAAAAATACTTTTTCTATTTATTGCCTCAGTTTAATATTATTTTAAAATATAACAATACGTTAAATGAAATTTGTAGTCTGATATATTTTTAAAAAAAATAGCTAATCGATTGCAGCCAGCTCTTAAGTCTGTTTTGGGTTACAAATCTATCGACCATATCAAAATGCCCCATGCTATCGCCTGCACATAACTAAACCAGCCGGGCGACATTTGCGCAACGCTGACATTGAAAATGCCCAACTGCCCATCACAGTGGGTGTTTGTTGGTCAAATGTGCCATCAAATTGAATGTTGTAACAAAGCGCGCATGAAATTGAAATTGACATTTTTGATTTTCTGTTTTTTTTCGCTTTTTTTTTAAATCGAATAGGCGACAGTGCAAAAAGTTTGGCTCTGAACTAAAAAAAAAACATGAGCATTTTTTTACACATGGGTTTCTTTTAAAGCGGCAATTAATTGGCAAGGTTTTACGTTCATATATATAATATAATTTATATGCATATATTGGCTGATATTATAAGAGCAAGTCAGCTGCATATATCAATATTTTTGAGGCAGGCGCCATTTTTGTGCTCTTCCTGCATGCATTACGCATACGCCGCGTGCAACATATGTTTTTTTTTTTTTGGATGGCGCTTAAATACAGTTTTGTGTGTAAACATCCTCGTTGCGCTGGCCCAGTAATTGCTGTCAAATAAAAATGTAATTCACAAAACATATACCCACACAATAAACATAAACAAAACTGCGTAAGTCGTTTGCAGCGCACTTGACATCAATTTCTCAGCTGTCAGCGTGCTAATGAGCCCTGCAATGTGATTTCCAGCCTGGCCGGGCCGGGCCTTGCCTGGCCTGCCAGCACTCCATCATCGCTGGCAGATTTTGTAATGCCCAGATTCATGAATCACAGCGGCCTACTCCAATTTCCATAGCCGGCTCGAGCATTAACTTAGTCTAAAGCTAATTTGCATTGGCACACAGCTTGTATTTTGTGCCAGCTCGCATATTGTTTCAATTTGTGCAGTTGAAGCCGCTTCGTTCAAGCCCCACTCACCACTCCTCACTAAAACGCTGCAGCACTCACTCTTCAGTCTCTTGTAAAAACCTTCAACATGGCAACATGGACCTGGCTTAAAAACGTTGCTTTTTGCCTTTTACATAGCGCAACTTTCGTAAACTTTGCTTTAGTTTAAATTAAGCTGAAACACCCACACGCTAAGCCCGAGCATGCATTAATTGTGTGCCACAACGAATCTGAGATACCCTAACTCTAGGAAGCAACTCAATCACGCTTGTAGTGAAAAGGAGCACAGGCTTCAGTCTCCGACTTGGATGTGTTTGATGCATCCTGTGGCCGCAATTACGAAAATATTATACAATATTTAATTCGCACTAAAAATAAAGTTTAGCATTAACTAAAACCTAATTAATTGGTACAAAAATTACTTGATAGTAAGAGACTGGCCGCAAACACTCTCTTATTTATATTTAATTTACATTTATATTTAATTATTTATAAATGGTTGACAAAACGATAGATTTCCTAAATTGCTTTTTATCAAGAAAATTCATATTAAATATATTCTATAATAAAGCTAATAGCTGATGTTAATTGAGGGATGAGCTGGGGCGGGAGTGTAGACATGTTGCCCAAAATAATATACTTAACAAAAAAAGAATATGTATTGGTTTATAGCTTTGGCAGAGCAATTGGCTAAGCAATTTCCAGCGAAGCGAGCTACACGAAAAGTTTGCAATTTTCTAACTCTTTGATTCAATTTTAGTTGTTTCTTTGTTTTCTGTTGTCTGTTTGTCTGTCTGTCTGTATTGTCCGTTTGCTCGTCCGCCTCTTAAGCTTTTCTGGCAAGTCATGCAGCGACGGCTACGGCTGCGGCTGCGCCTTGAACAAGTTTGTTGACTTCTCCGCTGGACAGTGCAACAACTTACAGAAAAAAGGCAGAAGAAACAACAGCAGCAGCAACAACAACAACAACAAAAACGGCGAGAAACAACGCAAATGGCAAACAGCTAAAAGAAATTTGGTTGACAATATTTTGGTTTTTGCCCATGGCATCAATTTAACAACAACTCAACGCAGGCTTCGCTCTGCTTGTAACTGTTTCAGCATTTGACTTTACGAGCTTTTCAAATGTACATTTTTTTTTTTACTTCATCGAATTTATGGCCAGTCCGCCGGAGAGACGAACTAGCCAAGACCATGCCCATTCATTCATGTAAACAATTTCATTTCAGTTTCGTTGCGAGTGCTGTAAATAAAACGAGCACAAGGTCGCATCAGAGAGAGAGACGAAGAGAGAGATAGAGGGTGAGAGAGAGAGAGAGAGCGCAGGTGAAACATAAATACGTTGAGGAAGACGCTGGAAAACTGTCTCAATTTCAAACTGTGCAACTGCTGCAGCAGCATCAGCAGCGGCAGCTTGGCAAATTAATTGCATTTAAGGCGGCAATTTCAATCTAAAGTCGGCTCATAAAGCGCTTAACGCAATTCCATTTGCGATAAGTTTTCCCTTTCGCTTTGAAACTCGTTTTCTCGCTGTGTCCTAATCACCTATTTCTTCTTTTATGCCTTTTGCGTTCGCATTTTTTTTTCATTATTGAATTTGCCAGCAGTTGGCCAAAAAGCTTTTAGCGGCTATAAAGCTTTCGATTGGGCCAACATATATGGCTCGACTCCGCACGACACAGCGTAAACATTGCAAACAGTTATATTATTTCAGTCTTATAACTAAGCTGCTAGTTAAAAGATGCCAGGCAGTTTATCCGCCTGCCAATTTGAGCAATGCTTGCAATTAAATGTATAATGAAACGAAATGAAAATTAACATGAGCTTTGCAATGAGCTTGAGTACGCTTCAAGACTGAAAACTGAAGCACGACTTGACGCTCATCGCTAGCGTGCGAGCGGCGTTCTCTGGCCAAAAAGCTTTTAGCAAATATACAACTTGTGATTATTTCTGTCTTATATCTAATAGCTGCCAGCAGAAAGTTACCAGGCAGTTTATTCGCCTGTCCTTTTGAGCAGTGTTTGCATTTTAAAGCGGGAAAATTGCATACTTATAATGAATCAAGACACGGTTGAAGTATATATCAAATAAGCGAACCTGCAAATTAACATGAACTTTGCAATGAGCTTGGACTTGCTGCAAGACTGAAAGCTCAAACACGACTTAAAGCCCATCGCTAGCATGCGAGCTGCGCTCTCCGGTCCGGTTGAGCTAGTTGTTGTTGCTGTTGTGATTTCTTGCCTGTTGTGGCAGCTGTTGTTGCTTGCCAAATATTATGCAATTCATGAGGCATAGCCCGAGTTGTGTTTGTGCTGCCGATGCAGTGCTTTAAGCCATCCAGCCAAATGCAAAAGAGCAGCAGACGCAAGCAGCTTAATTTATTACAATTTGCGTCTGTCGCATAAAAGCCACACGCGCACTAAGGAAATTGCAATAATTTGTTGTAGTTTTTTTTTTTAAGTATATCTGCCTTTTTATCTCTGGCTCGGTCCATTTGAAATACGTATTTAACTTGACGCTAGCCCAAACTCGTCGAGTCTGGGCCAAAGGTTCGACTTCACACGACCACACACACGCCCCAAATGTGTCAAGGTCTTCTGTAAAATTCGACTGGCAAATGAGCAAAAGATATCGCCACACAACCAGCCGAGCGGCCAGACCAGAGACCCAAATGTGGAGCTAGTGGAGCGTAGTCACAATTCGCCCAACATTTCGGCCACTGGCTCCAGTAATTGGGCGAGGGAAAACTTTGGCGCACAATGCGCGGCATTTGAGTCTGAATTTCGTTGGTGTTGCCAAAATTGTTTAATAAAACATAGTTGATTGAGCGCCTTGTGCAAGCGCCTCTTTTGCTTTTTTTCAAACAAATTTAAGCCAATTAGCGTACCAAGCGAATTGCCGTTAATGCCACAAGTAAATAAACCCAAATAGACGCAAAATAGTGCGGGAGGCGACGGTTAGGGGTTGGACTTAAGACAATACATGGGCTTCTTGCACTCAGTGAAAGTACTCAAAAATGTTGCCAAAAATGTGCCATGAAGTAGAGAAACTTTTCAGGTAGGTTTGGGAATGAAAATATGAACAATGGATCAATAACACGCTTCAAACCTAGAGTTTTATATTCTTATATATATATATATATATATTAATGTCCTGAGTACAAATGCTTAAAGGTTTAAATTTAATATTTTTAGCTATATATTTGTATAATTTGGAAATTATTTGAAATTAGGTACGAATTTTACTTAAAATATGTAAAACTTGATTCGCGTCCAAAATTTGAATTTTTTATAAATTAATAAAGTATGAATAGGCTTGTTTTAAGACCTTTCTCTTTCTGTCTCTTTATTATTATTAAGTATTCATTTACAAATATATTTATAATAAATATATATATTACATTTTCTTGGCCATAATTACATGGAACCTCAAATGGATTGTTCATCCTTTGCATGCAAAAGAAATGTTGCATATTTTATTGTGACAAGCTCGTAAAGAATGACATAAGAAATGCCTGAAAAAGCTACGTGATTGAGTTCATTTAGAGTTCCCGGTAATACAAGTGCACAATCCAAAGCTTAGCCTCAATGTGGACAAAGGTTGTGCGCAACGTAAATCATATATGGCCGAGAATTTCGACAGGTGCGTGCGCTGAGGGTTATCCGACCTGGTCAATGGCCGTTTAACTTACTGGCGCTCATTTCCGACTCATTTCTATGGTCCTAAAAGGCAATAAATGCTTGTCTCTCGCGGCGGCCTAATGGCTCACGGGCCAAAATGTACATATTGGCCACTTTTAATTTCCAGAAAATGGTTGCTGAAATGTTCTCAAATGTTCTGTTGTGGAAAGGCGCAATATACGTTTTGAGTGCTATTTTTAATGTTCATATTGTTGTTGTTAGCAGATTAATGTAATTTGCTTTAATATCGCTTGTCGACTGTGATCTTTGGAGCCCATTAAAGCCGAGTGGCGTTAACGCACAAGCACACACACACACACACACACACACACACATTTATATAGCATATTGCCACCATATGCTACTGTTTGTGTGTGAGTGTGTGTTGAATTAAATTTAAACTTTAGTTTAGTCAAGTTAAAAGCAAAGCTTTGCCCAGTTTAAGTCTGTCCGAAGTCAAAGCGCCATCTGTTGTTTGTTGCCTGCAAGCTACAGCACAGCTTTCGTACAACGGCAGCCGCGCTAAAGCTAACTGCTATGAAACGCGCTGCCAACCTGTTTGTTTAGCGCTAAATTTAAATGGAAACATGAAATTTGCAATTGTATCTATGTTGCACACACAAAAACTAGCTATATTATATGCACATCTGCTGCAACGTAATAGCAGTTATCATTAACAGCTTGTAATTCCCATATTCTATACCCTGTCATATAATGCTTTTGGTATTTTAATTGCCCTGGCAATTAGAAGTGACATTGAGAAAAACAGTTTTAGTGCATTTGTGTCTGCGGGGGCGTGACCCGCATCAACAAAAACAAAGTCGAACAAGCGCAGTAATTAGGAGCACGCCATGTCTGTATGTGTCTCTGGGTTGTTAATAGGCGAGTCCAACTTATCGGACAAGCCAAAAACGATTTCCCAATGCAGCCGCCGGTTAACTGGTTTATGCGGAAATGAAGCCGTGATTTGTTGACAATCGTCTAATGAGTGCCGCCCAAAAAAACACACAAAATCAAACAACAATAAAAACCGTTTAAACACACGCCACAATCGATAAAGCGGCCATAGCCCCGACCTACAGTCAATCCAAAATGTTGTAAGCAAGTCCCCATTTATTTTGGGCTTTCTCATCAAAAGTTGATAAAGTATTGTTATGTCATGCATTAAAAAAAAAACTATATTAATGGCAATTTTATTAGGGCGCCTGATTTGCATAAATATCTGAGCCCAGCTTGGCAGATCGCCGCAATTGTATTGAATCATGGTCAAGTGTTATTTATACCCTGATCCCAATAGGAATGGGTTAAAGGGTATACTGGTTTAACGCAAATGTATGTCACAGGCAGAAGATAGCATCTTCCACACCATTAAGTATATCTATTCTTGATCAGCATCAATAGCCGAGTCGATGAAAAGTTGCCCGGCTTTCAAGTAATCGATAAGAATCAACTACAAGATCCTGTTTTTATTTGAGCGAGCGTCCCCAAAGATAAAGCATCTTTAATTTTGCGGCATTTGCAAGGGGTAAAAGAAAGTTCAGGGTATCATCCAGTCGAGCCCTATAGCTTGCTGTTGGCAGAAGAAGGCTTAGGGTATTTTCTAGTCAACTTTTGCACACATTGGTTTTTTTTTCGCACATTTTTGTGGCTGCCGGATGCGGCGCTCATGCGCTCATGTTAATAATGGTCGTTCGTTGTGCATAAAAGCCTCATTATTTATTGTTATTTATTGTGATTAGCGCAGCGCAGTGAAATTATTGAAATTTGCAATTAGACAAATTAAAATGTCTAACACTTAAATTCAGGCAGACGGCCCTGGGTTCTATTTAAAGGCTCGCCAGCTTGTGGCTCAAGTCGTGCGTTAAAGCACTCGCTAAAATAGCTGTTGCCACATACATGCTCACACACATGCACATACATATGTGCTGAATGAATAGGTATACAAATGCTCGCACTTGTAACTTGTATTTATATAATTGCAAATTTTACCGTCAATTTTTGTTGCTTAGCCTAAGTGCAATTAAAACGCGAAGCTTAAATAGCATGACGTGTACAAAATTGTTTTGTATTCAGTTATTATATTATTTTTGCAGACATCGCATAAGAAACGAATTGCGAAATGCATGCATTAAGTTGCACGAGGACATTGCCTCAACGCAACCGCGCTGCATGCCAGGTGAGTCCCCCCCACCCATCCACAACCAATTAGAACATCAAATTGAATAGGTAAATCGAGTTGGGAAAATACCTGAACTTTTGTACATTTTAGTGGCTTATTGGCTGGATGTGCACGTCAGCGTCAATTATCGGCATCGAAAGGTGTGAACGCAGCAGATGAACTGATGTCATCAGACGAACAACTCATACTAATCACTTATTTGCGCTGCACTTGAGATCGACTCAGCCACGTTTTGAAGAGAAACTCTTTATAAAAGTATCTGGATCTGCAGTTAAGTGTGTCAGCAAAGGCACAATTAGAGCAGGCTCACAAGCACTTGATGAAAATGATGTATGTGAATCAAATATTCATGTTATTTTTGTGTATTATTTATTATATTTTTTATATACTTACAGCTTTTTTATATTTTATATGGCCAGAATTAACACATTAAACTGAGATTTAAATCTACCCCTCATCGTTTTTATTAACAATAAAATGTTATTAACCCTGAGGAGGGGGTTCTTTTTGAAAACCCTTATTGCTTATCAAGACATCTTAAGACATCTTTTTTTATTAGGATAATTTGACCAAACTCGGGACTTATTTATTTCATTATAATCCTCAAAATCTTATCAATATCGGACCACTATATCATATAGCTGCTTTAGAAAATAGTAGGATCATATTCTAAGCAAAATGTTCTGTTTTCAAAGCATTATCGAGCTGGACTAGGGCATTTTTCATATCTGCAAAAGGACAGTAACTATAAGGGCATAAAATCTTTGGCGTGCCGAGGATAACTTTACTTTCTCTCAGATCATGTAATGAATCTAACTCTTACCGTCAAATGTAATTGTCTAAATTGGCAGATAAATTAAAAATGTAATAGTTATTCTATTTCAAATAAACTTAAATATTCAGCTTAAATCGAAAAATAATAATTTTGGTAAACATGTCAAATTGACAATCCACATATGCGTACGCTCTTATGAAGTGAATAATCTGTTAGACTCGTTTTTTAAATTACTGGAATCCTTAGGTAAAACATACACCACAAATATATTTAAATCTATTCTTCATAATATTAATAAATTATAGTACTTTACTTCCACGCACAAATGAGACAGGCAGCATTGTATCTTAATTGTGGCTCTCGAGTGAGAATCTTACTGTTAATTAAAGCAAAACTCGAACTTAACCTTCGCAATTATTATTAACTTTTCAATGTATATTTATTAATTCATATATTCCAAGGAATAGTCTGGTATGCCGCTTTTAAAGGCAGCACAGTCTTGAGGTTTCATTTGCAATTCATTATTTCTGCCAACTAGAGAATTGTGTCTCAATTATGTCTATTGTGCACAATATCTGTACAATTTTCGAAAGACAACAGCAATGGGCAATTGATTAAGTCGGAAACGAGTTGGAAATCAACAAACCAAGAAATTAACATTTGATTCTTGAGTCGAGCACGTGCTCAAAGTCAACCGCTTTTGTTGTTGCCTCTGCCAGAGATAAACAAAAGACTGGACCAAAGCAAGAGACCCGAGAGGCCTGAGAGTAGAATCCATTTGTTAGCCATGTCATAGACATTCTTAATGTGGCTTTACTTTGTTGTGCTGCTTCGCCTGGCAATTAAATTGGTTTTGCATTGAGTTCCGTTTTGGGGTTTTAGCCTTGTTGCTGTTGCTGTTGTAACTTGTTGGCCATTAAGATGGCACTTGAGATTATGAACAGCAGTAACAGAAACAACAACACCTAGTGAGCACTATTAACTACATATGACTCACATGGCACTCGGATCCGACCAGCTGAAATGACGTTTTATCCTTTCGAAATCCATGGCCGGCTGCTGCTGTGGTTGTTGCTGCTGTTGTTGCTGCTGGCTCAAGGTTGCCTCTTTCTTGGGCGCCATTATGGATGCTGGCTCTCTGGCTGCACGCGCGCTTAAGGAGCCGGAGCCGGCTCTTTGTCAATGGCTGCTGGTGGCGAATGCTACTAGAAATAGTTGCACAACGGGTTTTTGCCTCTGCTTTGATCGTCTTTATTTCAATCTTTATCTATACACACTTTTGTTTCGTTTATTATGCTGAGATTCGCACGCGTTTGCAGAATGCAGAAAGAAACAAAAGACTTAGGCGACGAACTTTATATACAAACGAAGCGTGTTGTTGCGTCTAAAGTTGTTGTTGCTGCTTTTTGTTGTCAACCGTTTACGTTTCTATTGCCTAACTACTTCTGACAGCAGCGGCTCAAACAGCTGTCTTGGGCACGAGGCGTTGACGCGGACGAACACAAAACAAGCCGGATGATTACGAAGTCAACGACGACGACGATGCTCAACAGCGTGAAGGCAACGGCAACGGCAGCGACAGGCAAATCACGTAATTGGGTTTATAACTTAACTTATAAAGCGCGCGTATTACACGTTTATTTATTATTATTATTTTTATTTACTTTTTACTTAGTTTTTGGCGCAGCTGCTGCCTAACGCGCCGAAGCTAAAAACGAAACTGAAAGCAGGCAAAGCGCGCACTGCACGCAAGAGCTGCCAAAAAGTAGACGAAACGTAGAGAGATTTACTGAGAGAGCAAAAAAGAGAGAGAGAGAGAGAGAGAGAGAGAGAGAGAGACAGCTGCACAGAGTGGGAGCGCTAGCCAGCTGTTAAATTGTACGTAATTCCAGCCATGGCTCATAAGCAGTTGATCCAAACCTGCGCTGCAGCTGGGTTGCAAAGGCAACGAACTTGGCTGGGCTGTATGGTAAAAGCAGCAGCAAATGTTTTAAGCACTCAATTTAAGCTACAAATTCTCGCGATGCCTCAAATGGCAGGCATTCGTTGTGCAGACAAAACAAAAGACTTAGGCAACGAACTCCAGCTCAATCAGCTGCCAGTTAATTAATCAAAATACTTAATTAATGAGATTTTCTCTTAATTTGCTGCATGCAATTAACACACACCTTCCAAATTCCGGTAGCTGTTCGCAATACGCATACGCCCACTGTGCCTGCATTCGACAATGGACAGCTTAGGCCACTTCATTAGGAGCAGAGCTCAGCACCGTTATATGGCTGTAGGCAATGACAGCTTAAGCTCTTTAGGGCCACATAATGTGTACAAACAAGCATGGACTTAGTGTCAAATTAGTAACAGCCACAATAACAGCAACAAAAGCGGCTAACGATGAACTAAACTGAACTTTGATGAACTCTTGAGCCGCTTATCAAACGTTGGCCCAATGATGACTAGCTGTTGTGCCTGTAAGTTTTCGAGTGAAATTGAACCGCAATGAACTTTATACGTTAATTCATTTAACAACAATTTTTTATGCTAGTGAAAAGTTTTCTCCGATAATGTGCATGCTTAATTCACACATTTCCGTCAACGTGCCGGGCCGCATGGAGATCAGGCGAAATTAGAAAATGGCATGCTGTGATTCACATTTATATCGATTGACCACCATCTGTTGGTATGTTGTATTAAATCTGGATCAGAGTACCTTCTGTTATATAAGCACTTGACTGCATTTATGCTAATTGCGTGCAACACAACGAGAAGTCGGGCGCGGCGGCGGTGCGAAAGCGAAAGCGTCTCTTGCGCAAATTGCAGCTGACAAATCGCTTTGTTTGAATATTGATTTCATTTGCACTGGGCTTTAATTGGTATGCAAATGGCCAAACAAAATGCCAAATCAAACAAAGCCAAACAAAACAACATCAGCAAATGCAGGCGCTAAAACTCCAACGACGACTGCCGCTGTTTGGGTCCACTCTATTTGGGTCTAGAAGACGGGCACAGTTAAAGACGCTGGCGGTTACCTCATCCACATTGGCGTCGGGCGTCGGCGTCGGCGTCGACGTCGTTAAATTGCAACAATTATGGTCAAAGGCAGCGACGCTGGCGTCGCAGCTTTAAAAATCAATGAGGCGTCTTACAAACGTGGCCCAGAGACAACGAATGTTTGGCCAAAGAAACGGCAGCTAAATGTGGCGCATAAAAAGAAAGTTTGAAGCACACAATGTATTTGTTGTATTTGTTGTCGTTTCTGTTGTCTTTGTGTGTGTATTTATTGTTCAATTTTATTGCCTGCCTTTTGGCCATTCGTCGCTTGATTTCTGTTGTGCCTTTTGCTCAAGAGCATTTGATACGAGCTCACAAATGTTGCCGGCTGTTCAAACGGTTTGTTGTCGCAGTCGTTGTCATTGCCAGACCCCGACCCAAAGCACGTCCACATTCACTAAGGAAACGGTAGCAAAAAATAAATAAATAAAGCAACTCATGAACAAAATTTAAATGCAGCCGCCACATTTGATAATTGGCTCGGCAAATCGAACTGGACACGAAACTAGTTATTTTTCATTTTACTTAATTTTTTTTTTTTTTTGAGTTGTGTTTGGTTTTCGCGCAAAATGGCCAAACGAGTCAAATTGCAACATTGGCCAGCGGCGTCAAAGAATTTGTGTCAGCCGCTTGCACAATCGACACACACACACACACACAGTCGCCCATTGCAGTCGCGCCTCGGCAAACGAGGCGTATGCGCAACGAGGGCCAACCAAAAATCGTCGACCAGAAGAAGTAAAACAGCCATTCGCAAAAGCGTTACATAATGCGGCTGGGAGTTGGCCGAATCAAGCTGCCTGTGCAAAGCGCACTTGACGGAAGTCAGGAAAAAGCAACAAATATGTCCATATTTAAAGTTATATTCATGTATATTGGTGCATTCCCACAAAATTGAAATCAGGTCGGTTGAGAAAATGATCATCGAAATAGATTTGTTGCACACATTTGTCGAGGAAATCTTTGGTGCGACAACCCCTATGTGGAGTAAGCCAATAAGTAAAGTGGCCAAAAGCGAGCAACAAATAATCACAACAACGGACTGTGTGCAACAATTGCCAGCGACAAATTGTCAAGCAACCGCAAACACAATTGCAACAAGCGCGCACTGGAGCATAAAAGATTTTAATATCCGGTTTATAAAACAAACTAAACAAACGCCTCAACATGGCATTAATATGCATATAATAATACGCTTAAGCAGCAGATAATATTTATGGGCTATAAACAATAATTCAGTGCTAACAACTTAAACGTTATCAACATAGCCATATCGGGCCATTATCGGGCTTTGAAAACAATTTCGGTTGAACGCTTCAATTAGCTTAAATTAAATCCATTTTAATCTGGTATGTTTCAAATTTACGCGCGTTTCTGTTGTCGTACTGCTCCAACTCTACTGCCACCGCTGTCGCACACAACAGAGTTGCAAAGCATGGAGGGCCCTCTATGCACCGAACGGCACGGGCTGCGAATGCAACTGGCGCCACCTATGTTAGTATACTTTAACACCAGCTATCGATAAGAAAAAATACTGTTAAATCAGAATACATACATTTTAATTTATTAAATAGAAAGCCATAGCACAAATAGGTAAGTAGATTATTATATATTTATTTATATTTATACTAAGCAAATTTAATATGTTTTAATATATGGCGATAGTGTTTTCTCTTAATTTTAAACGATACTATCGATAGCTTCAACGATAGCCTGACAGCTGTGAAATCAAAGCAACTCTGCCAAAACGCCGCATTTTTTACGTAAACTTATTCAGATTGTAAATTCAACAAGTTATTAATGCAAAAACTCTGAAAAACAAACTAAAAGTATTAACTTTTAAGAACGCTATTAAAGACAAAACCAATTGAAAATGATTTACACATCGACGCTGCTGTCGCGAGGCTCCCTCATCGGGTCGCTAATTAGCAAAGTCAGGCAAGTTGTAGCCAAAAACTCAGACACTGCACATACAAATCAAATCAACAAAAATTTCACACCTACGCCAAACACAAACAGACCATTGGCCGCCGCCAGCCTTAGCAATAGCTCGGCACTGCACTCCAAGTCGCTGGAGGAGCAGATTGGCCTGCCGCCCAGGCCAAAGAAGCCGCTGACGCCATACTTTCGCTTCATGCGCGAAATGCGGCCCAAGATGCTGGCAAAGGATCCAAAGATAACCACAGTCGAGGTTGTGCGCCAACTGTCCAAGAGCTGGGTGGATGTCGATCCCAAGCTGAAGGAGCGCTTGCAGTCAGAGTACAAAAAGGATCAGGAGATCTACCTGGAGCAGCGCACCAAATATGATGCCACGCTTACCGACCAGCAACGCGCCGAAATTAAGCAGATGAAACAGGACATCAACGATGCCAAAGAGCGGAAACAGCTGCGCAAACGTATCAAGGAACTGGGTCGCCCCAAAAAGCCGGCCTCCGCCTTTCTGCGCTTTGTGGCCAGCGAGCGCACGAATACGCCACAAACACCAAATCAAACGTATCGCGAATGGCACCAAAAGGCGACCGCCAAATGGACTCGCCTCTCGGACGAAGAGAAAGCAGTCTATCTGCGCGAATCGCGCAAGGAACTGGACCAGTACAAGTGTGTATATTACCCAACTCCATTCTATGAAAATAGCCTTTATTAACGCCCATTTGCCTTGCAGAAAAAACATTTCGATTTGGGAGGAGAAAATGATACGTCTGGGCCATATCGATGTTGTGCGTCATGGCAACCTCATCGATCCGCCAGAGCCCAAGCCACGCAAATCCCAAGCTCTGAAAGAGAAGTAGTCTGAACCGCACATTATCTGCCATCACATGTTTCGTTTTTTTAAACACCAGTTTGATTTCTTTAGTTTTTCATCGTGTGAAAATTTAATTTGTTAAGTTCTTTGCTCGCCTTTATAAGTATGTCGATTCTTATGGCCCAGTTAAATGTTGTGCGCGATCTGTTCTCAATATTCAGTTCGAGTAATGTAAATAGCTTCAGCATCATGTATTAAATACTTATAAAGAATCTGGAGTTTAAATGGAGTTTACTATAGAAATCATGTCTAAAATGATGCCCTGTTCGAAAATATATATGTATAAGTCATTTTTGGTGTTATTCAATTGCTCAAAGGTTCTGTAAATTAAGCGAATGCTTTCATAAAACTAGGTAAGAAAATTCAATTTGTCTATCTTTGAACTACCGAAAGATTAGATGCCCTAGACTATCGAAATCTTATCTTAAAAATGGGAAATGTAAACTGATAAGTACACCTGTGCACAAAGCCTTCATCAATATCGCTATTTTAATAGGTTAGAAAACATTTTAGATTGGGGATTCTTACAACTTCGAGCCCTTGCTATATCAAAATCATCCTGAATTGGTTTATTTATAAGAAACTTAAGCTATTCTTTAGTATGTAACTTAATTAAAAATAGTATTGGCCTGCACGTGGCAATGGCCAAATCGAAATGCGTCTGCTAAAAGCAAACACGTGTCTGAGTCTTACGGGGTTAAGATCACACTTGATATTTAGTTGATTTAACACGGTAATCGACACAGTTTTAATCTATCTGCATAGATCACGGTAAACAAATATGTAATCAATTTGTCACCTCAAATGTGCAGAATAAAATAGCCAAAAAAAAAAAAAGCATTATCAATAGTACAGCCTAACTATGTGTGTGCATCTATTTAGAAGTCAAAAGTCGGATCTTATGCGCAGACACAACCGCACGCTGCTTGAGTCGATTTTGAAATGAACGAGGTGCACAGCGGCAAGAATTGGGATAGGCTTGGCTGCAGACTGAAGACAGCCATTTTAATGGACTGGAATGCTGCTGACAACTGGAATGTTGCTGACTACTGGAATGGTCAGCGCTGTGTGCTCATTCTCACTCTCACGCTCTCTGCACACCTTGTATGTGTGAGTGTGTGGGTGTGTGTGTGTGTGTGCAGCATTGATAACGGCTTAATTTGATAGCTACTCAATTGAATTTGTTACGCTCAGCGATTTGCTAATAACAAGATTTTGTACCATAAATTGTACCTAATTTCAAGAAGTACCATTTTTGTAGAAGCATAAAAATAAAGTTTTTAAATGTTATCAATAAAATGGCATGCACTTAGTTGAAAATCTTTGGTACTTAACTCATGGATTTTCAGTCATGAGTGTTTGGGAAAATTAAAAAATTGAAATTTCGTTCCAAGCAAGGTTCATGTACCTAACGTGAGAGAAAGTACAAGATTTGGTTATGGCCATGGTTGCCACATAAAAATATTTGCAATCAAAAGTTACAGGAAAATGTACCAAATTCAAGAAAAATGTAAATAGTTAATCTGGCTTTAACAAATACTCAGTGCTCAAGGGAAAGAGTATATTTTGGCAACTAAACTAACCTTTTTTATATATTCGTGCGGCTGCACGGTAACCATGGTTGCATATTCTCTTCGCTCTCTGCCGCTCTCACTTAACGACTGCTCGCGGCTTTCCAGTCAGCGATGTTCGGCTGAGTTCGCTCTCTATTTTTTCTGTAGACCGTCTCTCGACAGGTAGCTAAAAATACTTGGCTTACAAATGTTCATTTGAGCCCTCTTCGGCCAGCAACAGAACTTGGCTACGGGCAGAGCCCGTAATGCTAATTAAAAGAGTCAAAATTTACTGCGCGTGTTAATTGTGGGCTGCAGCAATTCATGATAGTTTCTGGCCATGCTAAAAAAAACTGGCCGCCACATTCTTTGGCCAGAATTTAAGTTACCTCCAATTTTTGGCCAAATAACACGTTCTGTCTGAAAACTTAGAGCCAGGCCGCAAGCGCAATTGCGCAAGCCATATTGTCAAAAACCTTGAGCTACTCCAAAAAGTCACCGAAAATAAAAACAAAAACGAAATAGTCGAAAAATCTAACCGTGCAGCAGCTCTGGCCGCCCGCCCAGCTAGTTAGCCAGGCCAATAAAATGACAACACTTAAAAGCTGCCATTGCTGGCCGATTATGATCCGGCGGCAAAAGAGCTAGTCATTCGCCATGGTTGCCCAGGGGCAGCTGCTGCATGCACTTAAGCTGTGCATATGTATATATACATACATACACACATACATATGTGCACATACATACACAAATAAAAGTCTTTTTTAATGTTCTGTGCTGGGGGTTCAGCCAGGTGGAACCATTTGTTTTGCGACTCTGGCAGTAGCTGCTTATTAGCCAGTTTTGCTTTGTTTGTCTGTTGTAGCTTATTATATTCGTTATTAGCCCATAACAGTGCCTAGTTTGCCCCCCCCCCCCTCCCCCCCCCACTCACCCTCTCCGCACCTTCCGAGACAGAGAGTCTGCCGTGAACTGGAGGCCAACCTGTTGCGAGGCTTGCGCAAGAGAAGTTCTTAAAATAAATATTTGCCTGATATTATAATTTGTTTATTCCACAATTTGGCTTAATGGAAAAATATATATATATATATATATATATATATTAATTGTTTCTGGTACAAATTTTGTTCAGGTATCCAATCAATCCCAATGAATATTCACATATTTCACTGTGACTTTACAATACGAAACAGTTGCTAAAAAAAATATACAATACACAAATTATCATCTAAACTGCCAGTTGCGGCCATAAAAACCTAACACTTAGGATCTAGAATAATATATGTATATATATATACATACATACAATATGATTTAGAGTACATACGACATTAATTTGGACAAATACAAAAGCAATAATTTAATACTTCTTAGAATGTGAAATGATTTGAAGTAAATGTGATGTGTGTGAGACGAATTAAAATGTAGGAAAGAAAGCTCCAAATGAATTGTGTAAAAAGTACGCCAAATTTTCTATAATTTTCTTTGGGATTTCAATAAAATGTCACATAGTTAACTATGGGATAACTAGATGGAATCAAAAATATATATATATATATATATATATGTGCATGACGAATGACGAATGACGAATGAAATAATAATTCACTAAATGAAGAACGGGCTCAGCCCCGCTTGCCACTGGACTGCGCATAACTGTGGCTATCCTCCGAGGGGGGACGCACCCAACCGCCATAGCGTCGCTCCATTTCGCGCGCCACGGCCAGACAGAGATGATCCTGGCCGGGATTGGCGACCACCTGTATGCCCATGGGCAGATTGCGACGATCCAGGCCAATCATACAGTTGGTAACGGGCAGGCCGAGTGTATTGAATATAGCCATGTACATGGGCTCCAGCAGCTTGTGATAGATCTGATAGTGCTGATGGGCGGTGTTCGGGAATGTGGGATAGAGGAAAACGCCGTCTGTGCCGAGCAGCTCCTTGAATTCAGTCTTGAGCGCTTCGATGATGCTGGCCAGATGCTTGTGCCGCGAATTGGGTATTATCTTCATGAAATTCTGCAGATGTCCGAAGATGACCGAGGGCAGTATGCTGTCCGAGCAGCCAAAGAAATATTTGACCGTCTCTTTGCAGACGGTCTTTGGCTGTTCGCCCTCCTCCGTTTTGTGGTAAATTGTCTCAATGTTCTTCATGGTCAGCATGGCCGATAGCGAGATGTCCAGCGACCATTTCATTTTGCGTATATTGACGCGCTTTGCATTGAAATCGCTAGCGACACGATTGATGGCCGCATGCAGATCCCGGCTGAGCGGACGCATCATGCCCGAGGGCCCGTCGTTGTCCATGAAAAAGAAACGTATGCCATTCGCACTGATCTCCTTGTCCAGCGTCAATTTCGGTCCAGTCGGATCGCTCATGCACTTGAGCAGCAGCGGCAAATCCTTGGCATAGCGTGTCATTGGGGCAATGGTAAAGAAGTCGCCCCATTTGGGAAAATCGCTGGTCGGATGATGGCCACGAAACGAGACCGCATACGGCGTGGGCTTGTGACCCCAAATGCCACTGAACATGGCCGGCAAACGCGACGAGCCGCCAATGTCCGAGGTGAGGCCCAGCAGCGAGGCGCCGCTCGCCAGGAGCGCCGCTTCACCGCCCGAGGAGCCACCCGGTGTGCGCTTCAAGTCATACGGATTCTTTGTCTGGCCCGTCACATTGTTGTACGTCTCCCAGAGCAAGCACAGCTCCGGCGTATTGGACACCAGCAATATGATGCCGCCGCAGCGCTTGATCTGCTCCACGACGGGCGCATCCGACTTGGCTATTTGCGGCGTCTTGAAGACACGACCCGCCTGATTGGTCAAGCCCTTGACAGCAATGCTCTCCTTCACCGTCACCGGTATGCCCAGCAGCGGTGTGTGCTCCTCCATGGACTCGACGCTATTGATGCCCATGGCAATCACATTGTCAATCTCGCGCGCCTCCTCCAGCGCCTCCTCAAAGCGATCCTGCACAATCGCATTGATCAGCGGATTTACCTGTGGATCATTTCGAATATATGTATAAACACACATTTATTAAGCCCGAAACCGCGTTTTAAACCAGCTTTTGTATTATTTACCTGTCGACAGCGTTCGATGTAGGCCTCAACCACTTCTTCGCTTTTAATCTGTAATGGGATGAGAGTGAGAGAAAAACGCCTTTTGATCATTTCCGCATTTTCTAGACACAAGTTGTATTTTGTACTTATTTGTAAATGTCTTATTGTTCCATTCTTGTCGCTTAATTGCTTGTGAGAACCTAGCGTCGACACAAAACCAATTTACGTTAAATTAAAATCAATAAAAAAAACCACATTCATGCCAATTGTATTGTGTCCGCCGAGTGGCGGGGGAAAGAATGCCGCAGCGTGCGACATGGCGTATGAGTAATATGCGGATTCGCAATTGACGATTGGCCAGAGGCAGAGGAGGGCGCATTCTATAAAGCCAGACATTCTTGTGCAAACAAAATGAATATTTATAACGAAAGCAAGAAATGAATGCGACAAATAATATACCCTGCATCCATCGTGCCGATCTTGTTATTTGAAAGTGAATGTATTTGTATTTCCTCGATCCTTTTTGTTTATTTATTCTCACTATAAAATAATAATAATTTATTTGAATTATTTAATCTGAGGCAACGTGAAAGCAGTTAGCACTTGTTAATAAATCTCTTTTTTCTGATTTTCTTTCGGCACGCCGAAGATTTAATACCCTTGTAGACCCTTTCCATTTGCAGATATGTAAGAATAAAGCTGCAATAAGCTGAGTTTGTTGAAATACCTCAGAAAACACAATTTTTTTTTTCTTATAAGATCATACTATTCCATCGATCATTCCTATATATTTCTATATGATATATATGAGAATCATAATGGATCTAACAAGTCCCGAGATTTGAAAAGTTATCTTAATATAAAAAAGGATCTTAATATTAAAAAGACCGAATTTTCCTATGGCAGCCATATGATAAAGTGGTTCGATGTTGATAAGACTTTGCATACATGAGTAATATATCTCAAAAAACAAAAACGTTTTCCATACAAGTACTTAATTATGATATAGTGGTTCGATCCGGCCGGTCCGACATACCTATGTATGTACTGCGTGGAACAGGAAGAGGGTATGCAAAGTTTCAAGACGATAGTTTTACAACTAAAAGACTAGTTCGCATAGAAAGAGACAGACTTGGCTACTACAATAATGGTATACAAAATTTAACGTAATTGCATTACATATAAGGACTTTTCCCTATCTGATTTCTGATCTGCAAAGAGATCTATTAATATAGCTTTAAACTATATCAATAAAAACATGTATATATCTAATGCAGTAAAAAAGCCATCTTATAACATGCATTAAACAAGCGTGAGTTGTTTTTTTTCATGACACGAGCAAGAAGTAACACGCGTGTCCATTGAGAACACAAACTTCGTGCATGTTCGTGTGTTTTCGTGTTTAAGAAGTTAACTTATTAACTTTTAATCTATGAACGTAAAACAACGAGGACTTCGATATGTTAATTATTCTAAATAAAAACCCGATGTAAACAAAAGTACAGAGTCGTGCTTTGTTGAGTTGATTAAATCCAACACGCAAATGATTTTAGAATTATGTCGCTCAAAATCTAGGAAATAGAGAGAGCTCCTGATATATCAAAAATGAAATGGATATACTTTAAAGCCGCCAACGGATCTCAAATGAAATAAAATGAAATTTGGACTGCTAAAATATACATATATACACATATTCGATTGCATTTTAATTGAAGATGACATTTTGACAGGTGCCCGCAAAATTTCAATGCCTGCTGGCTAAAGTTACATTGAGAATTTAAATGCTTCAACTATTTAAGCTTAAGTATAGTACATAGTACGTTCTTACGCGAGCATATATGTACACTATTAAAATTAAGGCTACTTGACTTTTTCAATGACTTCCAGTGTAATAATAAATCAGCTGCAGCCGCAACTCGAACTCAAACTTTTTATGTACACAGCCAGTTGTGGCAAGACGTGTGAAGCAGTGCGGAGGGGGGGTAGCGGGGTGCAACATGCGTGGGGTTTGGTAAAAAAAAAAAAAAACCTGCGTTGTGCATAAATCAGTTACAAGCAAATACACGCCAGCTACATGAATGTAAAGGTGAGTGTGTTGCCTGAAGACCCAGTGAAGGCAGAAAACTGTTCAACAGTGGGTCAACCCGTTGACGAAAACCCAAACGGGTTCGGACAGTATTCAAAAGTGGAAATTATGTGAGCTGAGATGAGACAAAACAGCTGATACCCTTTATATGAAATGCATATAGCTTTTTTACAAGACCTGAAACACTTTGGTTCTATATAATATGTATTACTTAAAGTCTTGTTAATCTATTCAAGATGGGAGAAATAAGTGTCAAAGAAGGCAATTGGAGCTACCAAATATTATATAGATAGTCAAGATATAGAAATTGTATAATCAAAGTCAACGATTAAATGGGTTCGAGCTCAGTCTTTCACATAAATCGGACGGTAGAAGGTTTATGCAATGCATTTTATAACATCTTTAGCCTTTCCAGAGGAATTTTAGTATGCTTTGTAAACAAACAATTGGATCTACCAAATATTATATAGGCTTGTCAAATATGGAAATTCACTTTTCTAATATAGCTTTTCCCTGTCAGAGCCTCGAATTCGGTCAAAAACATTCATCAGACGTATAAAAATCAGAGAAGTTTTTGAGGCAGCAATGTTTACTACGACATGGAAGGCGACATGGACTGACAGTTAGTACAATCTCTCTATATATTTATTTTTCTTATAATTATTGACAGCTAGTTAGTCACAGTCCCAGACTTTTGTGCGTCCATTGACATGCCCAACTACTTGTTGCTTGTTGTAATTGTTGATAAAGCCAAAACACAACATGCAATGTAATCGCGACACACAGACACAGATTCAGATATTTCATGCTCAAGTCAAAGGGAGAGACAAACAAAAAAGAAAACCGAGACAAAAAAAAAAACAAGTTTAAGCAACAGTTGTTCATACGACTAGGGCAATACCTCGCAGTGCTTAACAGCAAAAGCTACTTTTAACAGCAGCATTAAAAGTGCCAGCGCTAAGTGTGCGTGTGTGTGTGTGTGTCTGTTGGCAAATGTACGTGTATTAGTGCAATGCATGTGATGAGGCCTGCGATGTGCTTTCAATGCGTGTCCGTGTGTCGTGTACGTGAGCTGTAAGTGAGAAAACTTCTGCTTCGGTTTGTGTCAGAATGCTGATTGACAGAGGAAATTGATATGGTTGCCATTGATTGATATAGGGTCTGAATTAGCTCTATTTGCTGCGAGTAATAAGAATGATACAGTTGTTGTTTTTAACATATATGGAAATATGTTATATCTACAGCACAACTCCTGCCTTGCTGCTACTACTTATTGCTTAAATAAATCTCAATTCGAGTAGCAAATTGTTGTCGCAGTCGTCTCTGACGATGACCCGGTCGTGAATGCGAACAGTGACACGCACAGCTGATAGCAGAGCAGAGACCAACTGGTTTGGCAAACATTAACGAAAAAAAAATAAAAATAATAATTGTTGATAAAATTTGCGTAAATAAAATGAAGCAATTGTTTAAGCACTGACAATGAAAACCGAAATATAAAAGCCGACTATAATAAAAATCATAATTAAAATAATGATTTTAATGCACATTGCGCGCATAAACCAAAAGAGACTTAAATGTTATATGAACGTGCACTAAAATATAAACAAACAGCACGCTTTATAAACAATTACGATAAATTTAAGCCAAGAGAAATACGCAATATATCTGTGTGTGTGTGTGTGTATGTGTGTGTGCTGGCTCGATAAGGTCTGTCAAGTCATGACCTTAAGTGCGCTCCGTGTGGATGTGGACCAATGAACGCAATGAATCTTATGGAGCACAGCAAACCAGGCTAAAGAAGCCCAACCAACAACAACAACAATAATTACTGCAACAACAAACATAACCTGACCAGAGCTTGCAATTATTTACGAGCATATTTCGCAGATACTCTTTTTCTTTCTTCTTCTGAGTGTATTCGTCATCTCGCCTGACTCTCGGACCGTGTGTGTCTCTGTGTAATTTGAGGCAGTTACCAGATGTTATTGATATGGCCGAGATATGGCCAAGCCAAACAGACAAGCCAGCTCTCTAGGCCGCGGTTAGCTAACCAATTTGCCGCATTGCTTCTCCGACTGGCATTTCCACAGCCCGATTTTGAAACTGACTACGACCCCATATGCACACATACAATAAAATGCTTTGTTTCAATTCAAATTGCCATGAGTTATTTACGGTTTATGCCTTTGGCTATTTATGAATTGCAATTAGGATTTGCACATGCATTGACAAGGGGCAAAAAGTGTAATGGCACATTTTTTTCTGAAGCATGTCGATTTACTTGAGGTTCCTTTCATAGTTTTCCCCTTAACTAACTTCGAGGAACTTGAGTTATGTTTTTAAGCCAAAGATATATTTTATTTGTATTATTAAAAAAAAAATGCGATTCTTTATGGAAATGGGAAAGGAAATCATAAACGAAACCACATCCAGATTTGTTCTCCCATATCTCTATACATAAAACTCTTTGTCTTGATTGACTGACGGACTGATTGACAAACTGACTGATTGACTAACTGAATGAATGAATGAGGTTTAATCGTAAGAGCTAGACAGCTGAAATGTTCACTTTGGCTTTTGGCAAATTCCGCCGGAAGGTGTGGAAAATTCGTCGAAAACGAATATATGCAACTTTTTCGTTTATCATCCGATCCGACTTCAAATTTATTTTCAAAGAAATTAATGCGTTTTCAACATATTTTCAAATATCTATGCTAAATAAACCTCAAAACGTTAAGTTCAAGATAGTACTAAAAGATTTATATAGGAACAGGAAAAGGTGAAAAAGTGATATCTAAAATATAGGCCCTGAGAAGTACCCGTCATCTTTACTGTAACTTGCCTAATTTTTTTCAATTTAATAAACTTATATAATCCGGCAAGGTTTTTTCTTTTATTATGCATATAATATACGCGTATCAAGATCTTTTGTGTTTTATTTGCTTCAACAAAATCACGTTTAGAGATAGATATAGCCTTGTTTTTGTTACCTGCTACAAAAATTTGAATGCCAGCATAAAGCACAATCTAACTCATTAAGCTAAGACAACGACAGTTTTTAAAGAACAAATTTTTCCATTGTATTCGCATATTATTATTAACTTTTTTATACTTTTAGTACACAGTTCAAATATCACGTAAAGCCAAGCTTTGTAAAATTTAAACTCAAAAATAATATATAAAACCTAAACGAGAATCGGGGTCAATACAAAATCGAATTGAATATTGTGTCAAAGTACTTTGTTTTGTTTTTTTTTTTTTAATTTTGCATATTTTCATATAGTTAATGTGGGATATCAAAATCGGAGCTGCCATAACTTGTGCATAGCTTAGCCTTATTGAAGTCTAGACTTTGACAATTCAAGAGTTGAGATTTTAAGGCAAACTCTTTGTGTTAAAGGTGAGCACAGTCAACACCTGCGACACAGTCAGCTAATGGCCGTCCATCCACCTGGCCGCAGCGAGCAGTCATCGGCCGCAGATTGCCTCAACTTTGCCACAAAGTATCTAATGGATGTGGCAAGCGTTGTGAGTGGCCTTTGTTGTCGTTGACTTGGCGCGTGCATTAAGTGGACTAGGCAATTGTGGACTGAACGCCCCTTCCCCCCTCCCGCAACCCTGCCACACCCTCCCCTCCCCTGACCGACTGTCCGACTGTCAAGCTGTCTAGAGATATTTTGCAAGATTTCGCCAATTTGAGGTGCGTTCGATTGAGGCTTATTTTGTTTTTGTTTTTTTCTGAGCAAGTGGTTTTTGGTCAAGTGACCAAAGGTGGAACTTACCTTTCTGTTGCGAATTAGCTTGGCCAGGTCGACGGCAGGTATCTCCAGCAGATGGCTGCGTATGGGTGGCAGCTTGCGCCGCATCACCTTGATGTTGGTGTAGCGGCTGTAGGGCACCACAAACCAGCTGAAGACAATCATGGCCGAGCGCAGGAAGCGCCGCATGATGTACCCCAGGATCCTGGAACACAGTAGCACAGCAATTTTGACGGCTGGACTTTAAACGGCTTCAAAGTGAAATTATTCAATATATATATATATATATTTATCTACAAATATATATATGTATATATGGGTATTTATTGAATTATATTAAAACTGTAGCCAACAGATACAAGCGAACAGGTTGGCCAACAAGCGACAGGATTGTGCAATATGCAATATGCAGCTGGCCTGCAATTGCAGCGACTGAGACGCCGACTGCGGCAGCGGCAGCGGCAGCGGCAGCGGCAGCGGCTGCTGCGATTTGCGCTTGCACAACAAAACACACGACACGAACTCGAACACGATGTTGGCTATGAAGCTGGCGATGGCTTAATACTTTATGTTTTTTTTTTTGTTGTTTTTGTTATTTTGATTTTTATTTCTCTCAGCTGTTTTGGTCAGTTGGCTAATAGCTGGTGGCAACACTTTCTTGAGCCCGACTGCATCTTGTGCTAACCGAATTATTCAATTTAGTTGCGGCAGCGATTGTATTTTTCTAAATAAATTTGTATGCGCTGCAAACGCATGCTTAACGTTTCACTGGCTTTCATTTTGTTGCACTATAACTTGTGTATGTATGTGCGTGTGTTGAGGTGGGGGGTAGGAGGCTCTACAACAACTGTGAGTGCACTTGGCAACTTGGCCCAGTGGAACGAATTTTGAAACGAGCCGCGATTTGACGAACGAACCGCTGCGAATGACGCGCGCTAAGTAAATAAATGAGCAGCCAGCGTGGGGCATAACATTTAAAGCTCTGCTCGCTGCAAGCTTTACGCGCGCTCAGCGCTGAGCCGAAAGCTTGAACCGGTTCGTGCGCTTAAGTGGCGCTCTCTTAAAATGAGCAGCTGCTCTTAGGTTCAGTTCGTTGCATGCGTCGGCGCGGCTTTAAAGTTCATTTGTAAATCCCATTGTGTAAATACACTTGGAGAATCGAATGGGGCATTAATAATTTGTTATTTGCAATTTCAGTGCAGCTGTAATATTGAGTGTTATTTCGATTAATCTTAAATAATGTAGAAATATTTCTTGTTTAATTTTGAATAAACGCATTTCGATTTTCGTTTCTTCTGCTTTTCCATTTGAATACATTATTTCGGAATAAAGAAAATTTAGTTCTTTTAGTTTAGTTTTTTTTCTCTAAGTGTGGCTTATTGTTGTCTTAGCCATATCTTTATCGATTATTGCGTCAATGGAGCTAATGACTTGGAATGTTTCCTGCTAAGCGGCAATTACACGAACTTACGAGCTCCGATTTATTTGCCTTTATTGTTATTGTCCAAGTGCGAAGAATCTGAGCAAAGTTGTTCCTTTGAACTGTTAATTACACAGATTACAACAAATTACCAAGTTAATTATGTAACCAAAACAAAGTCAGCTAATTACAATGACGTACACAAGAGCTGGTAAATAGGCGAATTTGAAACTGAGATCATTGGAAGAATAAGTAAAAATAAATACAGTCAAATATTTATTCTATTTGTCTGGAAAACAAAACGTTTACGAAAATCAACAAAGAATAACAGAAATATGAACACACACACACACACACACACTTAGAAATGCTGATATGCTGGGAGTATTAGATTCTGGGGTCCAATACGATGGAGCGCTGATGTCTGACGCTCTTTTTAATTGCAATTCGGTATTTTGTGTTTTTGTTTGGTTTTGTAAGCACTTCAATTTTTGTCATTTAGCTGTCTATGAAATAAAAATTGTTTTTTAATTGCGCAACCATTAGCGCATTCAGCTTTAAGCCGGCTAATTAAGAGCGTTGCCTATGAACAACAAAATATAATTAAAGTACTTAGGGGGCTGTGCTAGAATCCCAGACTGTCTGGAGGTTCAAATTACAGTCTTTAAACTTGGGATCACACGCAAAAATAACATTCATTTTGAGTTGTGTAGGACTTGTGCCCTTTGGAGCCAGCGTAATTTGATGGGAAAAACAAAAACACAAAGCAGGTTTTATTTATTTTGGAGCAGAACGGGAAACCACCAAGGTTAATGCTAATGGACCGGAAGGAATTAAAATTGTTGCTTGAATTATTGGGAAAAACTGGGTAACATTCCAGCCGTATGCAATAAAGGCCAATGTACTCTGCCAATGCATTAAGAGAGTTAGTACACAATAAAGAGAGAGCTAATAAAATGTATGCCAAACTTAGTTAATGCCACAGATAACGTTTAACATGCTGCTATCGTATGTTTGCATAGCTATGCAAGAACGTATCTGAAAAGAGAGAGAGCAAGAGCGAGAGAGCGCAAATAGTGGGCGCTGTTCAAAGAAAGCTCTCACTTGTCTGCTGTGCTTGGTTCAGTGGCTGATCAACAGTTGTCTGGAAAACTTTCCATTAAGCATACGCGCGCAGCCCTAAGCAAGAACAACAACAACTGGAATAGTGACAGTAAATAGACAAGCAAACAGCAATTGATTGGAAAATAAACAGATACACTACGCCGTTATCTATGTGGTTACAACGTTTGATTCTCTCACGCGCAGCCGCTGCTGCGCGTCAAAGCTTGCGAAGCTTTGCGGCTGCCAGCGAGAACAACAACAACAACAACAACAACAATGTTAACCTTGACGCGTCTGCCGTGGATGAGCGTCATCCGCTGCGTGGCGTGCGCATTCTGGATCTCACGCGCATTGTGGCCGGCCCGTATTGCACCATGGTGCTGGCCGACCTGGGCGCCGAGGTCATCAAGGTGGAGCGTCCGCATTTCGGGGATGAGGCGCGCAAATGGGGGCCACCGTTTCTGGAGCAAAGCGGCGATGCGGCATATTTTCTGGCCCAAAATCGCAACAAGCGTAGCGTGTGCATTGACATGAAGCGCGGCAAAGAGCTGATGCATCAGCTGGCCGGCAAGTGTGATGTGCTGGTGGAGAACTATGTGCCCGGCACACTGGAACGCTACGGCCTGGGCTATGAGCAGCTGCGTCAAGTGAATCCGCGACTGATCTACTGCACCATCAGTGGCTATGGGTCTGTGGGCCCCTACGCCAAGCGGCCGGGCTATGATGTGATAGCCTCCTCTATGGGCGGGCTGCTGCACATTACGGGCGAACGTGATGGGCCGCCTAGCAAGGTGGGCGTGGCCGTTACAGATGTGGCCACGGGCCTGTATGCGCACGGCGCCATTCTGGCCGCGCTGCTGCAACGGGAGCGCACCCAGCGCGGCCAAAAGATTGATGTGGATCTGCTGTCCACGTGCTGTTCGCTGCTGATCAACGTGGCCAGCAACTACTTGAATGCCGGCACCGAGGCCCAGCGCTGGGGCACCGCCCACTCCAGCATTGTGCCCTACCAGAGCTTCAAGACAGCCGACGGCTACCTGACCCTGGGCGCCGGCAGCGATGCCCAGTTTGTGGAGCTATGCCGCCGGCTGAACATTGAGCCGGTGTCGCAGGATGCCAAATTCAAGACCAACAAGGATCGCGTGCAGCATCGTGAAGAGCTGGTCGCCCTGCTGGCCCAGATACTGGCGCGTGACACCTCCAAGAACTGGATGCAGCAATTCGAGGGCGCCAGCTTTGTGGTGGGCCCCGTCAACAGCATACGCGAGGTGTTCGAGGATGAGCACATCCAGGCCATTGGGCTGGTCAAGAAGCTGCCACATGCGCGCGACGGCAGCGTCAAGGTCGTCGGACCGCCGGTCGTCTACAGTGAAGCACGCAACGATGCCCGCACCGCGCCCCCCATGCTGGGCGAGCACACGGACGAGGTGCTGGCCAAGCTGCTGGGCTATGGAGCCGATCGGATTGCCGCACTGCGCGAGCAGCGTATCATACAGTGAAAGATGCTCTGGGAATGTGATCATATCATAAATATAACGTACTTGTATGCTCTATCTATTCAACGGTACTTCTCATTTAACATTGCTTCTCATTTAACATTGCTTCTCATTTAACATGACTTCTCATTTAACATTTAACATTTCTGTTATTATCCCTGCTGCGTTTATTAACGGTATCAAAAGTTGTCTTTGGCTGTGTTTTATCTTTCTGTTCACAAAACTTTATGCATTCAGTCCCGTTAGGCTAAGGTTTTTTTGAGAGAAACCTTAATTGATTTTAGGAAAATCCTCGAAAGCTACGAGGCTTACAGTCAATGCTCATCTGAAGTTCTGCTCATTCCGAATATTAAATCTTCTTCTATCCTAGTTTGACTACGTAAATAACTTGTCTTTTTCTCTTAAATGGAACTAAAATCTAAGGGTTGAAACATATGACATTTTATTATATTTAAGTCTAATCTGATATTTTTGAAAATGATATACCTTTAATCTAGGAAGTTCTATAAACCCCAATCTCGTTGTTCATACTCTCAGTTTATCAAGTGTCTGGCAGCTTTTAATGGATGTATTTAAGAGCAGAAAAATAGACAAAAGAGATTCAAACTTTTTATGGGTTTGATGGGAAATAACATGGAACCATGCATAATATATAGAGTGTCTGTCTATCGAAAGAATATGCGATTTCAAACAGTGTCAACGTAAGCCTCAAATTTTTATTTAGTTACAAATTTTATTCTGTAAAAGTAAAATTTCTCAAATGGGCCACAATTTGCTAGTCGCTCTTGCTGCCCCACTTGACATGCCGGTAAGAGAGTAAGAAGAAAGAGAGAGAGAGAGAGAGAGAGAGAGCGAGCGAGAGTTGTTAAAAAAAAGTCCAACTGCCACACAGTTCCAACGGGATCATGTGCCATGGGCCGAACGTACGCGACGAGAGAAAATAGTTATCATCCTGTTCTACGGCGTAATGCTGGCCCTGGTTGTCAATATTGTGGGCTGGATAGCGTTCATCTGTGTCTTTATGCATCCAGGCATACATGCGCCGCAGCGCACCAAAGAGCCAACCAGCAACAATAAGCAGGTTACAATAAGCGCCTTGAGCCAGGCGATAAGCCCGAACACTTAGTTCACTTACCCGTCGAGCAGGACACTTTCCAGGTGGAGGCGCACAAAGGCGACTATCGATTTTAACACACGCGTCACTGGGTCACATAGCGCCCGGTACGTGAAACAAATTGGAATGGCAATGGGGATCGAATGGAACGGAACGGAGCATGCAAATAGAAAGCAACAAACAATGTGAAAGAAAGGAGCACACGAAAGACAGCAAAACGCAAAACACGCAAAACTAACTTCTCTTAAGCAACTGGAATTTTAATTCCCGTTTCGTTTCGTTTCGTTTCGCCAAACTGAAAAATAATCGCAATAACTGTTTTTTTTTTGACGCTTGCTTTGTTGTGAATAGCCTGCGAGTGCTGTCGAAACTAACTCTCAACGGAGGCAGCGCAACTGACGCTGGCTGCTCGCTTCAGCGGTTCGCTTATTTATTTGTATTTGTATTGATATTGCTGCTCTTCTTCTTCTTCTTCTTGTCGTTGTTGTGTTGTGTGCAAGGTTCACAGACAGCAGCAGCTGAGACACGCCGACGACAAACTCCCTGCAATGCTCATCTACCCACACGCTGAACACGACGTACTTTGACCGCACAAATGTCATTATTCACGCGCTCTATGCTTTGGGTTAGAGAGAGAGAGCGATTGAGAGAGAGAGAGAGGGATGAATATAGTGGGAAGGGTTGCTGGGAACAAAAACACTTGGCTGTGTCCACACACAGGTAAAATCTATGCGCTTAGCAGCAGCTGCCAACAATTAAGTCAAAGGTAACTTTGTAGGTAAACAACAATTGGCTAGAAAAAACACCGATTCTTGTAATACACTCAAAAGTTTTTGTAAGTCCAGATATCTCGATAAACAACAAAGTTTATAGCAGCTAGTGGTATGAGCTGTCCGGTGCCGAAAACTTGCGTTTAAGCTTATGCAAATAAAAGTCTAGATGCATTAATTATTAGACCTTGCACGTTTTGCTCACAACAAAACTTCCAGACCATACTTTTTTTTTTCTAAAGTCTTGCTTATGCCTACGCTTGCTTATAAGCCACAAAAGGCAACATTTGCCAAGGCAATTCAATAAGGGTAGTTGTCATTTAAATTGCAGACTGTTTTGATATAGTTTAATTTTTGGCGCCAAACGAGCAGCGTTGCCATCTTGTAAGCAAAATGTGGGTATTTTTTAGCACATTAGCAAATTAATCGATAACATGCACATTATCGATGCTATCGCTATAAACAAACATGTTAAATAATAAAAACAATATTTCTGATCCAGTCATAAATTGTTAATAAAGATGCCGGCACCACAAAAACAATCGTTCTTCTCACGCAACATAGTCGCCGTAGTGATGATACCCACCCTGATTGCCGTACACCTTGGATGGAAGATATTGCAGGAGAATCGCAAACTGGTTGCAGTCGAGGAACAAATTGATTTGCCTCCAATTACGGTGCGTGCCAAAAGCTGATTGATTAAAGTGCAGCTAAATATATTTATATATAAATATTATTTGCTTGCAGTTTGCCAAATACGCGCTGAGGAGACTGACAGGCGATGACGAGCCGGACGAGAAGGGCAACTCGAGCAACAGCCCGCCGAAATGAACATGTCCAAAATGTTGTTTTGTTAAACTAATTAAAAGCTATTTATTGCATTCAAGTGATGCAGTAATTAGATCTACGAAAACTTTAAACTGTAATATACAAACTAACACATAAACGGACGACGTAAATACATACATATATGCTTATGTAAAATAAACTCTGCACGCATGAAGCGAATGCTTGAGTCTTCGCTTGCATACACACAGATCTAGACCTTATTTAAGTTAGAAATTATTGCGTCAACGAGGAGTTGACGGTGAGATTGTCGAGCTGCGCATTGAAGAGGACATCGCTGATGAGCTTCTCCGCAATTATGCGCTGCGTGTGATTAATAGAACGCAATTTACTGGCCACATTCACGCCAATCGCATCGTACTCATCCTCGTGACGATGCGACGTGGCGGGCGCGGCTGTGGTATACGCGGTGGTCGCCGCATTGCCAAACAGCGGCTGGTAATGGTCGCGTCCAATCTGAATGGTCGGCACGGGCTGTCCATGCCCGTTGGCCTGATGATGCAGATGCTGCAGTTGCTGCTGGTGGTGCTCGAGCGAGTTGACAGCCTGCAAGGCGAAAGTTGTACCATGCAATCTGTGCTGGTGGCCGGCCAAGTGCCCAGACTCACCTGTTGTATCTCACGCTGCGAATTCGAGTCCAGCGATGTAATCTCAAGCACCTTGACCGCATGACCGCCAGCCGCAGCTGCGGCCAGGGAGCTCTGTGCGGCTGTGGCTTGTGCGACTAGACGCTGATGCGCCTCCGCCACTTCATTGTGTGCCTGATGCGTCTCATCCTTAACCAAGGTCACACAATCGGCCGGCGTCACTGATATGGTGCTTAGCGTGGCGCCCTGACTACTGACCACCACATTGTTGGTGGCGGCCACCTCCTCGACCTCATCGTTTGGGTTGGGCACAATGGTTTCAATGTGCTGTGACTGTGGCGTATGATGAGATTCCTCCTCGAAATCCATGGAGTCCTCGTCGTCGAAATTGATGTGCAGCTCACGCTTGGGTTTGCCAGCCAATTCGTTCGAATGCCGTTTGGGCTTGTGATCGGCTATAAAGAGCAGTTTGTCGTAGTACCAGAGGCGCGTCTCGTAGTCGCTTTTGCTGCTGGATTTGCGAAACTCGCGTCGAAATGCCGAGCGCAGTGAGTTGATTTTCCTAACGACCATGGCGCGATCTGGATTTGGTTCAACTTCTTTTAGTTTTTCAACCAGTTTGTCGTATGCTTTATTTCTGGCGGCGTGATTGCTGTAATCATGATGCTTTGGCTGCCACAAGCACTCCTCCTCCTGATACTGTTCGATAAATTCGGTTAGCCAGTGTCGAGAATAGGATCGCAAGTCATTTAAATTCGATACATTCATTGTTTTTATATATTTTTATGCTTTTGATACTTTGCTGTTTTGCTCCAAGTGCGTCTTGCGTGAAGTTGGCTGCAGCTGTGCTGTGCTACCAGAGGCCAAATGCAACACTATTTCAATAGTGTGGCAACGCTCGTTAATATGCTAGCGTTGCAGCCCTGGTGCTCATACAGTTCTCGATGTTTTTGTCAAATGGTCAGAATAGACGGAAAGACAAAGCCGCGCTGCAAATGATTATTATGTATTAAATAATAACAATTACGTGTTGTGAATTAAAGCAAAATAAATGAGCGTGGCGCCCAGAATTGCCAGCCACAGCTAGTAGGTGCATGTGCGTGCGCGACAAAACGACTCCGATATTGTTGTTGTTGTTGTTGTTGTTCTTGTTGCTGCATGCCAGAAGCGAATACGCAAATAATCTGTGTTAACAACAAAAACAAAGGTGCGTTATCGTCGCTGTCTTGGCAGCATAATTTTAATGCTGTCTAAATTTGGCCAATTATATAATACGCTTGCGCGAGTGTGTGCGTGTGTGCAACAGAAAACGTGATAAATAAGCGAACAAAAACCAAAACAGAACGCATGAATTGTAATCCAGTTGGATGTGGTAATGTGTTAATGTGGGCTGCGGGCTGCGGGGGTTGGCACACTTGGCAGCAAGTGAAGCAGAGTTAAGCAACAGCTGTTTTCTGTGCTCTGCTGTGTGGCCAGCTAGTCCCAATCAGAATTCCATTACATTGAATTGACAAATAACGTAAAATTGAAACGCAGTAATGTAGAAAAGACAAAGTGTTGCTATGATTCGACTTTATTGCATATATATATATATATATGTATATATATCGCATACGCATTTGCATACGTTTGCCAGCAAACTGAGCCGGGTGCAAAGTCCATGCCAATCAGAATCAAAACTGTTATTGCCGCATGCTTCCTATTAGGCAGACCTAATATGAGTGAATCTATTTATAAACGCACTTAAACGCACACATACATATATGCATGCACACACATATGTATACATGGATATAGGCAACAGCCTTGACTCAATGCCAAACAACAAATAACGTTTAACGAACTTGTTTACATTTGCCGGCCTGCAATGCAAATCCGCCCCAACCCCCACCCCCACCCCCTCTCCAGCTAGCAGCATCCAGTACACAGTGGGACGTAATTGATTTGCACGTGTACAGGATAATTCTGATCAAATGTTTTAAATATAGAATTTTCAAATTTTTCCTCGAATCAAAATAAAATTAAGAAAAATAAGAAAAAACAAAAAATAGATAATATTAAAAGATTTAAATTAACTCTGAATGTTGCCTATATGCGAGTGACTACTGTGTCTGGAAATGGACAAATAACAGAAGGAAAGCTCGTCAAGCTCCATTTACTTGGCTTTTAGTATGTGAAAAATGCACACTTCAGGCATGAGAAAAAGAACTGCTTACACACGAAACTAAACAGAAAACTTGAATGTTTAATAATAATTACAAATGTTGACTTGGATTCCCTCTAAAAGCCACAAAGCCCCACTTGCTCAGGCCATATTATATGCCAGCTTCATCAAGTCGGCAGCTGCAAGGCTGTTTCGCGCCTTATCTTATCAGGAGAGATAGTTTTTTCTTTTTATCACGGCCTAGGCACGTATCTGCCTAATGCGAGGTATAAAAAAAAAACTATTCACTTGTTGGGAACGCAATTGAAAATCGCAAATGCGGAAGTCAAAAGAATTTGCGAATTTCCATGTGCATCTATTTGTGTGCACACATACGTACGTATGTGTCTATATATATATTTTTATTTTTCAATTTTTGGTGATAATTTGTTGCTATTGCTCTCGGCTGTTTACACTCAGTGTCAACAACAGGTTTTAAATAAATAGATTTAAGTGTGGCGTGTGTGCGGCTTTTGTTTGTCTCACAATTTTGTTGTAAATAAGAAAATAAATTTAGCCAAAGCCTAAACTTAACCAGCCGCTAATGAGCTCCAATCTAATCACAAAACTCCTAATCTAATGCTCTTTAAACGGCAGCAGTCCAAAGCAAAGTACAATTCCAAGTTTCCACAAAACACTTTTTATCTATTTTAAAAACAAACAAGAAATGCCTCCAATATTGAAATTGTAGAGAATTGATTGCTCTTGAACGCGTGCCAAAAAAATTAATAAATAAATGCATATATAATATGTTTGTTCCATTATGAAACAATTGCGAAAGTTCTCGTCCAGAGCGATGCTCTGCCTTATCAGCGGGCCTCAAGCTAATACGTTAGCTGCTTTATTAGCCAATAATATTAGTTCTTAGGCATTTGACCAGGAATTCTAATTAAAATGCAAATTCATTGTGCCTTCAATCCTGACAGTCTGCCATGAGCCGCCTTTTGGAGAAGCCGAACATTGTCATGTCCATTACAACAACAGGTAGTCAATTATCCAGCACAGTTGCCGCTGGCACGGCCAACAATGCGGCCGCAGCGGACGACACAGCTGCTCCAGCGGAGGACGAGGATGGACACAAGAGCGCGACGGGAACCCAAATGAAGGCCACGTCCACCAATCAGAGCGCAAAGGCCACAGATGGTAAGAGAAATGTTAAGAAATTAACGGAAACATTGGAATCATGCCCCATCCACGACCAGTAGATACCCCGTTTCCTTTGAACAAACTAAAAAACTGCATAGCTTAGTGTCCGATAGAATGAATATGTGTTCCAAACAATCATGGAATATGTTTTGGCATAGGGATTAATCATCTTCAAATGCAATTTAAGTTCTAATTCGATTATTTAAAAGTCGATAATTTACTATCGATAACTTCAGAGAGCTCGCTAGCATAAATTTCGATGCTTATCGATTTATAGAAATAGATAAAAGATCGATTATTATAAACAATATTCCGCGAGCAATAGAACTCACATTTCAAGTATCTCTCCCTCTCTCTCTCTCCTTCTCTCCCTCTCCTTCTCGCTCTCTCTCTCTCTCTCTCTCTCTGAAATGGATGCAGTCCTCCAGCTGGGCAGAGGGACAAAAGGATCTGATCAGCTCGTCTCAATAGTCGCCTGCACGATTTCATCATACCCCTTTTTTATTGGGTACAGGGTATAAACAGTTATAATTCGTACACTTTTCAACTAGATTAACATTTATCTTAGACAGCCCGACATAGCTCTAGTTGATTTATAAATTTTCCAATTTAAGCAAAAATTTCAAGTTTAACGAGTCTCTAAAATGAAATAAATTGAAAGTGTATTTGAGTAGAAAATCGAGACAATTCTATTTTATCCACAAACAAGTAAATTCGACTTGGGTTTGATTGGACCTGTTCGACTAGCAGATACCCTGCACAAGCAAAAATTGTCTAAAAGAGCCATGTATCCATTTCCACCTACCTTTCCAGTGCACAACAATCTGGACGAGGTGGTCATCAGTCTGATATCGGGCGCTGCGGCCGGTGCGTTAGCCAAAACAACAATTGCCCCGCTGGATCGCACGAAAATCAATTTCCAAATACGCAAGGATGTGCCATTTTCATTCAGGGCATCGCTCAACTATCTGCAGCAGACCTATGCCAAGGAGGGCGTCCTCGCCCTTTGGCGCGGCAACTCGGCAACAATGGCCCGCATCGTGCCCTACGCGGCCATTCAGTTCACATCCCACGAGCAGTGGCGGCGTATCCTGCAAGTGGATCAGAATGGAACTAAGTAAGTTCGAGTTTTTTTTGGCGTACCTTTTAATTATCTCACGTGTATTTGCTTTGCTCATAAACAGCACCAAGGGACGTCGTTTCGTGGCCGGCTCGCTGGCGGGCATTACATCGCAATCGTTGACGTATCCCTTGGATTTGGCGCGCGCTCGCATGGCGGTCACGGACAGATACACGGGGTATCGTACACTGCGTCAAGTGTTTGCCAAAATCTGGGTCGAGGAGGGACCACGAACGCTGTTCCGTGGCTACTGGGCCACTGTCTTGGGTGTTATACCCTATGCGGGCACCTCTTTCTTCACCTACGAAACGCTCAAGCGCGAATATCATGGTAACCGATGCTTTTAGATTGTGTGCGTCGATTCTTTTGTAACGATAACCTTTTGAATTGACCAGAAATTATTGGCAATACAAAGCCAAATGCTCTCATTTCGCTGGCCTTCGGCGCCGCGGCCGGAGCGGCCGGACAAACGGCCAGCTATCCGCTGGATATTGTGCGTCGGCGCATGCAGACGATGCGTGTTAGTGCAGACGCGCCCGAACAGTTTCCCACGATACTGGAGACGCTGGCTAAGATCTACCGGTATGCTGGCCACGCCTAGTCGTAATTCAAATCCTTTAATTCATTCAATTCCTCTTGCTTTCCACAGTGAGGAGGGTATCAAAAACGGCTTCTATAAGGGCCTGAGTATGAACTGGATCAAGGGTCCCATTGCTGTAGGCATTAGCTTCTCCACGTATGATTTGATCAAGGCTTGGCTTATTGAGTTGTCCCACTTGAAGCGTGGTCGGGTCGAATAGTAGCAACTGGCCTCCAAAACACACATACTCATTAGCACACACACACACACACACACACACACACACCAGCAAAACCCGAAACAAGAAAACGTACTGCTTTCGCACTTAAGTTAAATGTTTCGATAGCTTGAAAGGATTTAGTGCAGCATTCTTATGCAGCATCAGCATTGTTATATATTTGATTGATATTTTTAGTTGTTAAATGTGGGAGAGTCATGAAGAATACACAACCGCTTACTTTTGTTTTTCAATGTAAACGATTATTTTCTTTAAGTTGAAAGTAAACAAACACAATAAAAAAAAAACAAAAACAACAAAACTATCTGTATAAAGTTTCAAATTCAAAGCTCCAATTGTATTGATTTTGATGCTTTATTTGTAATTAAACGCATTACCTGGACAATAACTGTTTAATGTATACAACTTTATAGCTCTTAAAATAATTGTGTAATTGTCTTTTGTAGCTCTTTTTTACTTTACTCAAGTGTCGAATGTCGAGTAGCAAATGCTGTAAAAATATTGTATAAAAAACTATCGTAAATTTACCAATGTTCAGTCATGAAACCAATACTTTATTATATGATATGTGAGTGTGTTTTTTATTAGCAAAAATAAATTTACAATGTTTTAAATACATGTGACCAACATTTAAAAGGGGCGCCAAAACTTCTCAGTGAACCTCATAGGGTGGCAACGCCAACGATAGCTTCAGTGCGATAACGCTCCTGTTCATCGTTTGGTCATATCTACCATCTCTAGTCGCGCTCAGTTGTGCAAAAATAGTGCGCAAAAACAAATTGTTTATTTATTTATATTATTTTGTGTAAGCGCAAGTCATATTTTGTCAACTGTTCCTAAATAATTTGTGTGCTATACGTGCTGGATTTGTTTTGAAGCTTGAGTTTTTTTTTTCGTTTTACCAGAGCCTCGCAAAGGCTCCACACATATATGTACATACATACATATATAACAATTATAAAAACTATCAAGTGGACTTCTGCTTAACCCCAGGTGAGTGTCGCTAAATAGGAAAAAGGGGCCAGTATAATTAAATAGTGTAAAATAAAAGAATATTGATTTATTTTAGTCATGGCCGCTCCCTTGTGGGCGGCTGGCGTACAACAGGTGAACAGAGTTGCCATACAGCCATTTAAGCCTTTTGGCAACTGCAAGTTGCGAAAAATCAATTTAATAGGTTTTAATTACATTTCCTCGAAAATGGGTGCATACTGAACTAACAACTAAAGAACATTCGATGGCCGTAAAACACTGGTGTTAGTCTAGCAGGCGCAAGTCACAACCAAATTGATAATGATAAAGAACTCGCCGAACATCAGATAATGTTAATCGACAACTTTTATTTATTTATGAATAGTGCACAGTTATACTACCAGAGTTCTGGGTAATGATTCGATATGAAAGCCCTGTTTAAACAATATACAGTGAAACAGGGGCAATCTCTTATTACTTTCGCACTTGAGCGTGAAAACTTTGCATGCTACAAGTATAAGTATTAAAATATCTACATATAAGCCATTATATAACTCGTTAATACTACTTAATAATGCAAGCTCTCTTAATAATTCAAAAATATACAACATTACGAATATTTAACTGTAAACAGAATTTGGAACGTCTGGCCACACGGCTGTTCTTTGCGCTAACAGTGCCATTTTGAGTAAATCAGTTTGATATTGACTTTAACAGGTCCATTTTACATTTATGTTCGTGCGTCCAATCGCGTTGGTGGTGTGCCCTCGCGGCTTTTGCAAAAGTAATACAAATTGAATATTTGTAATATATTATATTATTTCATAAATATTATAATTCGTTGCCCGCTCAATTCGCATAATTTTGAGAGCTCATTCACCCGACTTGAAACAGAACATAAGTTGAGTAGTGTTCCAGTGACAGTGTGCGTGTAGTTGTGTAAATGTGTATATGTACGATTTAAAAATAAAACGGCAAATACATATCAAAATATTAAACAAGCAAGAAACAGAAGAAAAGGTCTGCTCGTGTCTTTAACGTGTTTGTATGTGTGCTTTGCTGCTCTGCACTATAGTGTACCCGTATATGTGTTGTGGAGCCGTCGCTACCAATACCAACATATGCACACACATACGTTTCTCGTACGTGTTTACACATTCTGAGCTGTTTATGTATTAAAGGTAAATAGAATATAAAGAAAAGAGCAAAACACGGGCACGTTCTCTGTGCACAAAAACCAACAAGCAAATGCCGTCGGCGGGGGCTGTGCGTGGGCGGGCCATAAGCCGCTGCCGCCAACGCTGTTGCTGCTACTGCTGCACTTTTCCCCCTTGTAGCAAGAGGATTTGTTGTGGCAAATTCTAGGAAAATACATTTTTTTTTTTTTGTATTTTGCTATTTAATATAAGTTTGTTAATGGTTCAGTCTTTAAATTTGAATAAATTTTAAACTTAACATTACCCTTATATGTATGTATGTTTGTATAAGTGCATATGCATTTACGTATGTATGTACTCACACACGTGTGTGCAGTGTGTGTGCCTGACCATGCAAAATCATGTGTTGCCACTTGGGCAGACATTATTGTACGTTCTGTTAATGTGTTGTTGTTGCTTGTTGCGCTCCTGTTTCTTATTGTTTTTCTTGCTGGCTGCGCATGTCTCCGTCGCAGTTGCAGTTGCACTCGCTGTGGCCGTCGTCTTTCGTTGTTAATTCCAAGAAAAATCATAAAAACAAAAGCAAAAGAATTTTCGAGTGCAATAGCAGCGAATATATTAGCTCACATCTCCTTCTCGCTCTCACACAATCACATTTGCTACTCTTGCTTTCTTGCCGAGACAGCGACGTCGACGTCGTCGCCGGCGTCGGCTTCGGCGTCGCGTCACACCGCGCGTTCTGCTCGCTCAACATTATCTTCTGGTTGTTCTGTTCTTCTGGTCTTGGTTCGTTCTTTCGTTCAATGTGTTGCGCACACGAACACAAATGCTCTCACTGGCCGTGTGCTGCCATTTACCATTTTGGACAAATTACTTTTCTTGTCGCCGTCGCCGTCGTCGTCGTCGTCTTCGTGTCAATGACGCCGCTGTCCGCTAACGTTTGCGACCAATTGCTTCTGCTGCGGTCATAATCGCGTCTATGCCTTCACACAGATAAGCTGCGATAAGGTTAGTCAGCCCTCTCACTGGCTTTCTCTCTCTTGCTCTGTGTAATTTTTACACCTTTATGGCAAGTAAACTGCAACGCAATATGTGTTAAAAGAGTGAGATGGGGCTTATCAACAGGGTATACATGTGTATGTGTAAGTGTGTGCGTGAACTTTTAATCAATCACTGTTGCTGCCGCTTTTGCTGCTCTGTAAAATCGTGCAGAAAATAAAACACTTAAAGAAACAATTGCCAGATGTTTGAATGTGTGCGAGTGTGTGGGCTGTCGGACTGATAAAACACAAGAGCATACATATTCAATATTATGTATATGTATATGTATATGTATGGGGATGTATATATACATATACAAGTATCGATGCTTCGCTTACGTGCGGCATTGTTTGCTAATATCTTATATATTAGCCTCTACCCGGGCTAAAAATCTCAAGAGAAGAACAACAGCAACAACATCGATAATTGATTAGCCAATAAAAAAATGCGGCTCGTGGTGGGGTGTGGGGCATCTGGTGGGCGGGTTTGACATTTGATGCTGGGAGACTTCGTTGCAGCAGAAATTAAAAGCAACGGCGCACGTTCTCTCTCTTACACACACACACATATGCCCATACACACAGCAGTTCACCTACACAAGCATAGGCACTTATTAAACTTTTATGAGCGCAATAATAAATAGCACAAAAAATGGCACAGAATAAGCATATGTGTGAGTGTGTGTATGTGTACGAATTGCTTATAAAAAATTGAAAACGTAAGGAAAACTTTGCTTGACCTTTGCCGAAATATTTTATACCCTTTGCTTAATGACCTTTAAAAAATAAAGTTTTCTACGATATGATATGATGACTGAAGTTTATAATATTTGAAATCGTGTTTGTAGATACCTCCGCGGTATTTTATAGTAAAGCTATATAATTGGCAAATCCTTAACAGAGCTTTTAATAGGGCGCTGTTCAAAAGTCTTATACTATGTTATGTCAAACAATCAAATATATGCTGCACTTATTGTTAGCAGTGCTCCAAAAGGCAGGCATATTTAAAACTCATGTCGTGTTTTGCTGTTGCGTGTTGCAAAATGCACAACAAATTTATAATACCATATCTTTAATTGGGTGTAGAGAAAATAACACAAAATGATTTGCAGGCAGACAGGAAAGCAAAATACAAATGTTGAAACAGCAAAAATGCAAAGGGCAATAACAACAACAGCAAAGAACAAAAACTTGGTACATATATATGTATGTACATATGTACGACATTTCTATATGTTATATAGCAAGTACATATGTATGAGTTTGTTTTGCTGACACGATTACATACATTTAACACTGCCAGTTATAACCTAGATTTGAATATGCATATAAATACATTTATATATGTGCAAGCACTTACAGATCGTGCTTAGCAACGGCTTACAATAAATTATAATTTGCATTTAAATAGAAATTTTAATAAAACATTTTACTTCTCTTAGCTAGCTGTCTGCTCCTGTTTCTTTGTCTACAACAAATTCCTATCCATATATTTAGTTATTTATCTGCACGGAACTTGTGTATATATCTATTTATATAAATATATACATATATATATATATATCTATATTTTGTTAAAAATTTGTTTATCTTTCGCCTTATGGCTGCGGCGTCGTCGCCATATCGTTGGTTCCATTTGTTTAGCAAGCGCTTTTGTTTGCTTAGCTAACCCTACAAAGAAAATCAAGATGTGTGCTTGCGTATTATTCTCGTATTGCAATTTGTTTATCTAAGAAGATTTTGCGGTACTTTTTACAATCTCAGATATGAATCAACTAGGGCAAATATAAGGGTTGGCAGAAAGACCAGAGCTGAATACTTAACAGATAATCGCTCAAGTCAAGAACAATAATGAACTATGTGCTCTCGGGAGACAGTGAAAATTATATTATAAGTAAAGCAAAACAATTTTATGTACAGTGAAAGCTCTCTTTTGCGGACAAGTGCGGTTTATTCTGTTTAACAATCAAGTATATTATTGCTTCAATTCCAGAGCTCGTTCCCTTTATATTAATATACCCTTTGTAAGTTCCACGCCAGCTGAATTTTACCCATGCTTCACATTTTTTATTACGTAGCGCCTGCATTTGTGCGCGGTATCTGTGTGGCTAGCCCTGTTATCAGCTGCAGTGCAGCTAGCTCTCATAGGTTTTCGCACAGCATTATTCATAATCTAAAAATGCAATTGAGGCATCGCTGTTTGCTTCATGTTTGTTGCTTTTAACAATTTGAATTTTTGTTTGCTGCCTACAAATAGATACAGCTGCAGCTGCAGCTACAGATACAGATACAGATACAAGTACACATGGTTGAGTGTGTGCATTGATAGTTGGCGATGTGGTCAGCAGTTTTAATTGAATGCTATTCAAATTGCTCGCTGGGTTTTCCACATACGTCAATTGTCTGACGAGCATATAAATCAAAAGTCGCTAAACCAGTTTCGCAGTTTTCACTGTAACAAAAGCAACTTTCTTTGCCCATGCATTTCAAGGTTGCATTGTTGCGCCAGTTTTCTTGTGATGCAAAATTGTTCAAGGTTGTTTATAGCACGCGGCATTTGAAAATTAAAAAGAAGCAGAGAGAATGAAAACTCTTTTATTTTGTGAAGAGCTTTAAGTGAATTTTAAGCAAGAGTCGGGAGTTGCCAGCGCTTGCTTACGGCAAGTTAAAGAAACTATTTTGTTAACACATAAGGCTGCAATGTGGCAACGCTGCTCGACTTGGAGATATCCTGCACTGAGCCAGCATTGCCATGGCATTTAAATATAATACATATAAACTGAGCATAATTCGTTTTTCTGATTTGAAAATTGGGCGTCTTTGTTTGTGATCTGCGAGATCTGCTAAAATCCCGAGGCTAGAGTTCGATGTTTATCGATCTTGAAGTTATCAATAGCTTAAAATAATCTTAATCTGCGTGTGCAATGGGACACTATATTCCAATCTAATCCTTATAGTAGAAGATATCTGTCTAGATTTTCGCAACAGTTGCTGCTGACCAGGTAGCATACTTTACTATTTATTTCTAATGAGTACAGGGTATTATTTTTGTTTTAATAGTTACTTGCGCTTTTCGAGCACATGTGAGTCTTATCAATATTCAAATCTGCATTATCAACAAGCATACGTGTTGGCGTCAGGTCATGAGCGACAAATTTGTTGTGATCTTATCGCGTTTATAAACGCGTCTAAAAACTTTTCCATTATCATGAAAAGGAAGATCTCAATTTAAAGTACGTATTCTGATGAGATGTCAGCACCTTGTGCAAATAATTTGATAAATTTAATGGCTAAGCGAACTCGGTTTATTTCCTTATCAATTTCATGGAAATGAGCCATAAAAGTGCGTATTATAAAGTTTTGGTTATCTAGTTGTTGGTGCATAGTACAAAAATATTCTATATTCCAAAATATATTTACTTGATTATTATATAGAAACTAAATATGAGTTCTTTCCGGCAAATATGGAATAAAGTTTGGAAAATTCTGTTTTTGCATGAGATTTGCTTTAAAATTATGTTACAAAATCAATAAACACGTTTTTCCAGCGAAAAGTGAGCGAAATATTTGTAGAAAAACTTTCGGCACGGCCAAGGCCGCAAAATATTATATATAAATATATACATAACAAACTTCTTTGAACTAGAAAATATATAAATTTGTTTTGATTATTGCACTGCTTAAGTAATATCGATTTAAATGTTATTGCTGATATTTAGTCATTGTCGTCTCGGCTAGAGGAATTTTATAATTTACATACATGAGAGGAACTGTTATTCTCTGGAACTGATTTAAAATACCTACGTCATATGCTAAACTTTTGGCCAGACTGAAGATTCAAGTTTCTCTGTTTTTGAGAAATTTAATCAAATTTATTTATTCGTTGCCTTGCATGAAAATAAAAAACAGAACGTAGACACGTTTTGAACTTATTAAAGGCAACATTTTGTTATGTTAAAGACTTTATTCGGTTGCCTGGGCAATGGTTACGTATGCGTAACTTATACTTTATGAACGTATCGCTTTATAAATATATTCCCCTCTTATTTGTTCAATGCTACTGCGCTGTGCTGCACTTAGACCCCCCGATGGGGCTTTCCCTTGTCGCGGCCCCGCCTCTTGCTCCACACACGCGAATACAAAAATATATGTTCTATTGACATATGATATGCCGCTATCGACAATTTTGCAGTCGCCGTTTCCCTAATACGACCGGTTATCGAGACTGTATTTTATATTATTTTTATAAAATACCCTTTCCCAGCGATGTTATGAACTCTTTATAAAATTGTATATTTTCTTTTATCAGAATATAACTCGATCAATTGCCTTCAAGTAATGCGAGACGTTAAATCAATTTGATTTTTAGTCAACAAGCATTTCAGTTTATTTTTACAATACATTTTGAACATATACAATTTTAACATTTTGAGCAGCTGCGCAATAACATTTTCTGTTGCTAACATATTTTATGTTAACAGCTCAACTATTTACTGTTAAGTTACATACATCCACAGTTTGTTGATGTTTATTTACGTCTCCAATCGAGAGTATATTGTATTCGTTGGATCTCTCAGATTTTATTTTGTTTTCCATTTTATTGGCTTCGTTTTATCGGCAATGTGCTGTGTCTCATGCTTACCCTCTCTATTTTTGGCAACTTTGTTTCTGCGTTTCGCTAAGCTTTTTTTTTTGTTTTATTTATATTTTTATTGCAGGTAAACAACAAAAAGCGGCACATTTTTTTATTTTGTGGGTTTTCAAGTCGCACGCTTGGCTCGTTCTTTGCACACATATTTATAGGTCGAATGCCAAAAGCGGTTTTATCAAAGAACATGGCAGAAGTATGGGTACACATATACAATAATAAATGCACATGTATTATATTAGTATGCACATTTAATTATAATTTGCAGCAGCCTTTTGCTTGTGTTAATTATACGCTTTGAGCATTGGCCTACTACCTTGATTGCGCTTGTTGTGTGTGTGTGTGTGTGTGTGTGTGTGTGTGTGTGTGGGTTTTGTTTCCATCCACTTCATTTGACCAAAATGTGAATTTACATAATTTTCATATTCGACGTTTTCATGGAAACAGCAACAATCAAAATATTTGAACAAGTTTTCCCAAAACTAGCTCACAATTGTGTACTTATCTAAATGATTTCTGGCAATTCGATTGATAAGCCCCAGAGCTAGTCAGCATAGCCAGCTGTTAAGCAGCTTATCGTATCGACCAAATCTTTCAGGGCAATTGATTCATAAGTCCTACAACATTTATTTTTACCTTTTTTGTTTGGCCTCTTATCAAAAGAAGGCGAACCAGCGTATTGTCTAGGGTACTTTCCGACTAATTTGCAATTCGTAGTAAATATACTAAGTTTCGTTGTTGTGTTATTTAAAATTTAACCATGCCAAAAACTCTTGAGTTGCATTTCGCCTACACTTATCGACTGTGTGTTTGTATAAAAGCAGGGCTCCTCTTTCGAAAGCACTTTAGTTGCGTTGCTTTTCTGGTTTAAATTGTTTGCACATTTCCAATTGTTTGATACAAATTGATTCGTATGTATACACAGCCGTTGTCATTCTATACTCACGCATAAATTATAATATATACATTTAATTCTCAATAATTGTCTGGCGACAGCGCTGCATTGTTATTTATAAACACACGTCAGCTGCTACATTGCCGCTGCTTATCTCAGGTGACGCAGGTGAAGTTCGCATCCAAACAAAACGCGTCGATGGAATAAACAATCGAACAACCGAACAGAGAGTGAGACGCCGTCGCTGTTTCGCTCTTTTGTTGTGTGGGTGGGTGGTTGCTTTCTCTCCCATCACCCCCTCTCCCTCCCTCTCTCTCTCTCTCTCTCGCTATCTCATTATCCAATACAGGGAATATACATGCATATATTACAATTTGCATGGGCGTCTCGTTCAAGGTCACAGGTGCTTGCAGCCATTTTGCTAGAAATTGTGCCAAATTGATGTACAGCGAAAACAAATAAATACGCAGCTTTTGTTGTGCTATCAACAATTTCCACCGAGTTGGCATTTGCATTGTGGAGCTGCGGCAGCAGCCTTGAACTACTAACCATTTGGTTTAATGGCAGCCTGGTTAACCCAACAAAAACTCATGAAACTAGTTGAAAAACCTGCACAATCTTTTGGGCTACCTAAGCCGCAGAGTTGCAGTTGCGGCAACGTCAATTCGTTAGTGAGCCGCACATCCGATAGGTTTTTGGCCTGCAACAGGTAACACAGGCCACGGGCTTGACCTGTTTTTGGGTTGTTGTTCCTTTTGCTATGGATGGGCGCGTGTCTGGAATGTTGTGAGCGCGAGCTAGCATTTCCATGCTTTGTTACTTTCAATATCAAAATCGAGTTTTGAGAAATGGTACTTTTTTTCGAGTATAATTAAAGTCGTTTGAAAGTGCAAACACGGATCCAGTTATTTAAATCGATATCGGAACAGAGAAGAGTTCCTCTTGTTAGACTCCGTTCCTGAATAGAGTTCATAAATCATAAGTTTCGGGTAATATAATTGTCTAGAAACTAAAATTGATAGATTAGACTTTAAAATTCTTCCTTTCGCGAACGAGAAAAGAAAAGATAATGTGGCATGTTTTTTTTTCCGATTCAAGTACTTAGGACTTTCGAAGTGTTTAAGAAAATAACTCTGGTCTGGTATTCTGTAGCTTTAGTTTAGTTTAGAGAAACCTTGTTAGGCATCACAATTGTATTAAATTTTCACTCACGAAAATAACTTGAAAATTCTTGAGGAAATGTTTGAGTTTAGACGCCAGGTATGAAATGCTTGCCCATAAATAATGGACCGTGACACGGTTAGCTCTCATCTCTACAGGCTGCCACATTTCATTGTGTCTTTTTGTTTTCTCATATAAGTGTATTTTGATTTTTATCTAATTTTTGTTGCTGCGGCGGGCTGCTCTCTTTTTGAGCCTGGTCAGACTGGTTTGGCCTGTTTGGCCATTTCTCGGGCCATTCATGTTTGCTACGTGCGCTGCGTTCGCGTTGTCCCTTTTTTTCTAGAGAACTACGAAAATTAGCGTATCGACCACAAAAGCAAACAAATGTCTCGCCATGAGCTGCTTTTGTTGGGGTCTTCGGTTTACCGGCGGCTTGTTGTTGTCGTTCTTGTTGTTTGGGTTCTTGTTGTTTTTGTTTGTTGTTCTCGTCTACTGTTTGTTTCTCCGCCGATCACGTTTTGGTGCCCCCCACACGACGAAACGGGCATGATCTTATAATCGCAAATGATCATCTCCTAAACGCCTTCTAAAACTTGTATTTGCAACGCGCAATTAATTTTTACACCTGTCCAACTGTCCGGGAGTCCATCTGGCCATCATTCCTGAGGGTTGCGTCGGATGTTTGCTTGCTTTCTGGTCGAGTTATGTTTATTTACTTATTTTCTCACTGCCGTGCGAGTTTCTGTTGCTTTGTTTGCGTTTTGCCAATACGTTATGGTAATTAAAGTTGTGTTTTGTTAGCACATGGCTCTATCGCATCCCTCCACTCGAAGCCCCCGCCCCTACAATAAACCACACACCAGGCTCATGCGCGCACACAATGGCGCCTCTTGTGGCGCGTTCTATTCTAGCTGGACAACAAGTTCATCAGCATTGTTTGCATATACGTTTTATGTATATGTATACTATATATGTTTTCTTTACTAGGGGGTTACATATTTACATTTACCTTCAGATCCCGCCTGCCCCATTGTTAGATAAGCTGCAACATTGCATATTCAATGCGTGACATTTAAAACTTAAAAATTCCCAATTTAAAAAGCTTTTAACTTGCGATGCAACAAAGTTTTGAGACTGTTATTTTCACTTCAAACTTATTGCATAAATCTAGATAGTTAAAGATAATTCTAGCATAATTAAAATTATTTCCTGCATTGTGAAATTTAATGCACAAACTCTGAGATTGTCTTCGCTTGACAATTAAATTCATTTCCAATTGTGTATGTCGTATGTGGTCCACAGGCTAGAGCTTTAGTTCATCATTTTTGGCTCTGTGCAGAAAATTTGAATAAGGGATTCGCATTTGTAATCTACACAGTCACACAAACATAGATACACACACACACACACACACACACACACACATACATCCATATCTACATATAAATTTCCCCTCATATAATCCTTGCCACTTATATGCTTATGTATATATATTTTTTTTATAGTTTTTCTATCCATAAGCATTCATATCTAACATTCCGTTTGTGCGTGTGCATTTTATGGACGAATCCAACTTCCAATTCGCTTGTGGAAGTCAGCAGCTGGACCTTGGCCAGGTCATCGGCGCCGTCACCACCAAGCAGCCAGAGAGCCAAGCAAAAATGCATTAAACATAAAAAAAAAAACAATAAAAAACCAAACTGCATGAAAAATAAATCAAAATAAGACAATTGAAATTAATAAAAGAAACACAGAATCATAATATCCAAATACTCTGGGCCAAAAAAAAAACACACACATTGTCAGCAGTTTCCCTGTCATTGCATCCTGGTTGCAGCATATGCAACAGCTGCATCGCTCACGCTAACATCCCATACACATTCATCCAAGCCAATAAACCATATGAGCAGCATGAGTCTGTGGAAGCGCATCTCGAGCCATGCCGACTGCGAGCAGCGCATGGCGGCTTACTACAATAAGAAGGGTCTGTACGACCTGCGCCTCTGCTTGGCGCCCTGGATCGAAGACAGAATAATGTGAGTAGTTGTCCCGAGTCTCCACAGAGTGGCCATTATTTGCGTGATCAGTGGGTAAAGCTAAGGTACTTTAACTAAGACACAATGTTAGGTATGGGCTCTATTTACAAACAAGGCTTTCAAATTTCTACTTCCTAACTAACGTTTCTTTTCAAGAATCGTTTAGTGCTAAAATATTTCAAGTTATTGAACGTTGTAGCGCGCTCGTCGACGATAAGAGAGATGTTATTTTCTTTTTCACTTTTAAATGTTAAGAAAATGATGAAGTTGGGTGTAAGTGCCTCCGATCTGTTTCGCGGTCAGGGTAACAATACAAAATACTGCCGAACCGGCTTAATGGAGCTTCGTTTAAGACTAATTCAAACATTTTCTTTTAATACTTTCACTCTCTCTCTCTCTCTCTCCCTGTCTCTCATAAATACATACAGGTCCGAGCAGATAACGCCAAATTCAACAAATCAATTAGAACGTGTAGCAATCAAGTTTATCGAGGATCTGCAGCAGAAACTTTTATCGACACGTGCCAGCGATCAGGTGCTGAAGTATCGCCTGGTGGAGCTCTGTGCGCTTATCCAACGCACACCGGCACTTGAGCTTTATACGCATTTGCGCAGCGGCCTGCAAAAGGAATTGCAGCTAGCCGCCGAGAAGAGTGTTGCCGTTGCCGCCGCGGGCCAATCGATGCCGCTGAACACCTATAACATGAACAATGCAGTGTCCGCTGCCGCCGCTGTTGTTGGCATGAACGGTGGTTATGTTGATACTAGTGACTTGTTAGGCGTTGCTGGATCATCCCCAGTTGCTGCTGGTATGTCAACCGGCATAATGCATAACATGGGTGAAAATGCAACGGCCGGTCCTATGGCCACACCCAAGGTGGAACTGTACGAAGTACACCATCAGATTATGCACAGCTTGAATGAATTCTCCAGATGCACCGATAGTCTTAAAGTTTTGGTGCAAAGCTATCGATATATGATCAACGCGCCCAATTCACCCGAAGCTGAGACACTGTTCAAGCGTTTAATTGAGGAGAAGAGCTCATTGGTTGCCAGGCTGCGACGCAGCTTTTTGTACTATGACTCGCTGCAGGATATGGTCATTGCGGAGCTGAAGAATTGGCGACGCCAACAGGCCCTCGCCGGCAATGGGGCACATTTTAGCGAGAATATGCTGGATGATATACAACGTTGCTTTGAGTTGTTGGAATCGTTTGTCATTCATCTGCTGTCCGCTGTAAAAGAGACAATTTTCGTGCGGCTTATGAACGATGATCCAGACCTTAATTGTCTGCTAGAGCAAGTTCAGGTGGCACAAAAGAATTTAGTGTGCTCCGCCTTTATTGTGGATAAGCAGCCGCCGCAGGTAATGAAGACAAATACACGCTTTGCGGCCTCAGTGCGTTGGTTACTCGGCTCCCAGCTAGGCATACAAATGAATCCGCCCACAGTCGAGTGTATTATAATGTCAGGTAAGCATCTTGCAAATATACCCATTAATTTTTATACTCTAATTGTTCTTATTGACTTTGCAGAGTTGCAGGCTCAGCGTTTTGTGACCCGTGGCACACACATGGATGTGACCCATAGCAGCCTGGCTGGACAATCGTCGGGCGAGATACAAAACTGCTCCAGCACCATGGAGTATCAGGAGAACAATCATGTATTCTCCGCCAGCTTTAGAAATATGCAGCTGAAGAAGATCAAGCGCGCCGAGAAAAAGGGTACCGAGAGCGTCATGGATGAGAAGTTTGCATTGTTCTTCTATGCCACCACAACAGTAAATGATTATCAGATTCGCGTCTGGACACTGTCGCTGCCCGTAGTGGTCATTGTCCATGGCAATCAAGAGCCACAATCTTGGGCCACCATTACCTGGGACAATGCATTCGCAGATATTGTTCGTGATCCGTTTGTGGTCACTGATCGTGTCACCTGGCGTCAACTATCTGTTGCACTCAACACCAAATTTGGCTCCTGCACACAGCGCGCCCTGACCTCGGAGAATTTGGAGTTTCTATGTGAGTTCTATGAAAGCAAGCTTATTAACGACAGTGTATTAAATATTTTTTTTTTTTTATAATCAGTTGAGAAGCTGCATCGTGACAATATTGTCGGCGAGCGCAATAATGAGCATATATCCTGGAATCAGTTTTGTAAGGAACCGCTACCGGATCGCACGTTCACCTTCTGGGAATGGTTCTTTGCCATTATGAAACTGACCAAAGACCATTTGCTATCCATGTGGAAAGCGGGTCGCATTACGGGCTTCATCAACAAGGCCAAGGCACACGATGATCTCTTGCGGGCCGTGACTGGCATCGGCACCTTTTTGTTGCGCTTCTCTGACAGCGAGTTGGGTGCGTAAATACAATTTAGCATGTTGAGATGCTTTCTTAATAGCTTCCTTCTTTTTTCCACTCTGCCTAGGTGGTGTTACCATTGCCTATGTGAATGAATGTGGCTCGGTGACAATGTTATCACCTTGGACTGCACGCGATTTCCAAATACTCAATCTGGCCGATCGCATTCGCGATCTGGAAATGCTGCGTTGTCTGCATCCGACCGACATCAACGTGCAACCGTTGGATCGCGATCTTGCTTTTGGCGACTTTTATACACAGCGTACTGGTACGGCTGCAAGCCCATAAAATTCGAAAAGAATTGTTCTGATTGGAATACCTAAAAAGTTGACTTTGTTTGACAACATTAAGCAATCGTAAGAGAACAGGAATGAAGAGTTCATTTCATTTGTCTTGGAATTTATTTGATCAATGTTTTGTTACTTCCATTACATATACGTAAATATTATTATAATGCTAATTTTATTGTCAAGCAAGTCAACATGGGTATCCTTTGTCACACACACACATACGTTAATATTTAACGTTTTTTTTTATCTGCACAGAACCAACGCCCCGTGTCGATGGATATGTGCCAAGCACGATACGCGTGCAGGTGCGTACCACTGGGGATACAGGCTCCATAAGTGGCACACCCCATCACCCAATGCAGTCACCGCCGCAGGATAGTATGTCGATGGGAAAGTAAGTTTTGCATGGCCGACCTCTAACCAACAAGAGGCGTCTCTGAACGCCACTTCCTAATGTTTGTTTTTTGTATTATTTATTTATTTAATTTCTGTTGCTCCTGTTTACTCTGTTTTGAGTACCCAAAGACCCCAAAGAAAAACCCGCAGTTCGCATTTGGCTTGCTGGGTTTTAGTTTCCGTGCAGTCTCGACTGTATTTTAACATTTATATATTTAGCTTTATTTGGTTTGAACCCAATTTTTAAGAGCTTAATTAGATTGCAATACTTTGAAATCGAGAGGGATACTAAAAAAAAAAAACCAAACAAAGCGATACGAAAAACGTTTTAAAAGTTCCAATTAAATAAATATATATTATTTGTTGGCGTTTATTGTTTATGTTGTTTTGTTGTGTTTCATTTTTCGTTCGGTTTTTTGTTTATTTAGTATATATAATATTAATAACAATAAAAAACAAAAACAACAATTGTGCTACGCAGTAGTGGTAAAAAAAAAACTCTAACTTACTCTACTCTTTGTTTATTTTCATTTTCTACTTTTATGCGTTTTTAATTTGTTGTGTTGTGGTACCTATCCAGTTATTCTCCACCTAGTGGCATCATGTTTTATAATCCATCGAGCGTCGCAACCACATCCTATAACAGGGATGATTCTGATTCAGATGATAGCTCTGTGGCGCGTGAGCTCGAGAATTATGTCAACAATACAGCACCAGACGATCCCATATTGGGTCAGATAAGTCACACCATACTGAATGTGTGCGCCAATGGGCATGAAGCACAGTGGATGATGCCCACTAAATCAGCATATGCCGTACCATCGCCCTATAATCAAACGGTCCAATATTAAAACACGAAATCGAATTGAGAGCTAGTTTGAGTTGTGCCTCTTACCGAAAGGTATTGTTTGATACCTACATATCTATCTATATATTTATGTACCAATCGCAATCGCATCAATATCACCAAACAAAAAACAAAAAACCAAAAAAAAAAACAAAAAAAACAAAAAACAAAAGCTCTATGTCCTCAGTTTGCAATTTACAGCATCAAAATAAGTCGTTAATTTGTCTGTTGAAGAGCCAAGGTTTTAACAGCGCGTCCATTTCGTCTGCCCAACAAAAATAAAAAAAATATACATCATTGCACCGCCCTCCCGAGCCTCTGCATAACATAAACTCACGCCAATCGCCACTCGCCACTTGCCACTTGCCACTTGCAACATTTGTCACATTCATTTGATATGCCCACTGTCGCTGCCCATTGTACTAACTTCTCAACCTTATCAGGTCGCTCGCTCAGTTTCAATTTTTAAGACTCACATTTATATATATTTAAATATATAAAATTCCTATTCGTTGTATTATCCTAAATGTTTTCACTTCAAAGTATTGCCATCTTTTTAAGCTTTTCAGCTGACGCAAATGTGATATACATATTATACATATACATTGTGTATGTATATGTATAGATTGATATTGATATCTAATGAAATTCTATATTCTAACTTTTGATATAATCGCAGCTTGCAGAATAGCACCATCATGCATTTGTAAACGCCAATGAACAACACAAGAACAATGAATACAATTATATTAACAAAAATGGCTTTTAATAAGCAACATTTTTGGGTCTTTATTGGAATTAAAAAAAATAGCAGTTTATTGCATGCACTTTTCCTTTCATATGAAACTCTTTATGTTTATTCGTAATTGTTGTTAGCGTCATGAATTAAACTTGATGTTATTGTTGTTGTTAATATTAAATTGGCGCGCATATTGAATGCGTTGTTAAGGCTATTTAAATAGAGGAGGGTCACCAACAGACAATTGTTAAAATATAACCATTTGTTTAGCATACATTTTGCAAGATATTCCTTTTCACTAAAATACATTATTCATTTGATACACAACTAACATCATTTGACACATTCTAAATAAGTATATTTTAAAAATAGCGTCTTGTTTGCATATTGTTTTATTCTGTTTATTAATTTTTGGTTTTATTTTTCTACTCTTTTTATATTTCCTTCAATTTTAGTGGTAGTGATTTTCCCATGGCGGACTTTGATACGATGCAGAACTTTGATGTATATAATAGGCTATAAGCCTATTAAGAGCATACATACATTTCTATATATATATATATATATATGCAAATATACACCTATATATAAATGCGAAAATGTATAATTAAATTACGTAAACAAAAGAATCCTATATACATTGTATGTTTGCAAGAATTTGCCGCTATTAACGACGTCCATTAGATGTTTACTGTAACCAACCAAACTTCCCACACAATTCACAACGAATCGGACACTTCGACATTAATTTATAAAACTGTTTTACCTAAATGTAATTTTACATATTCGGAATGCAACATTGTGGCATGTGTTTTATTTTTGGTATGTATAGATTTAATTTATCAGTTGTTATATTTTTACAGATTTTTTGGGTAACCGGCATATATATATATATTCCATACAGTAAAGAATAGATTTCTGGTTGTGATTTCAAATTAAATAGCAGAATTTATCGTTACCTTAGTTATCTTACTATTTAATATATATATATATGTTTATATATGTATACACACACTCAGACACACGCGGGCACACACCCAAAACTATAACTGTTATAACTATATCAACAAGTACAAGATATAATAATTAAATGAAAAATGTTTTCAATATTTTATACAAATTGTATTCGAAAATTTTACTGAATGTTAATCGTCTAATCGAATTTATTGTCAAATGGATTTTAACACACATGCATCTATGTATGCATTAAAAATGGTGGAATACTGTGTTTTGGCGCGAACTAAGCTGGTTTCAGAAGGCCTAGACTAGAAAAAGAATTTGAACTGAGGAACGGATACGAATTTACACAGATACAGATACAGTCAAGCGATATTTATATGTATGTTTATCTAGTTAGACTTATACAAAACTTACTACAAAACACAAAACACAAAAAGATGAATATTTAAATGTATTTTTATCTAAATGTTAAATGTGGTTACCTGTTCGACTAGTTGTAAGTGTCATATTTTGATTTCAGTATTTAAAACTATTTTATTTATTCTTGCAGCATTTGTGAAAACGCCAAAAACGAATCAACAAAACGACAAGAGCAATGCATGCAAATTGCGGCACTTCAACACACACACATACACACACACACACACACCCAGACAACAACCCACACATATCCAGGTCATTACATTTTAATAATTTCTATGCTTACAGATTTTGTATTTTGGTTTAAATGTGTATTTGATTTTTGTAAACAAATTGTGGCATGCAACATTTGGCATGTGTGTGTAATACGTGCTTAGACACGACTTTGGCAATTTTGTCAAATGTCTGTATTAAAGTGAATTATTTTAAGTGCTTAAGTTGAGCAGTTACTTGGATTTAGTTAGGTTTTTTTTATGTAACTATGGATATTTGTTGAATCTAAATTTGTGAGTTTTATTTTTAATTTTAAATATATTTTAAGTTATTTAGCTGGGACACAAATGTACTTCAATTGTGCTCATTTTAGTTATACAATATGTACGTACGTATATATGTATATATCTATATCTATATCTATATATATATATATATATCTGTCTATATATGAATTGCTTTATGTATAAACCCCTTTCATTGGCTTCCATGTTGCAAATGCAAAGTTTCAATTGATGTAGTATATTTGATATGATTTGAGTTAGGAAAAAAAAGTGTGCATTGCATTAAAAATGCGTTAAAAAAAGTAACTACTGCTTCTGTCGTCCACACCAAGGAAACAAAAGCACAAAAGGATAAACAAAAGAGAGATCGTGATGATGATGATGATGATGGGGAGGAGCAGGAGGAGGATAATAAAAATGATATGATAACTATTTTTTGTGTAAACAACTAAGCTTTCATTGTGAACTGTAAGAATTTTATAATACTTTTAAGTAATCCAACTTAATCAATAAATATATACATACAATATATATATATATATATATATCTATATATATATATAAATGATATGAAAAATGAAGTTAATTACACATTTTTGTGCAGCTGTTAAAGCAAATTCAATTTGAACAACGACAAACTCTTTATGTGTGTGAAGCTTTCAATTTTTAATGTTTAAATATAAAAGTCGCGCGCACATTCCCACACATACACACACACACACACACACACACAGATACTCCCAAATATACATACAACTAAATAAATATATACACATATATACACAGAGACACACACTTAAATTGGGAAAAATTATTGAAAATGTGCACCTTTATTGCTATGAATGGAGTTTTTTTTATTAAATGTAAGCAATATATGAGTTGAAAGAACTAAAGAACTATTCTTGTCAAAATGGCCAATAAAGATTTGATTTTAAACATTATTCAAAAGCGTTTCGCTGGGCTACTTTTTTGGTGCAAATTGTTGATAATATTCAAGAAAGCCATCTAAATTTGTTGCTTTATATATAAAACAAGAATAAATTTATTTGGGATGCCGAATTTGAAAAAAAAAAAAACATTTTTATATGGAAACTTGTTTTACCCGATTTTGTCAGTAAGAACAACTTGCCTGTTATTAATAGTATTGATAAACATTGGTAATATTGATTATAATAATAATTAATATTGATTATATTAATAAGCTGATTTGTGATGTATGCAAGCTGATATATGCAAACTATTTTCAGTCATCTGTAGTCCGATTTGTTAGCATTTAATAGATATGTTTAGACAAGGAAAAATAACAAAGTCAAGCTAGTTAAAGTATTATTTTGATGTTTATTAATGTTCTCATTAGTCTGTAGCCGAATATTAATTATAATTTGTGTTCAATCAATTCTTGGTGGAGCAGCACTTTTCCTTGGGTCCATTCTTGCAGGCGCAGTTGCACTGCTGACTGCAGGCGCAGTTGTCGCCGCACTTGGTGGCCGAGCACTGGCAGTCTGTGTGGCAAGTAACCAATTGAATTAATAGTGCACAAACTCAAGTATGCGGTCTGTGTTTATACTCACTGGTTCCACAAGCTTTGCAACCCATTTTATGTTTTGTTTATATACTTTTAGTATGAACTGTGTGTAGAAGTGTGTTTAGCACGATGTTAACTCGCTGACTTTGCCACTGACTCAGCAGTGCTGGGATTTTATAGGGTCTTTTGCACACCATTCGGGACGCGTAGCTTAACAAATTGTAATCAATTAAACAGTATTAAGCATACGTATTGGCTGGCTTATCAAGGCGTGCGCAAAATTGCGTAGCCGGCGTGTTATCAGTGCAATAAGTTTTGCGCACGCTTGACGAACACAGCTGCACACGGCTTTTATATCTTATCAGCTCTCTGCCGATGGGCTATAAAAAGTGTTGTTTGACGAGTTTTTAGCAATAGAAAACAAACAGCAATTGCTGAGCTAAGAAGTTGTTCACGAAAGTTCTAAATAAAAAAATATAAACTAAAGATGCCTTGCAAAGGATGCGGAAATAGTGAGTGAAGTTTATAAAATAGTTCAATTATTGGATTATATTAATGAGTGAATTCCTGCTTATAGACTGCCAGTGCACTTCCGGCAAATGCGGCGGCAACTGCGCCGGAAACCAGCAATGCCAATGCGCCGGCAAAGCGCCCACCAAGTGCTGCCAGGGCAAATAAATGCGCGAATTAAACTATGCACGCATCGGGCAACATAATGGACCTAAGTACCTCCGGGTGAACTCTACCCTTTAGCTAACTACGCACTATAGTTAAATACTGAAATCTCCGACTGATTCTTGTTAAATGAAATTTAATAAATTATATAATTAATATACAATTTAAATTCCTTATTGTTCAACTAGGTGGTAGTCAAGATTGACCAGCTTAAGGAAATGCGTGCAATAATCTTGAGTGCCAGCTGCACACAAATTTCAGATGGTTCGTAACTAGGTTTTTACATCTAGCAATTCAATTTTTTATCTTGAAATTCTATAAAGTATATTTATTTCAATTTTCAGAGCTTTTACAAGTTTGAATACAGAATTAAACATAAATGTTTCAAAAAAATATTGTTCAGGCTAGGGTTAAGTTTCTTTTGTCCAACTAATACGATTAAAAGTTTAGTTAACGGCAAAAATAAACTTGGGCACGCTCAGCCTTTTGATACAATATAAATTATATTGATTCACTTTTAATTATTTATTGACTACATTAAAGCTAAACATATTGTTTTCTCTTATTGTTACTTAAGTCGATTTCATGTTAAATTTTGTTTTTATATTTATATTTAATTTGCAGCCAAGCCAAAACACTTGACAATTAAAATGCCACAATATATGTTCATTTTCAAAACTAAAGTATCATCACTCAATGAAAGGACTCTTAAGTCTGTACGCAGTCTGTAAACCTGCAACTGCAGCAAGTGTGGCGCACAGTTGAGTGGACTAGCCCGGCTAAGACGCCTGACGAGTCCTTGAACACTTGCATACAACTGCTTAGGGCATGTAAGTGCGCCAGTTGCCATTTGCCAGTTGCCAGTTGGAGGGAACTGACTGGCTGACAGATTGACAGACAGACATTTAGAGGAGGCAAGCATGAAACATGGCTGTATCCAAAAAGTGCATTAAGCGCACTAATTGCAATTGACAATTTCATTACGTTGGCCAAAATGAAGAGTGAACAAGACCTTGTCCCAAAACTGTGCAAAATATTTCAATTTCAGCGTTTTTAATCGCGTTAAAGCGGCGGAAATGAAATCGCGCCTGTAACTTGCTGTTTGCGCAAAGTCATCAAAGTTAATTTGTGTGAGAAGGGAAATTCGAACTCAAACGTTTATACAGCCATTTCCTGAACGGCTGGTAGTCGAAATGCCATTGGCACTCTATTTGGTTGCCTCGTTATGACACGCGGATATGTGCCACAAACAGCTAACACAGTTTGGCAATAGCTGAAGAAATGGGCAACATAAGCTCATGTGAGTTTTTAATAAGTAAGCGCAGGTTTCGGACTCCAGAATTATTTCCTTTCAAATATACATAATAATTATTATATTATTATAGAAAACCTTACCGCCTATTACTAATATGTGTAATTTAAGACAAGTGAAATAGAGATAATTCATAAGAAGAAAAACTATGAATATGTAAATGTTTAGGGTTCGAGCTAACGAAAAGACATTTGAAAATAGGGGTTCATTTTAAAAAATGTATAACTTTATTTCTTAAAGTGGAAAAAAAAAACAAGTGGATGGTTCTAGTCGGGAGCTCCCGACTAGGGGATACTCTGAGCCCTCTTCTTCCAACATCAAATGCATATAAATATTCTATTTTAGAAATCAAGTTTGGTGACTCTAGCTCTTATTATTTACCAAAATTGCCCAAAAAACAGAATATTGATATTGATTTTTATCGATTGCTTGTAAACGGAGTAAGTTATCGACTATCGGAAATAAACTCCATCTGCGCAGGCACTAGGAACACCTACATCTAAAATTCTTTAGCTCTTATAGGTTCTGAGATCCTTGCGTTCATACATACGGACGGACGGACGGACAGACAGACGGACATCGACTCGGATATTGGTGCTGATCAAGAATATATACACTTTATGGGATCGGAGATGCTTCCTTCTGCCCGTTACATACATTTGAGTTTTGCACAAATACAATATACCCTTATACCCATTTTAAATGGGTTCAGGGTATAAAAATGAATGTGAATGTGTAGACGCGTGGTATCTATAGTCGTATAACAATTGGATTGTGAACTTTATAAATTTGTAACATTGAAATCAGTGAAAATTGTTGGTTGATTGAACTTTTCGGCCCCTTGGCCAATAATGTATGATAAAATAATATCGTCGCATTTCAACACACAAACTTGTGAACACCTAAGTCTTAAAGTTTTTCTGTGAGGGTATATTCTGGTCGAATAACGATTCATTTGATCGCCTTGCTTTGTTTTCGGTTTGTGCGCAATCAGCGGCATTTCAGATTTGTGTTGATAATGTTAAAAAAAAAAGTTTACGGCTCACTTTAACATTTTCTTTTTGGCTTGGCTTTAAGCGTAAACTTAAATGGCGAGACTGGGTCCAAGAGGTGGCGTGAGATGCAGCCGCAAGTGGGTCATGCGATTGCGAGTGCGATTCGTTGTCGTGGAAGTTGCGGCTTAAGCCACACGCTGCGTATACGCGATATGCGAGCCGTTTAATTTGCTGTCGCGGCCTTTAAGCGCAAATGCAAACAGTTAATTACGGCATTAAGTTTTCATGCCGCAGCCAAAAATGAACGGGGCTGAAGAGAAACGGGAATGGAAAGAAACAACTGCAATGCGGCTACTTCGTGAGCGCTTTGTCGCCAGGAACAGGACAAGAGCCGGGACCAGCATAAAGGTCGAAGTCAGAGCAAGCGAGTAAGTCCATGAAAAGAATGAGACGTCGCATCACTTATGCATAAGAACATTTTAACTTTTCGTTAGCCACTTTAGACTTGCGCACGTTTCAGGGACGTGGAGCTGGCTCCAGGAGCTGCCAGGAGTGGGTATTTGAGTGGTTGGGTTGTTGGGTGAGATTGTTTATCTTTTTCGTGTGACTTTTGCCTTTTGGCTGGCTCAATTTTTTTCTATTGTTGCAGCCAAGTGTTGAAATCAAATAGCATTGAAAAATAAACACACACACAAACACACACACACACACATATATATACGTTAAGTTTACAAACATAAATTAATGAAATGCACAAAAACTGTAAACGTTTTATTGCACTGTCTCTATCTCCTTCGGCCCCTGTCCATCTCTATCTGTCTGCAGTGTGTTAATAATTTATTGCATTTTGTTTACTAAGCGCTTCAAAACTTGCTGAACTTTTCAACATAAATTAACAGATTAGCTGTTGCCTGCCACACTGAAGCAACAACAAAATATGTTTTCAACTTGAAGCAGGTGGCCTTGGTAAAAAGTACACATAGTTACTTTTGTGTCTGCCAGAACAGCTGCTAATTTCCACTGCTCAGTTGGCAAAATGGGAGAAAATTCCGCTGAAATGTTGCCAAAAAACTTTTCCAAACAGCACGCACTGTAAACGCTGTGGGACCCACTCGCTTTTGGCCAACATAAATCTTAGCCATTTTGGCAAATTTGTAAATCTCTTTGGTATCCCTTTACAGACCCACGCAGCATTGGGACTGGCATTTTGCATGAGTCGACTATGTGACTTATAAAATTGCAAACATTTTGCATTAAATATTTATTTTTAATTTGTAGTTCGTTGCTGTTAATAGAATTCTTAAATTTTTTACCCGTTTAGCTTTAAGTGCGTAACTATTATCGACATATTTTGTTTCTCTGATTTTCGATTTCAGCGCTCCCAAATGAGTAATCAGAGCAACTCTTACGCTGGTGATTTAACATTTAACAGAAACTCATTTCGTTTTCGATTTGTCGCTGATTTCCCAAAACACTTTCCAATCATGAGACACACACACACACACGCACACACAGACAAACTTGGATGTAAGGATGTGTCTGATGACTGCGTGAATGTCTTTGGCTTTGGCAAACACATTAAGCGGCACATCCTGGGCGCGTCCACTAGCGACTAGCGGACCGGACGTCCTGCCTAGCCCAGTATTGACTGGCCGCAGACTGACTAACTTTGTTGACAGCAATTTGTGATGCACGACTGCACCGTTTGGCGTTGACCAAAGCGAGCCCTGTCCATCAGGACACAATGACAGCAGCTGCATTGTCCTGCAATCCATATGAAAAATACATTTAAAAGAAAGAGTCGATTTGCCAACGATTAAGCTTTAAATAGGGTTATTTGCATTCACCCTGCTAAGCATGGCCGAAACAAGCCATAAAGCTATAGAGTTAGTTTTATGTAGAACTTTGGTCGAGCTTGTAGGAGAGGGTTAATTTTATTGAAAGCATAAGTTAAGTTAATTCAACTATTTTCAACTGCCAAAATGAAGCTGTGCCTTAAACCAAAAAATCTACAGGGCCAACTGCGAGTTAATCAAGAATTTATCAGTAAATAATGCTGTAGGCTTTAAGCTAAAGCTAACCTTTTAGCTGTAGCATAATAAATCTTTTAATTAAATTATTAGAAACTTCATCTCCTGTCTGTCTATCAAACTATCTCCTTTAGAGCTCCGTCTCCTTCTAGTTAGTCATTAGCCTTGCGTTACAAACCTAATGGTGTGACATGTTCACAATAAGCTTACTTCTCCTGATGACATGCTCGTGTGTAGGTGTGTTTGTGTTCAATTTGTTATGTTGTTAATTAAGCGAACCGTGCAAACAGCTGATGCCATCCTGTCAGTTGTCCTGTGCACGCTCTCAGCTGTCAGCTACCAGATTCCAGCTGCAAGCGGCAATTGTGCAATGTCTTGTGACGCGTTCTGTATGCAGCTGCGTTGTTCTACAGCGTACCCTGGGGCAAAGCTCTGCTCGGCTCATTAGCTAACTGCACACGTGCACAAATCAATTTTGCCACGTCCAATCCGACTCGCACGCTCCACTTGAGTGCTTCGGTGCTTCAGTGCCGCCCTAGTCCCTAATCCCAGCAAGTGCAGCAAAAACAATCATACGACGCGTTGTCCAAAAGCAATCAAAGTGAATGGCTTAACTGCAAAAATCACACACTACTTTCGATATGCCCGCGCTTAGAGCGTACCGCGGCCACAAAGCATAAGAACAGCGATTGGTTGTTTTAATAAGCAATGGTGCAATGGAGATGATGCCATAAGTATGCAAGTGCCATATCGAATGCTGTACTTGCTCCAGCAATGCGCTTGCCACAGTATAATGCAGTTGCCCCTACCTTCTGATGTTTATCTATTGCAGTACAGCATCGCACTGATAAGTGCATCTACATGATGCTCAAATTATATGGTTTCACTTGCCAGCACGGCAAACGAGCCCCATCAGCATTACACATATACATAAGCCTCACATAAGCACAGGAGCGGAACAGACCGCATGGGCCCAATGCCATGAAGGGAAACCCCTCCAAAAATTTGAAATATATCTGAATTGAGCATTCGTTGCGAATATCTGAATACTACAATTTATGTCTTCGCGATCTAAATCGCAAATCTATAAGAATCTATATTCCTCTGCTTCTTATTGTTTCTGGAATCGATGAGATTCAATATATCCACAGAGAGAAGAATATTAATACTACATGTGTTTCTTTTTTCTTTAAGATTCATTTGAACCCATTTATAACAATCCGATTTCTACCTAATTAGGGGTAGCAGAGGGGGTTCTTGACCAACTGTATAAAATGCAGTCAAGTTTAAACGAAAGCCATTCGCATTTGTTAAATACTATTTCTATCAGTTAGTTAGTCGGTCTGATAAAAAAATGATATTAAATCACGTTTATCTCTCAGATCTGCATAGGCGATGGCCGTTAGTCCAACTTTGGCGTTGGCCGGCACCGCTTCGTAGTGACCAGGTCGCTTTTGATAGGCCACGAAATTCGTGTAACTGTGACGCTGGAAACTGTAGTTGTCACCCATGCTGGAGAAGAGCGTTTGTGGATCAAGATCAAGAGGTGCTTGCTTGATGCTAGGTTGCAGCGGTGCCCGATCCTCGCGTAGATGATGCAACAGGTCTATGGACACTTGCGGCAGCAAGGCTGATCTCTTGCTCATTTCCTGCTCAGTGCTGTTGTTGGCCTGATTCGTGCTGGCATTTGATTGGTAAATATAGCAATGAATATTAACGCCATAAGGCACCCGGATCTGCAGTCGATCTCTGAAGATGGATCTTTTGCTATTGCTGAAGTCAGATATGCACCGCTCGCTTTTGAAGCAACCAAGGTTCCAGGGTCCAGCCTTGTGGCAAAAATAGTGTTTGTTCCGTAGATTGTGTGGATTAGCGGCCACAGCCAGCTCTACGGACTTGCTGGATGTGAAGATTATTAGTGCGTAATTGTAGTTCTCGGTTCGTTGCAGTACGTAGACGCGATGCAAACTGCCGAAGGCGCAGAAATGCTCGAAGACCTGGTGGTGGACAATCTCTGAACTCAAATCCCGTATGTATAGAAGAAACTTAGACTGCAAATCCGATGCCGACACAGACTGCATTGGTGGGCGATATGGGCGTCTCGGTATTTGATGATCCGGTGGTTCGGGTTCTTAATTTATTTTTATATCTATTCAGAGAGAGGAAGATAAATTACTTACCCGTCTTAATTTCGTGCTGTTGAGCACCAGTCAAGTCGATTAGTTCGCACTTTTCCTTTCGCATGTCCTCGTTTTGAGAACTTTTAGGCTCATATGGTGACGTCTGGGCGAATAGCGATGGTCTGCGATATGGACGTCTTGGGGGTTGAAGCTCTGACAATTGAGGTGGATTGATCGAAGTCCCCGACTGAACTCCTCCTGATTGAAGCGGTTGGGGCACTACAATATTTTAATTGCACATTATTCAAGCAAACGTAGGACGATAACTCACCAGCTATATTTTCCGGATGGTGAACAGTGGAAATGTCTAAGGAACCACGTTTTTCCTGTCGGTTGATATCGATTTGAGGAACTTGATCCGCATACGGCGGCGTCGGCGTGTACTGCGAACGCCTGCGACATGGGCGACTTGGTATTTGAAGTTCTTGAGAATCTAGGGATTGAAGCCCTTGCGGTTGGGTTGCTGCAATTCCGTTAGTTAAATTTTTTCTGGCTAAGGTGAAGCAAGTACTCACCGGTTATATTTCCCGCATGATTAATATTGGTATAGTCAATCGAATCGCACCTTTGGTTTCGCCTTTCATTGTTTTGTGAGCTTTGATCCTCAAGCTGTGATGTTGTCAAATACAGCGATGATCTGCGATATGGACGAGTTGGAGTTTGAAGTAATGGCACTTGAGCTCCTAGAGATTGTAGACTTGGTGGTTGCGGTGGTTCTGCATATTCCTATTTGACATATTCTGTGAAAGATTGAACACGTACTCACCGGCAATAGTTTCCGGATGATGAACCTTAGCAACGTCTTTGGATTCATGCCATTGCTGCCGGTAGATATCGTTTTGAGTGTTTTCATCCACATTCATCGACATCGGTTTGTATTGCGAAAGTCTGCGACATGGGCGACTTGGTGTTTGTGATCTTGGCGCTTGAGCTCCTATTGCTGGAAGACCTTCCGATTCTGTTCCTGGAACCCCAAGGTGTGACGTTGGCAGATACAGCGACGGTCTGCGATATGGACGACTAAGGGGTTGAAGTGCTGGCGTTTGAACTCCTAGAAGCTGAGGCTCTGGTGGTTGGGGTCCTGCAATGCACTTGTTGTTGCTTATTCTGACTAATGAAAAAATAGGACTCACCGGCAGTATTTCCTGAATGATGAACATTGGAAACCTCTATGGATTCGCGCCTTTGCTTTCGTCTGTCATTGTTTTCAAAGCGTTCGTTTTCGTATAACGGAGTCGGAGTATACTGCGATGTTCTGCGAAGTGGGTGCACTGTGGGTTGAGGTCCATGCGATGGAAGTTTTGACATTTGATTTACTCCTAGATATTTAAGCAGTCGCTGTTGTTACTCAATCTGGCAATGACAGAACAAGTACTGACCGGCATTCATTCCCGGCTGATGATCAGCTGACAAGTCTATGGATTCGCATCTTTTGCTTCGGCTGTTATCGTTTTGAAGGTTTGGAGTATTGTTCAGCGTCGTCGGCGTATACTGTGATGGTCTGCGATTTGGGAGATTCCGAGTTCCTAGAGATTGAAGACCTGGCGTTTACTCGGATTAAGGTAAAAACAGCTTCTTACCGGCCTTATTACACGGCTGCTGAGCAGGTGAAACGTCTATGGTTTCACGCCTCTTCTTTAGGATATCATCCGTTTGGTCGTGCAACGACATCGACGTCGACTGCGATGATCTGCGATATAAGCGTTTGGGTGTTTGAACTTCCGGTGATTCAGCTGCTATAGTCTGAAGCCGAAGTGTTTGAGATACTGAAATCTTCCTGTTGTTACTTATTTGTACACGGCCAGATATATGTACATACCTGCCTTATTCTTCGGCTGCTGGGCTGTTGAAATATCTATTGTTTCGCGCCTTTTTGTTTGGTTATCATTCTTCTGAATGCTCTTGCTGTCGTGTAAAGACGTCGTCAACTGCGATGGTTTGCGATATGCCCAATTTGGTGTTTGAACTTTTGGTGGATGAACTTTTGGCGATTGATGCCCTAGTGGTTGAGGTCGTAAAGACTCCGGTTGGTTCTTAGTCGACAAGTCTATTGCCTCACACTTTTTCTTTTGGATATCATCCTTCTGAATGCTTTTACTCTCGTATGAAGACTTTGACGTCAGTTGCGATGATCTATGATATGAACGTGTTGCTGTTTGAACTTCTTGGGCTTGAACATTTAAAGGTTGATGCTCTGGCGGTTGAGGTCCTGAAATCTTCGTATTGTTAGTTATTCGCTTAAATCTAGATACATTTACTTGCCGGCCTTATTTCCCAGCTGACGATCAGTTGAAACGTCTATCGTCTCACGTCTTTTTTGTTTACTCTCAGCGATCTGAAGGCTTTTAGCGTCGGTAAACGACGCCTGCTTTGGCTGCGATGTTTTTCGATTGCATTGCTTTGCTGGTTGAACTCCTAAGGACTGCTGCTGTTCTTGAGGCCCTGAAACTTCCGCTGAGTACTCATTCGGACAAAGATTAATGCAAGTACTTACCGGCTTTTTTCTCTGGCTGTTGGTCAGCTGAATCGTCTTTGGATTCGTACCTTTTCTCTTGTTTGTTAGAAGTCTTCTGCCGCGGATGTGATATTCTGCGATATGATCGTTTTGCTGGTGGAGGCTCTACAGCTTCCGGTTTATACTAATTTGGGTAAAGATAAATAGAAGAACTTACCGGTTTTATTCCCCGGCTGCTGATCAGCTGAATTCGTATGGTGTGCCGTTTTGCGACATGATCGTTTTGGTGGTGGAGCTCCTGACGATGGAATCGCTGGCGGTTGATAATAAATCGAAAAATTATAGACAATACCACATACCGGCTTTATTCCCGGGTAGCTGATCAGCTAAATTGTCTTTGGAGTCACCCTTTTTCTTTTGATTGTCATCGTTCTGAAGGCTCTTGGCTTTCGTCGAAGATGTCTTTGTAAGTGGGCAAGTTCTGCGACATGATCGTTTCGGTGGTGGCGGTTCTAGTTGTTGAACATCTGACGATTGAAGCTCCGGCGGCTTTGGTGCTGAAGTTTCCGGTTATTATTTATTCCGACAAAGATAGTTGCAAGTACTTACCTGCTTTATTTCCCGCCTGTTGATCAGCTAGATCGTCTTTGGATACGGGTTTCTTCTTTTGGTTGTTATCATTCCGAAGGTTATGAGTCTCGTTTGAAGACTTCTTCGTTATTCTGCGGTATGATCTTTTTGGTAGTGGGGGCTGTACTGGCTGCTCTCCTGAGGATTAAAGCTCTGGTGGTTCGTACTAATTCGGGCAAAGACGGACAAAACAACCTACCAGCTTTATTTCCTGGTAGCCGATTAGTTGAATCTTCTTTGACATCATTCTTAAGATTTTTAGTGTTGTTTGAAGATGACTTTGTAGAGTGAGCTATTATTCGACATGATCGTTTTAGTGTCGGCGCATCAGGCGGCAGAACTTTTGACGATTGAGGCTTCGTTGGCTGAGGCTCTAGAGTTTCCGGTTAATCTTATATGGAAAAAGGTAAATACAATTACTTACCAGCTTTATTTCTCGGCTGCTGATCAGTTGAATCGATTTTAGATGCGCACCTTTTCTTTTGGTTGACATCGTTCTCAAGGCTCTTGGGGTTGCTCGAAGACGTCTTCGTAATTTGGGAAATTCTGCGGCATGATCGTTTTGGGGGTGGAGGCTCCAATGGCTGAACTGGTTTTATTTCTGCGACCTTCTAAGCAGTTGACCACTGGTGTATAAAAGTACTTACCGGCCTTGCTCTCTGTCTTTCGGTTGCAATTGGGCAAGGAGTTGGTTTGAATGATCCTCTTCCGTTTACTTGATTCGCGACTACTGTTTAGTGACTTATTAGGGGATAATTGCTGCACTGATTGCGGTTTTTGGCTCATTTTGGTGTCTTATTGGTGATGGGCAATTTCTGATATCTCAATTAATATTTGGCCAGCAACAATTTTCAAGGCTTGCTGTGATGCGTTTTGGGAAGCCAAAAAAGATTGATTGTATTATTTGACATATTCGTATTTGGTAATAGTATCTTAAGTAAATATACGAGCATCTCTTTGTCTGAAACTGTAAACATTTGGGCCGCTTCCTTCTGAATTTGCTCCTGTGCTCACGACCGCAAGCAAGCGCCATGCACATTGTTGCACAGACTATTAAACCTGCTGACGAAGAAGATGAAAATGCGTTTTTAATGCAGCGCAAATGTGGCAACTGTTTGTGCATCGTATGAAGCACATATAGAAATTTGCACTTAGTTAACTGAACACATACCAAACTTTTATGCAAATTACTAACCAAAAACTTTCAAAATTGTTTTTTCTTGAGGTCTAAGTTTTCAAACCGAAAATTTCTTTACTAATTTGGAACATTTTTCTAAATTCTGCTTGAGCTTTATAAAAAGCCCCTCGATGGCAACAGCAGCCAGCTTAGTGGAAACAAATTGAATTAGTTGCAAGTCCACTAATGTGGCTGACAACAATAACGTGACTTGGGTGCACAATTTAGGCAAATAAAGTGGTAAATTAGCTCTGACCAGCTGTTGATTAGGTGACCAAATACCGGCGGTTGCTTGTTTGCTAATTAAACTGCATTGCTACAAGTGAGTGCAATCAGTGTGTCAATCTGTATAGGATATTTATATATACAAGCGTTCACCTCCTTCTTTGCTCAGTCCGTTTCCTCCTTCATTGCTGAATTTAAGTCCTCCTCCATAGTTGAGGTCTATAATATAAAAACCTTCGTTTCCTCCATTGCTCAAGCTGCCACCTCCTCCATTGCTGAAGCCGCCTTCTCTTATATTAAGGCCGCGGTTTTCTCTATAGTTGAAGTTGTCTCCTCCAATATCAAAGACGTCGCCTCCTTTCATGAGAATTGCGTAGAAGGCCATTTGTTGAGAATACTTTTTTACTGCGCTGCTAAAAGTAAACATGATCTTGCATATAAACATACAAAATATTTGCATAAATTCATTTACATTTATAAATGGATACATATATACCATCATGCATATTTACATGCCAAAATACATAAATTCTTTTATATAAACATGCATAAAAATATACATACATACAAGCATACTTCTTTACATACTCACACATATTTAGTAGTTCTAGGACATATGCAACTACATACATAAATTTATTTATTTATATTTATTGAATTTTGAGAACGTACTTTGACCCTCTCACTCTCTCTCTCTCTCTCTCTTTCTCTCTCCCTTCCACTGACTAGTCTGTACTATAAAATAGCAGAGAAATGTATTTCTTTGATTTTAAGCCAGAAAGACTCACGTTCAACAAACATGTCAACTAACTGAGCTAACTACCATGACATATAAAATTTACCCCATTTGCATTCTGTAGACTTCGAAAAGGATATCATGTCATCGTTACAGAAATCGAATTCTTTTTTACTCCGCAAATTGACAATGGAAGCGAACTTTGGCTACCCGAGTTTAATCAGGCACTTTTGCCGTACAGGACACGTACACGGATGCAGCGCAGTGAAACAAAACGGAATCCTTGCAATTTGTCGTCTAAACAATAAACCAAATACTCGTAGAAGCCAGCAAAAAGCAAATCAGCAAAAATCGAGCTACAGCAACGTGCAGATATCAAATCCGGACCGAGGCACTTCTGCGGTGTAGCCAAATAGTAGACAAATGCGACCACCATGCGGAATGGGTAAGCACGATCTGTGGGCAAATAAGGGGAGGGGGTAGCACGGCACAGAGGGAGTGCCAGGGCAGTCAAAAGTTTGCGCCGTTCTTTTGTGTCTTATATGTAACCAGTTGGCAATATACTTGCCCTGGTTCGTAAAGCGGCTCATTTCGGTGCCTAAAGTAAAGGGTATAGCACATATTTCTATATGTATAGTCCACTAGCCAGCCGTTTACTCTTACTCTGGAGCGACATCTTAAAACCAAGTTGCATTTTCTTTTTCGTCACTTGCATCAAAAATGTTAGAAGGGAACAGAATAAATCCGATCAGGTTTGATTAAATTTCTGACATTTGGCAACTAATGAAAAAAGAATTTTGTTTGTGAAGTTTTCTTCAAAATGTAAAGATATTTCATTAAATATGTTTAAGATTAAAATTTGTAAATACATTTCAATACAGAAAGCAATACTTAATTTTATTTTTTTTTTTTTTTTTTTTTTTTTTTTTTTTTTTTTTTTTTTTTTTTATTATTTATATTTATATTTATTTATTAATGGTCGACAAAACGAGTGTCTTCCTCATTATTCAAAAGGTTGTACAATATAAGTATATTCTAAAAGCCTAGTTAAAGGATACAATTTTCTAAATAGCATCACCGACCGATGGAGGTGTTTTATTTGCCAGTCCGGCCAGCTGTGCCCCTTTTCACAGCTAATTTTGTCAGTGACGCTATTAGAGCCTACATCTAAGCAGAAGGTTGTAAGTAGGAAAAAAGTGATCTCAAGTGAAATTAAAAATAATCTTAATTTGCTAAATTAATAAAGAAAATACAATAAATAGGAAAAAAGAAAGTAAGAAAATTGTTAATAAAGTAAAGCAATGTAAGTTAGATAAAGAGTGTTAAGTGGATAGGACAAAGAGAAAAGTAATGGGAAATCACCGACCCGGTGGGGGAAAATTTTTCAGCCTGTCCGGCTAGCTATGCCCCTGCTCATAGCTGGGAATGGTCAGCGACTTCCCGAAGGTATCCTGAAAGCAACGATTTTATTAGGATTTTATTGTGGCTGGTTACAGTTAAAGGAAATAATTGTTATTTATTACATTAGAGGCCTTCCTGAAATGCAATAACAGCCATGTTTTATTGATTTAATAAAATCTAAATATTTGCTCAGTTGAAAGCCAGCTTAAAGTTGCAAAATAACACATAGGGTATACTAACTCTCGATAGAATGCGCTTCTTATTTTTTTTGTTTATTATTTTTTTTTTTTAAATTTTTTGTATGCTCTAGATATCCCAGATGATATATAAAGTGCAATATTTCAGTGACGGGCGAAGCGTAAATATAAACTTTAGCTGCACACTTTTTGGCGACTTCTCGAGGGCATCATAAGGCAAACTCAATGCTGCTCGTTTGATAAGCCACGACTAGTGCAATTTTATTGCACAGCCGCCGTGTGGGCATAAAAAACACATCACTGCCATATATTCATACATATGCTTCTTTACATACATATATATATATATATGTATACTATATATATTTATATAAGTGTAAATATATGTGTATGCATATGCCTTAAATATTCAGCTTCTGAAAATAACCGTTTATTTCAAGTCTACAGGCGAGGCGAGCTGGGTTAACGTTGTGTGCACTTTGGTTAAAATGCACTTAAGAGGAACGACAGAGTTTTTGGAGCTGCTCTTCAAAAAGTTTCAATATGGAAATCATCAACTTGAACGAAAGTATGTCAACATGCAATTAAAAACTGTCCGCCGGCAATCAAGTGTCGCTTCTGTTGAAATCTCTAACTTAATTAAAATTGAACAGTATAATGCCAGTCAAAAGACATATACATTGAATATTGGATCTTATTAGCTGGCAGGCAACTCCAATGCGAATTTACACTTTACTCGATTGCCGGCGTGCCAGACCAACAACAACCGGAAACATAGTGAACACCACAGACACACCAACGTAAATGTGGCTACGTGTCGGTTTCAATGAAATGAAAATATAAAATATGCATTTACTGCAGCCCGCCTCCAGTTACAGATAGTTGCCACCGGCTGCTGTTGGTGCTGCTGCTGCCCGGATAAGTATGCTATGGGCAACGTGCTCTGCGTTGGGGAATTGTGTCGAATGTCATGTGCGCCCCCCATTCAAATGCCAGCTGCAAAGTCTGCGCAGTTACTGCCCAAAACTGTGATCCTTATATTTACCACCCAGACAACTAACGGGCGAAAGCTGCATTGTTCGGTAGCCGAGCAGCGCACTCCATAATAAATGTAACGAGCGTATTACAAACACTTATGTATGGCAACTTTAAAGTGCAGACATCACTCGTACAAGCATGAGCATAACTACTTGCATATGTATATATATATATATATATATATATATATATACCCTGCAGCTGTAGAGATAGATAAAGCTGTCAAATATGTATATCCAGCAGACAAAAAATGCACCTCTCACCTGACACGAAATATACATATGTTCACATTTTATATCTATGTAATCGTTTATCTGTTTATTCAAGCATATCGATTTCGGATTTCTGTGGAGTGAGAAATGCTAAATAAATTTATACCAAAAGCAGATCAAGTTTATGTTTAACTCGCATGTAACCAATCGGAAAATTATCAATGCCCTACTAAGAATATACTGTTAGTTTAAATATTTTAAATTATTTTAATAATGGTTATATATATTTTGCTGTTGTATAAACTGTGTACGAGCAGATAAATTCAACAATATTTTTGCTAGCAAATTCTCAACAGTTCTTTTTCAATATTTGCATTGCATTATTCAACATAGATTGTAAATTCTGTCTAGAGGGCAACTTATGGTCGAGCATACCCAGTTTGGGGATTATATGTTGCCTTAGTTGTTTTATAGTCAACTTGAGTACATTTGCCAACTGCCACATGCTCGTTCATAATTGCAGAATCAGTCGCAAAATAAAATGGACATCAAGGCAACGACTAAATCAAATGTGAGCCAAGTGAAAACTTGGTACAACTTTTATGCAAGTATTGTGTGTGAAAAGGACGGAAGCACAAGGGAAGAAAGGGTGAGAGAGAGGCAACGGGCCAGCGTGTGGCAGTGGCGCTTGCACTTGAAGTGCTAAAACTTTGCTTCGCTACGTTAGCAAAACTTTTGCCAGCTAGTTGTAGCATGAAAAGCAAAAGTTTGCCGTCAAAGCGAAAGTTAAAGCCGGCGCCTGCACCGACAATGCGAAACCGAATAAAAAACTGACAAAACAAAAAAAAATATATATATATATTAAAAGTGGAAAAAAATGAAATTTATTTGTCAGTTGATATGTAATTCAGCCCTAGAGTTAAAAAAAATGTTTTTTCTTTTAGCTGCTGGCAATTATAATATATTTTATATACATATTTTCAATAATTAGTTTTACTTTTAATTTTGGTTGAATGCAATGTTGACTGACGTCCTGTCAGTTGACTAATACACAAATGAACAGAGCGTTGGGCAGCGGCAAAATGCCGGGGCATACACATATCGAAATGGCAGAAAACTTTCTCGTTTTCTCGCATTCTCGTATTCTCGTATTCCCCAAGCAAGTTGCACGTAAAATTTTTGCACAATTGGCAATCGAAAATTGGAAAACTTTTTCCTATATTTGTTTTGGCTTCATTGAGTTGACTGTGCTAACTCACACACAAACAACACACACGCACTGCTTAGATACACACAACCACCCACATATACACACCCACACACACTCGTTACGTTTGCTGCTATTAGCAAAGTTTGGTGTGCTCTGCTTTAGTAGCAAGTTCCCTCAAGTTAGCCAGCGAAAGCAAAAACTTTAACGCACCTACAACAACAACAACAACAACAACAACAACAACAAGCACAGCAGCAGGAGCAACTGCAACAACAACTAAAACAACAACAAACGTGATGGCGTATCTATTGGCAAATGGCCGCGTTTATAATTGCAACTGGCAACTGGCAATTGGTAGCTGGCAATTTTCAATTTGTTTGCATTGCATTGGCAACTTTATGATCGAACCGCACCACTGACCCACTGACACTCACACACCACTGACCATGCCCAGCATTATTCTGTTTGGTCTAACTCTGGCAGAAGCAATTTGAGCGCAACTTAAATACGCTTTAAGTGTGGAAAGTGGACTTTTGCAGCTTTTATGTGCGAAGTGCATGGATTTTACAGTGCTGTAAAACGAAATAAATGTTCGTTAAGGTAAACATCGAGGACAGACCATTGATTTCTATTTACTCAAGGGCCTAATATTATATGTCAGGTGTTTAATTAATGAAATTGAATACTAATAAATGTTCAAAATTATTGCATACATTTTCGAAAGTAAAAGAAAGGGGGTGGGGATACTTAGGCTAGAGAGGTATTGGAGGCTACAAGCTTAAAAGGTTGTTCTTTAGCCAGTCAGAGGAGCTTGCTAGAGTACCAGCAGGTTCTACAGAAGAGCTCTTGACCAATCGGAGAGGCTCTTGGGAGCCCATTCGCCACTTCGCATTTCACTATTGTGGGTAGACAGCTGCTGGTGACAGTTACAGCGGTGCGAAAAAGTTTCTCGGTTAACCTTGTATGGAGAGAGTCTGAATTCAGTATTGCGATGCGCGTAGAAATAAAATAATAAGTGTAAAATGAGTTGAAATATTTAATTATGTGTCTCATTTAGTCTAGTCCCTAATAAGTCTAGTACCTATTCAGTCTGATTGATCAGTCTTGCTTACGAGTTAGCTTCATTAAAATTGTACGTTTTATTGTCTCACCTGCGGCTGAACAACTTGTCTTATTTCAAACTGTTCATGCTTTTCATTTTCATTTCGCTGCATGAATTATTAATGGAGCCACGCATTTGCCTATCGGGACAACAAGCGGCGTGTTCTCTAATGTGGGTAGCATGTATAAACTTTGCTTAAAGCTAGCCATTTCGCTAATGAAGTGCGCAGATTGAAAGGCAACTCTGACAGGCAATCCAGTGCAACGGCACGTATACGTAATGCGCCTATAGCCATATTGCAGGTGCTGAAAAAGTTTCCCCGTTTCGTACATCGATTTGGCAGTTGCACAATTTCCAAATTAAGCGCGCTGCCACATTTTTGGACGAAAATTTGATTTCACAAATAGCAAAGTTTGGTTGTACTAATGTACAAATATTGGGGCGTATTCCTTTAGCCGATTTTAATGCTAATTGGTTTGTGATTGCATTGCGCATGATTTATAAAAAATAATTACATAATATGCCAGACTGCCATACCATTCCATGTCATACAATGCCAGTTTGTTATATTGCAATATCGTGCTAATCCCTCTGATGGAGCTGCGACGACTGCGTGCGGCCATTTCGTGTTTGTCGCTGTCGCTGATTTCCCCAAGCATCGGGAGTGTCAATTTGTTTGTGTTTATTGGACGCTTTGGTCGGGTTATGATTTAGGTAAGCGCCCAGGGAGCCAGCGTCCATGTCGATGCCGATGCGGATAAAACTTGATACCCACAGCGAATCCGCAGCTCGTCAGTTGTGATTTTATTATTTATGGTGATTTTTTATTTATTTTTATGTTTGTGGTAACCATTGTGATTGCGTTGTCCTAAAAGCAAAAAGATTTAACATATAAATATTCTGTTTCTGTGCTGGCCACAACAAGACTCATTCGGAAAACATGTTTGGACTGCTGTCAAAAGTGCTTGAATTTGCATTATAATCGCCATACACAAAATAAATCTAAAACGTATGCATATTTTATGAACGCTTACCGCTAGCTGCGCTTAGCAATAAGAGGGTTAATCGTAAAGATATGTGCTATTTTATATGCAACCAACAAACCTATTTGTAATTAAAAATAACTATTTTTATATGTTAATCAAAGGTTCAATCTGCAGACGAACAGTAGTTATATAACTTTGTACTTAGTCTATAAATTACTCAATAATAATAAGAAACTGTGAACTCTCTGACTAACCCTCGCTTAAACGGATTAAATGTAAAGTAATAAATTCGAGTATCCCGACAGTTACGTACGTATACGAGTCGGCATTCTTTCATATATGTGTATAGATATGAGTGATTGGGTTTGTTTGCCATAAATTGAAAAGAAATTCATGTGTAATTTAAATAAAAAATATTTATGACATTTTACTCTATGCGAAAAATATTGAAATTTCACAGACAAAGTAATGCATCATACATTGCGTATACGCAGCGTGAGTGCAACTACAAGTAGTAAACGTTAATAGCTAGTTAGGTAAACCACAATTAAATAAGCAAGTGTGAAATGCCACTAATTATAATTATGGTCAAATAATTGTATTAAAGCCAAAACGTAAATGCCAATTAATTAGATGTTATGGGCATGCAACCGCAGCACGTACGAGTTAATAGGTAGGCAGGCCCTGCGTTTGCCTAATATTGAATATTGAGCCAGAATTAGGTTGATTGGTGCTCGTTTGGCAATAAATCCCAAAAGCCGGCCATATTTAATCTTTGGCGTTTTGTAGATGTATAACAACTCAATTTTATTATAATGCCATTTGAGGGACTTTTTAATTTCATTAGCGTTTCACGTTTGCGTCCGGAGCTTGTAATTAAAATGCCGCAAAGCGCTGCCAGACGACGCACAGCGTCCTCCGCTCGCACCCCACCGACTCCAGAGACGGTGAGTGGATTGTGGACGCGCCCACGCATTTGCCAATTAAAAATTTCAATTGCGGCATAAAAACGCGCGTGTAGGAATAAACTTGCCTGAAATGGAATAATTAAGCAGCGGCGTTCATTAAATTTGCACAGCAAAAGTTAAATATAAATTCAAAGGCCAACTCGGCCTTTTGTCCCACCCCACTAATCCATACGCCTCCACGCAGAATTGCTGTTGCATACTCTGGGGCGTCGACTAAGCCAGAAGAACTAACAAAAATTAATAGAGCTGCGGCTGACCGGTCCTGCTGCCATAGCTGAAAACCCAAGAATTGTGTCAACAATGCGGGCAACACGAGCTGGCAAAACATGCGGCCAAATTATATATATAATGAAAATATGGATACACTATACTATGGTACATAGAACAGGTGCGGATTATATATGTGTGGCAGCATGAGCCTGCGGCTCGTTACTGTCGCTTGCCAGACATCCAAACAATAACAACTACGAGCTTATACCTGTAGTAACTACTGTAATTTAAGCTGCAGCTGCTCCACTTCAGATAGAGGCAGCCGTAGACCCATAATGCATGCAAACTTGTAATAATTTTTCGTTGCTAAATTCAGCTTTGCAAAAATGTTCACCGAAAATTCTTTTTTCAGCTAATAAATTTTATGTTTCTCTCCGTGCTGCAGCTGTGCTGGCAGTAAAAACGTTTTGGGGCCCTTTGTAAATAATTAAGTTTAAGGCTTACTGCAAGTTCAAGAAGCCTTCGGCGGTAGAGCGCTAAAATAAAATAAACTAAAACATACTTTAAAAAGTTGTAGTGCAATTTTTAAAACTTTATGCAGATAAAGCGTGGAGTTTGCCATTCGCTATAGCGATTGTTGGCTGTCAATCATAATTCCCGTTTGCTTGGCTAGCTCGGTCAGTCGGACAGGAAAAAAGTAGTTGCAGCAATAAAAATCGCATTAAAAAACTTCACAGCTCTTTTCCATGCCGTTTCAGGCACATTATTCACTCAAGTTACGTGGCAGAGTGTTCATTTATTGTTGTTGTTTTTTTTCCCTGCTGTGTCACTTATGCGCCAGCAGTTGGCACAGCTCGAGTGCCCACTCAGCACAAATGTGCAAAACGAACTTCAGAATCGTCATGCCGGCAGCAGGTAAAACGAGCACACTTCAAGCCCGCCACAAGCATCCAAAATAACAGCAACAAAGCGCACAGAGAACAACCCACTACAGCAGTAGCAATAGCAGTAGCTGTAGCTGTAGCAGTTGTAGCAGCTGTAAGTAGTCGAGCACACATGCACTCACACACGCACTATTGGTGGCGATTGCTGCAGTACTACGCACTGAACTGGGTTATTCGGAGGCTGCTTGACGCGGCAAAACAACAGCGACGAAGGTAAACAAAAACACGTGTCTTCGCAGCAATCCGCAGCCGCTTAGGGAAAGCATTCGGTGCTGCGCAGTTGCGGATAAAACGCACAAACGCGCTGCCTTAAGAGAGCGGATAACGAGCACATGTCGTATACGTGATATTGTGTGCGCTCTTATTGTAGCTTAGGGAAGCCTGCATTCAATGTGGCAAGCGCTTCTCTTGGCTTATCAAGCATACCAGCAACTGCTTGGTTAAATATTACTGCTCATTTGCATGTTGCCCAATATGATGTTCAAAGATAATATTAAATAAAGCCTTTAAAGAAACCAAAAGCATATTGTACAATATACAAAGTCGGCAATATGAATAAATTATTATATATTATTGTTATTATATTAGATTATTGTTATTAAACTATTATATTATATTTAAGTGGTCTGCCCCAAAAATGTAATGATCCTAAGCCGAATTTAATGAAAGCAGGTACAAAAGTAAGAAATTAATTGGCTTTTAAGACTGTTACAAATTTTATCAAAAAATTATAATAGCTTAAACTCAAAATTTGTATAAATATATAATTCGAACATTAACACCCATAAGTATATACTTACTTCAGATAACTGAAGAGATATCACAACAACATGCCATATGCACATAGGAATACTCTTGTGTATCTGAGTTATGTGCATATTTTCAAAACATAAAATCCATTTTATTCCTTTAACCAACTGACATCAATAAATCATTGCGCGATAAAAGATAAATGGCTGTCATTGAAAGCAGATACACAAATCCATACACAATCACACACACACAACCAGACACACGGAAAAATATACAAATATTGATATACATAGGTGTAAACGGTATAAAAATAGTTTCAAAGTGTTTATTGAAAACTTATTGAAGTGTAAAGGCAAAAGAGATACTCGTATTAATTTTAAACACAACTCACGCGCACTCTGTATGTGTGTATGTGTGTTTGTGTGTCAATGTATGCTGCTGTTTGCATACAACGCCCACATCTGGCACACACACACACACACACAAGCTGCTTCCATTTTTAGCTGAACTGTAAGCCGCTTGACAACGCCTGCTGGCAGGTGGAAAGGGTATTCTAAATCAGTAATTGAGCGAGCGAGTTTAATATAGAGCACTATAAATAAGCTAATGTAATGCTTGCACGGTTTAATGTTTTATGTAGTAGATGCTTTGTCACATTGCAATCATTTTTTTTGACATTTTCTTAATAGTATTTTAAATTTTTGTGCGAATATTGAAATTTAATTAGGCATTGATGGCAATACTCCTTAGTGCATGGTGTGTGCACTTTCGGGATCGACACAGCGGGGCGTGTTAATAAAATGTCATCATTTTGGTGTCTTTTATGGCTCAATGTCAGCGAGCTGACATTTGGTATATTTATTGGGCTGGCAGACCTTATAAAGTGCTCATAAATTCCTGTCATATGAGGCTCGTGCATGTGCACGAAGTTCCTGTCAATGCTGTTGCTGTTTCTATTTCTGTTGCCATTTGTGCTGACAGCTTATTAAATTTTTGATAGCCCGTCGCATGGGCGGCCTGTAACATCGTGCACTTGCGTCAAATATACGTACCAGTGCGCATATATACAAATATATGCACAAAGTAGATGCGAATATTTATTATATGATGTTTTATAGTGCAGCAATTTAATTAACATTAACTACAAGTGTGTCGAAACGCGGACCTTCAAGACTGTCAGTTAGCCACACATTTTGTACCCTATGTATACTATTTTATAAAAAAAAATTAAAACTATATATCATTGTTTATAATTTGGCAATAGCCAAATACGTATCAGATAATAAAAGCTATAATTAATATACAATCTGAAACACGGCCTTTGAGCTTTAACTAACAAAAAAATGCAAATTAGTTTAATTGTACAGAGCATGAACAAAATAGTTGTAATTAATTTAAATAATAGACATCAACCTTAACTGTTTTTGCTATTAACTTTAACAAAGCGCGTAAACATATATACTTTGATATTGCGGTCACTCCAGGGTATAGCAAAGTGAGCACATTCTTTTGTGTCGCAAATTTAATATTCGGACGTTGTCGTTAAACATTTATGAGCTGGTTTAGCCACGCCCGCCCCGACCGACAATATTATAATATTAATAATGCCAGTACTGAAGCTGGTAAAGCTGATGCTTAATATTAATATTAATTTAACGCATGCCAGCGTCAACGGTGCGTATGATTGATACTTGATTATGTGGCACGTATTGTGCATTACCTTAGAATTGCCACTCAATTGCTGCAAACTTTCTCTTCAGAAACGTAATTTCCTGTGCTTTTCATTAGTGCTGTCCTAGAGGGGCGGGGCTTGTCTGAAAGCTTGAAATATGCAGTGAATGCTGTCTCCTTTAGCTGCAATTGCAACTGGCAACTAGCAACTGGCAACCAGCGACTGGCAAGAGGTAACTTGCAATGAAACCACTCACACACAGCATGCACGGGCCGTTTGCAATGGTCGACAGTTTGTTGACCCTATCAGACCCTACAAAAAGGGGCAACACAAGCACATGACAATTGCTGGACACAGGCAGCATATGCCCATGAGAAAACCTTATACTATATGCAGCTCTTTCTGGCCCACTTACGCTGTCTCTTTCTGTCTGCTTGGCTGTCTGTCTGGCTCTTTGATGCGGCACGTTGCATTGTGTGGCCCATTTTGACGCCAGAGACAACTCGGTGAATGTTTAATGAATTGGTTCAGAGCAACTTTTAGCTTGGCAACTGCTCTCATGGCCACTCTTGACCACTCGCATTGCATGCGCCCTTGTTGATGTACTTTTAAAGGGCTGCTTCTCATACAAGTTTTCTGTTGCAGCTATGCCTTCACTCCCCCAAGGGCCTGAATTTTCCTAGTCTGCTGGCAAAACGCATTATTTCATTTTAGCTGAACGTTATTAAAACTTTACCACAAAGCTGCAGCAAAAGTTCTTCGGGGCGCACCTTTGCCTTTGTGGTTGGGTTTTGGTTTTTGTGGGCAACGTGGGTGTTGGGCAAAAGCAAAAGTTGTGCTCTAATTAAGCGCTAATAACATTTTAGCACAGTTTTCCAAGGGAACGAAAACTTTGCCACTGCTGCTGGCTACGATGTACTTTTGTATTTATAAGGGTTGCTAGCATTGCAAATATGACGAAACGCCAGGGTAGCTAATAAAAACTGAAAACCAATTTGCATTCCTGGACAGTGAATGTAATCAATTTCATATAGCTGAGCTGGAAGATAATTAAGAGTCCTCAACGAGGAGATACCCCTTAGCATGCCAATCAAATTAATGAATACGCTTGCATAAAATAATATCCAACATATTGGATGGACTGGAAAAATTGAGTGCCACAAGTACCACACTATCCCTCCATTATGTCATTAAGTGTCTGATATTGCACAGTTATATGATATGCTCTTTATTTCATTGTTTATGTGCAGGGTATAAAAATACATATTAATTTCCTTTTGGCACAGTGGCTGGCTGGCCAAATTGCAGCGATAGCCATCTAAATCCCAGGGCTTAGCATTTTCTGTGCAAATTTTTAGGCAGCTGCCAACTATCACAGTGGACAGCGGAGCAAAACAAATAGAGGGACACGACTGAGCGAGAGAGACAGAGACAGAGAGAGAGAGAGAGAGAGAGAGAGAGAGACAGAGAGAGAGTGGGCGTTAGCCCGAGCAGCCAGCTTGTAGCCTAGGGCAACTGGGCGAGCTGTGTGTGATATGAGACTTCTACAACTGTATGCTAGCTGCCTTCCTGCAAGGCTAGTCAATTGAGTCCTATAGCTAAGTTTGAGCTGACAGTTGTCGTTGCCAAAGCGTTTGCTCTGTTGCTGTTGTTGCAGTTGGAGTTGTTGTTGCTGTTGGAGTTGTTGTTCAGCTGCAGGCGATGTCAGTGTACTTTACATGTTGGCAAATAGCTGTCCCCAGCGGTGCCTTTGCTGTTTGCTTGCCCCCAACCGGGCCGGTGTTGCTTTACACATGCCGGCCAACTATTTCAATGACTGGCACTTGAGTAATGTACAGTCGCATGTGTTGCATGTGATTTACCTAAGTGCAGGCAACGATCAGCAGCTTTATCAATGTTATCAAAGTATCATGCATTGCCATAGCACATAAAAATGATTTATGAGCGCCCAGCAACAACAGCAACAACAGCAGCCACATGTTGGCAATTTTCTAGCATGTGCTCCCCAAGCACTGACCAAAATTGATATCAGATTAAATTGAATTTTGATTTGAGCCATGCAGTAAAAGCAGTTGAGCAATTAAGTTGACTGGCATTTGCAAAGTTGAAACACCTTGACATAAACGAGGTCAGATCTTCAATGAGATGTCCTCGGTACTGGCTCTCTTTCTATCTCTTTTTCTCTCTCTCTCTCTCTTGTTCTCTGTCTCATTCTCTGTCTTTGTTTGTCTGAGGCAAATAAACGCTTATTTGCACACTAATTGCACCTGCGACGTGCTTTGTTATTATAAAATTTTATATTTACACTGCGAGTGGTTCGTGCTTTCTTTGTTTTTCGCCTATATTCATATACGTGTGTGAGTGTGTGTGTGTGTGTGTGTGTGTGTGTGTGTGTGTGTGTAGCGCTTTTGTCACAATATTTGTCATTGTGCCGTGTCTTGTAGTCGCTTGTTAGTGCTAAAAGGCTTTTCTGGCTTCAGCTGCTGTTGAATTTTTCACAGCCCGGCAGCATGGCGTATGATTAACCATGCAGCTGTCTTCGCACTGCGGTTGCTGCGTATTTCAAGCCTAATGAATCTGCCAGGCTTTGAGTTATATACACATATGCAACGGGTTTGTAAAGACCCAATGCATCCTTGACATAGGAGATGGCTTGTGTGTGCCTGGCCATTTTGTACATCGGAAGGCTTTTAGCGCTAATTCCCTGAACATTTTCCGTTTTCGTTGTTTCTTTGAACTTCATCACTTTCGGTGTCACACTTTCACTTGTCGCTAATTCCCTGAGGCGTGACTGAAGGCACGTGCGGCGAAGGTCGTTTTTAATAGCCGCAATTAGTTAATTAAAGTGCGCCGCAATTGGGGCTGATCAAGTCAAATTTTCGATGGGATTGCCTTCACTGTTGAATTCTAACCATGACATTGCATACTTATGGGCGTTACGATTTAGCGAACTTGCGCCGGCTTGTGCATTTGAGCAGCTTTAATATTTGAGCAGCAGAAGGACAACGGGCTGAATATTCGTACTGCCCTGTCCCTTGGCCCCCATCGGGGATTTACGTCTGTCCAAATGCAATGCAAATGTCCAGCTGGGTGAAGAGACTGTCGCTGCTGCATCTCAAGTAGTTGGCCAACAACTGGGTCGAGCAAATAGCACTGCGGCAGGACAAAAGCAGTAGTAAGCTGAGATGGAGGAGTCGACGAAGCAGCTGGAAACTTTTACACCGAGTCACGAGCTGTGCCCGTGCTGAGGCTTTTGTAATGTGCGCTCAACTTGGCGCAACTTTTGTCAAGTTAAAATCAAAGGACCTGCAGCCGCTTCAAGTTTGGCCAAAGTTGCGCATAAAATGCCATTAAAGGCTCACGTAGCCAGAGTCAAACGACAAATTCGCATTGCGTACCTGGGAGCACGATTTCAATACTAAATGAAAACAATGAATTCGAAATGCCGTCTAGTCAAATAATTTAACTTCTTAAACTACTTTACTAAATTTTCGGCATTATTTGTTGTACATTCAGGTGCAATTATTTGCACTCAGTTCCATTCACTTTGAGCCACAGACAAGCCAACGGTGCACAATTAAAATGCAATTTGTTGAAAACAAAGCGAAGCACCCCATTGCTAAAGCAACAAAAGAGTGGTCGAGGGCGACAGCCCTTTGCCACTGAGGCAAATAAAATCCACAAACAATGAAGCACAACGACAAGAAATGCGAATAATGCCAAAGTAAAACCAGCGCCAAAACCTGACATTGTGGCATGCAACTACCGCAAAAGCATTGCTACAAATGGCGCATTTAATAGAGGTCTTTTGAACTCAATTTCCAATATTGGCGGTATTTTGTGCCAGATTTTCCGGAACGATTTAATTAGAGCATTTAAAAATAGTTAAGAAAATATTCAATTTAACTTCTTTTAGACTTTGTAACCATTTATATTTTTATGGACTGCTTTTAATTTAAAATAATGTGACAGAGGAAAGACAGCCAATGCTGCTGTGGCCTTCTAAACCAATTTCATGAATGGAAGTTCATGTCCATTAAAAATGTCGTATTTATATTTTTGTTATAGAGGAGCAAGCATCTGTGTGTTACGACCTTTTAGATCTCTTGTATACACATCTGACATAAATGTGCTTTAAGTATGAGAATTTCTTTATTTAATTTCATTTTTTCATATGTAACTTGCACTCTATATAAAATACTGCCTTAGCTTATGCGAAACACACGAAAAGCATGCCTGAAAGTGAGGCAGCCTATTGCACACTCATTTATTCACAGAGGTGTGAAATGTTATTGTAGGCGTTCTCGTTTCCTTACGCTTGGGGCCAAAACAATTAGCAGGAGCAGCGCGCAAATGTTGCGATTTGGCTTGAGGCTCGTTTGCAAATTGCAAACAATTTGATGACAGCTGCATTTTATCAATCAATTTCTTTTTTACGCAAGCATCTCACATTGTTTCTGTATTGGGGCTGTGTGTACGTAGTGTGTCCATTTGGGCAGCTTGTTTACATTGCTGTGTTGTGTTGTGCTGTTTTCTCACGTGCTGCTGGCTGTCAATGCAAATTGAATTGCCTTTCGCTTTGCTCTGTGTACAACACATTGTTTATTTATTTGGTAGCACGTGCGACTCTCACAATTGCATGCGGTATGACGCAAAATTTTTGATTATACTAATACGTGTTAATACATAGCAATATATATGTGTATTCTTTTAATTATTTTAATTACAATTATCGTTGCTTAAATGTTTTATTTTTCAATATAACGGCTAACATGGCGGCTGTGCAATTTAACAGCGTGTCTGTTAATGTGCACTGCTTGATGCTGTTACAGCAACAGCTCTGCGAAGCGCTTAACATTAACAGCGTCGTGCTGCCTATTAGAGTTTAATTAAAATTTCGTTTCATATAATTAACGCATGTGCTCATAATAGCTCAGAAAGATGTCACACAAATCAATCCGGCTGAAACCGGTCAACTTTAGAGCTGTTTATTTGTATTACCAATTGCGTCCAACGCTGTCCAATTCGCACTTGCTAATGCAAATTAGCCATTATTTGTATTGTAGTCCAAATGTTTTTGTTTTGAATACATAAAATGCGTATGCCCCAATGCAAATGCGTATATCACGCATCGTTTACTTAAGCCCTGCCTGCACGGCACGCTTTACCGTGCACAAAATGGCTTTATGCCCTTGCGGCTAGCCATTTTTGCAAAAGTTTATTTATAAATCACATACAAATATGTTACGTGTGAACGAAACTAATTTTGAATGTGTTAAAAATATAACTGGTTTTTTGCAAACATGTGCGCCCTCCCATGTCTAGCAATTAGAGTTCTGTTATAGTCAAAATATATTTATAAATAAAATAAAATAAAATAAATACATATAAAGCATACTCTAAACATTTAACGAGCTTTTAAAAGATAACGCAATAAATCGCAGACTTAGCTTTTCATATATAATAATTTATTTAATAATAGTTCAGGCAAATTTGGTTTTTCGATTGGAATATGAGTCTTTTATTTTCGAATTTATTACTTAGTTACTATGTAAGCAATGTCATCTGGCCACTGTTGAATTTATGTATTTAGCCGATGGGTTGTTTATTTAGTTGACGCCTACTGCTCAGATGATAAATTAAGTTATTTATATTATATTATCAGATGTGATAAAAATTCTTGTCTTCTTTTGGTACTTATCTATAAATTGTTCTAGCCCACATGCAGATCATTTGAAAGAAGTTCATAAAAGCTAATGGAAAAAGTTAAATCTTGGCATAATTTAATTTAATAATAAAACAGCGCGTGAATTCCGTTGTTTTTTTTTTTAGATTACTATCTTTATAGCGCCCACATTTTGTGCCTAATCAAACCATAAGCTTTATGTCGATTACCATCACGATTACCCAGGCAAAGAGCAAATTGCTCGCACAATGTGATTAGTCTCCAGTCAAGGTTTAAATCCAGACGCGCTATGTGCTGCTCTGTCCGGTTGTACCTTAATTGAAGTTAACTGAACGCAACGCACGATCAGCTGAGCAGATCAGAGCAGAGCTCAACGCCGAGTCTCTGGAGCGTAGCTAAGCCGGTCGAGCACTTTGCGGTCGCGTTCAGCTGGACGCCGGCAACAAGCTGCAGTTTCAGTGCGCTGCGAGCAACCGGCGGCTAAACACCTGGCCACGCATCCAACAAATCACACCGCCCAGATACACCCAACAGCTGCAAAGGGAGAGATCAGCTAAAGGAGTTTGAAGAGCCTTTAACAAAGTTTCGTGGTGCGTTCAAGTGTTCTGGCATTCTGTGTATAATGGTTACTTGAAATATGCATGTGCATGTGATTGAGTGTGCGAGTGTGTGTGTGTATTTAATTTAACTATTTTCTATCTAAAAGTTGTATGCATTTGTTAAGCTGTTGGAGTTAGTTTGTGCGGCTTTGTTGTTTGCACAACTGCCACTTTGATAGTTTTGATTAAAGAGTTTCTGCTATTTTTGCATGCAGCACATGAAACGCTGTAAATTAACTACAAATTCAGGCAGCTGTTTTAAATTGTAACTTTTAATTTGTCAGGGTAGAACAAGTGTTTTGACTTTCAATCGCATGTGCATATGACGAAGCAAACAAAGCAAATTTATCGTATTGCTTCATAAATGTCACCGCCTTATTTATTACATACCGAACACAACTTGGACACTATATATTTAAATTTTGTTATGTAGTTTTTGTCTGCCAGCCCATCGAACACTTATTGGCATTTGAATTTACTTGTCATTCATTCAAATTCGACAATTGTAATTTTCTCAGCATTTGCTAAGGTTTTATCTAAGGCTAGTTAACGCAAATATCATCATAACAATAGATATGCTCATATTTACTGGCTGAATTGTGCTCAACAGCTGTTGTTGTTGTTTGCTTTGAGGTTTACTCTAATCAGACCAAACTGAAATTTAATTGTTAACAAATTAAGATTAGCACGCGCTAATAGGAACTTAATCGGGACGGGTCATAACTCATCTACAATGTTGTGGAATTCTGTTGGGCCCATTGTTGCTCGTTAGACTATTTTTTGTTAAATCTAAGCAAATGGCTTATAAATCATATTGTAGCCTAGCCAATTGCTTAATTTAATTCTGTTCAGCATTAGCACTAAAACTGAATATTATTTCTGGTAGTTGAAATTGCTTTAATTTGTAATTTATTGTGCGTTAGGTTATAGTATAATGTATTTAAGCCGAACGCCTAAAGCTGGTTATGTATTCAATGCTAAATGAAATTAAATTGAATTTATTTAAAGAGAAAATTGGACAGTTTAATAGAAAGTGAATATAGGTACATAAAACAGGAAATTTTATGATATGTGCACACTTCAAGCCCATGAACCGGCTTGAAATTTGATACCTAGGCTTGACAGGATTTGAGCTAAACTAGTTTAAGCCAGGCACTAAATAGATTGATGTGAAGTAATCAATGCGTGTGTTGATTATTAGTTGAATGCTAATTTAAAAGGGGAATTAGAATAATGAAAATTGCAGACAATAGCATATCTTATCATATCGTTAGTATCTCTTATCTAATGACACTTCTAAAAATAAATGTCGCTCTTAGCTCTGATTGCCGAAAAATTGTAGACACGTGCAAATAAGTGAACAGTTTTAAAGCACGTAACTGGGGAATGGGTACTGGGCGACTGGAGACCGGGGTCTATGCACTGGGAATAGCTGATATTCATGCTAAGCAAATTAAGTGAAAGTCCCCCAAAAACCGGTCGCTGAGCTTTGCCCAAGTGCTTGGGCTCACTTACGCCACAACTACATATATGATGCGATAACTTTTGTTGTATGCGTGTGCGTGTGTGTGTGTGTGTGTGTGTGTGTGTGTGTGTGTGTGTGTGTGTGTATGTGTTCTGTACTATATTTCGCGTGCCTCAAATGGCACAATTTGCAAAACTATGTGCTTAATAAGTTAAATGGATAATTGAGTTAAGAGGCGTTATCATCCAAGGAGCATTGCCGATGAGGCGAGACAATTGCCTAAAATACAAATTTTTTTTTTTGTGAGTTCTATGCATTTGTATATCCGGATTAAGATGCTTGGCGAATCAATGCCTTGCCCCGTGGCATGGCTAAAGTTCTATGTCAATGTCAATTGTAGCCGGCACGCAATGCTGCCCGGAGACAATAAATTGCTGTAGATTTGTTTATAAATAGCAGGGCGCGAACAAAGAAATATTAAATTGCAAAAAATTATGACACGCTTCGTATTGTGTGCAATTTTCCTATTGAACTTGCTCTGGAGATGAATGAGAAGGGGAACTTGAATTTAATTTGATTTTAATGAAACGCCAGCACGCATATTAGACATTTAGCCGGCGTATTTGGTATTTATATTTAAATTGCTTTTTTGTGTGTTTATCTAATTTACTTGCAGGCCCTTAATGCCTGAATAGATTGATCATACGCCCCATACACACAGAACGCAATATGACAGATTTGGAGTCAACAAAAGTCGAAAAGCACAATGGCCATCAGCCGCATCACAACAAGTAAGTTGAAATCAAATATGTGACTACCTCAACTTAAAGCAACAACTGACAAAACTATAAAACAAAAAACAAGAAAATACAAATTCGTTTCCGTGTTATGCCAATGGTTATAACCAATGGCCAAGCAATTATCAAGGAAATGTTCTTGCTGCTTGAATGCAAGACAAACTACTTCTATGTAGGATTTGTATACTGTGCGCATATGTAATATTTTGAAATGCTGCAGCTTCAGCAGCCAAATGGGTCAAAAGCAAACCAGTTGTTAATGCCGCGCATAGCAGAGAAACTGGTTCTGGCCCAACTGGCAACTGCAGACGCTGAAAAATGTTGTACACAAATAAACCAGTAACAATTTATAAATGGCCAGCGAAAGTGGCTTCCCATTTGATTCGGCCTTGGCCGGCAGCGTTATCAGACAAAACAACCATTTGCATATGGTGCTCCATAATAACCAAACAATTTCTTTGTTCTATTCATGCCCAATAGCAATGAACTTGTTGAGAGTGAACCCCTCACCTGGAGATTCTGGCGCAAGCAGCGTTACATTGTGGTGCTGTTGGCCTTTTTTGGCTTCTTCAATGTCTACTCGCTGCGCGTGAATCTTTCTGTGGCCATTGTGGCTATGACCGAGAATCGCACCGTGGTGGATGCCGATGGTAATATATCCTACGAACAGGACTTTCCCTGGGACCCCAAGCAGAAGGGCCTAATATTGAGCTCCTTCTTCTATGGCTATATCATGACACAGTTCCTAGGCGGCTACATTGGCACCAAAGTTGGCGGAAATCTTGTAAGCTTGATAACAGATATTTCCTTTAATTTAAAAATTATTTAATAACTTTGTTTTGCATATTTTCTATAGAATATTTCAATTATTATATGTTTTTTTTCTCTTATTTCCTTCCCTTTTATGTGACAGGTTTTTGGCTTGGGCATCGGCACAACTGCCATCCTCACCCTGCTCACGCCATTGGCAGCTAACCACAGCTTGGGAATGTTCCTGGCTGTGCGCATTATTGAGGGCGTATTCGAAGGCGTCACATTTCCGGGCATTCATGCCGTGTGGGCTAGGTGGTCGCCGCCATTGGAACGCTCTCGCATGGCATCAATTGCATTTGCAGGCAATTATGCTGGAACGGTGATTGCAATGCCATCGTCTGGTATGTTGGCAGCACGCTACGGCTGGGCGAGCGTTTTCTACGTATTTGGAGCAATTGGTGTAGTCTGGTTGATACTGTGGTTGCTGTTTGTACGTGCGGGGCCAGAGCTGGATCGCTTCTGCTCGAAAGAGGAGTGTGAGTACATACAGAAATCGATTGGCTATGTGGGCGCCAAGAAGATCAAGCACCCTTGGAAAGCGTTTTTCACATCGATGCCCTTCTATGCCATTATTGCATCACACTTCTCTGAGAACTGGGGCTTCTATACGCTGCTCACACAGCTGCCCAGTTTTCTTAAGGGTAAGCTGTTTACTAGGAGCTCAATCTAGAAAGTATTTAATACTATTTTCCTTACAGATACGCTTAACTTTGATCTGGGCAAAACTGGCTTCTTATCGGCTCTGCCCTACCTGGCTATGGGCATTTTGCTGGCCATATCTGGTTATCTGGCCGATTGGCTGCAGGTGAAGGGCATCTGGACTACAACACAAGTGCGTCGAAACTTCAATTGTGGTGCTTTCTTGGCTCAAACGGTCTTCATGATGCTAACGGCTTATATTATGGATCCCACTTGGTCGGTTGTTTTTATTACAATTGCCGTCGGCCTGGGCGCCTTTGCTTGGTCCGGATTCGCGTAAGTTGCCACAAATGCAGCTGTCAGCTGTGCAGCGCCTTAATTCTTGAAACGCTTGCAGTGTCAATCACTTGGACATTGCACCACAGCACGCCAGTGTTCTGATGGGCATTGGCAATACGTTTGCCACCATTCCCGGCATTGTCAGTCCCCTGCTGACGGGCTACATTGTGGGCGATAGCGGAGACCGTTATGAATGGCGCCTGGTCTTCTTTATATCGGCTGGCATTTATCTTGTTGGCTGCGTCATCTACTGGTTTTATGCCTCGGGCGAGCTACAGGAGTGGGCCAAGACGCCCGAGCAAAAGGCTTCGGAGGCCGAACAGAAACAACTGCAGCTGACACAGACAACTGGATTCGTTAACACAGCGGCCGAGCTAAAGGACTAACCGATCCAGCACCGCCAGAACAATCAACGTGTTCAACTCCAAGCACAGCAGTAACCAATACCAGAGACACATTTTAGTTTAGTTTATACTCGTATTCATTCACAGTATCATATTGTGCCTTTGAATTTCTTCTTTGTTATGTGATGCTAACAAGTGGATTTTATTCATTTTAGCCCATTGACTATTTTTAGAGCTGTTTGTGCACTCGCAGCGAGTGCAGTCGCAAATAAACAAAGTTTATATTACTCGAGCTGGCAAATATTATGTATTGCAAAGGATAAGAATGTGATTCTTTCAGAAGCTATTGCATAATGCTTTTGAGCTCTTACAGAAAGAGAATGTTATTGCAAACAGTGTAAGCTGTGCCCATAAAAATACCTTTTGACGACCAATAATTCTCACAGGTGATATGAATATATTTTGTTTTTATACGACGTCTAGAGTATCGTCCGATTATCTGCTTACTTATTTAAATAAATTTGTACAATATCTCGCAACTAAACTTGCTACATGCAAATATTTCTCCTTTCATGCCGCAAGGTATGCAATCGAATTTTCTCAATTACTTGGAATGAGCTTTGGCGCACTTTAAAAAGCATCCCCAAAAATGTGCAACATTTTGATACAAAGTTTTTTGCTCAAAATAAAGCCTATGCAATATGTTGATTAATTTTGTCCAAATTCAATTTTTAAAGCGCGTAAGGCAGTTTCCTACTACAAAGTCGATTTGGCTAGCCAGTCCAAGTTTCCGGCAGTTTAGAAAACTGTAACGAAAACGAAATGCTGCCATTAAATTGATTGAAGTTTTATTTGTTTGGCGAATCGAACCGATTTTGTGGATAAGTTGCTTGACTGTTTTTCGCAGACCCTGCAGGATAGAGTTAACGTACTCTATACATACATATAAATATTGAATCACGTTACAGCCTGGCAGCCGTATTGGCGCACCGGCCTGTTTTTTTTTTTTTTTTTTCGATTTGTGTATGCAAGCATACTGCATACTGATAAGCTGATAAGTGCGCCGTGTGCAGCACGGCCAATCGTGCTGGACGCCGAAGCGAGGCAGGTGTTGGGCGCAAAATTTGTTTGCATAATGCCAACAACTGATAGGCGCGAGCAGTTACGCACTTTGCGCACGAGCTGCTGATAAGCCTGGCCCATTCCTGTCTGCTTGGTTTTGCACCCGACATTGAATTCGGAATTGCTATAAATATATTATGCCTGCTCAGTAGAGGCATCAACAGTTGAGTACAGCAAGTGAAAAGCTTTGCAATAATTAAACATTTTTCATTTCGGAAAGCTATCAACAATTACTAAAAAAATAATAGCATAATGGGCTGCAAGGGTTGTGGAACTAGTAAGTTTAATATATATTTTAAATAAATAATACGAATTGGATACTGACTAACTTCATTTATACAGATTGCCAGTGCACGGCACAGAAGTGTGGCAGCAATTGTGCCTGCCATAAGGATTGCAACTGTGTGTGCAAGTCTGGACCCAAGGAGCAATGCTGCAGCAGCAAATAAACAAGAAATGGCAGCAGTTTCTGTTATCCAAAATTGTTCATATAGGCTTGAAACATAAACATTATTGTGTATACATTTTTCGAAATGTTCATCACATGATTAAATAAAAAATGGCATCAAGCTAAAGCATGTATTTGTCTACTGAAAAAGTTTCATTTCAGAATAGTAAAGCTCAGCAAAATAATAATTTAAAGTTTATTTATTTAAACTAAATATTTTCAGAAAATTGCAACTCCACATAACAATGTTCTCTTTATCTCCCCTTCACTTTGTCACTCAACTTTAAATAACATTTTGCGCAACCGCACTCTGTCAAACCAAACTAAAACTCAAATATATATATATATATATATATATATATAAACAAAAAACTGCAATATTTTTTATTGCTGACTCAAAATAATGCTTGCTGTTTAAATAGATTTTAGCTTTTATAACAAACATAATATGCTGGCACTTTTCATATTTGGCTTGACATTTTTTTAGGACTTTTCCCATCTGAAAGCAATCAAATATTTTTGGCTTGCGCAGCAGTAAAACAATTTGATGGCTGACGCACTACTTTTTTTTATGCATGTCCATCATAATTAACTAACTCTTACCAATAACAATTTTGACTTTTATGCCCACTAGAAAAGCATGCGACAGTCTGTTGTGCATTTGTCAGAGTTAACTGTGGAATTCAAAGAGGGGCACTTGTATAAACATTGTGGCATCTGAAGGACATGCCAAGCTTTCGCATCCGCTTCCGCTCTGTGTGTGCTGTCAAAATATTTATGAACTGACCACCAACAACAACAACAATAACAACAATAACATTAGCATAATCAAAATGTGCGTGTTTTGCTTTTGGCACTTGCGTCAGTTGCGTGTCGCGAGCGTTTTGTTCGGTATTTTGTATTAGCGTAGTTCGTAAGGGGTCGCGTCTGGGGTTTGATATTGGATCTGGTTCCATTTGGTAAATCAGGTGTAAATGATTTGGCATTTAGTTGCTTGGGCTGAGCACAAGCTAATCGAATTATTGCGTGCATTGAGTTTTCTCTCAAAAATATTTATTGTTGTAAGTGTTTAGTTTAAAAAAAGAGCTGTTGTTTAAAAAAAAATATGCCTAAATTGTCGACGTGTTTGGTAAATGCCTGCGAGCAAGGAAATATTCAAATTCTCCAGGCCTTGCCCAGAAGTAAGTGTGTGTGTGCGCGCATTTAGCACGACCTAAAGCCTTCTCTTTCCAGAAAATCGCGTTAATTACTTCCCTTCGCGCTCTATAATTAAGGGTTCAATTATCATAATTCTATTCAATATGTGTTTACTTTATTTGGGCTATCTCGCTTATAAGTATCTGAACACTTTACAAGATGAGCAGAAGCTTCAAATATCCAACTATTTATGTAGCTTGGGTGCTTTTGTGGTTATCATCTCACTCCTCCGAAATAGTGTACGTTGATATCATGATATCTGTTTAACTGAATGGATTTATATTACCTTTTCACCTACAGGACATGTCAAAGAATAATCCATACTTCTACTACATTTAAGCCGTATATGAGAAAGGAAAATTTGAAGCGACATTGTTTAATAGGTAATCCAAATGTTTGTCATCATTTTATTGGAATTATTGTATCCTGCAAATACAGTTAAATACTGTATTTAAACAGGACTTTTCTAAATAGAAATCCTGTCATTACTTAAATTCATGTACACATAACACATACTTGTAAGTATTCCATGCTACTTTAAAGAATACATTTTTCAACAGTAAGTGTTGAATTATTTTGCAGCTAAACGATCTAATTATTTCATTTCTACAGCATCTGTCCAAGAAGAATCCTTATAGTAAATCATAATAGTCATAGTTATAATGATTAACCGTGTCATGTGTTAAATAAACGGTTGCGTTCTTGACAAAAAATAAAGAAATCAATTGAAGTATATAATTGTGTACACCATTGGACGCTCTGGTTTCAGACTGGAGATGCTTTTGTAGAACTCAAAAAATAAATCATGAAAAGCGAAATTATTTTTGTTTTAGTTTTTTGGTTTCTGTTGAATTCTAAATCTAGAAAATATGTATTTAATATAAAAATGTTTAGATACTTGGATCATTATTTTCCACTTATTCGACAACACGCTGTATAATGTTATCATCTAAATGTGTACAGGTGATCAACCATCCTAATACCTTAAGCTAGCACATTGCCACCTGTTACACATGGCTGGCTCAAGTAGCCGGAGTCACGCAATTGAAAGCAAGGACACAAAATGCCAATTTTTTATTGGGTAAATGACGTCAGGTTGCCTTGCAATTTGCGTCATTTACAACAAATTCATACTTATTTTATTACAGTTAATAATTTTGGTAGACATTTTTATAGTTGAATTAATTGTTGAAATAAGTTGTTTAAATTTAATATGTTGGTTGATCAGCGTCGTATTTCGCGTTGGTATTTCGGCGGTGTTGCCAGCTCAATGGCAACGATGGTTACGCATCCATTGGATTTGCTGAAGGTATTGATCCAGACGCAGAAGGAGAACTTATCTATTCTAGAAACGACCCGGAAAATTGTACGTGAACAGGGCGTATGGGCAATGTATAATGGTATCTCAGCCTCTCTACTACGCCAATACACTTACACGTTATCTCGTTTTGGTCTCTATACCGCTGGTGCCCGCATGATAGACACCACCTCGATGACGAGTAAAGTCCTGCTGGCCGCGTTCGGCGGAGCCGCTGGTGGATTTATCGGTGCTCCGGCGGATTTGCTGAACGTGCGTCTGCAGAATGACGTAAAGCTGCCCCATGCGCAACGAAGAAAGTAAACAAATTTATATACGCCCATAGCATAGGTGTTGGGTCAGACTTGTTGTAGTTTGCTGATATTCTGAATTGCAGCTACAAGCACGCCGTCGACGGACTTGTGCGAGTCTGTCGCGAAGAGGGTTGCTCACATCTGTTTAATGGCGCCTCTATTGCTGCGACGCGTGGTGCTTTTATGACTGTTGGCCAAATTGCTTTCTATGAAGAGACCAAGGACCTTCTTGTCGCCGCAGGTTTTCCTAGCCGAACGGACACGTACATCTTCGCATCAATAATATCGGCGATTGCGGCAACAGGGCTTACCCAGCCCATAGATGTGGCCAAGACGCGGCGCATGAATGCACGTCCTGGTGAATACGCAAGCATGACAGATGTGTTCTACAGGACGGCCCTGGAGGGACCAATGGCATTTTTCAAGGGCTCGATTCCGGCGTTTGCACGTCTGGGACCGCATACGGTATTGCTGTTTATAACGCTCGAGTTTTTGCGTACGCATTTTGGCTATTTACCTGACAATGCATAGTATTGGTGTGACTGAATTCACTTGTCTAGCTCTCAGAGCCATTTTGATTTGCTAAGTATATAAATTATATTGTGTAAGACTGTAAGACAAATAACACATTTTAATATCGAAAGAAGGTAAATAATAACTTGTGAAAATAATAAATAATAAATGTGGCTTTCTTTGGCAAATTCAATTGAAAATAATTAATGTGCATTCGGCGCATATAGAATTATTATAATGAGAGCCATTAGGATGCGCAAAAATATATGTAAATTTCTCATGCACCCCGGCAGCCAGTCCATATATGTATGGATTATTTGTAGCATTATGCGCTGTCGTTTCTATAAGCAGCCATTAATATGCGATGTCTGTGACATAAATCGGGGGATCTCTGCGGTTTGAATTCATTGTCGCATGGTCGTTGCATGGGCGTTGACAATGACAAAGGGCAAAGGACAATGCTATGCCCGCATAATTATTTACGCAACGGTCAAGGACATTGTGTCAGGCAAATAATCACGCACACACACACAAGCACAGACACGCAGCAAAAACGATGCGGGTGCGCTACTTCGAAAATAAGTTAAATATTTATGACAAAACTGAGCTCTTAACTCGACAAAACATGGCAAAAGTAGCTTGAAAGCGGCTGCAATTGTTGGTAATTTAAATGCAGGCCAATAAATTGAAGCACATTTTTAACTGGCGCTTTTATGTCCTGGCGCTCATTTTGCAAGCGAACATTATATCCTTTATGCACGGAAGTCCATTTAAACTGGCATCGGGATGGGACCAGGAAGCGAGACAATAAAGTGGCTGACTAAAGACCCGAGTTGCAGCTCCCAGTTCTCAGTTCGCAGTTTGCACAGCGTTTAAATACCTTCGTGTCCGGCGCCATTTCCCTAGCCAGGCCGGGCAAGGGAAATGCAATAAACTTCTAAATCAGTCGATTAAGCTGCGAGTTGAGAGCTACGAACAATGCGAATGCCCCTAAAAGCATGCTTCGTGTACACACACGGACACACACATCCACACACACCCGCACAACCGTACACACACAGCCGCACAATCACAAACTCACGCAGTCGAAGCAAGAGTTGTGATAAATGTTGAGCAATTAAAATAAGTAGCGAGCACATCACTTGGTGTTTCGAGCGAAAATGTAAAGGGGCAGGAGTCCTGGTATTTCTTTAGCTTGGTGTGGATTTTGCTGTCAGCAAAGTGCAACGCGTAGTTCTCTAATGAAAATAGAGTTAGAGAATTGCAAATAAAAAAATGTAGATAACTAACTAGTGCTGCTATAAAAAATGCCGATAGTCTTGTCCCAAGGAGCGTGGCTGAAAATGTCAGTGGAAAGTTAGATTAATCTTGAACTACACAGTAAAAAATTGACAAAACGAAGCGCTAACGAGAAACTTGTTACGATTCGTAGTTGAGTCCCAAGTGGTTGTAAAATAAGTATAAGAATGGTGGGCCAAGTGAAAAAAGTAATTTTATTTCTTTCAAGCAAAATCATATTTTATTGAAGTTTAGAAATTGTGGACGCTTGATTGGGAATTGCCTTCCGCACATTAAGTGTTCAGCCACTGTATAATTACACTTTAAATTGCATACCCTGTAGACAGATTCAACATTACGAGAAGTATCACAATTGCCCTGGTTTCTCCTGAATCTAAATGAAAATGCATTCATTTGAGTAAATAAGTTGTCTTGAATGTTAATGTGGCTGTTACCTATGCAATTTTGGCCTGTATCATCACCTTAATCGCACTAAGTGCTTTTGGCGTATTTTCAAGATTGAATATACTTTTATATTGGCATTAAGCTTGGGCTTTATTTAGTGTAAACACTTTTCTATGCCTTTTTCAGCATCTGTTGGCAATACATTTACGCCAATTGCTCTTACATTTAAATGCCACACACATACACACACGCCGGCGAGCATAACAGTTTATCTTTATAATTAGATCTTGGCAACTGTATCTTTCAGCCGACATACCGTTGATAGCAAGCATTGCAAAGTGCCCGGAAAGTAGTTTACAATGCCAAGTTTCAGTCAGTGCCAGCGGCACAACAGTTCGCCAAATGGCAGCACGTACTACATAAGGAAAACCAGTGGAAAACTAGAACCAATCCCGAAACCAAAACCTGGAACCAAACAACCAACAGCCGCGACTGGCTGACTGGTGAAACTTGGCTCATTAAAGATTAAGGCACATTAGCGCCAATGGTGTGAGAGAGACGGGAGGAGGGGCAGCAAATTTCAGCACCATCAGCATAAATATTTATGTAAATTGGGATTAAAAGTATTTTGAATGTATTTTACAGTGAAAACTTTGGCAATGAAACGTTATTGTCTACCCGCACTTCCGTCGAAGGCGTTGTATACATTTTAAATTGCTATTTAATTACTTAAAATCAACAAATGCAATTGCTTTAAACCTAGCGTGGCTGGCCTTTAATGGCTAACCTTGCCCCGGCCGGAGACTTAGCTGCTGCGAAGCATGAAGTTAGCTGCATATTTTGGCCAGCAAGGCTCACAGAGTTATCTGTGGAACTGCATTGTTTCGACGTGATATTTTGCATTTGCTGCACTCAAGGCTGGCAACCAAAAATATGAACTAAACGAATGGATGCTACAATCGTGGGGCCGTCTATAATTTATGTTGCCATGTACAAAAATAAGCTAAAAATGCACGAGACCCCGCCAAATATATTTTGAGTTGAGGTATGAAAAATGTGCAAGGTCGACAGCTATGTGCACAGGGATATTGTGAAGGGCATAAGGATGCCAGCTGATGGCCATTAGCTGTGTTGGCTTCTACTTTTCAAAGACGAGTTTTCAATACAATTATCAGAGAACTCATTAATATGCATTGAATTTCGAAATCTTGAGCTGTTGTTGCTCTCCAAAATTTGTATAGGACTTTGATGCTTTGGAAATGTTTATTGGCCGCATTGTTGCCCAATGAAATTAGTCGCATTTATGCGCAATTTCCGGCACCACACACATAGTTACACACACACACACACACTCAAGCAACACACGCACACACTTATTCACTCTAGAATGCGTACAAATGTTGATGCTGTTTGCTGTTGAAATTTCATTACTATGTGTAAACAAAGGCACGTGTCAATTGTCACAGCCCCCGCTCCCTGCTCTCAACCTTTAGTTGTGGGCATTGGCGCATGCGCGGATAATAACTCAAGAGCGTGCCAACAATCCGTTATCCTTCTGTTGATTTCAAAATGCGAAACATGGCAATAAATCATTTTTATGCTCGTGTGTTTCATTCAATTATCAAAAATAATTTAAAATAATTTCACAAAACATAACTGTTATGCTGTTGTATTTTTTTCTGATGGCTCGCTTACTGGTCACGTCGTAATCAGCAAAAGGTTCGCCTAGTTGTGGTTATAAAGCCGCGCACGTGACCCGCATTTCGTATGCGAAAACGTTCGTATAAATACAAATTTCTAATTTATGTAGTTTACGTTTTGGATTTATGGGCATTTGTATATGATTTTGGCTCCAAATGTACATGCTTAAGTAATCTGCAAACATATATTTTTTTGTATATATATATATATATGTATATCGATGGGTCTTTTGAGCCTTTCAGTTTGAGTGCCAACGCGTGTACGCTGCTTATGCATTCAAGTAGGCCACGCTGCGTATGAGTAATGCTCTCTTAATGCGTACGCTAATTTAGCACCTCAAAAGTGGACTTCATTCGAGTGCAGCGAGCATACAAACACACACACTGCCTGCCGGCTTGTTGACTTGATGGGCACTCAGTAGCTCAGCTGCGTATGCATTTGCCATTCGAATTATTCATTTGTGTGCCATTTATGCGGCGACTTTTGTTTACGTGTGTTTCTGGCTCCTAATTAATCTATTAAGCACATTAAGCTTATTAGGCTTATTAGGCTCCATGGACCTTGACACTTTCGCATACGCGACGCAGAGCGCTGAAGTTGCGATTTTTATCGTAACGCCCAGTGGGCGTTTCGGCCTCAACTAGAGGCCTGTCAGAGGCCAATCTCATAATCAGCATAATTTTCATGTTGTTACAACTAAAGGCAAAGTAAATATGCGGCTGGCAGTCACACGCAGACCACGCACACAGACACACACAAGCTTATATAGATTGTGTGGCTGAGATTTTCGTGGCATTAAGACAAAAGCCAGCCTTGTCCTAGGCAAGATCTGGTCCGGAATGGCTGCCTGCTGGTTTTACCAAAACATCAGATCGAGATTATGCGCCAAGATAATTATTTGGCCTGGCCTGGTGCGGTTTCTCTGAAGTGTCCAGGGCCTACCATTTCCATTTACATATCCACATCCTCATCTACTTTTACTTTCATGTCTCAGCGCTTTATGCTCCGTGCGCCTGTTGGCAAGTTGTGCCCTGGAGACCAGTTGGGCTAGTGTAATTTTTATGTGTGTTCGTGTTGATGTTGCTGTCGGTGTGTGTTATTATCTTTGTTGCTGCTGGGCGTTGCGTGCAAGTGTCATAAATAAAATGGCAACTATGTGAGGGTAACAACATGCCTGACGGCCTAAACATCATTATTATGTATTCCTTTTACCAACTCTAGTATCAGAGACCGCCTGCTGGCCAGGCCCGTTGTCCGCTTCTCTGGCTCGGACTCACTTGCTTGTATTTCGAGTGAATTACACAATGATTTGCTAATGTTGGTGGAGCTGGACGAGCGCTGCTAAATTTGATTTCGTTTGCACTAATTGTTGGCAGTGTAAAAATATGGCCAGCCATTTATCACAGACACTTGGACATGCTCGCAAAGTGGGTTTGGGTCTCCGTGTGGGTGGGTCCCCACCTTTAATTGGTTTTCTGTATGGATTTATGGTTGATGTTCGTGTAAACAATAACGATAACGTCCACAAGCATTTGTACAATAACGGAATTACGTTGCCCAACCCCTTTCCCCATTAAAAGCTATACTTCACACTTGTAGCTCTCTTTAAAAAGTATTAGCATATCAATTGCATATCATTTATTTGGTACACATTTTCATATAATTAAATAGGATATAAGTATTTATAAAAGCTTTTGTTTTTCGTTTTTTGCATGACTCTCAGAATTACTTGCACGGCTCAACTGAAATATACATACCGAACAGGGTGGAATAACTAGCTATGTCAGTTGAGAGAAAGAATTAAACCTTTTCAAATAAACCTTAGCGGATAAAATAAATTGATTATGCATAAGGTATTCTGTGTGTGATATTATTCAGATAATTAAAAATGAATACCATTTGAACTATGTGTATATATAGAAATTACTTTGATTATTTGTGTATGCACATTATGTTAAAATAGAGATACCCCAACAGCTGCAGGTATTAACACTGGCCGCACCTTGTGGCCCTTGGACTTATTGTCTGTTTATAAATTGACCCTAAGTAACTCGGTAACTCACTGATAGCTACACATACTCGCACAGAACATTTGATAGTGCAAGTCATACGACTAAATGTTTTTTTTTACCCGATTCAAGTCTGAAGCGGCAGGACAACGTTCATAGAATTGTTTGTCATGCCAAAGTCAATTTAGTCCATTCAAAGGCATTTTATTGGCAACTTGACAAATGCTAATGGCCAGCACTTGCACCCTCATACACGCATACACACACGCACACACTGACACCTAGTTGCTCATGTGTATGCGCACAATGTGTGCACTGGATGGGCTGCCAGGGGCGGGCTGTGCGGCTAAATTGTGTGTGCTGGGCCAAAAGTTTGCATGTCATTCGAGCTGCTTCATTTTGGCGCCACCTTCTTTTGGTTATTTTTTGTTGTTGCCATAAGGTGTGAAACAATGTACCGCGGGGGCCATGTTAGGAAAAGTAAAATTATATGCGCTACAGGACGTTGCAACGTCTAGTTGCAAAGTGTTGTCAGTTGTTGTATGCCGCTGTTGTTGTTCTATTTGTTGTTGCTGCTGTTGGGCAAATTTAATGCACTGCTGTGGCAGGGTTGTCATTGTGTTTGCTGTTTTCATTTTGGGCTTGATTTATTTTGTTTATCAAACATTTAATGTTGTTTATAACTTGCTGAAAAGTTCAAGCAGCGCACATAAAAGTATGCTACAAATTCTGTCAGCACTGCTCCTTTTGGTCGAAGTGTGCTGTGTGTGTGTGTGTGTGTGGGGAATTCTATATTCGACTACATTTTCATATGCTCAATTATTTAATACACAACACGTAGTAACCAACTTTTAGCTACCAGCTCTGCTTTAGTGGCAGCTTCAATGGCTTTAAGTCCGGGCCAGAGGAAAGGAAACGCACCAATTTAATTGCTGGCATTGGCATAGCCTTTGAACCGCTTGTTGTCTGTCATGGACACGCCTTCGACTGCACCCGCTTACTGTATTTAATGTTCTATGCCATTTATTGGCCTACCTCTCTCTCGTACTTACTTTACAGCCAGCTCTGACAATGGTGGAGCATTGTTGTGGTAGCCACAAAGGAACAGCAGCCGGCACAATAATAAGCAGGCCGGTTGCTTGGCAGCCTTAAGCTGGCACAGAAGGTGCCTTGGCTCATTGGCCCATACTTTGCTTTATTTATGGCTCGCACCGACTTGGCTATTGTTGTTCTTGTTGTTGGTGTTTTGAAAGTCACTTTAAGAGCCTCGGCCTGCCCGCTGTGGCCTATTGTGTGCGCCTGTATTATTGATTTTCATTAGTGTCTCCGATTACATGGACAGTTTGCCAATCAGTTTCTGGCTGTTTGCTTAGCATGTTTGTGTTTCTGTTTTCTTTGGAAAAAGCCACCCAACTGCAAGAGATGAATTACGTCTCAATTGAATTGTTAAGGAAACCGCCTTACAGCTTAAAGACAGACGCCCTATGTCTGCTTGTTTTGGAGCTGAGGCATTTTTAATTAAATTAAAAAGTCGCGACGGGCAGCGCCATGGCCACAATGCAATTGTAAGGTTTCCATTTTAATTAAAGTTTTCACGCTCATTCACTTGGCTCCAAAGCGAACCGAAATCGCAGCACAAACAACGCCGCAGCAAGAACCGGACGACGGCATTCAAATTTCATATTCCGTTGAAGAGCTTGGTTGGCTGCCAGGCTGTGCTAGCCGCTTGGGGGATGAGTGGTTGGGGGTGTAACTATTTAAATTGCAAAAGCAAAACACAGAAATGTATGAGGCACAAAACAGATAGCCGGAGGGAAAGAGAGAGAGAGAGAGAGAGAGAGACAGAATGAGAGCTCGCTGATTTTGGTGCCGCTTAAAGTGCCACTCAAAATGCAGCCGAGCCGCGAGCCAATTTGTTGGGCCAGGTTTTCCATTTTTTTGTTAATTTTTTATTTTGGGTCCCCTGGCGCGTTGCCAATCGCAGAGCCCTGGGCATTAAACTTTCAGCTGGCAATTAAACGATTATATTCAAGCTCGGGCACAGGTGTTTAATTTGTTATTGATGTGCTTACTTTAAGACGGTCGCATTGCGCATACGCCTAGGTGAACGACTTACCAGCGCATGTCTTTGGCTCGACAGCTGTTACAGAGCTTAAAGTAAAAATAGCATAAGATGTGGTTAGGATGTTATCCCTTAACTATTGCACCCTCGTACTCTTCTTGAGGACTCGTACATTGCCCAGCATAAGCAACTCAATGTAACGGCTTCATTAATGCAACACAATGCGTAGCAAAGGCTTTGGCCTCACCTGAACTTGCCGTTAGTTATGAAACCCAATTGCTCGCAAACTAATTAGGCAAATTGCCAAGGCAAATATTAAATTTGTCTACAGCGAAGGGCTGCCACTGCTTAACCTGTTTGCGGAGCAGTATAATCGATGGCTTCGACATTGACTATTGTTTAAGTTCGTTGAATAATTTGCCTTGAATAGAAACGAGTTCGCTTAGGGAACAAGCACAGCACGCAGCACCTAAACAATTCGTAATTAAAACGTCAATTGAGACATCCTCGAGCGCAGCTACATAGATAGAAACAAAAATGACAAACACCGACAACTGTCCAGCCGTGACTGCCGCTGGGACAGCGGCAAAAATTCCAATTTCACTTGGCTCAATGAGCTCACTTTGGGGACCTATTGCTGATGCTTGGCGGCATTTCCAGACCGCTTTTCCACCTCCAGCACTTGGCTCATTGTGTACTAATTTTGGTGGCAGTTGAACTGTCTGCTCCCATGGCTAAACTGGACAGCAAAAAAGAAAACAAAAAATGGAATACTAGCTGATACCCAGTATATTTGTTTTTTACAATTTCTCGTGAGCGAGTGATATGAGCTCCGTGAAATGCTCATGAAACTATGTTCGCTTGGACACAAAGTCAGTTATTGATGATAACCGCGCGCATAATACGAAAACGCTTCTTCCGAACATTTAGACTCCTGCACTTATAATCTTTGTGAAACAAGTATACCTTTTCTTCCTCATTCTTAATGGGTAGACGGTGTAGAAACACAAATTGAACGAACAAAAGGTGTGCAAGGTATGCATGGTATGGCATGTGTGCTTATGTGAAGAGCAAAGCCCTTGCTTTGGCTAGTGCTCTGTACTCTAATTAAATTGCTTTAGCTCTTTAAATTGTGCAAAACAATGCATATATGCGTGATGACTTTTTGCATTGCTGAGAGCTGATAACATACCCTGTGTACATATTTTTTTCTTTTTACTTATAAGTTTGTACATTTATAAGTAACTCTGAAATTTGCTGGTACACATTACACTGTGTTAAAATCAATTTATATTGTAAAGATAGAGACATCTTCATGCATATTTTTTTGACACATTAGTCCATAAATAGAGGAAGCCCCAGGAAAATATAGAATAATTTGGCAGCTAATTAATTAATTTAGTTAACTTATTGCACTGCCTGAGCTTGCACCACTTGGTGAGTATATTTTTCTATAGGGTATACAAAGAAAATTGCATGACGCCTGTGGAAGTAACATCTACACAAGTGCAGATTGCGGTCAAGTGTAAAATGCTTTGTGTGTTACTTCTTCAAAAACTAAAAGCATTTTCAAACTCAACTATATTTGCACAAAAAGCTCATGTTAACTAAACTATGTTTGTGCTGAAACCAATGTGGTTACTAATTTTATATATAAATTAATTCATTTGTTGTATACCTTGTTTATGTCTTTGAATTATTTCGTACGCCTTCGTGGTTCAATGACTTTAGCTTAATTTGGTGCAAGTTGGTAATGAGCTAAAATTAGTTGACCCAATCGATGTGGCCTTGCATGGGCGAACACAATTTTCAGCTTGGCGACAAATTTAAAAGGTCAAATCAAACACAGCCGAGTTTGAAATTTACTGCACTGGTTTCCCCTCGAGTAAGATATTTTCCGTTAAGTGTCTAGAATTGGACACCTACATACATGTTTGGGCACGTCGTTTTCAACTATTTTTATTTAACTGGGCATACAATTAAATTAGACAACTGAGCCTTTAGTTGTGCCACTTGAAAACTTTGCCGACATTGTGATAGAAACATATGTGAGGAAACGAAATACGTGACATCAATTTGTAGTAAGCTGTGTAGCAGATGTCTAGCTCAGGGGTAGCTGACCTCTGAACTGGACACTGAACCCAGCATCAGTTTTTTTTTTATATATATATTATTTGTGTGTATTCTTGAAAACTTACTCTTAATAACGAACGTTGACTATTTATTAAATAAATATTTATTTAATAGAACTACAGAATTTACGAAAAACATATATTTTATATAATTCTCGTGACTTTTGTATAATATGAAATAAGTTCGCGATGTTAAATACTGCAAGATACTGTTAAGATACTACGTGAATGGTAGACGATGAGTTCCTGTATCCACTAAAAATGTGTAAAAAAGGGTATTGTAAAAATGTAATTTGGAATATAGTTTCCATATTGAAAATTGCAAAAACAACAGAAAAAAAAGATAAAATATAAAAAATTGTATTGAAATAATATGCCTTGTAGAATTCGCTTTTGTCCTATTAAAGTTGTGTATCAGTTCCATGTAGAGTGCTTACTTGAAATTTGACAAACCGACTGGGAATAGAGTGTTGTGCATTCGGAGATTCTAGCTGGAAGGATTTTTCTTGTTTCAATTGCATTTCTTATCCACTGCAACATATTATTTATTTATATGCCCAAATGTTGTCTTTCGATTCTGTACTACTTCCTTTCTTCGAAGCAGACTGCCGGTGCAGCTTCACTTCTGCTTATTAAAGATTAACTGCATTGTCTGGCCGAACCAGGCGCTGGGTTCAAACAGGTCAATGGGGCTTGGCGGGGCAGTTAGGAAAAAGTACGTGCACTAGGGGCAGCAGTCACTTAGAGCGAAAAAAATGAGGCAAAAGCGCAACGTCAAAAAGAAAAATGTACTCCTAATGGTCATTGCGAGGACTTGCATTCATATATGTCTGTGTGTGTCTGTGCCAATTGCAGGATACGCTGGCCATTGAAATATTTAAAAGATGCTCTTTAGCAGCGCTCTCAAACGTTCCGGATTAAGCAAATCACACAGTCAGCCAGCCAGTCAGTCTGGGCAAGGGAGTTCAGCTTTCTAGCTGAATTGCCATCCTTTTTGACTGGTTGACTGGTTGACTGTTTGACTGTTGGCTGTCAGTAATCATCGCTCGCTGTTGCGGCGTTGTCTCTGAATGCAATTAAAATGTCAGCAAAGCTCGGGACGAGGGATGTGACGCAAAAATGGTCAAAGCATATGAAGTATAGCGGCTCTCGTTGCCAGGCTGCGAGCAAACAGTCATTTCACATGCCGAAAGGATGTGAAAAAGCGGAGCTTGTATTTTCAGTGGACCAACAAATGACAGAGTTAGAGATTTGTAAATTGTTTGGCAAACGGCTGTTGAGTTTATAACACAACCACGCCCCGCAACGCCCACAATGAAGCCATTAAGCACACTTGTAACGCACGTAAATTAATTTACTGTCAGCCATTTATGGCCCCCAACAGCAGCAGCAACAACAACTACAACCACAGAAGTGAAAGTGAAAAAAGAGAGTTGCTTGTTTTATTGACAGGCGAAATATGTTGCCAACATAAAAAAGAAAAAGTTGCGGCTGCTAAAAGTTAAATAATAAATAACATTTAGCACCACAGAACATAGATGCAACCTAATCGTTCATCCATAACGCTCTTTGGTCAAAACTAACTTAAATGTGGATTTATTGAAGCATCGACGTATATATGGTAGAAATTTGTATTTTTATATGTTATTTTAAAATTCGTATGTATGTATGTTTACGGTAGGACAATAAAACTAAAGGATTTCTTTAGTTTTCTCTGCATTATTTTCCTTTGTAGATGTTCATTCTTAATTTTGTGAGAAATAATAAATCGTACTTCTAAACATAATAATAATAAAAATGATTAAAATAATTTTATTAAGAATAGTACAAATAAGGACTTTAACTTATTAAAATAATTATTTTGTTCATCTTCAGCAATCAATCTTCATAATAACTAAAAAATTCCCTTACAATATTTAGTTCGCTGTCTAAAATGATAGCATTTTATAAATGGTTACCCAAACTTGTCTCACTTCTGCTGTTTAGTACTCGCACGTAAAATGTATTCAAAATACTCCAATAAATTTAGTTTATATCTCGAGATTAGATTCTATACAACGATTGCTGGTGTGACAACGACTGCGATTGCCCCAACAACGTTCCAGACATTTCAAATGTATTCCTTTGGTTGGCAGTCAAATTGCGGATATTATTAGAGGGATGTCAGAGGCTTTGGCTACGCCAACAGATACTTAAGTGCCACCGAGCGGCCTCTGCGTGTGTGCGGCTTGTAAACGGAAACACGCGACTCTCGCGGAAATTACTGGCACATGCAACACACGCATACGAGTCGCCAAAAGCATGCAGCATGTGCTGGAATGAATTTTTAACAAATTAAAAAAAAAAAAAGAGAAAAATGTTAAAATTACAATGAATGGCATGCCATAAATACCAAAGTTTAAGACCTTGACAGCCGTGACCAATTGACCCAAATTGGCGGCAAATGGTTTGCATGCGCTGAGGTGCTCGAGTGGGGGCGGTGCAGCTGATGGCTGGCAGTGGCATGTGTGGGTGCAGGGGCTGCCAAATTGAATCTTAAGCGCGCAGTAAATTAAAAAAAAAAAAAATAAAACAAAACAAGGCCATGTCCATTCCACAGTTCGGGCCGCAGCCACAGCTTCAGCCAGCACACAAGCACAAGGCGGTTTAAGTGTACTCAGCTCGAGCCCTAGAAGTGGGTGCCATCATTTTCCACCGCACTAAAAGTCAAATACAAGCAAAGAGCATAAAGGACTCTCTTTAAAGAGCTGCTCTCTTTATTAGTCGCTGTGTGGCATTCTGGCATTTTTATCCGGACTGCGTGTGCCGCTCGTTTTCGTGCCACTGCACGAGTTGGGTCAAAGCAAGTGACGCTTTGGCCGTGTTTGTCAGTTTGCCGCAGTCCAGCAATGAACGCGCAGCACGCGGATATTAGGGATAACATTTAAGCCATTTTCAGTGAGCTGTTCAGAATTTATCAAATCCAACTCGACTTGGCGTAATTTTGTTGAGTTGGCGCCAGAGGCGTAAAACAAAAGTTTTCTGTGAAACATTCAAGGACATGCACTAAGCCGCACAAGTGTGCGTGTGCATGCGTGTTTTCGTGTTTCGGTGTGTGTGTGTGTCTTACTCTAACTCCCTCTCTCTCTCTCTGACCAACGATGACCCACGCGGCTTTAGCCGCTGACAGGCGTTATATTCGCCACAGCGGCAGTACGGTAGAATCCTACACCGCGAAAATATCGTCGACATTCCGGCCCGACTGGAGTTGGTGTTAAAACCGCAAAATTTAACGTTCAGCTGCAATATTCACAACGTGCCACTTGCAACGTGCTGCAGCAGCCGCAAATAAAACCCGGACACCTATAGAAGCGTACGTAGCCCTATTCACCCCGCGTTTCGCGTCGCGTTGCGTTTCGCTGACGGCCCTCCAAATATGTCAGTCTAGTTGACCATTATCGGAGCGTTTGGGTATATCCGAGTTATGCGTATATATATATATATGTGTACCCCCCGTCGCGGCGTGTAGCCAACAGTCACCAACCTTGGCCGTGTAAGTGATATCCCAGTGTTCATTTATATAGATATGTTTTTAGTGTGGCTGCCTGCTGAAATCTCTGACAATGACGTTGGCTGCCATGGCGAACGCACTGTACCCCAATATAAATTACCTGGCTGCGAGCACACCAACAACTGCGACTGTCCAACAGCTGCATGGCTTTATGTTGTTTCGATTGAAGCGCAGTAGCAGTTGCAGCTGTCGCGGCCCAACCTTAATTAAATTTCAGATATTTTATCAAAATTTACGACACGGTTACTGGCTGCTGGTGTCACTGCCGCTGCAGCTACTGGTGCGGCGGGTTCTGTCTTGTTTCGTTTGGGCTTACAATATTCGATCCGGCTCCATAATGTTTCCGTTCAGTCTTTTTGTTCAATAATAACAAAGCCATGCAATGCCTGGTCATGTCGATTGGAGCCGCGGGCCGTTTTCTCGATTTGGTCGTTGAAAAATTGGCAAAAACTAAGTTAAACTCCATTAGAACGTACAAAAGGCAAACATGATTTATGTATGTGGTGCCCATACATCATATTTCCCAGTACCGGACACACATTTGATATTATTGTTTTTGGCTGCTTTCAAGCATTTTCCGCATGTACTCGCTTTAAGCCACAGGCAATGTTTATAGCCTGCTCGTTGTCCAATTTACCATAATATTTAAGTTTAAAATTGGAATTACATAAATTAGGTTTGGCAGTTCCGTAAGCAAAGTTAACAATATTTGACTCCTGCTACTTAGTAGGAGTAGCAGTATGAATAATTAGTATCAGCAACAGTAACAGTGGCTGTCACTACGACAGTAATTGCAACAGAAACATTATGATTTAGAATAGCCAAATAAAGTATTAATTAAAATTACAGTGTGACTGTGAGACTAGCAAAGGCAGTCTCATTACATGATACTAATAACAGTATAACTAACATTTTATTAACAGAAAAACCAATAGATAGCAGGGCCAATAACAGTAACAGGTAGAATAAAATGTTCGTTGCCTATTTCAAGGCATAGGCCGAAAGCAAATAGAGCACAGTACTTTTTTTTTTATTTTACGGAGCTTGTAATAAATCAATGCCTGCTGTTGCTCAACATTAGCAAAAGGCAAATAACATGTCGTTGCTAATCATTCCACCAGAACAAAGAAATACGCAAATACCTATATACGTATTCTTCATACATATAAGAAATCATGGTCTACGGCAAAAATAAGGGACTTTTTTCTGTTTTCATTGGGTGCAGAGGATTGGTTATTATTTCCGCCACTGCCGCTGCCAGTGCCAAGGGGCAGCAGAGTGACAGGAAGTATCGAATACCCGGCGTTTTATCAATTGCCATATCGCGTGCTCAGGCGCGCCAAATATTACAAAAAGCAAATGAACGCAACAACAAGGAAAAAATTGTGGCAAGTGGAGTCTACTGAATCGAATAATATATTGTTCTTTCATATTTTGTGGGTGGAGGGCTGGGACAGCGGGTGCACAAAATGTGTAAATTGTTGCTAACAAGAAACTTGATAGCCTTTTGTGCTATACTCAGCAAGAATTTAGTTTTGGAATTGTTTATTTTTCGCTACAGCCGCGCTTAATAGCCGCCATTGCTCTGCCATTAGGCATGTGTATTGTGTACTTTCGGCTAATCGAACTGTGTTGTCATGCATCCGCATAAGCTCTGTGTATATACGCATTTTGTTTGCCACACCCCAGGACCAACCGGCGAAATTCAGTTTAATATAAATGAACTGTTTATGCTAATATATGAGCTCACTGTCAAGATGTCCAATGGGGGGTGGGGTAGCAATTGGGGAGAATGGGCTCATTACTAAATTAAGCAGGCTGGCAACACCTGCTGCGTGTGTGTGTCTCCGTGTGTATGTCAATGTCAAGGGAGGCATACACACACACACACACACACACACCTACCAAGTATCTAAACGCTGCAGGCAAATTACGGCTAATTAACATTTTTTTCAATTTATACCACACAATTTACGGTACCCGAGAGAAGAACACACTGCAAAAAATAGATGAGTTTAGTTTGATAATTAAATTTGATAAATAATTAAAAACGAATAAATATATATATAACAGAGGTTTGATAATTTGGAAATTTGGAATAATACCGTTGAATAATGAATAATATTCGGAGTCCCACGCTGTCTAATATAATTTGAGGTTGTCCTTTTTTTAAGTGTACTTGTCTGAGATCCTGTTCTGGCGGCTTTTGCCGCGCAGCTGAATGTTTAATAGCCGGAAATCTGTCTATTTCCGCTTGCCTTGGCGTTGATTATAGTTAATAGATGACCGACTGAAGCTTCCCTTCTGGCAGCTAATTCCTTTTCTGCCACTCTTTCTTGATACTCGAGTATTAGTGGGCCCATAATTATGCTCTAATTATATGCCCACTCTGTATGTTTATGGTGGTAGGGAGTTATGTGTGTGTGTGTGTGTGTGTGTGTGTGTGAGTGCCTGTGTGTGACTGTGGCAATAAAAATCTCGGCGCTGATGTAATTACAACACGCAGTGAAAAAGGCCTGAGTGGTAGGCGGTGCAGCCAAAGGCTTTAATTTTAGTTGTGCACCTGAGTGGCAGATAAAAAGTTTGCAGACGCCGCCAAATAATGGGGGCCTACAAATATAGGGGAACTGACAGCCTGCCTGCGAATATAAGTTGCAGAAGGCAAAGTTTTATACATTTAAAATTTTCATATTTACCTCTGTGTGCCTTGCTAATTAATATATACATTTTCTTTTGTTCCTATTTTGCAGATTAACAATGTACAAGTGTTTGAAGGTTTTGGAGCAAGTGTCATGTGAAGCAAAATAATTGCAAGAAAAACACATAATTAAAACATAATTTAATATCAACTTAACTTGTAACGACACATATCACCTTTAGTCTGAATATTGATTTATAAACATATAAGTAAATTAATATTACCAAGTAATAATCGAATAACATATCAACAACGTTTTGTGTAATTTTTCCATCAACTAAACCTTTTATATAAATATAAATATACATATATATGTAATACTGAAATACCAAAATGCAAATTAAACAATTATAATACCAATAGTTATTTCGAACTAATTAAATTCCAAAAGCGAAACGAAATTAGTCGTAAAAACGGCACACGCGAAATTTCTGCTGCGCCGAGTGAATTGCGCGAGTGCAAGTGTGTGTGTGTGTAGATGTGCGAATGCAGGTGTGCGTGTGTTTACATGTGTTTTGTGTATACTTAGCGGCAAATCGCTATGTCATGTAATATCTTTATGTCGCACAGCGGATCAAGTGCTTAAACGCTAAGTAAAAGCCTCCCATGAATTTATATGCATAAAGAAAAAACCCACGCATGCTCGCCACAAGCCGAACGAGGCATTATAGAAGACCCAGAAGTTTAGCCGCGTACACGCAAATGGATTAGCTGCAACATAAAGAGAAAAACTAAGCCAGAACAGACAAACAAAAATAAGAAAAGAAAAAGGAAAACATTTACACACACAAAAGCATTTAAAAAGGCAGTAACGAAGACATCGGGCAGCCTCCTGGCTGAAACTCAGCGCCGTGCACGCTCAGCCACCTGTCATGACGTCAACGCCGTGGAAATGGCCAAGCAATTAAGCTGTTAACGATATACGTGCACTTAAGAGGTATTCAGTCAGATACATATGTGTGTGTATACATCTACAGAGATCTATGAAAAAAAAAAAACAACGCACGCAGTTTCGCAGTGGTAAATGTTGCTGATTAATTTCAAGTAAGTTGATGAGACTTTTTACGTTTGTTTTTTTTATGCTTTCAGTTTTGCTGAACATTTTCCTTGGTACCTTATGAGCACATTGTTCTCAGCTGATTAACTTTGTTACTTACTATCAGAGCTTCAATCATTTGGCTTAATTTCTCTGACAGCGTCTTTTGACCCAATTCGAAAGGCATTAAACTGTCGTTAAAGTTGCTCGGTAAATCTGAACTTGAAAGCCCTTTAAATGTTTAATTAGCTTTTGATGTCTCATTGAGAGACCTAAAAGTCCAAAAAAAAAGACAGTTTGTCTAACTTTTTGCTCTAAGTGCAATGCTATAGCATTCACTCAACACAGTAAAAGTTAATTATCCATTCAAGTACTTGGAGTTATACCTTAACTACTTCATGTAAAATGCTTAAATGGCAATTTAAAAAAAGAGTTTTTGATAATAGTATACATTTGTATCATACATTCAAATCGATTAAATTTAATTGCAGTTTAATACATTGCAATTTAATTGCAAATGGATCAAATTGTATTTGATTCACTTGGAAAGAGAATATTATATTTGGGTATACTATGCAAAAGATGTTATCATAAGAGCATCATAAGCAAATTATATGTTGATTTTACACTAATTAATTTGCTTGCTGAGCTTATTGAATTTTCATAGTTTTCCCCTTTTTTGCACTTCTCTTCAGTAAGCACTTCAAAAGTTTATGGGAAATAGGTCAAACAACTTTTCTGCTTTTAAATTTTTGTAAAATTTTGTTGGGTCCTTTAAAAATAACGAACGTATATTTTATGGCAAATTATCCACGCTTTTACATATATGATATGCATGTAATTGTGTGCTAAAATTGGATTTGAACCATTTGCCTAGAGGGTGCATTACATTTAAAAATGTATCTTTTAGAAGCTGAGCGTATGTAATTTTATATGCTGCCGCCTGTCAATTGTTGTTGCTTTTGCAGGGTACCAAATTGTTGAGATGTTTGCAGGCATGCATAGACAAGTGGCATATCCAAGGCCTACGTTTATGGCATTTTCAATGCAGGCAGCTGAGGCCAGTCATGTTGTTTACCATAAAATTGGACAGGCAAAACAAATAAGTTGAAAGGAAAATCTTGCCAAAACAGCCTGTAAAACTCATCTAATTCTCGCTCAATTCACACGCCTTTGGTTAAACTAAAATCCGCTTTTCAAAACTCAGTGAAATAAATGTGAAAACAAGCCCAAGAGACGGCCGTTGAGAGTCGGGTTAAGCTTAAAAAAGAGCCAATTCATAGGCACGCAGGCGGTCGGGCGGCTTGATTCAATGGCGATGGCAGCCATTGAGCGGCTTAAATACACACACTAAGTAAGGCAGCATATGCGAATATGTGGCATAAATCAAGCCCATGGAGGCCACACACATCACACAAACCCGACCACAATCCGGCGCAAGCCAATGGCGCTTAAAGGCATTTCGCAAAGTTTTTGACTTGAGCATTTCAATCGTGTGTTTTATTGCACACATATTTTATGCCGTTTATGCTCAAAATTCAGCTCAACATGCCACACACATACACACACACACGCAGACACTCACGAACTTTGGTGACTAGCACACAAAGTTGAAATTTCACTTGAGCCAAATGTATCTGAGCTACTCCTCCATGTGTGTGTGTGTCCTGCGGTGCGGTGTTGTCTTCGACTCGACTTCTGGTGGCGTTCGGGAAAAACCGCATTGCGGCACATTATGCGCGTTGAAATTCCGGGCTTGAAGCAATACCCCCAGGGGAGTCGGGGAAAAAACGCAGCCGGAAAAGAAATGCGCAATGTTTGCACTCTACTTAGAAGGCGTGGGTTGCTTGTGGGTGTGGCCAGTCTGGACATAGCAACTACTTGACTATCCTGCCGTTAGCATTGCCCTTGTGCAGTTTTATGAACTCGCGCAGCTTGTGTGCGTTGCGTATACGCGGCGTCGCACAGTTCGTCTGTCGGCGCAACTGTAAAACATAATTAATTAATGTTGTGCAACAAAATGCAAATATTTGCAAATGTTGCGACAAATATAAATATTTCCTTGGCTTTTTACAAAATGATATTGCGCATACGCAGCGTGGCCATGCAGCAAATTAAATTGGGAAAATCAACAGTTACACTGAGTCGGTCTTTAATTGAAATGTTATTATATATTTATTTTATGCCCACAGCCTCAGTTAGCCAATATGAAACGTAATGTTAACAGCCTATTGTGCCAAGACCTTAACTGCGGATACGATGCGGCAATACGATGTCGCGCTAAGGGCTAAACGCAACAAAGCTGCGGCTGATGATATATTATGTACATATATAAGATATTTGATGAATTTTTTTTTCATTGGAGCTGTGGGCAAAATAGTATAGTATAGTATAGTTATATTGGCATACCCTTACAGAGGTTGTTATAATTTTAGCACGAAATGGGTCACATACTAAAAAAGTTATTCAGGACGTAGCTGAGCAGCTCGTTCCATTAGATGCATAACTCTTGGTGCCGAGTCTTGTAGCTAATTTTTTAATGTCTTTAATTTACCCTCTTTATATTTATAGATTACTATAAACATTAGGGTCGTTTAGCCTTCCAATTAACTTCATCTCATGCGCATATTATCAAAAGGGTATTAAAACTTCGGCGCTCGTGTATAACTTTTTTTCCTTGTCATAGCAGGAGCAGATAAATTTAGGAAATTTCCTCTATTTATATAGGGTCAAATAATAAATGTTCAAAATATCTTAGAATGGAACTTGGCCTAAGAGTTTCTTTGTTTACCGTCTTTCGCTTTTGTTGCTTATTGATTTTATTTACTAATGAAAAGTGAATATAGAGAGGAGCAGAGCCACTTAACCCTTTTACATGCTATCGCTGATGACGTCAGATAGTCAGCGACGCGTTGAATGACAGGCGGCGCCTATATAAGAGTGAGGAAGCTGGCCCGAAGTGGAATTACACTTTAAAAAGAAAATACTGGCACGGTTTATGCTCGTATGTGGTTGTTTATGTGCGTGTCTGTGTGTGCTTGTGGGTTGTCTGACTGCCTCTGGTAGAGCACACATGACGCCTTTTGCCTTTGGGGAGCAGTTTAACCCACATAATTATTACTATGCGAGCGCACCCAGAAAATAATGCGTAAAGCTTCAAGTCGATGCTGTAAATTATTGTTAAATATTTATAGAAAGAGCTGGGCTCTTGATTGTTGCTGTAGTCGTTGTTGTGGCTGTTGTTGCCGTTGTGTAATCATAAATGTTAATTGCACTTACCGTACACTACACGCGCACACAGGACTGAAAACTATGCAGCCATAATTGCCGCGCCATGGCCCAAAGGATGTGAATTCTTTTTAGTCTTTCGCATTCACAAACACATCGCAATTGAATGAGCAGGCAGCGTGGAGCGTGACATGTGCCACTTCCGCCTGATAGCGTCACCGTCATGGATCCGTATCCGGATCGAGTGGGTATCGTTGCGAATACGGGTGTGTGTGTGTGTGTGTGTGTGTGTGTCTGTGTGAGCGTGGGCTGTCTGTGTGCTTAAATGCCAGCACATTGCACTGAACTAAAACAACGTTTGCGTGACATTTGCGCGTTTGTGCCAAAATGCGGTGCTTTAAGAGACGGCCAAAACGAAACGGGTTATTAGGACTTGTTTTTCATTTTTATTTTTATTTCATTTTCATTTATTCTCTGCTATCTTTGTTTGGAACGCTTGATTACTTGTTTGTCTGTTTGGAGCATTTAATGACTGCTTTGCACAGAAATTTGTTAAATTTATTTAATTTTGTATAATTCTTAAATGTTGACGACCGAACAAAATCGGGGTTTGAAAATCATCCAAATCGTCTGGCTAGGGGCGTCCCAAAGAGACGTAGAATTTGTAAATTTTCATATTAGTTTAATAAAAGTCCTTTCCATAGAAGCAATAAAATTCAAAATTAAAAAAAAATAAAATGGCAACTGAATTCGGCAATGCACACAAGACAGGTCCGCTGAAAAGTAGGCAGCACTTTTTTTGCATTTTGCATGTTATATGTAACATTTGCCTCTATTGTTAATACCTTTCATATTTTTGTGGCTGCTGCATTGTAGGCTGGAAGAATGCGGCTTTAATGCGTTTTGTCTTGTTATGCAAAGTTTAGTATGCGCACCGAATGGGAACAAAACTGGTGTTGTTTATGCAAACGTAACTTCTGCTCTTTAGAAATTATTATTTTGCCTTTTGCATTCGCCTATTCCATATTCCATGGCAGTTTTAATCCTCTGTTCAAAAAGTAAAAGAGTGTATATTTGTTCAATACAGTTTGCATCTATTTTTTTTCCAATTGCTGTTCATTACTTTTAAAGCTTGGTAGTTTGGCATGTATATATGCAATCTATGGGGCGTGAAGTCCCTGTTTCACACAACTTTAGGTCTAGAGCCAACTAATTACATGGTCTATTTATGACCTTTCTAAAAATATTGCGGCCATGCTTACAGCCGCCCTCACAAATTCGAAAAATCGATATTTCCTAATATAATTACATTCTTAGAAACACCCGACCAAGAACAGTGAACTGTTTAAAGCTGTTCGTTTCATTGTGAGCAGAGTATTGTGCAGTCGGCTGTCGCGAAGAAAGTCCTTTTTTTACAAACTGCAGCGAGTGCTGCCATTTGTCTTAATGTTTTAAGCTGTTGTTGCTGCGGCTGCTGCTGGAAACTCTTGTAGTTGCCAGTTGGCAGTTGGTGCATTTACATTTCCGTCTTTATGTTTGTCCACTCGCATACAAACGACGAAGCTGTTGCAGCATTTGGTCAGCATCCTTCCGATTTGTGTTGTTGTACTATTTAGTATTTGCATCCTGCGTCCTTTGTATTAAATAGCTCAACTATAATGTTCGAGTTAATATTAGCTCTGGCGCACAGGTCCGTCGAATTGATGAAAACAAGCCTTTAATGTCCGCAAAGTCAGCTAATTAAAGCAAAATGTTTTCTGTCGTGCGCTAGCTTAATAAAAATGCCCAAATAGGAAAGGAAACCAGCCGAGCTGACTTCTTTCAACGGCGTCGCTGTCCACACAAATAGCCACATGACAGTCCTCCATTAAAGCGCCACTGGGCAGGCAATTTGGTGTTGGGCTAGGCCAGCTCACCGGCTGGTTAGGTCAGTTTTGGGGGTTTTGTGTTTTGGGCAACTGTTTGGTGTGATTTCAAAATTATACGTTGCGGCATCATCAACGCGCTGCCATCTTAACAATCACTTTCCAAATATGTCAACATAATTAATTTTCAATTATCCTTGTGACATTCGACACACACATATACACCCACACACACATTCAAGCAACAATGGGGCGTATGGCATTATTATTAATTGTAGTCTAGTTGGCCATCAGCGTCATCATCGTCGCTCTGGCGTCACTTAGTATAATTAAGCGTCCTTTGATAGTACATAATTCACAATACATTGGGCCGGCACGAAAGAGACACTGCGTCTGATGATTGTAATGATGCTGATAAATGAATCGTACGAATATTCAACGCTTACCATTATATTTTATGTCTAGTTAGTGGTTGTCCTAAGCACGTCCCTTACCAAGCATTACACTCGACAACGAAATTGCTGATCGATTGCTTCTCTTAGATTCTCACGACTTAAAGAAGTACATACAGCAAGAGTGAGTGTGTGGATAAGACTGTGGAAGTATGAATGAGTGAAACATTGAGAAGAGATAAGAAAAAGTACAAGGAAGAAAAATAAATTTAAAAAGCTCTCTTTTGAATATGATAGCCTTTAGTTATGGAGACGGTTTACTATGAAGGAAAGGCAGCTGGATGTAAATAAATACCATCAAATATTATGTGTATTTCCGCAGTACTTTTCAGTTCAAACTTACTTGTCTTTTTGGCTGCAATTATGAAAGTATCGTAAAGAACATAAGACTATATAATTAAATATTCAAGCCCATTAACGCACAGCTTAACAAACAAAAATATTCATCAAATGCTGTTGGCTGGTGTTACCTGTGGCCCATATTTCATCATTTTACTATAGATACGCCTAATACACACATATGCCATCATTGTTTGTTATGGTGTGACAGCCTTGGCAAGTGGTTGATAAAGCATTGGTCACGCTATTGGATTTAGTTTTTGTCATTTCTTTTATTGTGTGTGTGCGTGTAGGTGTGTGTTCGCGTGTGTGTGATTTAATGGCTGGCCATTAATTTGACGCTTTCAAGAGCTGCACAAAGGTGCTCAAATTGAGTCAGACAACTGGGTCAAATTGGCCCACTCAGTCATCAGTCATCAGTCAAGTGCACAAATGGCTTTTATCAGCATCCGTTCATTAGCATTCAAAATTTTGCGGAAATAATGAAAAATGCATGTATTCCGCTCTTCACTGGGTTAGTTGGCTCAATCACACATTGGTTGTGGGAGGGGCGTGGGGCCTGTGGGGATTGCCAATGCCGGGACTGTCAGGACTGTCAGGACTGTTTGTTCTGCTTGTGTTATTTCACGTTTTGCATAATAAATGCTGGGAGCTCACGTCAAGTAACGAGAATGAACTACAATGGCAATGAAAGTGTGTACAACAAGAAAAGAACAGGAACAAAAATAAAAAGCAAGAAGACGAACAAAATAAGTCGCATAACAAGCAACAACTACTTATGTGCAGGTGGAATGCGGAATACAGACAATGGAAATGAGTATGAAAATAAACGGCAAATGTCTGATATGGAATCTTAACCGGAATTATTCATAATGTTCAAGAGGCACGCATACATTTGCATTTCACGGATATGAGTGTCACTATCAAGACGCAGACAATGCCAGAGACAGGTCTAGGGACAGGATAAGGATCAGAAGCGGGAGCAGAAAGAGGGCCACCAGACATTAACATACTTGTGGCATTGGCAGGATAATATGTGCCCAAGCCACAGCTCCAATAGAAATTCAAAAACAAAACCAGTCAAGCAAGTCATTCATTCCAGGACACACACACACACACGGGCACACACCAACAAACACGTACACTAATAAAAGTAAAAAATACGTGAAAAACGCTTTCAGAATTCCAAACATTCTTTGACTGTTGCTTCTGCCCGAATGAAAAATGTAGAATGGAAATGCTGCAAACGACAGGAAAAACAACCAACAAACGAAATCAGCAAAGCAAACAAAAGAATGGCGGGATGGCAAAAGATAAAAATGAAATGAAAAGAAAAAAAATAAACAAAGCAAAATTTTAAACATAGCAGCAAATAATTAAAGTGACAAAAAATTGTACATCTTCCGATTCGGATTATTAAAAATCTTTCTATTGCACCCACAATTTACTCAAGGCCAAAGATGTTGACACTGTTTGGGCTCTTCACGGTTCTGGCTGTTCAGGTCAGGTTTCGGTTAACCATGGTCGTTGCCTCAGTTACTGACAGCTGCCTCAATGGCCGGATGGTTGCGCTCAATGCGTGTGGCAAGTTGACAGGCGACACAGCCAGAGCAAGAGAAAGCCCGAGCAACAGAGTTGCCAGCAACAGCAGCACAGACAACACAGACAGTCAGTCGGACAGTCGGACAGACAAACGGGGAGCACAGCGTTTATCTGCAACCGAAAAAGTAATTTCTTAGAAAGTTCATAGCGGTTGAGCAGGCGGCGTCGCTGCGGCAAGGGGCCCGAAACCGAAACGAGTGTCAAGTGTTATTGACGATTTGTTGATGATGTTGCCACAAAGGCTTGTGGGCAGGACCGGGGGCGGTTTGGGCCGTGCCTTGCCTTGCAGAGCAGGCAAAGGGCAAACAACACAAAGGCTATGCGCATGGAAATCAGGCGAAGGACTCGGCCAGAAGCACTCAGTATGCTTTTGTTTATAGCTCGAGTGGGCGGCAACGGAGCTGGACACAGCGCTTGTAAAGGTCCCTGTCTGTATGCGCCCAGTGCTATCTATACGGGGCTTTATCCTGCATTTTCTTTTTGCTCTTGCTATATCCTGAAAAAAAATACAAATTTCATTTGCTTTCAAGGCGTTCAAGGCTTCTGCATTCGGTGGCTACAGAATTCACCAAGGTTGTTGCTTAGTTCCTTTCAACCCGAAATTTCAGTTATTGCTACTTTGACGCTGCCCGTCTGAAGAATCCAACGGCAACAATAACAATGGCAAGGTAAACACGCAGAGCACGAAACATCTTTTTACTGCGATAACAGAAATATTTCTTCATTCAACTTGACAACAGCATGACCTGAAAGCGCAACACATAGAAGGAAGCGTGCGCCCAGGCACGTAACATTTTTATCTGTTATTCAAAGTTGCGCCCACCAGTTTTTGTTGCTAGGCCCGATATCCTTGCCCCCTATGCCCTATACGTAACACCTGAAAACTCTGCGGCAAGCAAGCCATAGCAAATTAAACTCACATCCCGTACTTCCCTTCACAACCACCACCATCCTTCCGCAAAAGGGCAAAAAAAAAAGAAGAAACTTTTCAAGTGTTGAGCAATAATCAGAAAGGCTGGACGCTTGCTCGCCCACAAAGTTGTCGCGGAAGTTTTCGTGTTTCGGGCATTGCTTAAATGGGTTTACGGGTTCATTTGTAGTTGTAATGGGCGTCAGAATGTCAGGGATTTAGCCTCTTCATTGCGGCATTTTCACATCCTTTACTTTGGGCTGTCTGGGCCTCATTTATGAGCTGCAAATGAAGCTAACGACACGGCGTAATTTAAGAAGGTCCACGAAAAACGAAGGCCACAATTTGAGGATTTTTTTCATATTTTATAATATCTTTGATTATAATAATATTACACTGCAATTACGACAGCAATGTACAAGTTGACACATTAAGTACGTAAACATGTATATTCTCGAACAGAATTAAAGACCGTGTTGATGTCCATGATATCCATGATTGACTGTGTCTCAGTTTTAAAATTGTCTGGGTGTAGCTTTTTTTTGTGCAGCCAGTATCTGTGTCGCAGTCGATTGGACTACAATATCGTATAGCTGCTATGAAAGCGACCAATATAAGCAATTTTCAAAATCAAATCAAAAATAAGTAATTTTACAAAATAAGTTGTTGCTTTTATTTCTTTCTTCAAATACTTAAAGAGTAATCTTTTTGATATGCTCCTAATATATATAAGCAAAAGCTTCCTTGCATCAGACGGCTGAATAATGTTGCTTTGTTTGTTAGCTTTGCTCAAATCAGTTAACAAAGGTCGTGACAAGTTTATAAATCGGTCAAATATATATTTTTTATATTTGAGTTCTGCATTTGTCTCGCATCTAATAGCCCTGAAGAGGCTATCCCATCCCAAAAACAGAATATTCCTTATCAGAGCCAAAAGCCGAGGCTATATATATGCCCGCCCATCAGCATCAGAAACTTTATTGTTCGTTAAGATATCGTATTCAAAACTGGGAATCTGCTGAGTAAAAGTTTTTCATTAAAAGTGTTTTATATCATATATATATAGGCTCTATAGTGTATATGCCCGCAATAGTAATGATTTTTCAGCGTGCCAAATATATCTATTTCTTTTGGCTTTAAATTAGTTTATGCTTATTAACAATTTATTTTGACAAGCTTATGGCTCAGCCGAAGCCTATAAAATTCGTATTTTTCAATTACCTCATTGGACACGGCACGAAATCAAATGAAATCAATGAGTGGTACACACACACATACACTGACACACAGACGGAGAGCGTACAATGAAGTGTCGCGCTGTGAAATGAATCAAATCAAATATTTATTGTTTTCGATTCAATAAATTTTTATCACGCATCCGTCAGAGTGACAAACTCCTCAATGGTAACGCATGCCCATAAAGCCGGGCAGTAGAGGGCATGACATGGGCGTGTCAACTGTGAAGCAATCCAGCAGTCGGGAAAATAATGCCTTTCACTTTTCAAAAGAAGCGGGCATACAGAAAGGCGGAGGCACTAATAAATATAAATATAAATACAAAACACACACACACACACACACACACACACACAGACACCAGTGTGACACACACACGTGCGCGTCCACATAAAGTGCGTGCAAACGAACGAATGGATTAGGTGCTGTTAGGGGTGATGTGTGCTGGGGTAGCTGGAAATTCGAACATAAAGAATTTGCAATTTAAAGGGGATACACGGCGGCTCGTAAAACAAACGCAATAAAAGATCAAACGACATGACAGGATGGGAGCATTGTCCTGCCCTGCCACAACCTCTGCCTTGCGGCGGCAACAAAATGTCAAAAAGACTGTCATACACATGCATAGACCCCGTTAGAGGATCCTAAGACGGGGTAGGGTTTGTTTAGGTTGGTGGCCTAACAGTGCGTTGCAAAACGATGGAAAGACAACAACATATATTCAGCAAATGATGGCAAAAAAAAAGAAAAAATCAAATAAAATGTGGTGTGACAACTTCGTGAACCATCGGGATGGATATGACAAGGCCAAAGGCGAGACGCACACAAGCACACAGTCACACACACGCACACACACGCCCATATATGCTGTGATAATAAAGTCGAATTGGGGGCGTCTGTGAATTGTTTTGGCTGCTGCCGTTGCCACTGTTGACGTTTTAATCGAATCAGCACAGCAACGGAGCGTGCCAAAGAGCATCCGAAAAAGAAAAAAAAAAAAAAATAGAGCAAAAAAAAACAACAAGTTGTAAACTTTCTGACGGTTGCTCAGAGCGGGGTCAGGGGGCAGCACATCATACGCCCTGTTGTTTACGTGCAGCTATTTGAAGAACAGTCACACACACAAACACACATACACACATATCCGTGTGTGTGCGTGCGTGCGTGTGTGTGACTTCAGCTAGCTGGTATTTTGCCAAGCTAATTTTCGCCACAATACTCATAAAAGTTGTTGGCTCAGTTTTATATACCCTGTACTCATTAAAAGTGGCCAAATTGGGCAATATTCATGTTGTCTCCGAGGTGAAAGCTAGGTGGCATACATATGTTTAAGCAAAGATGTTTAACTTACAATTAAGTAAAGTTTAGAGCTAAGAATTATATGATAATAACAAAAGTAAGTGAGACTAGAATTTGTTTTTGGCACATCCATAACTATTTAAATGAAATCTCTTCGTAACCGCATAAAAAAAATCACGGTTAAAAAAATAGTTGTAGCATTTGTACCACAGAGTATCGCTTAGTCGCGCACGCTAGCTTGAGCTATTTTGCTGCTGAACATTTTGCGATATTTGATTTTGGGTTAAATGAAAATTGTACGCATTTGATTTGCCTAGATTGGGCCACAAAGAATTCCATTTCCCGCCGCCCACTTGTATTATGAATCTCGAACCCTATTGAAGGGCCTGAGCTTGTGTACATTGTTGAGCTGGCATATTTGATTCGAAAATGTTGTTTTTACAAATGTTTTACTATTGAAGAGACAAGACTAATCAACTGAAGTTGGCATTTATTAGAAATTTACGATGATATGCAAAATCCAGCAATCGAATTGAACGGTTCGCAAGCATTCGGATGTTAATTAAATAAGTGACTATGCAATGATGTTAGCCAAATAAATATAAATGCAAGACCCAAGTCAAGTGTTGTGCACCCTTGGCTAACCGACTACAGACTTAATCCAATTAATGCGGAATTTAAATGCTTGGGTTCATTTGTCAGCCATGCGAGTGGCAACTCCGCGTATACGTGTTTCTGCCAGGACATAAGCACAACAGACAGGCCATGTTGAATCCAGTTTGCCGACGCAGCAACTCGATGAGTGGCACGTAGTCTGTATACCTAATATACAAGCTGTAGCTTCAGCATCTACAGCTATCTAACCAAAGGTTGCATCGTGGGAAAAGGAGTCTTTCTGCCGCACAGACAGTTCTTTTTTCTATGCTGACGGTCTCTGCATTCCAGTGGGCGTGTACTCTGCACGTAGCGGCTGTGTGACATTGGGCGTAATACGTTCTGTCCTCAACCCCCCCATCCCCCAAGCATCCATGCCCATGTCCGGGTCCAACCAAACTAAATGTGCATAGGGGTGGCCAACCAAAAATGGACATGGCGACGTGGGCGAACCACGGATGCGTGTGGTCCGAGCGGGCACACACATACATGAACAGACTCGCCCTCATGGGCTTGTGGCCTCGTTCTGTCGCTGACTTTCGACAGCTAAACTTGGTTTTGCCTAGAGCTGAGCATGTGCCAATGATTTTTTGGTAATAGAACCGCAAATTGAACCGAAATAGTTAACTGACTTACCGATGGCAGAGACCCCACGATGCCGACCCACAAACGACCTGTTATATAGATATAGAAATCAGTCAGGGAATTTTGATGGCGCGTTCATCATTTTATTTATTGTGTAAATATTTCGTTGTTGTTGTTGCTGCTGCTCGTCTAAATTTGTTTTTAACGTGTGCTAACATGGTTTATGCATTAGGCAGCATTTACAGTCAAATTGATTTACGCAGTGCCATAAATGCATTTCGGTTTGACTGAATAAACCTATATACACACACACACACACACACACACACATGCACACACACACGCACATGCTATGCACTCATGCAAGGACAATTTCAAATCAATTTGCGCTCATTTGAATTCGGCAAACCAAAGCGCAAACCGAGCGTGATAATTCAATAAGGTCGAGCGCGCAGCTCAGCGCGTGTGCTGGTGTGTAACAGTAAAAAAATTGTGTGTGTGTGTGTCTGCGTACAAAGTAACTTTCCGATTCTTTTGGGGCACGTGGGCTACGAGTAAGATATTCGCACAAGATTTTGTTGTAGAACCTAAGTTGCAATTTACACATATTTCTTCAAATTCATTTTCGGAACATTTATATGAAGATCAAATATCATATACAAAAATCCATCATGCATTAGTTTTTCTTCTCATGTAATTGTTTGAGTAATCGAGTCGCCAAGGCAACGTGTTTCAAGTTGCAAGTCAAATTTTCAACCAATGCTCTTTTTAGCCTTAGCCCGCAAGGGTATTTGTTTGTGATCTTATGAGATTTTTGTTTTTTATTTTTTGCTGCCATTGTGCCATTGCGTAGTCGTATTTGATTTACGAGCCGTGTCCAAATTGGTTCACCTTGCAGTCGCTTCAATTGTTTCGCCTGTCTGCACAGGTCGCAGTTGTTGTCCTCATGTCCTGCGAGCCTTACATATTTTCTTTGCTTTTTGGTTTGACTTTTGTTCCACTTGTGGCATGCGGCAGCTGTTCTTGTTTTTGCTGTAGTCCTTGCCAGAACAACAGATTTATGCAAAACTTATTTATTATTGTCTGGGGCAGCAACAAAAGCAAGCTGCTTATTTGAGCTAAGGTCCTTATAGTCTCAGCTCTGAAGCGGGTGTTGTCTACGCAGCCCATTGTTGTGCCTCCAAAGAATGTGTAGGGCTTCTGGCTGTACGAGCATTAAATGCAAATTTATGAGACTCCAATGTTACCCTCTTAATCACTTGCATGTTGTCTTTACATAAAAAGGTAATTTTTTTGATTTCCTCAGCTGGTTTCCCTCTGTTTGCTTGGCTTTCCATCAACAATAAGCTGTCCAGAAGCAAAGAACGAGCACAGCAACCAGAGAAAAGAGTTGAGTCAAGTTGAGTTGTGTTGAGCTGGTTGTAAATGTGCGAAAAGGCCAGATAAATTGGGTGTTATTATAACCAAGTTCATTCGGCCAGCTGAAGGGGTGGTCTGAAACGAATTAATGTGCTCAGCTGTGTGGAAGACGCACGCAGCCAAAGATGCACGGCTTTAAAGCATGTTTTAGTCCGATAGTCGATAGTGGGACCGATGTTTGGTCCACAGCTGACTTAATATTGTATAACTTAACAGGAAGAGAGCTAATGCATTTATTTTCTCTTGAAATATGCGTATTAAAATTGGCATTAAATTATAAAATTGTCAAAGGAGTCAGCTGGGCCAAAAAGATTGTGTATGTATTGTATTCCCTTTTAAGATTTTATTAAAATTAAGCAACTGTGTTCTTAAAAATGATTTGGCATATGATTTGGCATTTATCATTATTACATGTTATTCTTAATATTACTAATCAAATATGTTACATTGCATATGTGTGCAAGGGCATTAAATCTTCTAAGCTCTAAAAACTACACTTTTTTTGTTTAAATAAAATTCTTCTCATACGACGTGTGTTTCGCATCTTAATATTACGATAACTGCAATTGGAGTCAATGATGGAAAATGTGCATTAATTATGGCCAAAATGGATACTCGCGGGGATACCATTTCAGCATTGGCTTTCCGCCTTCTGGTTCAGTGCATGCATTAATGTATTCATTAGCATTTGCATAGATAATATGATTTCAAGAATTTAAATCAATATGCTGAGTTCATTAATTATCATAAATACACAAATACCTTCCAAATACCCCGCCAATGTGTAAATCAATTATGAAATTACGTAAATAATAATCCCGATTGGTACACACGAGTTTAATTGAGTTAAATTGATTCCTTAAAGAGATTCGCGGCTTTGTTACGCAGTTGCGATACTGAAAGTTTTGCCTTGGCAAATAATTCTGTATTGATATATATTTATATTTCAAAAATAGTAAAGTCATTCTTTTCTATTTATTATTATCATTTCTTCTATTTAGTATTAAAACAAATTTATTAAATAATTAAAGGATTGGATAATGTACCGTCTAACCAAAACCTGAACCACATATCACTTGATTTGATATTTTAAATATGTTTTGCTAAGCAATTATTTGGTTTTTATGTCTTAGGATATTAAAAAATTGATTGAGCTTATTCAAATTTAAGAAGATGCCAGGAAGCAAGGCTAGAACTTAAGATTGACTTTATGGATGTGCTTCACGAATCGCACCCTTAAGCGAGGCAGTGGTTCAAACAGTGAACCGAATTGCAATTCACATTTGTTGCACTTGTAGAAAGCATTCAATTGAAAAAAAATATCTTTAAGGCATTAATGTTTAACTACGATTTATCTACAAAATTGTTTAAAGAGCCACTCAAGTCGCAGTGCTTATATTCGTATTGAATGTTGCATGGCCATTTGATCTGTTGCCACAAACAGGCGCTTCAAAGTGCTTCGTGCAACTCAACTATTTAGAATTTGCACTGCTAAAAATGCGCATAATTTTTGCAGCATTTTGTTTTTGTCACAAAATGACAAACATTGTTTGGGCAAGGAAATGATTTGAAATTGACCGAAGGAAAAAAAGAAAATGCAGTTTGTTTTTCATCGTTTTCCATTTGATTGCACAAATGCAAATTGTAAATATTTATTTCCATCTGTATATTATGCAACCAGTACCAGCTGGTGCTTTGCAAATGGTAATTATACCCTGAACCCATTAAAAATGGGTATATGGGTATATCGTATTTGTGCAAAATCCAAATGTTTGTAACAGGCATAAGGAAGTATCTCCGACCCTATAAAGTATATATATTCTTGATCAGTATCAATAGCCGAGTCGATCTAGCCAAGTCCGTCTGTCTGTCCGTCCGTCCGTCGGTATGTATGAACGAAAGGATCTCAGAATCTATATGAGCTGGAGACTTCAAATTTTAGATAGAAGCAATCGATAAAAATCGATATCGATATCGTGTTTTTTGGGCAATTTTGGTAAATTATAAGAGCTAGAGTCACCAAACTTCTAAAATAGAATATATATCTGCATTTAATGTTGGAAGAAGAGGGTTCAGGGTATCCCCTAGTCGGGAGCTCCCAACTAGAACCTCTTACTTGTTTATTTAATTAACATTGCGCCTATATTTCAATTCTCATTCTTTTTCCAGGCGAAACAAGTTACTATATATACTGGGCTTCATTTGAGCAACAACTGATGACAACATGTTGAAACCGATAACCGTGATTATTGGAATTTTTTATTTGGGTGAGTTGTGTTTTCTGTGCAGAATTTTTTTGCAGGCCTTGGCCATTTGCATGATTAATTTCTTTAATTGAAATTCGGCATGCGAAATGCTTGCGACAAAACGAGTGACCAATTAATTAATCAAATTTGCCGGTTAAACGGTTTGTGCGTGAATATTTTTTGCTAATTAAACTGAATGAAATCTCTGATAAATGGTTATTTGATTGTATTTACGGTTGTGACATGTTTTTTGAGGTTTTTATATAACAATTTTCCATTTGCCAATTTCATTTCGAAATTCAATTAATTTCGCAGGTTGCGAGCATAGTGGCTCCAAAACTGTGTTATGGATTTATTCAGGAACCGACTCTAACTTTCTTAGCGAGTGCCTCAACCAGAGCTTTCAGTATATGAGCTTTTAGGCAGAAAGCAAACATTTTGGTTTCAGACCATGCTAAGCAAATGTACAAAAGCTTCACTTAACGAAGTGTACAAACTTGACAAATACTCGAATTTCGAAAAATTCAACGGATTTTTTTGGGCGAGACTTTTCCTTGGGCTGTGTCTTAGGTAAGGGAAATTGATTCCACACTAAACGAAAGGGCTCAAAGCTATACTAACTTATCGATATTATATCGAGACTTATCGATTTAGCTTTCTAAATGGCTAACGTATAATGCAAATTCAAATATTTTATGCAAAATATGAGATTGATAATGGTTTATTGCATGATACTATTTGGGAAGATTGAGATACGCATGTAGTTGCTGATTATTTATGACCATAAAAGCGCTGGAATACTTAAGGAGTTTCCACCCTCATGTTTGATATTAAAGCTATTAAATTGGCACATTAGAATAAGTTATTGCTTCGGAATACGTTATTATTGTCAGCAACATAACTTTTACAACGCTTCCATTAAAAATTAGAAAAGAAAGTCGCACGAGGGTGGAAAAATAACCGAAAGCAAACAGCAAACTATAATTATGTTTATCTTAATTATATTGCGTGACGTAAGTTTCTTATTAAGCAGCAAAAGCAACAAAGTCGCAGTCACATAGTCACCTGCCACAACAATCAAGCCCCATATATACGAGAAGCCCTTATGGAATTATTACCACATGCGAAAACCCCTGCAGAAGCCCGCACTCCGCTCACCCACTCCCCTTGCCCACCCACTTTCAGTCTTTTCAAACACACCCCCGGGAGTCGCAGACTTAGTCGCAGTCGCAGTTGGAGTTGGAGTCGCGTGTGGGAATCACAGCACGCTCCAGCAAGTCGCCACCAAGTGGTCAAGTGGCGCCTTCGCCCTTAGCTTTATTTGCATATAAAGCGCGTGGTGGCGCCAGCAAAGAATTGCCAGTGGGTTGTGGACCTCCATCCCCCTCCGCCACAAGTTTGTAAGTTTGTTTTTGATTTCTTGCGCCTCGCCGTCCCCGAAAGGTATGCTAAGAAATTAAGCACGTTGGCTGCTTGCGTGTCGGGCTGCCCGGGCGTATGCGCAATGCAAAGCAAATGTGTGACCCTTATGACACACGCAAATCAAAGTGCACGTCATTACCTTGATTCCCAACGACCCGTTACCTGGCTGGGGTCGTAACTCTGGGCGAATCAAGTCGAGTCGAGTCGAGTTGAGTCCGAGTCGCATCGAGTCGAGTCCGAGTCCAAGTTGAGTCAAGTGGCAGAAATTGATTGTCAGCGCTTATCGAATGCAAATAATGTCCAACGACAGGCAATCCCTTGAGGCGCTCTTGATCCATTTCATTTATGTTAATCAAAGCCGGGCAAAATCAATTGCTCAGCATTACAATAGTAAATAGAGGAAGAGGAAGAGACAGCAGCAGCAGCAGCAGCAGCAGCAGCAGCAGCAGCAGCAGCAGCATGCGGCCAATGGTGGCTGTGATAAATCAAAACAATTAAGTCGCTTTAAATTGAGACCGAATCAAAGAGAAGCCGCGCCATAAACTGCGTAGCATTAACCAAAGTCTCAAGTGGGGCTAATAAGCTTGAGACAGCGCTAATTTTACCCTCATTAAACAAACTGACATGGCAGACAAGTTGAGGCCAAGGCAGAAACTCTCTTTACTGGCAACTGGTAACTGGTAACAGGCAACGTTTTAGAGGCTCAATAAACCCGAACCCGTGCTGGCCGACCCCATCGACCGAACTTGTCTCGACCAAAAAAAAAAAAAGGCTGGCTGCGAGCGTTGCCGTTGCCATTGCCATTTTGGCAGTCATTAACGGCAAACTGCTTCATCATTTAATAACCCAAAAGTGAGCTGGTTAAATGCCGAGGCAGCCACGGCTGTTGGCCCCAAAAGCAACCAATGCTAACCTCCAACACATACACACACACACATACACACAAAGAGATCCACAACAGCTTGAGCACCGAACAAAAAAAAAAAAAAAAAGGAGAAATGGCGTAGAACATGCCACACTTATTTTTATAGATTTCATTTTAACGCCGAAAAGGCAAACGCATCAAGACGGCCCGCTACCCGGACCCCTTGCCACGCCCGCCAACAGTTAATGTTTGTGTATTCTTGCTAGCTACGTTTCCTTGGCAAGCGCATAGCTGGCATGCCTACATCAAATTGGCAAGGCGTCAAGCCAGCCAGCCAGCCAGCCAACCAGCCAGGCAGCTGGTGAGCAAGCCAAAAGGGTGAAAAAAGGGTTCATTATGGCAATTTGCTTAAGCTCGTATGCCCAAAAGTGTTCCCAACCCAAAACAACCCACCAGGTTTAAGGGAGGCCTATGGAAACTTGGAGCTTGTGTCTTTTCTCCCGTTCTCCTTCTTTATTTTTTTTTTGCGGGCATCTTTAAAGCCTACGCAGCGAAAAACGCGCGCATAATTTGGCGGATTTTTTTGGGCCTCTTCTTGGGAAGGCGTCCGCTTGGCCATTTCGCACACATTGCGCCGGCAAAGTTCATAAAATATAATGATAAGCAGCATTCGGCTTGGCCTGGTCAATGCTGGAATGTGTTTTGGCTCTTAAGGCTGGCTCACGCGCTACCCAATGCTGCAGTTCAATGCACCCCAGCGGCGGCTTTCCCGGCAGTTGCCCTCATCCAAGGTGCCCCTGTAACATGCCTTTCTTACGCCCAGCTCGGCTTTTGCTTACCCATTGATATTTATGACTTGATTTCGGTGAGGCACATACATTTTTTAATTGCTCATTTCTTTATGGCGCTTTCGATTGCTGTACGGTGAAATATTTGAAAATGCACCTAAGTGCATAAGGCAGTTTGTGCGACAATTGCAGCCGCACTTGAATAATACACGAAACCCACGCGATTTGAAACACACGCTGCTAATGCAAGTTTTATATGCATTAATGACATTAGCTTAAAGTTGGAGAAATGCTTAGAATAAGCCCTTGGGAAGAAAAATCTTTTATAGCAGAACGTTTCTGCATTTGTTATTTGTTATTTTCAAAAACTGTTGACAAATTGTTACAAACGCCACTGCCAAGCTCAATTAGCTCGGAGCTAATCCCCTCTCCTCCCCTCATTACTGAATCATCAATTTAGTAAATTTAGCTTTGAAGCTTTTATGACATTTTTTTCAGAAGCCTATAAATACTTTTATTTTCTAACCACAAGGATTTAACAAGCAAATTAAATGTTTAGCAAATATTAAAATTTTCTTAAATGTATTTATAGGCCCTTATTAATCTAATCTACAAACTTTTCCAAACTTAAAATTAATCCAAGGTCATAAAAGTCTTATAAAGGGCCTAAATAAGCTTACGAGGTAGATTAATTACTTAATCATATATTTTGCAAGTGGTTAACAAAGCTTTCAGGAGCTTTAAGCCCAACTTTATTAATATGCTGTGGATCTTATGAATATATTCTTAGTTTAAGGACTTGAAAGTGAGCGTTAAGCTTTTAAGAGCTTTAAGAGCTTTATTATAAAACTTTGAGGAACATACAATTTTAAATGCGCATTTTCTTTGTCCTTTTTGTAATCTAATCTATGAACGCAACTTTAACCAAATGTCATTCGACTCAAGCCATAAATGTCGCCTTTGCCCAGTTGTCGTCTGTGGTCGCCGGAAGTCAACCGCAAGCCCGCGGCTTGGGTTGGCGTGTTCTGTTTTCTGTCGTTTTTATTTCTTGTGCGTTTGCGTTATGCTTAATTATATTTGCATGTGCCTGAACAATTGCTGGCGGGCTAGGCTGTGCATGAGATTGTGGCTTGAAAATCGTCTGGAGCTACGCATTTCAAATATTGTTAACTGCGCTTCAGAGTAGCTCCGTCATCCGGCAAGCACTCGACTGGGCAGTCAGTGAGAGTTAGTGGAGCAGACAGGCGACATGGCTGACGCTTTATTTCAATGTCCTTGCGTCATCGTTGACTGTTATCCTGGGCGAATATTGTCAACGACATGATTTGTCAGCCTCAGTCGCGTTTAATGAAGCACCCGATTTGGATTGCGGCTTTGATCGATTGCCCAGCACGTTCTCTGACATTGTCAACCAGCTGGTGTGGTCCTCCTGTCCGTCGTTATAGTTGTTGTTTTTGTTGTTTGCCCATTAATGGGTAATAAGTAAATTGCGTGCTGGTCGCTGGCCGCTGGCCGCGTCACATTCGCAGTGATTGCTCACTTTTCGACACTGTCGTCTCGACTTTCAGCGAATAAAGCGTTCGACGTTTGACGTCTGACCGTTCAGGACATGAACTGACGACAACTCCTGAAGTGGCCCGACGTGCCCGACCATTAATCAACGCAGACAACAGAGGTGGGTGAGGGCAGTCGCGGCAGGTGTTGGCTCGCCACTGGGCGTGTTTCAGCTATTTGTAAATTCCGTTTGCATTTTCAATTTTTCTTATAATATTATTATGAAGACATTTCGTGTCGATGGCTGCAGTCGTAGCTGAAGCACACGGCGTATGCGTAACGTATTGTTTAGTCGACATTTGGCGTTTTGTGTGCCAAGTAATTAGTGGCAATAGCAACGGGAAAGAGGCTAGGGCTGGGACTGCCGCCGAGCCAGGCAACGGCCAATATGGTTATAATGTTTGTTTTGGAGGTTGCTTCCTGCCACATCACGAGCCCGTAAGCCCACTAAGACCCGATTCATTATTCACGATATAGTTTGCCAGCCGCCTAATCTCTGCGTGTACGAGTAGGTTTGAGTGTTTATTCAAATTAAGGTCAAAGTCGGCTTGCTAGCTGCATATGTGTGTGTGTGTGTGTGTGTGTGTGAGTATGCGTGTGTATGGGTGTGTGCCTCCCTTGGCTAATGTTGTTTTCAGTGGCAATTTATGTTTTCAGTGGCATTTAATCAGTCGAGCCTTGAGGAAATTTGCACATTTATCGCCGCTTCGGCCTCCATGGCGTATGCATATCACTTTTCGTATATTGTATGTCCCTTGCTATATCCTTGGCTATAGCCAAGCGTATATCCTTCGCATTGAATCTAAATTGTTTTATGCCTTTCGCTGGGGCATCCCTTGACAGTCGTTTGCGCCTTTTGTTGCCGTTGTTGTATTGTTGTTGTTGTTTCCACCGCCAAATATGCTAAACAGATAAAATTCGATTCGATTTCGTTTTCGTTATTCAACATTCACTTTACAGTTTGTAGTCTTCAGCTTACAGTTTGTACCAAGGACAGAGCTGTGGCAGGGCTGGGCCAGCAGCGAACTTAATTTATCTATGCCCAATTCCAGGGCGCACATTCCTCACTTTAAAATATTTTCGCTTGATTTTACAATTTCTTATGGCATCAATTTGGGAACATTTTGTGCAAGTAAAATTATTGCGAGGCGTGAATATTACGAATGCTTTACGAACGGCTTCTACCGATTCTAAAAAATGGACTACTGCATTTGCATTTAATTTAAATGCTGCATAGAAGTTTTCATTATTGAAAATACTTTTAAATCATTCTACGACTGTGTTTAATATAAAAAAACAAATGTTGGGATTTTACCCAATCTTCCCGACACAAAAAATTAATAAAATATAAATAAATCTAACCAAAAATGTGACTGATTATAAATCAAATTTTAAATTGAATATGCGAATAGAGTAATGGATGAATATTCGATTGCTTTTACTTTCATTTGCTGTCAACAGACAAGTAAAATGCCTAAAATGTGTAGTTTGGCGGGGGTAAAAGTGTAAACAGTGTTTGCGCCTAGACCACATGCCAATGACAGAGTTGCCACTTTTGGCTTTCAGCAAGCAAAGCTGACAACACTAATGAGACACCGCCCAACGCTCTCTGTTGCAACTTTATGGCATTTGTTTTATGCAGTTTTTACATGGCCTTCTGTTTCTGCTCATTTTTCGTGTGCTGCAAACTTTGACATAATTCTGGACAGGGCTGACAGGTTTTGGGCCAAAGCCAGCAAGTAACCAAAAAAAAAATGATATACATATAATATATATACATATATATATATATAGCATAGTGGGAGAGGAAAGTTTTTGGTGTTGCAACTGGTTTTTTTTACCATGCAGCTGTTTTTTGTTTTTGCACAGCCAGCAAAAGTTGATAACGAGCAGGTGTTAAAATGTGACCAAGTGTAGGCTGCTGGGTGATGCCTCCACCCGCACCGCCTACGGCTGCCTGCCAGCCTGCTCTGGTGATTACAAGTTGTTGACACTTTACAGTTTGTGGCGACAACTCAAAGCAAAAACAAAGTTGCCCCCGCTGCCGCTGCCACTCCCGCTGCTGCTGCTCCTGGTGGGTGCTGATGGATGATGGTGGGTGCTGTGTCCATGGGCAACATGCCGCAGCATTCGTCCCGCAGCTGGGCTCGTCCTTGTGCTTGTCTTAAGCCCATTTGAGCTGCCAGCTTGTTTGTGGCTGTCACGCAGCGTTGCCAGAGTGTGTTGTGTGAATTGGCTGGCCATATTCAGCAATGGCAATGCATATTTGCTGTCACGTCTCCCCCTTGTAACCGAGCCAAGCCCCTTACCCTCTACAGGTCTCCGCCTCCTCATCGCATAGCTTTATAGCATTACAAGTTTAAGAGCCTCAACGCCATACGTTGACTTTTTAATGAGCTTTCGGGCGGGCAATTTGCCGAGAGGTGAAATAACGTAACGAACTGCAGACACACATAGATGCACGCATATGTGTGTGTGTGTGGCGTGTGTGAGGGAGGCGGAGGCATGGCCCAAACACCCCATCCGCAATACGAACACATTTGTGATCAGTGCCCAAGTCGAATATCATTTCACATATCGTTAAAATTCGTTTAGGCCCAGCATACAAATTGCTACATTTCCGCTAAAATTTTGAGGCAGAAACACGCCTCCACCCACTGGCCGTACCATGCACCAAACACTTTGAAAATTTCCTGCGTGTTCTGCGGTGGCATCAGCTTCGTTGACTCTAAATTGAATGAAATTGAAAAATTCAACGCAACAGCAATTCCATTACACGTTTTTCCAGGCTCATTTTCACCGCGTTTGCCAAGCCCCGCCCAGCCTCTCACCTGCTTGACTCCAAATTTATTCATTACATGCAATTTTTTTTACGCTGCTTTCACTTTCGTTTATCTGGTTTCTCGTATTTCTCAAGCTTTTCGCTTTCACTCAGCCCTGCTCGCCGCCTCCTCCCCCACAGTCGTCGTTGTCTGGCGCATTAGGCTGGCAATCAGAAATCATGTGTGAAATACAAAAAAAAAAAGAAAATAATTTCGCTGCGAAGTAAAATGAAAATCGCTGTGCGAACAGGAAAAAGAAAAACAAAAACAAGGCCGTCGCCGTTGCCACAGGGCCTATAGAGGCATTTATCTTTAAGAGCTTGTGCCAGTACCTGTTCAGGAAGGTGTCCATGTGTGTGTGTGTGTGTGTGTGTGCGTGTATCTTCAATTACATTGGCAATTGCTGCGGTAACAACACCGGAATGTATCGTCGGCGTCTGGGCGTGGCCAACATCTGGATACGTCCATTCTGCGCACAACTAATCAATATGCATAAATAAATAAACGTTTACAAATACTCAGAAGCAGGAGCTGCACAAGCAGCAGCAACAACAGCCGAGGCAGAAGTAGAAGCAGGAGCTAGCCACATGGCATTATCTGAAGCTCTCCGGGATGCATCACATTTTACATTTGCAATCTGCATTTTATAAATATTTTTATGCGCAATCAACAATGGCAGCCATCGGTTAGATATCCAGCTTCCGCTTCTGCTGCAGCTCCTGCTGTGCGACATGTTGAGCATTTCAAATGCGTTGCACAGTTTCCTTTTAATGTCTAATATAAATGCCCGCTGTCACGCATTGACTCTGTGGGCTGTCGTCAATAAGCGTTCGATATGTGGCAGTCCTGTGACAGGAGCTACCCCTTGGCTTATATTGCATTTGACATGCGTTGGGCGATTGCAATTGCCGACTTATGCTTATCGCATAAGCAAATAGAAATTACCAAGAAATGTCCTTCTATTGAAACCGCAACTGTAGCCACATCCCTTAAGCCGCTTTGTCCGTATCCATATTATGTTTGTTTGCACTGTAATTTGCTGCCAGGAAATGCGTTTGTTTCTTATTTGTATGCTTGGTATAGGAATCATATGTAGGTAAATTGCTCAGGACGTTTCTAACAGTTGTCGATCAAAATTAAAGATAATTAATATAGTCCTAGTAAATTTATCTTTATGTTTCTCTCTCTCATAATCTAATAAAACTCATTCGATAATCATGATACTGTTCGAAAGTATTAAAGTATACTAATGCAAATGAATTAAATTCAGAATAGAAAATCTGTGAACAAGGCAAAACGCCCTCCTTCTAGCCTTCGTACTAGTGTGCTAGATATACTTAAGACACGAAATTTGCTTGGGATTTTGGCACACATATTAAAGTCATCAATTTTGAACGCATTTTTTATATGGACAGAAAATGATTTAATTGTAGACAGCATTTAAGGCAGGTCTCTCAAAAACTGAATCAATAACAAAGAATATTTATATGAAGCCCAGCTGTGTGCGCGAATGTTTGTTTTTGTTACTCACTTAAGTGTATGTATGTATGCATGTAATTTTGGTTAGTTGATGTCGCCCACAAACTTGCATACTAAATAAGCCGCCACCTTGTTGGGTGGGGCAACCTCATGCATTCCACATTTGCAGTCGGCAGCCTGTAATGGTGGGGAGGTTCGGGTTCAGTTTTTTTGCCTTTCGTTTGGCCATCTACCAAAAATAAAAAAACAAACGGCCGTGGCTGTTGCCTAACCGGGTGCATAGGGATTGGAGGTTCGCACTTCTTGCTAATACTCGGACAATAGCTCGTCGGACTGGTCGGGGTTTTTTCCTTTCCCTTTTGCACTTACCATAAACACATAGTTTAAGTGCGATCAAAAAAAATAAAAAAAAACTTATTGATTTAAGTAAATCCATTGAAACAAAAAAAAACCGGATTCTAGTATGGGTACCATTAATGTGTTCCGACCGAACACCCAAATTCAAACTATTCAATTTCGCGTAAGTGAGAGAACTAAGGTGTTGATCGTCTCTCTTTCTCTTTACCCTCCCTACCTTGACAAGCAAAAAAAAAATGGAATGTGGATGCTTGTCCCTATTTCAGGTTCTTAAACCATCACTATAAATTGCAAGCGGCTAACATGGGTACTTGACAGATAAAACAATTAATTATGGAATTAGGATATCATATCATATAAGCTAATATAATTCGTTTATTCACGCATTGTTCAATTTTGTTGCCAATTAATAGCAAGGTGAGTATAACTCTATTTACAAGAAAAAATATACAGTTTCCAAACAAAATTTGAATCCAAAGTTAATATGATGAATGTGCAATAACTAGTTTAAATCCCATAAAGAAATTAAGGGGAAGGAGAAATTCACCAACATTATCTTGAGACTTGACGGATAGTAATTAATTTACCGTCTTGCTAAATTAACTGCATTTAAATGTTCATGTGTGTATATAACTACATATATCTATAGGCATTGGTTTAAACTCTTACTCACGCGATATCCTTCGAAGCAGACGTTGGGCCCAATGTATACGACGATTATGATCGCTGTTGCTAAATATTACAAAAGAAATTTATAAGTATATAAACACATGTATATATATATATATATATATATATATATATATGAGCAACGGTCAAGGTCGGTGGTGTAGGAATTTCCTCTCGCTTTAACTTATTTAGGCATATTCATTGCACATTTTGTTTTAAAGAAATTAGTAAAAGAAAAAAAAAATTAAAGGAAATAAAAATTAAAACTAAGGATCTATTAGCCGTCCATCTTGGCAACGTTAAACAATTAATGGAATTATATGGCAATGCTGCTAAGCAAGCGAAAGGGGTACACCAAAAGTAATACAGACTCGGCTCCTTTGTTACTCTCTGCAGGTTACACTATATGCTTAGTGCATGCGGTCCCGATGGTGCTGCATAAATAGTAAGCGTTTCACCCGCTTGACGCCGTTTTCCGAGGCTATGCCAGATGTTGTTCTTCGCAAGACAGCGGCTGATAAGTAAAATAGCAACAAAATTGGTTCTGCTGGGTTGCTAAGTGCGACACGTGCTCTTGGTGTTGCCCTTGTCTGGTCCGATCTCCCCCTCTGGTAGTGCCGACTAGTACGTCTAAATCTAGTCAACTGAGCAGGCACGGAAACTGTGGAAGCCTTAATTAGTTCCAAGTCTCAACACTAGCACATATAAATACCTTTTCTTTAAGGGTCACCCCGAATCACAATTAGGTTAGTGGGTCGAGTTGTTATGAAGGTTTTTGGTTTCTATTAGCGTACCAAAAGAACACTTCCAAACTGTACCACAATTGCAGCCTTGGTCGTTGATGTCTTTGCAAAAATTATTTGCAAAGAAAGAAAAAATGTTATGAACTTAACTCGCACGCGCTTCAAATATATCTGACATGCTGAGCTGTACTTTTAACCTTTACTACTTCCCAACGACAAAAAAAATAAGGAAGCTTTCAAAAGCTCTACATCACGCGATTATATTTTAAAACGGTACTATGGCCTGATCTTATCACCTTTTTCCTCTCTATTCGCCCTATTCGGTTGCGCATGCCCTCAGCTGTGCAATAAACGAAGAATTGGCTTCCAGCGCGGTCGGTAAAGCAGTAACTAAACTAGAGCAGCTGATCAACAAGCAGATTCGTTTGGGGAGTGCAAAGCAGCCACTACACCACAGTTTATGCAGCGCTACTTGCTAGCGGGACATAAACTGAAATAACTATAATAACTGTTGGGTTAGAACTTGTTACTAGTTTGTATATCTTTGAGATGAAAAGTACCGATGCATTTACCTGTTTCATTAGCTAGTTGATAGTAGGCTGGGCTGACTTTTTGTACAACAATCGCCGGAATGAAAACTGGTGCAAGCTTAGAACTAAACTTCTTTTGCGCGTTACTCTGACAAAAATTGCGGGCGAAGACTTTCGTACCGGCAGTAAGACTTATGTTTCGGCTGCGCAAATTATATATCTTAGCATTTCTATTATGTGACTGAGCTACATTGTCTTTAGCTATCTGACGGATTACTTGTAAGGCTGTGGGCCTCTCAATAGCAGTGTCTTCGGACAAGAGGTTAAGTCGCTTTAGCAAGTCATAGTCTTTACCGTTTAACATCATATTCTGTCCAAACGCTAAAAAAGCAGCTGTAATGGTGGTGAGGTTCGGGTTCAGTTTTTGCCTTTCGTTTGGCCATCTACCAAAAATAAAAAAAACAAACGGCCGTGGCTGTTGCCTAACCGGGTGCATAGGGATTGGAGGTTCGCACTTCTTGCTAATACTCGGACAATAGCTCGTCGGACTGGTCGGGGTTTTTTCCTTTCCCTTTTGCACTTACCATAAACACATAGTTTAAGTGCGATCAAAAAAAATAAAAAAAAACTTATTGATTTAAGTAAATCCATTGAAACAAAAAAAAACCGGATTCTAGTATGGGTACCATTAATGTGTTCCGACCGAACACCCAAATTCAAACTATTCAATTTCGCGTAAGTGAGAGAACTAAGGTGTTGATCGTCTCTCTTTCTCTTTACCCTCCCTACCTTGACAAGCAAAAAAAAAATGGAATGTGGATGCTTGTCCCTATTTCAGGTTCTTAAACCATCACTATAAATTGCAAGCGGCTAACATGGGTACTTGACAGATAAAACAATTAATTATGGAATTAGGATATCATATCATATAAGCTAATATAATTCGTTTATTCACGCATTGTTCAATTTTGTTGCCAATTAATAGCAAGGTGAGTATAACTCTATTTACAAGAAAAAATATACAGTTTCCAAACAAAATTTGAATCCAAAGTTAATATGATGAATGTGCAATAACTAGTTTAAATCCCATAAAGAAATTAAGGGGAAGGAGAAATTCACCAACATTATCTTGAGACTTGACGGATAGTAATTAATTTACCGTCTTGCTAAATTAACTGCATTTAAATGTTCATGTGTGTATATAACTACATATATCTATAGGCATTGGTTTAAACTCTTACTCACGCGATATCCTTCGAAGCAGACGTTGGGCCCAATGTATACGACGATTATGATCGCTGTTGCTAAATATTACAAAAGAAATTTATAAGTATATAAACACATGTATATATATATATATATATATATATATATATATGAGCAACGGTCAAGGTCGGTGGTGTAGGAATTTCCTCTCGCTTTAACTTATTTAGGCATATTCATTGCACATTTTGTTTTAAAGAAATTAGTAAAAGAAAAAAAAAATTAAAGGAAATAAAAATTAAAACTAAGGATCTATTAGCCGTCCATCTTGGCAACGTTAAACAATTAATGGAATTATATGGCAATGCTGCTAAGCAAGCGAAAGGGGTACACCAAAAGTAATACAGACTCGGCTCCTTTGTTACTCTCTGCAGGTTACACTATATGCTTAGTGCATGCGGTCCCGATGGTGCTGCATAAATAGTAAGCGTTTCACCCGCTTGACGCCGTTTTCCGAGGCTATGCCAGATGTTGTTCTTCGCAAGACAGCGGCTGATAAGTAAAATAGCAACAAAATTGGTTCTGCTGGGTTGCTAAGTGCGACACGTGCTCTTGGTGTTGCCCTTGTCTGGTCCGATCTCCCCCTCTGGTAGTGCCGACTAGTACGTCTAAATCTAGTCAACTGAGCAGGCACGGAAACTGTGGAAGCCTTAATTAGTTCCAAGTCTCAACACTAGCACATATAAATACCTTTTCTTTAAGGGTCACCCCGAATCACAATTAGGTTAGTGGGTCGAGTTGTTATGAAGGTTTTTGGTTTCTATTAGCGTACCAAAAGAACACTTCCAAACTGTACCACAATTGCAGCCTTGGTCGTTGATGTCTTTGCAAAAATTATTTGCAAAGAAAGAAAAAATGTTATGAACTTAACTCGCACGCGCTTCAAATATATCTGACATGCTGAGCTGTACTTTTAACCTTTACTACTTCCCAACGACAAAAAAAATAAGGAAGCTTTCAAAAGCTCTACATCACGCGATTATATTTTAAAACGGTACTATGGCCTGATCTTATCACCTTTTTCCTCTCTATTCGCCCTATTCGGTTGCGCATGCCCTCAGCTGTGCAATAAACGAAGAATTGGCTTCCAGCGCGGTCGGTAAAGCAGTAACTAAACTAGAGCAGCTGATCAACAAGCAGATTCGTTTGGGGAGTGCAAAGCAGCCACTACACCACAGTTTATGCAGCGCTACTTGCTAGCGGGACATAAACTGAAATAACTATAATAACTGTTGGGTTAGAACTTGTTACTAGTTTGTATATCTTTGAGATGAAAAGTACCGATGCATTTACCTGTTTCATTAGCTAGTTGATAGTAGGCTGGGCTGACTTTTTGTACAACAATCGCCGGAATGAAAACTGGTGCAAGCTTAGAACTAAACTTCTTTTGCGCGTTACTCTGACAAAAATTGCGGGCGAAGACTTTCGTACCGGCAGTAAGACTTATGTTTCGGCTGCGCAAATTATATATCTTAGCATTTCTATTATGTGACTGAGCTACATTGTCTTTAGCTATCTGACGGATTACTTGTAAGGCTGTGGGCCTCTCAATAGCAGTGTCTTCGGACAAGAGGTTAAGTCGCTTTAGCAAGTCATAGTCTTTACCGTTTAACATCATATTCTGTCCAAACGCTAAAAAATATGGAGAGTACCCTGTACTTTGGTGAACGCTGGCTCTCAAGGCAGCACAAATGGCGTACAGCTTTTTATCCCAATTTGAATGATCTTTTCCGATATAGGCTCTAATAGCCGCTAATACTGATCTATTTACTCGCTCACTCGCATTACTTTGTGGCGAGTATATTGCCGTTCGAATGTGGATGATTCCATACCGGGTAAGAAAAGCTTTAAAGACACTAGAAATGAACTGAGAGCCATTGTCGGTCAGAATAGTTTCTGGCACGCCGAAAGTGCAAAACAGTGCGTTTTCTAGATAGTCGATAATTTTGTTGGTAGTAAACGCGCGAAGAGGCCACATAAAATGAAATTTAGTATTGTGGTCTACAACCATCAGGAGACCTATATTGCCGTTCTTGGACCGAGGATATGGCCCTAGAAGATCCATGTAGAGCTTCTGAAATGGCCGTTCTGACGTCATAGGCTTGCCCATTGGAGGTCTCAACACTACATTGGGGCTTTTCGTTTGCCGACAAACTTTACAATTGACTATATATTCATGAATTTGGGCCGACATTTTTGGCCAAAACAAGTATCTCTTGAGTTTCTCTATTGTTTTTCCGATGCCACTGTGTGCAGCGTTAGGGGGATTGTGGGCTCTCTCTATCACTTGTATGGTGAGAGACGAAGGTATCCAGAGTTTCCAGGATTGTTTCTCCTGAATGCTATATCCCGTCGCTGGCTCAGTACGTTTATATATAAAACCGTCGATTATCTGTAAATCCGGTAATCTGGATTGGTTAGAAGAAATACTGTCTATCAGATCCAGATAGTTTGGCGATTTGAATTCGGGTGAAGACAGGTCAACTATGGGACCTTGCTCCTCGAATTCCGCAAGCTCTGTCTCATTTTGACGCGATAGCGCATCAGCGACAACATTTTGTGTACCGCTACGATGCGAGACTTTAAACTTGAAGCCCTGTAATTTGATCACCCATCTACCTTGACGTCCTCTGAGATCCTTCTGTCTCATGAGCCATTGTAAGGAAGCATGATCAGTTATTACTTCGAAGTCCTGTCCTTCTATATACGCTCTAAATTTAAAAATACCTCTTATTACGGCTAAGCATTCCAGATCGGTCACACTATAATTCCGTTGGGCCTTTGACAGTTTCTCTGACATGTATGCTATTGGAGCCTCCTCTTCCTGTTCATTTAGTTGAGCTAGAACGCATCCTAAACCAGTTGTGCTAGCATCGCAAACTAATCTAAAAGGTTTTGAGAAGTCGGGTGTAGCCAATACAGGTGCAGAAGTTAAAAGTGTTTTTTAAGGTGTTGAAAGCGGAATCAGCATCAGTGTTCCATTTCAATACTTTCGATTTCTTTAGCAACTCTGTAAGCGGAAAGCTAACTGTTGCATAATGATTAACGAAACGTCTATACCATCCAGCGAGTCCAAGAAAACGTCTCAGTTGTTTTACACTTTTTGGTACAGGGAATTCGTTAATAGCTTGTATTTTGCTAGGGTCCGTCTTTAGTTGACCATACCCAATTATAAAGCCCAAATATTTAATTTCCCGCATACAAAATTTTGATTTTGCGATGTTGATTGTCAAGTTCGCTTTACGCAAGTGCAGCGCTACTTCCTGCAAAAGCAACATATGCGAATCGAAGTCCTCTGATAGCAGAAGTAAATCATCTAAGTAGACAAATACGCGGGTCCGCAAATGGGCTGGTATCACGCGTTCCATTAGTCTACAAAGCGTTTGAGGAGCGTTACACAATCCAAACGGCATTACTTTGTATTGAAATAATGGACGATTAGGGACTGTAAAAGCGGTATACTGACGTGATTTTTCTTCTAGGGGTATCTGCCAGAATGCGTGCTTCATATCGAGGCCCGTTATATATTTAGCCGGCGGCAGACGACTAAGAATTCCGTCGATATGGGGTAGAGGGTACGCATCTTTACGAGTGTACTTATTTATGACTCGAGAATCTAGACACAGCCTGTTTTTATCCTTTCTTTGCACAAGGACGCAGTTGCTGCTCCAGGGGCTATGCGATACCTCTATTATATCTAAAGCTAGCATTTTCTCGATCTCGTCAAACATTAGCTTTTCAACGGCTGGCGAAATAGGCCAATGTCTTTGTTTGACGGGGGTCACATTATCTATTTCAATGCGATGTTCGATTAACTCAGTGCGTCCTAATCCTTCCTTTTCATAAGAATAGAAATTAGAAATGATCGAATTTAATCGTGACTTTTCTTCAGCGGTTAGCTGATGCATTTTCGCTGTTTCCTGGATATCCTGTTCGTTACTGTTGTCTAATTCATTTACGGACTCATCAGGACGAATTAAATTCGTTAACAGTCCAAAGTCCTGCCAAAAATTTATGCCTAAGTAAACATCTTGTTTCAAATCGGGTATAACATAAAAATCAACATTATGCACTTGTTTTCGAAATTCAACTTTAAGTGTCAGTTTGCCTACCACTGGGCAAATAGCGTTGTTAGCTGTTCGGATTGATCCAGAGCATTTGCGCGCTTTGGGATGTGACAACAGTGACTTAGCTGCAACATTACCGAGGCAACTAATCGTCGCTCCGGAATCTAATAATGCTACATATTTTTCTCCCTCTAGGCTTAACTCAGTGTACAAGCGGTTATCTGAGCTCATAAACACTGATTGAACGAGCTTCTTACGAAGACTTTTAATATTTTTCCAGAATTTCCTAAGTCGAACAGTAGAGCGTTTTGGCCGACTGAGAAATTCGATGGGTTCTATGCTGCTAAAAATTCGTCTTCGTGTGTCAAGATAGTGTTTTACTCTAATATGGTACGGTACGTACTTATTTTCAATATCAGTTTGAGTTGCAGTCTCGGCGACTGAACATGTATTTGCCATATAAGTTGTAAATATAGTATTTGGAGTTGATTGCTCCAAACTACCATATGACTGTATTTCTGGCAAGGACTTTATTCTTTTGTGGGATGCGTCAAACTGGTGTTGGTCTGCGCATCCCGCTTCCGGTTTCCCAAAAGATTGCATTTGCTACAATTGGGTTTAAAAGTATTTTTAGCACCGCAACCGTAGCAGAATATACGCCTTTCTCCCATGCAGTCATCGAATCGGTGTCCCACTTTATCGCAATTCCAGCACACTATTTTCTTGTTCTGTATTTCTGAAATATTATCTTCTATATCATTATTTTCCAGTAACTCAGAGACATTACCTCTACCGTATTTGGTTCGATTGGGAAACGAGCCAGTTTCTCTACAGAAACTTTCATGTTTCTTAACTTCCTCTCTTAATTCTGCTCGAGTTCTAATCTTCAAATGCAATAGTTCGTACCTGAGCGCTGTTCTCGCATTGCGTTTTAATAGGTCAACAAGCTTGTCTTCGCTTATTTCGTTAGATAATTGGCTAACCAGGCCTTCAATCGCTGATTGAAAATCATCAAATGTCTCCTGATCTTTCTGGCGTCTTTTCCTAATTAGTTCCCACAAGTCAAAGTCGTCTTTAACGTCCTCGAATCTAAGTCGGAAATCCGTACAGAAAGCCAACCAGGTATACTGTGGGTTTTTCTTGTGGAAGCTCCAAAACCAATCATTGGCTTTCCCGAAGAAAAGTAAATGAAGATTGTCACAAAGCAGCCTATAGTCGCCGTTCAAATTTTGAGCCGTTAATGAACGAATTCGATACAAGAATTCATCTATCTGCATAGAGTCTTTCGAACCGTCAAATTTAAGTCGCCAGGTTTGCATAATGCTAGCTGCTTTTTCTGAACTCAAACTTGAGTTTGATCGATTGCTACCTCTGGGGCTGTATGGTCCGCAGTCAAGGGGTATGTCAGAGTTCTGGGCACTATTAGGGAGAGTATCAGCACCTAATCCCCTTGGAGACTGAACTAATCTAGAGCGTGTTGATTCAGCTTGCTCACTTCGTACATTTAATGTTGCTAACTTCTCTTGCAGTGATTGTTCAACAGAAGCTTTAATAACGTTTTTGAGTTCTGCTATTAAAGTCCTTTGCTGAGATTGTAGAGCTTCGTTGATATAGGTAATTGTCTCTACATTTGGACCATTGTCCACTGACTTATTTCCGTTGCTGCCTAAAGACATGCAACTACCTAAATATTCTCTATGATTTCGATTCATAGACCTAGTTTGCATACTTCGCTTGGGCGTGGCTCCTCGCCCTTTTCCGAATCGCTGACCTCTCCTGATACCTGTAGTAGTCGAACCATCTTGGCAAGGTAGAGTATTTCGCGATAGAGTTTCGTCTGTTTCAGCATTACCAGCTGAGTGTAACTCCGCTGCCAGTGTATTGTTCATAAATATTAGTTGCCCTGGGTTGCAATCTGCCTCACATACTGGACATTTTGGGGTTGTCTTTAGTGTATTGCTTATGCAAACGTCGTGAAAACGGTGTTGACAAGGAGTAGTCGCAGATAGCTGTTCTGCTTGCAATTGCTCATGGCAAATGCCACAAAATGGATCTTGCGCGTTAATCGCTGCAACTATGCTCTCTGTGCTTCGTCTCACTGCCATAATGAATGCAAACTTTTGCTTGTTTCCAAACAACAAAAGGAAAACTAAATAGGACTTGTATTATTAAGTCTTGGTTATTTATTCTATCTGTCTTTTTCCCACACGTTATTGCTTACAATCCTTAAGCAAACCTGAGTAGTTGAATTTGTGCTATTTATTTTACTGGAGTCTATTTCTGATTTGGATTTTTACTGCTCATGGACTACTAGACAACATCCGAAATATTTCCAGTTTGTTGTAATTCCAAATAGTCCTTGAAACAATTAACCCAAATTTGATTATTATTCCCTCTTTTCCGATCTTACCCGCTGCTTAAAGTACTAGTAATTAATTGTGGTCGACTAATCCAGCAATGCCTGAATTACAATCGCAAATTCCTACAACTAACTACTGTCTGAACACAACGTATTTTCCCGAGAAAGGGGCCTAACAGGGTAATTAAAAAATAATAGGTAGTAATTGATATGGTATAACTTCGAGTTTCGATTGGGGATTGTTGTGCACTAGGTGTTAGTCGTGCTTACGCAAGAAGTAAAAGTTTTACGTTCTTGCTAGGGTCCCACGTGTTGGGCGCCATATATGTAATGGTGGGGGAGGTTCGGGTTCAGTTTTTTTGCCTTTCGTTTGGCCATCTACCAAAAATAAAAAAACAAACGGCCGTGGCTGTTGCCTAACCGGGTGCATAGGGATTGGAGGTTCGCACTTCTTGCTAATACTCGGACAATAGCTCGTCGGACTGGTCGGGGTTTTTTCCTTTCCCTTTTGCACTTACCATAAACACATAGTTTAAGTGCGATCAAAAAAAATAAAAAAAAACTTATTGATTTAAGTAAATCCATTGAAACAAAAAAAAACCGGATTCTAGTATGGGTACCATTAATGTGTTCCGACCGAACACCCAAATTCAAACTATTCAATTTCGCGTAAGTGAGAGAACTAAGGTGTTGATCGTCTCTCTTTCTCTTTACCCTCCCTACCTTGACAAGCAAAAAAAAAATGGAATGTGGATGCTTGTCCCTATTTCAGGTTCTTAAACCATCACTATAAATTGCAAGCGGCTAACATGGGTACTTGACAGATAAAACAATTAATTATGGAATTAGGATATCATATCATATAAGCTAATATAATTCGTTTATTCACGCATTGTTCAATTTTGTTGCCAATTAATAGCAAGGTGAGTATAACTCTATTTACAAGAAAAAATATACAGTTTCCAAACAAAATTTGAATCCAAAGTTAATATGATGAATGTGCAATAACTAGTTTAAATCCCATAAAGAAATTAAGGGGAAGGAGAAATTCACCAACATTATCTTGAGACTTGACGGATAGTAATTAATTTACCGTCTTGCTAAATTAACTGCATTTAAATGTTCATGTGTGTATATAACTACATATATCTATAGGCATTGGTTTAAACTCTTACTCACGCGATATCCTTCGAAGCAGACGTTGGGCCCAATGTATACGACGATTATGATCGCTGTTGCTAAATATTACAAAAGAAATTTATAAGTATATAAACACATGTATATATATATATATATATATATATATATATATGAGCAACGGTCAAGGTCGGTGGTGTAGGAATTTCCTCTCGCTTTAACTTATTTAGGCATATTCATTGCACATTTTGTTTTAAAGAAATTAGTAAAAGAAAAAAAAAATTAAAGGAAATAAAAATTAAAACTAAGGATCTATTAGCCGTCCATCTTGGCAACGTTAAACAATTAATGGAATTATATGGCAATGCTGCTAAGCAAGCGAAAGGGGTACACCAAAAGTAATACAGACTCGGCTCCTTTGTTACTCTCTGCAGGTTACACTATATGCTTAGTGCATGCGGTCCCGATGGTGCTGCATAAATAGTAAGCGTTTCACCCGCTTGACGCCGTTTTCCGAGGCTATGCCAGATGTTGTTCTTCGCAAGACAGCGGCTGATAAGTAAAATAGCAACAAAATTGGTTCTGCTGGGTTGCTAAGTGCGACACGTGCTCTTGGTGTTGCCCTTGTCTGGTCCGATCTCCCCCTCTGGTAGTGCCGACTAGTACGTCTAAATCTAGTCAACTGAGCAGGCACGGAAACTGTGGAAGCCTTAATTAGTTCCAAGTCTCAACACTAGCACATATAAATACCTTTTCTTTAAGGGTCACCCCGAATCACAATTAGGTTAGTGGGTCGAGTTGTTATGAAGGTTTTTGGTTTCTATTAGCGTACCAAAAGAACACTTCCAAACTGTACCACAATTGCAGCCTTGGTCGTTGATGTCTTTGCAAAAATTATTTGCAAAGAAAGAAAAAATGTTATGAACTTAACTCGCACGCGCTTCAAATATATCTGACATGCTGAGCTGTACTTTTAACCTTTACTACTTCCCAACGACAAAAAAAATAAGGAAGCTTTCAAAAGCTCTACATCACGCGATTATATTTTAAAACGGTACTATGGCCTGATCTTATCACCTTTTTCCTCTCTATTCGCCCTATTCGGTTGCGCATGCCCTCAGCTGTGCAATAAACGAAGAATTGGCTTCCAGCGCGGTCGGTAAAGCAGTAACTAAACTAGAGCAGCTGATCAACAAGCAGATTCGTTTGGGGAGTGCAAAGCAGCCACTACAAGCCGCCACTCATTTGTTTTCTTTTGCGCCCAAAGGCGAGTCTGAACAAGAAGCAGACGCAGAAGAAGTAGGAGAAGCCAAAGCCAGGACATGCTCAGTCACACCCTCTCACACACACACATACTCACACACAGCTAGACACACGCAATTACGGCCGCAGAGCATTGTTGCAATTGCACGGGAAATAGACTTTTTGAATGCGAATGCGTTGCACATGTCGTAAGGAATACGCTTAGAAAAAGTTGCCGTACAAATGAAAGCAAAAAAATCTAGAATCCCGCAGCAATACGTTTCTTTTCATTTTCGTTTTCTTTTTCTATTTTATTTACATTTCTTTTCTTTTTCTCAGCTTGGTGCAAGCAATTTCTGGCTTTTTGTGTTTTTGCTTTTACTTTACAGTTGCAAGTAGGTTTTTTTGTTGTTTTTTGCTAACTTTCGGCCCGAAACACGACACGAGTGGGGGAGAGCCACAGAGAGCGGCTGAGAGACAACTGCTTGCTATTCCACATGCAACATGCCGCATCCTACTTTTGTGGTTGCTCTTGTTCTCCGGGCTACCATTGTTGTTGTGCGTGTTAGTGTTGTTAGTGGGCCCCGTCTACAAGTTTCTTCATGTTGTCAACGTTGTTGCTGCTGCTACAGTTCACGTTATTGTTGTTATTGTTGCTGCTGCTGCTGCTGTAATTTGTTGTAGTTTGCGGTCGCTGATGCTGTCTCTAAATCCATGCTACTTAAATTGTCCCTAAAATCCTCGTGGCAATTCTTTCGCCATGAAGCACATGCAGCTTTTGTGTGCTGTATGAGAATTTAATGACATTCTTAAGTTGTCATCAGTGGTTCAGAGGCTGGCAGCCCACGAGTCGACACGACTCGACTCGACTCGACTCGACTTGACTCGGCGAGCTGCATCCGCACTGAAAACTGGAACTCAAATAGGTACTGGCATTGCCTTTTGCCCATGCCTGCCATACAGCCAGCCTCCTTTGCTTGCCGACGTTGTTATCCTTGTCGCTGTCGTGGTTGCTGTTGTTGGTGGTGCGCTGAGAATATTAAATTGACTGGGAGCAAGAAAATGAGTAGAATCATTAGCGTAGACTCTATGCAGCAGCCGCACAAACACCGACCTCTCGAAACGGCGCCCACATATTGTGCAATCGCTGAAGCTGCCCCTGCTGCACCTGCTCCAGGCTCCCAGCACCATCCCAGCCTCCATCTGCTGCCATGTCGTCTTTTGAAGATGAAGTCATATCAGCATTAGTGTCTACTGTTTGTTGGCCGCTTTCGGCTATGTTGGGCTGTCGGCTTTCCTGTTTTATTTTTTTGGGCGCATTTCCTTCTTACCAGCCAAGAGGATAGCAACAAAGAGGTTGGGTCGGGGCCGCGGCAGGAGACATGTGCATGCATTTGTATTTTTGGGGTCAGATCTCAGATATGAGGCATGTAAGTAGTTGGATATGATTGTGTGTAGCGTTGCCCAGGGGCACAGCGAGGCGAATTTAATTTCAATTTAGGACCAAAACATTTTCGCTGTGCCTGTCAAGTATTTTCCATTTGCTATTTCCCATTTGCCCATTTTCCATTTGCATTTATTTTTGCGCTGCATGCGCAAATCTTTGCTATTTGTACAAGAGACAGCCGCTGACTAGAAAAAGCCGCGCGCATTTGAATATGCAATTTGCAATTTGACTTGACGAGGCCAAAAACCGCGCGAGGCAGCAACCGACAGTTGGAGACCCCGCGACGAGGCCGAGTTAATCTGCGGGCTTAAGAAATGCCAGACAGTTCCAAGCGGAGAGCGCTACAGTAACAGTGCCACATAAAAGCTGCATGCGGCGACATTTTATCACAGCGCAAGTGTGCGCCCCTTTCGCCTTTAGTTTTTGTGCCCCGCTTGTCCCTTTCAGGGTCCTTATGCCTGGGCTGACATTTCAGGCACAAGATTTATGCACTGGGGCTGCAGTTGAAGACAGCTGTCGTTTGCTGGCGTACTTTTTTTCTGTTTTTTTTTTTTAAGTTCTAATAGCTTTTTATCCGCTAGCATGAAATATGCCGCTAAAATGTGAAATAGAGCCAAGAGAATATGGAAAGTGTCAATCCAAGTTTTTGTCAATTGTCAGCTGCAAGTAAATTGCAATAGGCTTAGGGAGAGAGAGCGAGACATAGGAAAAGACAGAGACTGACTGACAACTGGCAAATGAAAAGCGAAAGCTGAATTGGCCCCAACTTGAACGTGCAACAAACTAGGTACATCTAAGTTTTCTTAACACGCCACTGACAAGTATACTGCACAGATATACACAGACACACACATAGACACGCTTACATTCACACAATTAAGTCATGATAAATTGCTATTGTATGCGTTTGTAGTCATAAACGCAGGCGGCAGCCCAAAATGAAACAATAAGCCACGTCCGTCAAGTCAACTTGAGGCGACAAGAGTCGAGCCAAGTCGAGTCAAGTCGAGTCGAGTTATGAACGGAAGCAGACAACACAGACACACATGCACACAAGCACACACACACAGACAGCACTTCGTCACAGTCACAGTTACAGACAATGCGACTAGACGGCACAGACGCCCAACTCTGCCGCGTATATGCGTGTGTGAGTGTGTTGGTATTGTACGCTAGAGTTGCTCTGTCATGGCCTGGGCTCGTCCTGGCCTGAAACTGACGGCTTTTGGTGTTGGCAAATGTTTTGAATTCATGCGTTCTGTCAAGTAATTTACCCCAAGCGCGATCCACAAACCCGACCCAGGTGCCTGACTGGCTGAATGCCTGAATGCGAGTGTGTGAGTGTATGTGTGTGCCCGGATGAGTGTGTGGAGTGGTCTAAAGGTACAAATGACAGTTTTTTTACCGGTCCCCATCGACTTGCCTGCTGCAGTAAGAACACCTCGGCACACAGCCTTGTTGTTCAAAGCAAACGATGGCTTACCAATGGTATTGGCTAATAAAGCGCATTGATCTGGTTAAAAAAGCTAAAGAAAAAAAACAGAAAAGTTAAAATAGTTAGAGAAAGAGAGGAATACTTGCAATTTCAAACAAGTTGCCTGAGATTTCAGTTTACCAACAAGCTTTAATATTTAGAGGAGCTTTCGTTCGAGCTTACTAAATCTACAACCTTTTAATGTGCTTTTAAAGGAAAACACACATTGAAAGGCAGCTTTAACTCAGGTGAAGTGTATTAAAGCTCATAAGCTTTAAGCAAATGTCATTGGGCTGGGACCTGTCAAGAATTTTCTTCGCATAATTGCCCACGTGTGTTTACAGTTGAGTAGACCGGCGACTCATTAGGCTATAAAAATTATTCAATAGCCCATTTGGCCCCCAGTGAATTGAACCTTTTTGGCAACAATTTCACTTGCCAGGGCTGCTTGAACAATGCGATTAAAATTTTATTTAAATGAATTTTCAGCTTAGGCTGCTTCCGGTTTCATTTCCCATGGCATGTGTGTGTGTGTGCGTGTCTTTCAATGTGTTAATATAGCGTATACGTAAAGGGTTATACTTGAGCGTCCCTTTTTACGCCAACTAACCGTCGTTTCATTATACGTGTCCTCTGACCGTAACCATACGTTGTATGGCTCCAAAAGAAATTGGCCGATGTTAGCTTTCAGCTGGTTGAGTCCGACCAGCAACGCTTCTGATGAGTTGCCCTTATTGAAAGGTGTTCATTTGAGCCGCTCGACTTGTACCTGGGCCAAGTGCACACAATTTGCTTTCAATGTCCTTTTCATCAGGTGGCTGTTGTGTGCGTGTGCATGTGTGTGTTTATTGCTGGAAATTAACATTTTCACCAAGGCCCACATACACACACATACGCACATACACAATTTGATGCATCGCCCGAAAGAAAAGGTTTTGAATGTGCCTGGCTATTGGCATTGTGTTGGGGCTTGGGTTTTGGGTTGGCTACGCGTCAATTAGCTGAGCACCGGATGGCTTGGCTAACTTAAAGTTTTGCTTCACTTGACTAAGTGACTGAGTGACTGAGTGCAATTGTCTTGACTGACGTTGACATGGATACGCATTGTTGTCGCTGCTTCCTGGATGTTCGCGTGCGCCTCCGAGTGCCTGGCTAGCCTGGTTGCCTGCCAGGTTGTTAGCAGCTTCTAATTATGCGCCTTCTGCAGGGCAACAAACCGCTGCCCACTGGAGCGCTGGGTAAGTGGGTGCTCAAGTGCCTGCAACTGTCACAGTTGCGTTGAGATTTCTGCTTCAAGCGTCAAGATATGCAGCTGCCTATTTGTATATATATGTGTGTTACGTGTATATGCCACTGTGTGTGTGTGCTTCTTGCTTATGAGGTTTTTTTTGTTTTTAAATTTTCGCGAAATAAGCAATTCTCACGTATTCATCTCTGGCTTGGCGTCCTATGGTGTGTTACAGCCAGGCTCCAAATTCAATTCCAGAAGCTGTTTGCCTGGCATTGCCATGGGGCGGCGTTGGTGCCACCTGCAACACACAAAACCTACGAAAACGCTTTGTACTTCAAAGCAAGTAAATTTGCAGTCTGTTGTCTGTAGTTGTGTGTTTTAGTCGTGTCTGTGTGTGCGCGCGCGTATGTGTGTATACATTGCTTCTCTTCAAGCTCCACGTGGAGTGTCTGTTTCTGTTTTGCAACGTGTCCCTGCATTCACATCGTTCACTTTTGTTTATTACAAAAATTTGTTTTATTTTCCAACACAATCGATTGAAGTTTTCTGTTTTCTTCCTTTTGATTCATCTGCTCCCGCTGTTTAGCTACTGGGCTTGTATGTGTTTGGCTTATTTTGGTAGCGTGTCTTTGAAGTTGGCCGCCAAAACGGAAGCGCGTTTTCATGTAGCCGGCAGTTGTTTTCTATCGAGCATATCCAGTTCTCATAGTAGTCGCATACATAATTATCTATAGAAAAATATCAAGATATTACTATTTAGACTAGAAAATTTGTCTTGCTTAATTGTTGGAAAAATGTGAACAAAATAATTTGGTTCGACGAATAAGCATAGAATGAGGGACAATATATGATTTCGACTTTTATGATTTTATATGGTGTATGGCGCAGGGGAAAGCACACAAGAGTAGGCATTGCTGTTGCAAGCTGTGTCGCCTCCTCATCGCCTATAATTCTTTGGACTAAATAGACGACATCGCAATTCTACAGTTTATAGAATTAAAATTGATTTGCCTATTATCGGGTGTGACAAAGAAATCTCTTGAAATCGAATTCTTAATCAATTCCAAGCTCCCAGGGCACAAGTATTTTGGTTACTTTCAAGCGTCTCTTATGTTGTCAAGACATTTAATCAAAAGCACTTCAATTATTTGAACAAGTTTTTGTACTGTAAGCTGTTAAATTTAATAATTTTCTTATTGCTTTTTTGCAGGTAAGTGTGGCAACTTATACTTTGAAACCCTGGCCAAATACCGTGAGTACTTATTCATAAGCCTCAGTTAGGCAGCTAATTATGTCTTTATTATTATTGTATTAAAATAATAATAACTGATATTATAGCTAAATGCAGATTCGCAAATGGGCAAAGGAAGTCGTTAATGCCGAAGCCGGTGGTATGCCTCTCTTCTTAGGTTGAGGATGGGCAGGATTCAAAGGGGGGTGTGGCCTAGGCAATACTTTGATTTCGTGCGATAATTATAGCGTGCCCTCATGCGCCACCCAAAAAGAAAATCCGCCTGCTACGTGCAACTATGCGTCATTATGAAGCCAAGTGGGTAGTGGGTGACGGGATGGGTCAGCTTTTGCGACGCAGCCGTGCGTTCAGCGGCCGGGCTTTATGGATTTATTGCGTTGGCGACACGTTGACATGCCGCGTGCCAGTGTCCAAGTCTTAAGTCCTTGCCGGCGCCCATTTCCAGAAGGCGGCCCTGTCCTCCTCCGCCCGGAGGCAAGCTCGAACTCTTTGTTTTATGGGTCGCGGGTGCTCAAAGTTGAGCAGTTAGCCGATGGGCATGAAATGGGTGCAAGTTGCACGTGGAAGGTGGCAAGCGCCAAAGGCGCGCAGCAGCAACAATACTTCGGCCCATACATATTTGCCACTTACCGCAAGGCTCGTGCCGCACAAGTCGAACGCTGCGGGCGGTCGCGGCGTATACGTAATTTTTATTGGACATTGCCACGCATCGCTGCGGCCGTCACGAGCTTTACTCGCACGCAGTCCAAAGTCCTAGGCCAACAAGAAAAGCTTTTCTAACTTTGCGGCATACGCTGCGAATGGGATACCAAAACAAAACGAATAATTGCAGTGCCGCTCTCTCTTGTTCTCTCGCTCTCTATATTCCCCACTCCGGTTGCATACTCTCCACTTGGCCACCTGTGCGTGTGTGTGTGTGTGTGTGTGTGGGTGTGTGGGTGTGTGGGTCGGTGGGTGTTTGTTAGCTACTCGTGGGGCAGGTTAGGGATTTGTTGATTGCACCACTTGACACACATTCGAGAGCAACGACTCGTAATTGTAATTGATTCATGAGCAAAGCAAATTAGTGCACTTGCTGCTCACTTCTATTTGGCTCTGCCATTTTCTGAAGCTCCTCTTAATTGATTGCATTTCAAATAATGCGGGGATAGGAATCGAATTGCATTCGAGTACAGCGCACTGTACTGGGAATTTATTGAATGAAATGTATGCTAAGTATGCTCAACATAATCGTGATATATATTTCAATCTACGGTCTCTTACGGCATGTACAGTTTGAGAGCCACTGCGCGCAACTCTACACACAACAAATTTGGCGCCAAATACGACAGGCTCTCTTTTAAACGCACGAGGCCGCAATTGACGCCGAAGTGCCAACACGAGCGACACACTGCCGATGTACGACGAGCGCTCGTGTGGCAGGCTACACGAAGCCTTAAGTGCTAGCAATGGGCATAAGGACAAACAGTTTGCGACTAAGACTCGTGTGGAACGGACGCGCGGCCAATGGCAATCGGGCTACGTACGCGTGCGAACAGAATTACGAATACTCGAGTGCTCGTCAAGCACATGTGAGTCTCCTTAGATCGCAATTGATGCATATGAATTAGGAGCCGGCTTAGACGCCAAATTACTGATTGGTGCACCGTGCGTGCAATAGGCGATGCCCAACTGGCACTCCTCCAAGTCGTGTAACCGTGCGTGTGTGTGTTAAAGTCCAAGGCGTGAACATGGACGATCGTGCAGCTAGTGCCAAGTGAATCAACAACAAGCAAGCCCGACAGAGCACAGCATGTAAATCATTGAGTGTCAGCAAAGTCAGTCGAGTGTGATTTTCATATGACTTAAGCCAGAAACACAACTATAAAGAAGAAAATATACATAAAAAAAAAACACAAGCGAGTGCCACAGATTTGTGCTGCATATGCCATATAATTTAATTTGGCAAATGTGTCGGAAAATTGTAGAGCAAAGCGAAAAGCGCAACGCCAACAAATGAGACACAGCGACACACCACAGCCAAGGAGTCAGCCAGCGAGTCAGTGAAGCAAAAGAAAAGGCAGCCACCCGCATTCCCCGCCGGCAACGGGAAAGATTTCTGCTACTTACAGCTTAAGCCTAATGGGTTAATGTGGCACAGCACTTGCTTTCAGCACAGCTGAGCGCTAAACCAAAGACCGTATTCGTTCTATAGTATATAGTTGCCTATATAGGAGGTGTGCCACACTCGTTAATTGTATGCATAAAACTTGCCAACATTCGCTTCAACTGGATGTGTGTGCGTGTGCGCGAGTATGCGTGTGTGTGTGTGTTTTGTGGCACAGCCTTTGCAACAACTTTTTGGGCGCTGCTTCAATTATTGCCAGCCAACAACAAGAGCCACAGCAAGAACAAGAACAACAGCACTATTTCCGCTCTAAAATTTGAGCCAAGTTTTAAACCAGCTGTGCTCGTTCCAGCCCGCGTGCGCTTCTTAATTTTTTGTTTTTTGTTTTTTGGAGCCACCTTTTGCCACCTTTGGCTACCCCTCAACCTGCAACACCTTGCCACGCCACGGTTCGTCTCGGCTCGCCACGTTGCCGTTCACTTAGTAAATAAATTGGCAATCGCATTTAATGTGAGTTTATGTGCGTCGCAGGCAGGCAGCCAGGCTGCCAGGCTGCCGGCAGGCGGCTAGACGGAAACTGAGTCTGAAACTGAGACTCTGACTACACGTTAGTAGTTTTATACACATATATTTTTATTTTTATACTTTACGCTTTTTTTGTTGTTATTTTTATTTTTTTTGCGGCTCTTATTTGCGCTCGTGCTCATGTGCAAATCGTAAATTTACGTTAATGCCGAAATTTCACGTGATAATGACGTGATTACCCAGGCACACCAGCCCAAAATAAACACACACACACACACACACACACACACTGATTGGGTGTTGTACACACATAGGCTGGCAGCTTTTTGTTGGTAAATGGCAACACTAAATATTGCGTTCCATTGCACATGCCAACGCTGCCGTCGCTTTCCCCTTCGTGTGTCACTGTCGCTGTCACATTTTGTCCTGGACTCGTTTTGTGAGCCGCTTAGACAATTTGTTGTTGGCTTTGTTGTTGTTGTGTAGCTGTTGTCACAATTTGTGGATTTTGGGCATAAACTACTCCAATACAAATATAGGCAGAACCAAATGCAGGGCTGGAGTCATTTGCCTTTGTTGGGCGCATTTGAACATTTGACGCTCTGATAAATTAAATAAGTGCTTAAATGCATTCAACTCTTGCTCTAAACTTGAGAAATCTGTTATAAACTTTGTTGTGCGCGCAATCGCGAAATGTCGCCTCATTCTTTTTGCTGTGCTGCGAACTTTTTAATTACTTTTGAACGACAATTCGAACTTTGTGCCTGTCGCTCTTTTACACTCTAATTACAAGCCCATTTAAAGCGAACCTGTTTCTCTAGTTTTTTTGTTTTTTTTGTTTTTTTATTATTATTTTTTTATTTGAGTTCGCTTATCAATGGAAACTATTGCACTACGCCTGGCACAAAGTCACTCGTTGTAGCTAAGTATTTAATTTTTTGTTATTTTTGTTTTTCTATACATAAAACGTTCGTTCGGCGTTGCCATTTCCGTTTCCGCTGCTACGCCTCGCTCGGTGCCAGTTTATGTTAGTTTTACCTTGACATTTTTTCCCCGCTGTTCTTTAACTGTTTCTTCCTCTGCCTTTCTGTTGTTGCTGTTGTTTTGCAGTACTTTGCTTAGTTACCTGCGCTTTTTTTTCCTGTTTTCCCTTTAGAGCATTTTCCAACACAAGTCTAACAATATTTGCTTTTCTGCTCGAGTAAAGCGTCCATATCCTTCACAGCTTTTGTTGCTGAGCGTGGCGCACAAAGGTCCTTTCACTTTGCATTTCTCCGTCTGGTTGCATACGAATCATGAATCATTTCTGCTGCACCTACTCCAGCGTGTGCGATTGTTAGTTGGGTTTAATGCAGCTTTGTGACTCCCCACTTTCCATACTATTTTCTTCTACCTAAATTTTTTCTTGCTAAGCAGATTTAGCAAAGCAATGTGTAGATAAGTCGCCCTGAAATGAATGCCATTTGGTACATAACTTGTTTTCCTTGCCCGATCGATTGCTGCTTTAAAGCGAATGATGTCATTGCAACCTGCTACACTCTGCAGCTTAAAGTTGCCCCCTCTCTTTGTTAAACAGTTTTATTACGACCGCAATAAATTATTAAATCAACAACAATTATTCAAGCGATCAATCGGCAATGATATAATCAATCAATGCGCGTGGCCTGACTGTGGTTTGTGGAGAACTGAGCCGAACGGGTCCCCATATAATGTCCCCATAAAGCTATGCGAGTTTGTATGTGTATGTGTGTTTGTGTGTATGTGTGAAGGTGGGTGTGTATTATAATGCTTTTCATGACTGCAATTATGTGCACCACCAGCACCAGAACTTTATTAATACGTATACGCAGCGTGGCCCAACTACAAACCACACGGCATTTGGGCTCAAGTGGCCGAGTTGAGCTGCAGGAGAGGTAGAAGTTACCTCGTAACTGTTCTGTATGTGTATTTTGGGAGTGTGTATGTGTGAGAAAGAGAGTTGTGTATGTAACGTGTTTCGAGTTCGAGTGCTTCGTAATCGATATTACAATGTATGAATTGTGCGGCCATATTGACGCCACTAAGCGCATTGTGTTGGGTACTCGGTGCTGCCTTTTTTATCGTTGCTTGCATCACTTACAATGGAGGCAGCCGGCAGGTAGCATGTGGCAGGACGTAGCAGGGGCTGCCACAGGCCCTTGCCAACAGTTTGCACAGCAAAGTTGCTGAAATGTTGCTGACTATGCATAATGCTGAACATAGTGCGCTTGTAATTTGTGTGTGCCCTGCCTCTGAATGCCTTATGAACTGCAGACAATTGAGGCTCGTATAGTTCAATTTCTAAACGAAAGTTAAGTTGGGGTTGTCTACCACTCTATACCCTGACAGACTTAAAGGCAACCCGAAAAGGAAATTTTAAAGTTTTCAAAAGAGTCCTCTTTCATTCGATTCTCTTCCGTTTGCTTCTAAGATTTTTGAGCTGGAGAGATTATCGAGAAATTATTTGAATTTAAATAAAGGTTTCACGAAAAATCGATCTGAACAAAGCAGGAGAATTCATAATTATTCTTTAAATAATTTTTGCCAAAAAACGAGGGACTTTGTTTATCTGTAGTAAATTTTAAAGCGAATCAAAAAGGAATAAATGTTCATTGCAGTGTTGTGGAATGCAGCAAGTGTTGTAAAGCTTAAATCGTTTCGAGCTGTGCTCATAATATAGTTTCGATTCGTATCGTGTTGTGGCGACTTTGGCACGTGCTATTTTGTGAGGTGCACCCAATGTCACTTATTCGATATTTGTGTGATTTGTGTTGTATCTTTTACCGCCAGCTGTCCAACTGTCGCGATGTCGCCTTTTCAGTCTCGTGATCGTCTCATTGTTTGGCAGCACTGGAAACACAAAACAAAACGAAACGAAAATTCAAGCAAAATAGAGCTCAGCAAGTCAGATTTTCCATTTGTCTGATTCTCCTGTCAGTTGTCATTTTCTATGAATACATTAAACACGAATGTGTATGGGTGCATGTAACTGGCAGCGTGTATGTCCCCGTGTGTGTGTGTATGTGTGTGTGTGTGTGCATGTGTGCATGTGTATGTTTCGATTCGAGCTGCACCGCTGCTATGAGTTTTATTTGGCTTTTGTAGCAGCAGTAGTTCCCATTTCGAATTATACGCTTCAATGTTTTCGTAAAATGTGTAAATGAACTTAAAATAAGAAATTGCCAGACAAACACATGAATACGGAACAAAACATAAAAACAAGGACAGGACATAAAATATTTATGCGACCATACCCAAAATACCCATGAAGCCCCAAGGTAGCACCCAAAATTCTGATTGTTAATGTTAATGTCGCAATAAATAATAAATACAATTTCATATTAGCTGCTACTGCTACTGCTGCTGCTGCTGCAGCTGCTGTCAAATTGAAAATGTCTGAATTTGGTAGCTGTGCGAGAGATTTTGACGAGTTTTAATAAGGCCTTAATACCTTTAATTAAATATCCATTTAATACGCTCATAATTAGAGAAAAGTCGATTGCATTGACATTTTTTGCTATTCATACTATAATTGGAGCTCAGGCGCGTTAATTGATAGTCCAATTAGCTCCAGATCGCCATTTATTCAGTTAATTAATTGGCCATAACACTTTTGCGCATTCTGTCTAGTTGAGCTTGCCAAAGAGTCTGTAGTTTCAGCGAAGGGGAATCAGCTCGGCTAGTGTGAATGGCTGGGCAGTCTCTTGAAAATACTTTGGCTATTAGTTGATTTGTGGCACCCATGCATTCATTCATACTTATATTCATTCATTCATGGCGGATAAATTTGGACTGACAGTCGCTTAGACATGGGCATTACTTTTATCCACATCTTCTCAGCCCTCTTGGCCAGCGCCATTCAATACTGCACTCATTTATTCATACGTGCGCTTATTGCAATGTTCATTGCTTTATATTCATTACGGCAATGGCACTCGGTGCGTTAGGACAGACAGGACAGCCGGTAAGCACCCGTGCGAGGACGAAGACCTACAGCACATCAGAAGCAGGCGACTGCTCTCTCCACTGCTGTTGTATGAGCGTGTGCGTTCGATACGTTCGATAATCCAATAAATATTTATGAAGCACTTTATTGGAACAACACTGAATTACTTTATATATGTATTCATGTATGTACGCATCTCAGTGTGTATGTATGTGGCACCAAGCATGCAGCATCGTGTCAAGACGAAACATGCATAAAAAACTGTACGCCATTTGGAGAGTTTCTCCAACTGCCGGAACTCATACGCACCATCGTACCGATGAGCCGCTTTGATGCGGTCTGTTTGGTCAGACTGTCTGCTTCGCAGGACTTTTAGTTATTCGTATTATTTACTTAATTTTTATTTTAATTCATTTAAAAAGCGTTTTCAGTTGTCTGTTAGCTCCAATGCTAATTGCTTGCCTGTTTTTTTGTGCGTGATCCTGCTTTTATTATGAGGGAATTGATTTCGTGCAGCAAAGTGGACCAGTTTGTTGACCCAATCAGTTGACAAATGGCAAATGGCTTTAACACCTGACGCTTGCCTGCTTCCGCAACAGAATGTACGGACCGAGTGCATTGCGGACCAGCCTGTTTATTCACATATCAGTGCACAATTTGCATTATTAATGCCCGGCCTCTTCTGCAATGGAGTTATGTGAAGCTTATTTATTAGCGTTTACTGTCAGGTTACCAACCAGTCCACCCACCAAATCGTTTAGCCACAGCATGTTATCAGCAATTTACGAGATTACCAATACAGCTTTCGTGTGTTTGGGTGTGTCAGAAATAGAAGCTGATTAGTTGGTGGAGTTGTTGCCCTTCCTTCTTGCTCATCATATTACATTACAAACATGCCGACAAT